>NC_137169.1:108437486-109037486 GCF_951394435.1 Stenella coeruleoalba
AAAGAACACCCATGTATCCTTTACCAGATCACCTGTTAATATCTTGCCCTATTTGCATTGTGTGTGTGTGTTTTCTGAATAATCTGTGAGTTAAGTTGCACACATCATGGCTCTCTTCCCCTAAATACTCGGTGTATATTTCCTAAGAATAAGAATTGTCCTTACATACCCATAGTACAGTTACCAACTTCAGTAAACTTAACACTAATACAATATTTTATCACCATATTTCAATTTTGTCAGTTGACCCAAACATCCCCACTCACTGTCAGAGCCATCATCCTGTAGTTCTAGTGGAAGCAGTGCCTTCTCTTCTCGGGTCTTCTGAGAGCTACCAGCTGGGGTGCTGACCTTTCGAGGCCTCAAGCTCTTCAGAGGCTCCTGGGGACAGATTGGAATCAGACACCAGGGAAGAGAAGAAATAGAAGAAAGAAGATGAAGACCTTAGGAAGAGAAAACCAGCAGAGTAGGAAATGAGATTGGTGTGGGGACAACTGGGACCTGATGAAAGGGAGACTACAAATGAAGGAAGTCCAAGAAAACCAGGCCTCCCCTGCACCTTATATGCTTTGGTGACTACTCGGCGCTTCCTTCTTGGCTCTTCTGCTTCTCCATCACTGGATGGTTCATCCCCTTCGTCGATGTCAAAGTCAGAGTCCACCTCATCCTCTGTGTCTGACTGGTCTCCTTGATACTCATCATCTCCTGATTCCTGGGGACATAGGGAGATGAGGTTCTCACTGGCATCAGTTGTTAATGCCCCTCCAGGACGAAGAGAATCCCTTTGCTTATTGATAAGGGCTGCCCCACTCTCCTTCCCATCTCAACCTTTCATTTGCCTCAAGCAAGAAGCTTTCCTAGCTGATGGCTCCAGCACCACCCCTTCTAACATTAATTGCTTGCCCTTCTCCTCTAGCACACTGTGTTAAGTGCTGGGGTACAAAAGGATATGGTTTGATCTCTACCTTCAGGGGTCTCATAGTCTAGTAGATGTCACAGCATAATTATAAAAGGAAGTTTTAATACAAGGCAACATATAAACTACCAAAGGCAATAAAATGTTACAGGTGTTCAGAGGAAGGTACACCTGCTCTGAATAGGTGGCCTGGGAAGGTCTAAACTTTAGAGTTTATTCCTTTAGAACAGGGGTTGGCAAACTTTTTCTGTAAAGGGCCAGATTAAAATAGGTAGTGGGCCAGGTTCAGCCAGCAGGTTGTAGTTTACTAAACCCTGCTTTAGACTCTAAAGAATGAAGAGGACTTGAGCCATGGTTTAAAATACTGGTAGTATTTAGATAACCAAGAGGGAAGAAGGAATCATGGGCAGATCAAATGGCAGGAACAAAGATGCAGAAGCAGGAATGTGTATAACATGTTGATAGAATAAGCATTTAGACCTAAGTAAAGCAGGTTTGTCTCTGGCAAGAAGTCTTCCTAGCTGACTGCTTTTGGCTCCAGTACAGCCTCCTTCCAACATTAACTGATTGCCCTAGAGAGATACAAGATTTGAAAAGAAGGTTGCATTCAATCTGTAGAGAAACTTAAATGTCAGGCTAATAAACTTATGACTTTAACTTGCAGGCCAGTGATTCTCAATCCTCTCCCTCTCCTTACTTGTCCCAGCATTGATAATCACTGTTGAAGTAAACTAAAGTTACCGAGAAATATGTCTCATTGCTCAGGTGAGTTGGGACAGAAAAATAGTTGGGTACTACTACTATCTATAATGGGAAGCCACCGAAGATTTGCGGGGAGGGGAAAACTGTATACAAGGGGTGTTTCAGAAAGCTCTGGAGGTGGTCGGATGCGCTGGGGAAGAGAACATGGAGTAGAGCCAAGGCCTGAGGTGATACAAGCTAGGGCTAAAACGTCAGCGACACTGGAAAGGAAAGAGGAAAAAAAAAACAGTTGGGGGCAGGAGAGTTAATTGGGCGGGGCTGCACCTCAAACATGTGGCTTTCTCTTTAATCAATGATGAGATTAATGGGCTAATCTTGGTACACATGGTGCCAAAGTAAGCAAATAACACAGACAGTTGACACTCCAAGCCAGCCAGCCAGCCAGCGTTCAGTCTTGCACTGATGACCATCATTTCCTCCCAACTGATGTCTGTGAAAGACAACCTGGGAACACATTAATCCCCTCAGCACTGACCTGGTATTAAGTCAAATCACCAGAGGGTAGTAGTTCAACCACACATTAGCTTAGTGCCCAATTGAAATGCTTTCACTAAGTTTCGTATTTACTACCATTCCTTTGGCTTTTATCGAGGGTCATTAAGAGACATGACTAGATAAGAGAATGTTTTTACAACATCTACCAAACCCCTGTTACTTTATATATAAGGATACAATTCTCCCTAGGTTTAAAGTTGAATAAGTTTACCTCTCTTGAAGAACTTATATGCTTCCTTCTCACTAAAAAAAGAAATTCAGGATTTGGTTGCCAGGAAAGTCACAGCTAAATTTAATATCAACTGCTATTACCATTTTAGCAGAGGCCCTGGTACAATTACTTCTGATCTGTCTCTATTTTTACTGTTCCTACTTTTTGTTTATATGGTAAGCCTCCTTAGATCGTTTTTGTAAGCATGAAGGGTACATATTAAATAACAACTCGTAAAATGACAGGAATAGGAAAATGGTCTTTGGAGGAGGGATGAGAAGGTTCTATTTTAAACTAATTGGTCAGGGTTGTGTATGATTAATGATTAATAATGATTCCTAATCAGTCACCAAGTCCTGTGGGTTCTATTTCCTTAATTTCTCTTGAACTCTCCTATCCATGTTTCTCCACTCCCACTGCCTCCTTCAAATCATTTTCCTCATTACAGAGTGATCTTTCTAAAGTAAAAATCTGATCATGAAATAATCTTCTCAGTCCTTTGAATGAAGAGCAAAACTCCTTAACATGGTTCACAAGGCCTTACAGGATCTGGCCCATGCCTACTCCCTCTAACTTTTATTCTCCTCATGGTCTGGAGGATGAGAGTAGATGTGTGGGTTCCAGACAAGGATCTCAGTGCCTTTACATATTCTGCCCCACCCCCTCGCTGGACTAACCTTCCTCCTCTCCCTGCTTCCAGTCCTACTGCTCTTCATCCACCCAAGACCTACTTTTCATACTGTCCTCAGCTTAAACATCATGTCCCCCAGGGATGCCCATCCCAAACAACAACTTTGGCTCCCATGTGTTACCACAGCACCCTATATGCTTAACACTTATTTTACTCCTTATCACACAATATTTTAACTGACTGTTAACTCAGCTAATTCCCCCATTGGAGTCTGGAATATGTAAAGATAAAGAGGTGTTTTTAACTCTCTGTTTCCATAGAGCCTGTCACGGTGACTGGCTTGCTCTACGCGCTTAAAACATTTAAAGAATGGATAGATTCAATCAATAAAAATTTAACAAGTGCCAACTCAATCCAGACACTGGACATATACTGTTGAAGAAAACAGACCACCTCTGACCTTACAGAGCTTACAATCTAATGGAAAAGTATAAGCAAATAAGCAAACCAAATCTAATTACAAATTGAAATATGTTTTATGAAGGAAATATACGGGGACACTTTTTAGGACAGTCAAGGAACGGTTATCTAAGACATCTATACAACGAGATCTGAAAGTTGAAAAAGGAGTAGGCTAAGTCCCTCTAATTTTTTTTGAGAGGTTCCTTTCTATACTTCACGTTAATAACCAGGCAGTGGGCCAACGAGTATATACCGCGTGACTACGATGTGCCTGGCATATGCTAGACACGTCAAAAGTGCACTGAGAGACACAACTGGGGAAATACACAGTAGGTTTCAGCCACACTCTGGGGTCCTCCGGACAGCTTCTCCATTCCTGACCCCTCCAACCCCATCCAGGGCTCCCATTCTAGGACTCCAGTTTATCCCCCCATGTCGCCCACCCCATCTCTAGGATCAGCTACCAGGGCTCCTCTCTCTTCCCCGCCCCCTTCTTTGTCCGAGGTTTCTCCCTTCGTCAGGACTCCTTTTAGCTTTCTTCCCTCCCTCTTCCTGGGCCCGGCTCTTACCTCTGTGAAACCCCCATAAGTCGTCTGGTAGAACTCATCTTCCTCCTCTGCCTCCAGGAGCCCAGAAAGTCGGTTCCCCGCGGTCTTCCGGGGGGCCCGGCCCCCAGCCAAGCTCATATCGCCTACACGAACTGCGTTGCCATCAGCAGCTCCTCACCCAGCACCGTTCTCTGGGCTCGGTGCTCGACACCACTACCTGCGGGCGGGCAGCGGAAGCCGGTCGCCTACAGGCAGAAGTAGCAGAGCGTCGAGAGGCTCGTAGTCCCATCCCCTAGGCCTTCTCAAAGCTTCAGCCCCGCCCACTCCTGCGTAGAGACCACCCCAAGCTCCCCGCCCCAGTTCGCGCGCCCATCTGGGCTGTGGAATGACTCCACTCGGAGACACCAGGAGCCCCACTACCCCAAGTACAGAATTTGGGAGTCTAGAAATTTTCATTTAGAAGAGGTCAGTCTCCCTCTGCTCCAGTACGTTTTCCACTCTGCTGTCAGTAGAAACCTTTCTAAAAACGCAGATTTTGTCACTCTTCTGCTCAAAAATCTTTAATGGCTCCCCGTCAACTACAGGATAAAGTACAAAATCCTTGTGGCAGAGTAGTAGTGTGGTTAAGAGCACAGCTTTAGAGCCAGCCAGACCTGAGTTTGCGTTTGAGCTTAAGGTCTTCTAGCTGTGTGACTTTGGACAAGTTGCTTTACCTTGCTGAATTTCAGTTTTCTCATCTGTAAAGTGGGACTAATAATAATACCTACCCTTTAAGGTGGTTGAGAAGTTTAAGAAATGTAATCCTTGTAAACTGCTTAGCACAGTATTTAGTAAGCACATAGATGTTTAGTAGGTGATAATTATTAATTTTTTTGTATTTATTTGGTTGCTCTGGGTCTTAGTTGCGTCAGGCAGCCTCCTTAGTTGCAGCTTGCGGGCTCCTAGTTGCGGCATGTGAACTCTTAGTTGCGGCATGCATGTGGGATCTAGTTCCCTGACCAGGGATCAAGCCCGGGCCCCCTGCATTGAGAGCATGGAGTCTTAACCACTGCGCCACCAGCGAAGTCCCTAGATGATAATTATTCACATGGCATTCAAGGTCCTTCATAATTTAGCCTCTCCCTGCCTTTCATAGCCTCAACTCCTGCCACATCATCCTATTCTAGCATCATTTCCCTGACACCAATTCACTGTCATGCCTCCATGCTTTTCCTTCTCCTTAAAATCTCTTTTCTTTCTTGTCTATCTGGAAAAATTCCAATTCTATACGACAGTGGAGTCTTCTCAACACCGATTCCTCTCTT
Organism: Stenella coeruleoalba; assembly: GCF_951394435.1. Lineage (NCBI taxonomy): Eukaryota > Metazoa > Chordata > Mammalia > Artiodactyla > Delphinidae > Stenella > Stenella coeruleoalba. The sequence goes on from NC_137169.1 coordinate 108,442,816, forward strand.
CCCAGTCACAGCTCCTATAACACTTGGGATCATGCCTCCTAAATCCTCGGGAATAGTTCCAATCTCAAATAGTTTGTGGTATTATCAAGAATGTATCGGTACTTCCCTGGTGGTCCAGTGGCTAAGTCTCCACGCTCCCAATGCAGGGGGCCTGGGGTTCGATCCCTGGTCAGGGAACTAGATACCACATGCCGCAACTAAGAGCCCACACGCGGCAACGAAGATCCTGCGTACCGCAACTAAGACCTGAGGCAGCCAAATAAAATATAAATAAATAAATATTAAAAAAAAGAATGTATCAAAATAACGCCATTCACAGCAGCATGGATGGACCTAGAGATTGTCATATAGAGTGAAGTCAGAAAAAGAAAGACAAATATGGTATAATATCACTTATATGTGGAATCTAGAAAAATGATACAGATGAACTTATTTGCAAAGTAGAAATAGAGTCACAGATGTAGCAAACAAACTTATGGTTACCAAGGAGGGAAGGAGGGAAGTGGGATGAATTGGGAGACTGGGATTGACATATATACACTACTATACATAAAATAGATAACTAATGAGAACCTATGTATAGCACAGGGAACTCTACTCAGTGCTCTGTGGTGACCTAAATGGGAAGGAAATCTAAAAAAGAGTGGATATATGTATGTGTATAACCGATTCACTTTGCTGTACAGCAGAAACTAACACAACATTGTAAAGCAAATATACTCCAGTAAAAATTAATTTAAAAAAAGAGTGTATGGGGCTTCCCTGGTGGCGCAGTGGTTGAGAGTCCGCCTGCCGATGTAGGGGACACGGGTTCGTGCCCTGGTCCAGGAGGATCCCACATGCCGCGGAGCGGCTAGGCCCGTGAGCCATGGCCGCTAAGCCTGTGCTCCGCGACGGGAGAGGCCACAACAGTGAGAGGCCCGCGTACCGCAAAAAAAAAAAAAAGAGTGTATCAACTTCTCTTCCCATTTTTTATTCTGAAAATATGGTTTTCAAAACACAGCATTTGTGCATACTCTGTGATGGCACCTATTATGTTTTATTCTGATCATTTCTGTGTCTGTCTTTGTCATTAGTCTGTGATCTTTTTGAGGCCAGGGACTTTATCTTCATCTGTGTATACCAGGAATTCCCATAGTGCCTAGGATGTAGTTGAGGCTAAATAATGCTAATTCAATGAATGAATGAAATAATGACTAATTGAGTGAATAAGATACCCATCCTCTTACTTTGCCTCTATGTTGACCTAGCCACTCCATTTTGACGTTAGGAACTGTCCTAAGACATGAAGGTCACTTTAGTAAGGCTGTGTGTGTTTGTGTGTGTCTGTGTATACACTATTTCCTTCAAGTCTGTATGTGTGGCTCTATTTTGAGATCACCAGATTGCCACCCCCCTTTCTAAAGGATATATTGGTGAATTCCCTTTTGCATATCCTTGGGGACACCAAGCCAATGTGTCCTGTTCTGCCCCTGCTTCCACACCCTGCCACGTCACCCCAGTACTGCTATGCCAGGAATGTTACTGGGGTAGAGTGGCTCTATGACTCAGAGGCCACGCCAGGGATTGACTGGGAGTGGAGGCAAAGACAAGGTTTTGGGGAAAATATGGAAAACACCCCTAGCCCCACTTTTTGAATTTTGCCCTCATCCATTCATATATTCAGGAGCATGTACTGGGCACTTCTCTGTGCCAGGCACTATTCTAGATGTCTGAGATATAAAAATGGATAAGATGTAATCTTTGCCCTGGAATGTTCACAGTCTTATGAGGGAGACGAACAAGCAAACAGACTGACATAATACAAGGTGGTAGGAGTAATAGTAGCTATTTTCTGGTACGTAAAGGAGAAACAAAAACCCCTAAGAAGCTACAAAACAGGGGTCTCTTCTTTCAGGAGGGCTGAAATCTAATTCATAGATCAAATCCGAGGGAGAAGATCCCCCTGTTGACTTACCGCCTTGGTAAGTCAGGGTTTTATTGGTCTATTTCCAATTTTAAAATCAGAATCATAAAATACTTCAATGTAACACAATCCCACTGCTATGGAATTATAAGTGGTAATACAAGCATTTGAAGTTTGTCTATCTTCAGTACCTAAAGGAAGATGAATAACCCAGCAGGTGGCAGCAGGGAAACAATTATTTTAGATCTTGATGACGCAGGGGGTAGAAGGCAGAGGTAAATGCTTGGAGATATTTTCTGGACGTTCAGGTCCTATGTTCTCTTTCGAAGACCCAGAAGACATCCGGATAGAGGATAACCAGGCCCATGTTGGGGGCTGCAATACCTAGGATTTTTCCTCCATTCCTCTTCATTTATTCATTCCACGAATAATTATTGAGCCCCTACTAAGTACAGACTTACGTCATGGGAGGAGCTGGAGATACAAGGGTGAAACACAGTCCTTGCTCTCTAGCAGCTTACAGTCTGTTCAGAGATAGTCAGGTCTTCATATCCCCAACGGGGTTCATAATCTCCAGGGTATTTTGTTAAAATTGAGCGGGGTTAGTACGAAGACTAGACTAGAATGGGGAATTTCTCTGAGTCTCCATGCCCTTTGGAGCATAGGTAACTGAGAGAGACTAAGGGCCTGGATCACAGGAAGATTGTGTTAGGTTTCTGATCGCCTTCCGTTGCCCTTTTGGACAGCTCTTTATTCCTATCCATTTATCAAATAAATGGACATTATTCGTTCATTTATCAAATATTTACTCAACTCAATCACTGTGCCCAGTATTGCGTTTGAGGCAAAGTGTAGATCTGTTTCGAATGTCATTCAGAGGAAGGCAAGACATGCACGCATGTTAAACTAAATGGTAAACAAGGCAGTAAAGCCGGAAGAATACTTGGTGGAATGTGTTTTGTGATATTCGACTGTTTAACGTCTTTGACTTGACACCGGCGCTTCTATCGGGAGTTCTTCCTGGGCTGTGAACTGAAAGGGTCAGCCCCGCGTACTCAGATCCCCTGCTCAGACTTCGCAACCTAGTCTCTTCAAAGAGTCGAACGTAGATTGACTCACCGAGGCACCGTAGATAGGGGCGCGCCGTCTTCGACCCTTGGATTTGTTAGGGCGCGAGGGACCCGCGTCATGTGACCAGGATCAGCCTCCTGATTGGCTTGATTTCTCTGGGGCCCTCCCTCCTCCCCTATTGGATGGGATGGGCCGCGGAGAAGGTTGGGCGCATGCGCGATGCCTGAATTGCTTTGGCCACCGGGAGTGGAGCGGTGGGGTTGGGCGATAAACTGGCTGTGGCTAGGGAGGAGGGGGAGGGGCCACTCGCTCCGCTGGGACTTCTCACTCTCCACCTTGTTCTTTTAGGTGTGGTTTGGTCCGGACGCGGGGTCCCGGCAGCTGGCTTGAGCTTCCTCTGTTGTGAAGGGGGAAAGTAGCTCCCGCGGAAAGCGGTTAAAGTTGCGGAGAGGGTGCGAGACGAGAGTTCTCCCCCGTGCCCGCCGAATGGTGCGGCCCTGAGTTGGTCCCGGAGCCGGCGCGACGTATCTGAGAGAGGGGGCGGGGAGGCGGCCCGGAGAACGCGGGTTCTGTGAAGAGACGTGGGGAAGATTCGACTCCGAGAAGAGGAAGAGGATTCAAAAGGAGCGAGGCCGCTGAGGGGGAGGGGGCTGCCAAGATGGCGTCGGCCTCCTCTGGGTCGTCGGCGGTTGGGTTTTCATCCGCGGATTCCGGGGTCCCTCCCTGCACCTCGTCTTCAGGTAATCAGGGCGGAGCGTGGGCTGGGGGCTGTTGACAGCTGTGCGATGGGGGGAAGAGCGAGACCCAGGAAGGGCACCTGTAGTTGGGGATGTCCGAGTCGTTGCCGGTAAGGAGGACAGAGGACTAGGCTTTTCTAGCTTTCTGAGCTGGCAGGGGGAGTGTGAGGAAAGGATGGATTTGACTGAGAAAAGGGAAGCTGTCAGGAACATTGGCTGGCTTCGAGGAGACCGGGTTGAGGGCTTTGAAGGAGTAGGGTCAGGAAGGGATGGAGATTGACGGTGGGGGTAGGAAGGCAACAGAAAGGGAACCGAAGGGAGTAGAGAAAAGTAGAGTAAATGGAGGCTTCGTAAGTAGGGAGGAATTACGTAGTGTGAGAGGCAGGTAGAATCCAAGTTAATTGCGGGATTAATTGGATGAAACTGTGGAAGAGAAGCCATGGGACTTAAAAGGTATGGAAGCGTTATGGGACGCTTTCCATTGCTGGGGAGTTAGGGAATTGTGGATTTTGTTGGGGGTGGGAGTTATTGGAGCCGTCTTTTTAGTCACACCTTCCCCTAATGCGTCATTCCTTCTCACTTCGTGCCCCCCGCCCCCAAACACGCGTGCGCTCGCACAGATAAACGTACAATTTTATCAAACATTCTCCTTTGGAGACTCCCATCTCTAGACTGCCCAACTTTGGGAAGGAATGAGAGGTTTTGAAGAAAACCTTAGGAATGTGGGAAATCAGGGCTAAAAGACCCTGAAAACAGATGGAGAAGGCGGAACGGTGGCGTCTCGAATTGCAGTAAAGGTTGAGGGAGGTGATGCTGGGAATTAGGCCTGAGAAGGATGGGGTGGGGGTGGCTCTCAGTGCTGTGGCGAATATTGCATAATAGGAAATGGACTGGAGGAATGATTAGGCACGACATTGGCACTTGGAGAAGGGAGCCAGGGAATATAGCTCAAAGTGGTTAGAAACTATTGAAGATTGAGGAGGGCTGAGAAGCCCACAAGAAAAGCAACAGATTGTGTGTAGGAGGGAAAATGTGTGGTGTTGGGGTTTGTGTGTGTGTGTGTGGGGGGGGGTAGTTTGAGTCAGAAACTGTTGTAGAGCTTCCATCAGAAATGTCTGGGGTTCCACAGTGACTGTTGCCTCTACACTGTGGACGGGAGAGGCTGCCACATGATGGATGCTTTACCTGAGACATTGACATTTCCTTAGGCCTGGGATTGCATCCTTCCCATTTTGAGTTGACTAAATAGAGGGTTCCACCTTTCATATTCCAGTTCAGATGAGCAAATACTTGGTCACAAATATCTTTTTCCAAACTGCAGTTTTATTTATGTACATCTATTTTTAGTTTCTTGAGAGGTGATTTTTACCTTTCTTGTAAAGGATTAGCAGGCCAGAACAACTCATGTTGCATTCTAAATGTGAAGAAGGATAAAGTTAAAATGACAGTGTTTTTAATACAGTAGCTCCTCAATTTAAAGCCTCTTCTCCCGCTCCCCCAGTGCTGAAAGAAGAATGGTTGTGTACAGTCGTTAAGCAGACTTAACTATCAAATCAGGTATTAGAAACCAGGTTGATCTTTTTTTTTTTAATTAATTTATTTTTTATTTTCGGCTGCCTTGGGTCTTTGTTGCTGCGCTCGGGCTTTCTGTAGTTGCGGCCAGCGGGGGCTAGTCTTCGTTGCAGTGCCCGGGCTTCTCATTGCAGTGGCTTCTCTTGTTGCGGAGCACGGGCTCTAGGCGCACGGGCTTCGGTAGTTGTGGCTCCTGGGCTCTAGAGCGCAGACTCAGTAGTTGTGGCACACGGGCTTAGTTGCTTCGCGGCATGTGGGATCTTCCTGGACCAGGGCTCGAACCCTTGTCCCCTGCATTGGCAGGCGGATTCTTAATCACTGCGCCACCAGGGAAGTCCTACTATCTATATAAGATGTCACTATTTGATATTTTTGTATGTTTTTATATTTTCTGCCAGATCCGAGGACTAGCAAGATGTAATTCAGATTGAATAAATGTTTTTTGCTATTGTGTTTTCACCAGAAAATCAAATATCAGATTTTAGTGGACATTACAGCTCCTTGGCTTTACTGTGTTCATATGTGAAGTCAAGATATATAAAAATGGCTAAAAATAAATAGCTTAGATTCCTTTTTTTACTTTCGCTTCTTAACACCGTCCTTTTCTGCTTCTTTGGCAAATACTGAAATGGATTAAGAAATTAAGAAAAATGCTCATAAATATTTCTGAAAACATGGGATTATCTGTGTGCAGATAAGCATTGTTGACTTTTTGTTGTATCTGCATGTTCACTTAGGTTTTGGCTTACTGAATTTAATTTAATAGAATATTTCATTTCAGGGATATGTTTTTGAAGAGGATGTTTGATTCTGATGCAAAAAAAGCTACTGAGAATGTGTTTTATTTGTGATTGGAGGGGAGTGGTGCTCTGTCGGGATGGTACCAGGGGAATTAAGACATTGGCAGGAATAAACAATGGTTTATGATTTCCTAAATTGTTAAAGGCTAGCTTTGTAGAAATTCAAGGTAGGACTGTGTGTGTTTGTGTTTTAATCATCCTAAAACCAAGTTACTGTCCTTAGGTGTTTAGCTGAACTCAAATATTGGTGAAACTGAAATCCTAAAGGCAAGATTCTCTGGCAGTGTTGAAAGTGGATACAAAATAAGAATGTCAGGATTCAGGGACAGATTGATGTTTTAGATAAGTCACTCATAACCTTTGGAGGCTCAAAATCTTTTGGCATTCAAATTAGGAAGGACAGGTAATTTAGAACGGTTGTTCCCTGCCAGTATTAAACCCCTGTCTATATTATTTCACCATTAAGTGAGAGCTGGTCTTTTAAGCTGCTGACAAGTGAAATACAGAAGGTAGAGCAAAGCATTCGCTCTGAGAGATATGTGAGAGATGTCTGAGAGATCTTTTCCCATTGGAGTGATTACCATGTTTGGATTTGTGGGAGGGAGGCAATTATAAATGAATATCAGTTTACAGCAGCCATTATCATGTGCTTGTTCTTAAACTTTGGTTAAGAAAAGGTGATGCAGTTTGCTGTCTGCTGTTGCATGTGTTAAAGGAAATGTATTCCCTCTCTTCCTTTCCCTCCTATCCTCATTATTTGGACAGTGGCACCACTTAAAAAATAAAATCAGCCCTGATAAGGTGCTGTTGACAGTGCGACCATCTGTCACACCAGTGTAGGAGAGCCCCCTGTCTGCAATTTGACTAGTCCATCAAGAGTTTGAAATTCAGCCACTGAGTCCCCTTTTTACCACCAGGAAGGGAGTGAAGAGTTTCTGTTTTGGAGACTTGATTTGAAGTTAGTGGAGGAGTTAAAAAGTAAAGTTAGAGTGTTGAGGTGTCCTTTGCTCCCCTGAAATAAGAGCTGTGTGATAAAATCATGTGTGACTCCCCTAAGAAAAAGCACTTGAAACCTTAGAAGATCATGAACCTATAGCTCCTTTTGCTTCAGACCAGAACATTTCTGAAATTGTCACACATCACCAAATGATTTTATCATGAGCACAAATAAATGATTTGGAGGTAACTTTTACAGCTCCTTTCCTGACTTTCCCTTAACTAGTGAGGGAGACCCTGGAAGACACAGGAGAGAAGATTTTTGCTTGGAACTTTTGTAGTAGAGCCAGTCTTATCAGTCCTTGATTCTGGTGGCTTTGTTCTTCTCAGCAGAGCTCCACAAGTAAATAAATGTATGCTGTAATCTGATAACTCCAAATGGTAGGGGTTTTTTGTCTGTGTTCTTTGGTACAGTGTAGGCCATTTGCAGACTGATCTCTTTCCTTTCAATTCTTCCATACTAGTGAAAAATAAAGCAACTTAAGCCACTTTATTGGAGTGAGAAACTGAAATTTGGAAAGGTAAAGATAGAACAGAATGCCATGTAGGCAGAATATCACCAGGTTCCGTTTTGATTGGTATTTTATAAGTAGGGAGAGATTTTTCTTTTTGCTTTCTCTGCAGAGGGTTTACACCCACCTACCCCCTCCTTTTTTCTTTTGTCCCCTTGGTAGTTTCTGCCGGAAAACTGACATTAGAATGTCATTGTTTTTAATTATCCATTTATTTCTGCCATGGCTGCTCAAGCCCACTGTCAATTATATAGACTTATTAGGTATCCAGTATCTGATATTAATTGGTAATGTGTACTTATAAGTTAGCTTTGAATATCAAAATACATACTATGTTTTGTTTGTTAATTTCTGTGTGCTGTTCTGGTTTGATATAAAACTGTTCTGATTAATAACTTTGCTTAAATATGTGCTAGCTACTAGCTGTTAAATATTTTATCAGTCTATTTTTCTTTGATAATAAATAATGGAAACTATAGCCTGTGAAGTGAACAACAGCGATAACACCAGGCCAAATTCAGAACTGGGGAGAAGGAAAGTGTGTGGGGGTATTTTGTCCTTTAAACTGGATATTTTCTTTCCTAGAATTTTGGGATATTCTTGCTTGACATGAAGAAAGCAAAAAGACCAAAGTTGTCAGTTTCTTCTCTTTCCTTTTTACTGGGTGTATCCTCTTGATCAAGGATACAAGTATGCTTCAGGAAGTATGCTGTTTCTGATAGCTCAACAGAGAGAATTTCTGTTTCTCTGTGTTCCAAACCCCAGCCCATCATTCAGTCTCAAAGAGAGAGTGTTTGGACTGATGGTGTTTCCTAGAGGAAACCCCTTCCTAGTTCATTTCCCCTGTTGCCCTTCACTTCTCCACCCTTTCCTATCAAAAGAGAACATTGTTTAGTTTGTACATATGTGTTGGTTCTGTTTCATTCATATCTCCTATGAGCTTCTGTTGTTTCTTTTACTGTTGTTTTGTTTGAAATGAACTTTTTTCCCTCAACCCCTCCATCTTTTTAAACTTTGTTACTGATCATTTTTCTTTCTCCTCCTGTGAAATTAGTCTGTTTGTTTTTAATGGCTGTATACAATATGTATTAATTTTTAAATATCTGATTCCCAAAAAGTCACCTAATTGTTGGAGTCTGAAGAAGACTGGTAAAAAGAGAGAGAAGGGCAGATTCCTTGTAGGGAGTTCCATATATCTTATTATTTGCCTTGTGTACTAAACTGAGCAATATGGAGTTAACCAAGAATAAGCACTATCCCAAAGGATCAGTAATGTTGATGGGGAGTGGGCAAAGGGAAGTTACAGGAAGAGAATGGGAAGAGGTTTTTTTTTTTTATTTTAAGGATATATAAATAGCTTAGAGTATATTAACTTTTCTGTGCACAGTGTAGGTAAACATCCCTGGTAAACTCCAAGTTGTCATTGACAAGAACCTGTATAAAAGGGATGGCAGAGAAGGAACTTGGCCGTATCTCTTATTTTCTTGCATTAGTATCTGGGAGGTGATTGAAGTGCATTGTTGAGGTAATTTATGCTCGTTATGATATCATTTAAGTTACTTTCTCGGCTCAAATATGTACATTCTAAGCCAGCAATATCCACTGCTTTTTTTCAAGATAGATAGAACCAGGTTTGGAAATAGAATTGGGAGGTGGTGATCTGCCAGAAATCTCAACTGCTTCTTCGCTGTGGGTTGGCTTATCCAGGAGACTCGGGTCTTTTAAAGAAGGACTCAGATTTTTTCACAAATTTCAATCAAAAATTTACTGCTAAGAGATACATATTTGAGGCCTGAGAACCATGAAATTTGGCTTATAGAACTAGAAGCAAAAATTACCACTAGGGCTTCCCTGGTAGTGCAGTGGTTATGAATCGCCCTCTAGTGCAGGGGACCCGGGTTCTAGCCCTGGTCCGGGAAGATCCCACATGCCACGGAGCAACTAAGCCCGTGCGCCACAACTACTGAGCCTGCGCTCTAGAGCCCGCGAGCCCCAACTACTGGGCCTGCGTGCCATAACTACTGAAGCCTGTGCACCTAGAGCCCGTGCTCTGCAACAAGCACTGCAATGCGAAGCCCACACACCACAATGAACAGTAGCCCACACAGTAGCACCACAACTAGAGAAAGCCCGCATGCAGCAACGAAGACCCAACGCAGCCAAAAATAAATAAATTAAAAAAAAATTATCACTAGAGGGAAGTGTAGAGATACTTTAATTTAACACTCTCATTTTACAAATTAGGAAAGTGAGATTCAAAGACATTGTTAATAGTGGCAAAGACTTTTCATAAAGTCTGTATGTTGTCAAGATGGGTCTTAATAAATTAGCAGCTCATTCCTTGCTACTTACTTAGTTGGCTCTTAGCTGACCAGGTTGGCTCTCAGCTGACCCCAGGACTGGTAGATCAAACTGCTTTTGAGCTTTTGTTTCTAAGAGCATCCTTGCCTTTCTCATTTTTTCTAGAAGATCCTTAGGAAAAACTGACACCTGCTAGGAAACAAAATTTAGCTCTTCTCTAAGATGTGGCTTGGTTTTCTTAATTGGCTTGGTTTAGTTCTTATTGAGGGCATAGTAATAGTGCCTTTTTAAAATTTCCTTTTAACACTATCTCTTAGAGCTTTGTGCTCAGCAGTACTTCTCATTAGGTAGGCTGACACGTCAGACATATTTGTGAGTATTTTCATTTGGATAACATATTATGCCTCCTACATGCAGTGGTATAATTAAAATTCAGTATTTCAAGTTAAAGAGGACCAGAGAGCTTGTTTGAGATAGTCCAGCAAACAACTGGGCTGATGGCTTTTGTTTTTTTGTGCAGGTTTTTGCTTTTGCTCTTTTTTTTTTCTTTTGAAATCTCTGGCTCTCAATATTATCAAACAAGAGACCCTCTAAGAATTAGCATTTTGCTTCCAAAAAGCCTGCTTGTCTCTTTCTGCTTTATGTAGGAATTACTGACACATTTTTGTAGTAGTATTCGTAGGTCTCTGGAATTGCTTCTCTATGACCTGTTCGGGCAAAACTCGTCTGAGCAATGCACATCCGGCCAACTTCTAGCCTCCCGAAATTATATGAGTACTTCAAACATTGAAGTCAGTCACAGACTGCCTCTTAGTTTCTCATCTGGTAGATGATGTCATCTCATCTCCGTCGGAAATGCTTCTGCTCTGAAAGCACTGGGAGAGGCTCTGGTATTAAGGCCAACTCTGTTTTGTTCCACACACTGAGAGCAGGGCGGGGGAGGGGAACAACAACTCATATTTTGGAGCTATTTACTGTCTGAAAATATCTTTGTTTCAATTATCTCCTCTTTTAAGGCCTTGGGTACCTTTTTCATCACAAACACAATTTAGGGTGGGGCCAAGGACAAAAATGGAGTGCTTCCTTGAGACCAGTACAGAGTTACTCAGAAAAATTTTCTGTGACATGGTATGATGATTCAACTTTGTATTTTAGCAGGAATTGATTGGGTTGTTTCCACTTAGGCACTTGACTTGGCTAGTTCAGCTGTTGTGAAATTACTTAGTAACATTAAAGATTTCTCAGCTAATTTTCATAATTTTGAGGCTCGATCTTTATTTTTCAAGTATCCAGGAGATCTGCTGAAATTAGGTATACATGTTTTATAGGAGAAAATTGATATTCTGAAGGATATGAAAGGTAAATTCTTCAGAGAGAACCTCTTATCCTATGTGCTGATATAGGTTTGTTTCAGGTTGTATAGGCATCTCAAAGTAATAATTAATAAAGAATGGGAGGGAGTGTATAGGAGTCATGCTTATTTGTGGCTTGGAATTGTCAGCAGCTTTCTAGACATCTTTTCACATTTTTCCTCTATCTCTGCAGCATCATAATATGTTGTAATGAGCTTGAGTTAATGTGTGGGGAGGGGATTGATGGTGGTATGTGTGGGACTGTTGAGCACTAGTTTACTGGGAAAAATGGTTATAAAACAAAGATAATAAAGCCATTCCCGTGTATCTCTTTCCTTTAATTGTTCAATTATCTAATTATTTGTTACAGAAAATTTATATAGATAAGGAAAAATAGAAACTTAAACTTACAATATCAACTTAATCCCACTATCCAGTATAGTCGTATTTTAACATTCTGGTATATAATCTTTTGGACGTTTTCTATGTATATAAATACATGTGACTTTATAGGTAAGTGTTTTAGAAAAATATTGCATTATGTAATTTTTTACCTTTTTCCATTCAGCAATTTATTGTGACATCCTATCCATAAAAATAATGGATTTTATCCTACACATAAAAATAATGGTTGTATACTAGTCCATTTTATGACTGCACTACAACTTATGTCACCTATATTGTTCATTTAGATTCTTTCCCATTATATCTACCCAATTATAGTTATTATGTACAATGCTACAATAAATATCTTTGTATATATGTCTTTGTCCACTTGACTATTTCCTTAGGATAAATTCTCACTTCTGGGACAAATGGTACATATTTGTTTTTAAGGCTTTTTGCTAGATATTACCAAATTGCCCTCACAAGTGGAAGACCGTCAAATAAAATGTATACACAGTCTTTTTTAAAAGGATAGAAGCCTGCATGCAAGGAGCTTTATACCTGAAATTTTTTGGCCTATCTGAAATCACTCCAGTGTGAAATTGTTTGGGTTGCAAGTTTTGTGATCACTCCTGGAATTTTTCTTTTTTTTTTTTTCCCTGGAATTTTTCTGCCTGAGCTTCTCCTTCTGTCTTTTTTTTTTGACATTTACCTAGAACTGCAGAAAATCATCTAACATTTCCCAGTATGGTACTGGGGGTCATCAGGTCAGGTCCTGTTAATAATTTTAAACTTTAGCATTGTTGTGTGTTTTTTGTTTGTTTGTTTTTTTAATGTGCTTATTCTGCTGTTAAGCAGGTAGAACCCCAGAAGTAAGTGATAATTTTCTGTTTTTCCTCGTTTAGGTTTCAACTTTCTGTGCTGTGGGGTCAACCGTAAGAGAGGTAGAACTGATGTGTATTTGTGCTGAAGAAGCATGAGTCCTTGTAGTTACTAGCAGCCAACTCCTCTTCCCCATAACAATTGCAGACTTTTTTTTAGTAGTAGTGCATGGCCTTCTGAGAAGGCTGTGGATGTCCTGCAAGCATTATTTCACTTTAGCTCCCATTTCCCTCTGTCCTCTCCAAAAAAGATGCTGTCTTAACCCAGAAACTTCTTTTCTCACAGTTCCACAGTATGAAATGAATCCGTTCACTATCTTTTGTCTCCCTCAAAGTCTTCCCATAACTCCATTTCCTTTTGTTTCAGTAAATGAGTCTCTTTTTCTTTTCCCTTTCTGTTGTACCTCTTATTTCCCCTGACCCTTCCCATCCTGTAGATGGGGTTTCATAATTCACAATGGTAGTAGTAATAATCGCTAGTATTTATAGAGCATTTATTACATGTTAGGTGCTATACAGGACTTATTTAATTCTCATAACAACCCTATGAAATACATGTTATTATATGTCCATTTTATGGATGAGGTAACCAAGGCCTAGAGCATTTTAACCAACTTGTCCAAAGTTACCTAATTAGTAAATGGTAGATCTAGTATTCAAATCTAGCCAACCTAGGTGTTCTGATTTCAGAGCCCACATTCCTACCCACTATACCTTATTGCTCTCTCACTAATCTGAAAGGCTGTTTGTGAACTAACTTGACTTTAAACCAGGTTAAATATTTGTTGTTCAACAAAAGAATAGTGCAGAAGGGAACTTCCCCTTCTGACTTTAGCTGTCCTAAAAAAGCAACAAAATTCTGAGCTCGTCCATGCATAATATGTGGAGTTATTTTTTTTAATTAATTAATTTATTTATTTTTGCTGTGTTGGGTCTTCGTTTCTGTGTGTGGGGTTTCTCTAGTTGTGGCAAGCGGGGGCCACTCTTCATCGCGGTGCGCGGGCCTCTCACTATCGCGACCTCTCTTGTTGCGGAGCACAGGCTCCAGACGCGCAGGCTCAGTAATTGTGGCTCACGGGCCTAGTTGCTCCACGGTATATGGGATCCTCCCAGACCAGGGCTCGAACCCGTGTCCCCTGCATTGGCAGGCAGATTCTCAACCACTGCGCCACCAGGGATGCCCTATGTGGAGTTATTGATCATACTTTAAGAAAATATTTTAGAAGTTAAATATGTGGATTTTTGCCAAGGATTGGTGACTGATTCTGCAGTCAATTCCAAGATCACTGAAACAGGAGTGCCCATCAGATGCCCTCTTTTTGTCGTTGCAAATTCAATGATCGTAACCCTTATGCTTTTCATCAGAGCAAGACATGGTTCCACTTACACCAAAAAGAAAACTCCAATCTGAGATGAATTAAAAACTTTTTCTCTCTCTCTCTGCTAAAGTTGTTCATGTCTTATTACAAAGACAAAAAGATACTTTCTACTGCTAGTGAGGACCTTAACATCTGTGAAACTGCTCTTTCAAGTATCAGACTTGAAAGATAGCTTCTGCTCCTCTAGAATACTGGCATTGTCTGATTCAGAACAAGGATAATCTCACTAAAAGAAATGAAAGATACTTTCCTACTGTTTTTGCCAGTGACATTGATGACTGTTGCTGGAGGAAGAGTGTTGTTATTCATTTCATTGAGAGGAACTGAAGGAGGAGGTCTCTGCTCTTAATCCTCTTATCAGTGAAAATGGAAGGGAAGGGAATACCTCAAGGGAAGAAAATATATGTTCATGTTGTCCATTAGCAATTCTGAGATTTATTTAGTTTGTAAAAGTATTCTAGTTCCCTTGGTTTCTTGTCCTACCTAGACTCCAAGTGGCCAGGAAATTGTAAACAAAAGATAGATTAGAAGAAAGAGAGTTGAACTGGGGCTTAGGAATATGGATTCCAGTTCTGGCTCTGTCACTGCCTTTGCTCTGTGATTTTGAGCACATCCCTTATGCTCTGTACTTTTACTTATAAATAAGATTAGATTAAAATCTCAAAGGCCCTTGCTGAATGGTTTTTTTTCTTAATATAAATTGTTATTGATTTGTTTGCTTGAAAATGGGCAAGTAGGTTCATATGTGGCTGAAGGAACTAAGTTCTCAACTTGTTCTATTTAAAAATCAACTTTCATTTAATGTCTATAAATTTCAGCCAGATTGAACCTGCTTTGGTCAGAATTTTTTAAAAATTCCCAAAGTGAGTACACCCTTGCTCCTCTAGGTCTTTTATTTATTAATACTTTTGGTGAACAACAAGCCAGTCTTTTTTTAGTAAATATGTAATTGAGTACAGTTTTGTACCTTGATCCTTGGTAATGTCCTCTAGGTCTTTTACATTTCCATCTTTCTGCAGAAGAACTAGGACTTGAAATCACCATGGTTGGTTCTATATCATCTATTGAGCCACTCAGAATTAAGTTATTTGAACCATTATTTTTCTGATGCAGCCTATTTGTCATGGCTTTATTTTTTGCTTCCAGTAGAGCAACATTAGCTGGTTGTTTAGAATGCTTCTTGGTCTAGGGCCTGTTAATAAGTAGGAGTTACATAGTCATGAAGGAAACAAACTATGGAAACGTTTTTCCCTGAGGAAGAGGAAATTTAACATTGGAACTCTGCCCTATACTCAGTTTCCCCACCCAAAAAGAGGATGATACATATGGATCGTGGATATGGGGATTATAAGATGATAGTGTATACTTATCAGAGATTTTTCACACAGGTGCTAGAAAACAAACTTTCTGTTGAATAACATTCTAGTCTTATCCATAAGGATAAATCTCGTTCTCCTTAAACATTGGCTGGATGGCATTGCTAAGCCGGGTGTTGCCATGCTGAGTTGGTATTCTTTTCTTTTCTCTCTTTTTTTCCCTCACTTTTCCTCCCCCCTCCGTCCACCTCCCCCCTCTTCCTCCATTTCTGCTCCTCCTCTTCCTTCTGAAGAGAGCTTGATTAGGAGATGAACAGGTACAGTGCTGGTGACTCTTCAGTCTCAGTAGGCAGTTTCTCATTGGCAGAGCCTTGGGCCAAATGGTCAAGCCTTAGCAGATGGTACCTGGTTCCCTGAAATATCACTGCTCTTCATTGGGTTTCTTCTGGACCAAGCTGGGTGTTACAGCAACATTGATAAAATTCTCCAGTTATTTTTCTATTCCTGTCCATTCTTCTCTGGGAGGTTGGAGCTCTGACCTGTGCCCTAGGGGCAAAACTTCAGACAAGGAAGAGAGTAAGTCTTGGGTCCCAATTCTCCTCCCCGTGTTACTTGTTCTGATTATTATTTAGACCCCAGTATCCATCCAGCTGCTTCAGCTATAGTGTTCTTGGGATTAATCCAAGCTTTGCAGTTGCAGATAGCTAAGTAGTTGGCACCATATTCCACTGAGTGAAGTCCTCCCACCCTCATTCTGGGTACTTTGTAAGGGTGTAGCAGCCCTAGAGCTATGTGTTTGTGTGATAAAACTAGGAAAGGTAGCAAAGTAGAACTTTTTAGGGAGTAAGAAAGCCCCAGACCGGGCTTCCCTGGTGGCGCAGTGGTTGAGAGTCCGCCTGCCGATGCAGCGGACGCAGGTTTGTGCCCCGGTCCGGGAAGATCCCACGTGCTGTGGAGCGGCTGGGCCTGTGAGCCATGGCCACTGAGGCTGTGCGTCTGGAGCCTGTGCTCCGCAACGGGAGAGGCCCGCGTACCACACACACACAAAAAAAAGAAAGCCCCAGACCTACTCTCTGCCTTGAAAATCACTTACCTGCTTTTTTTTCTCCATTGTTTAACTTGGTCCATTGACTCCTTGCATGCAGAAGAGGTTGTGTTCTAGGAGAGACTGTCAGCCTAGGACTGGATGTTGGCTCTTGGTTCTGCCAGCTCCCTCCAAACCCCTTCCTCTGGGGTAAAAGAGGAAGGGATAAGCCAGGTACTGACCAAGAAGTCCAGAATCAGTGTTGTCTTCTCAACTGAAAGCATACTGATTTCCTTATTGAGACTTACTAATTCTACAGTTGCCTGTACACTTGCACAAGGTTATGTTGGGGGGGAGGTGGAGGCTGAGGGTTTGGGGAGGAGCCAAGAACTTTGAGGTGCTAATTAGAATTTCATATAGGTCTAGGTAATTGAACATTAAACCTTCCTGGGGGCCCAGCTTTACTCTTGCATTAGAAATCACATATGGGCGCAGCGGCTCAGTGGTTAAGAATCTGCCCGCCAGTGCAGGGGACACGTGTTCAATCCCTGGTTCAGGAAGATCCCACATGCTGTGGAGCAACTAAGCCTGTGCGCCACAGTTGCTGCGCCTGTGCTCTAGAGCCCGCAAGCTACAACTACTGAGCCTGTGTGCCACAACTGCTGAAGCCTGCGTGCCTAGAGCCTGTGCTCCGCAACACGGGAAGCCACCGCAAAGAGAAGCATGTACACCGCGACGAAGAGTAGCCCCTGCTCGCTGCAATGAGAGAAAGCCTGCACACAGTAACGAAGACCCAACACAGCCTAAATAAATAAAATAGATTTTTAAAAAAATAAAAAGAAACCATCTTGCACTGTCTGTGGTCTCTTTAAAAAAAAAAAATTCACATATGACAACATATTTGTATAGCACGTCGCAGTCCATGAAGTACTTTGATTTAGTTTATCCTTTTTTGGGCTGTGTTGGGTGGGTCTTAGTTGCGGCATGCAGGATCTTTCATTGCAGCGCGCGGGCTTCTCTCTAGTTGTGGCACCCTGGCTCCAGAGCGTGCGGGCTCAGTAGTCGCAGCACACGGGCTTAGTTGCCCCACGGCATGTGGGATCTTAGTTCCTTGACCAGGGATTGAACCAGCATCCCTGCATTGCAAGACGGATTCTTTTTTTTTTTTTTTTTTTTAATGCGGTACGCGGGCCTCTCACAGTTATGGCCTCTCCCGTTGCGGAGCACAGGCTCAGCGGCATGGCTCACGGGCCCAGCAGCTCCGCGGCATGTGGGATCTTCCCAGACCAGGGCATGAACCCATGTCGCCTGCATCGGCAGGCGGACTCTCAACCACTGCGCCACCAGGGAAGCCCTGCAAGACGGATTCTTAACCACTGGACCGCCAGGGAAGTCCCTGATTTAGTTTGTCTTATCTGATCTTTACATAAACCTTCTAATATGGTTCCTCTTT
Organism: Stenella coeruleoalba; assembly: GCF_951394435.1. Taxonomy (NCBI): domain Eukaryota; kingdom Metazoa; phylum Chordata; class Mammalia; order Artiodactyla; family Delphinidae; genus Stenella; species Stenella coeruleoalba. The sequence goes on from NC_137169.1 coordinate 108,460,503, forward strand.
TTTTAGTTAAATATAGAGAACAGTTTACCTGATGTAACAGGGATTTGAACCCAGGTCTTCTGATTTTTAAATAGCTCAGCATGTTGGCTCTTGTCTAAAAGGTTTTAAGTCAGTAACAGTTTTATCATAAATCTGACTCGTCCTGGCTTATTGTTCCTTGGAAGCTTTAGCTTAGGGTTCCAGTTCTAAAATGGTCTTTCACCTACCTGAACTTGACCTGACTGAAGATGAAGCATCCTGCAAAAAGCATAGATTATTGGGCTCTGCTGTTTTTCTAATTTTCTGGGCCATTTTATGCAGCACATCTTCCTAACAGCTAGATGACATTTCCCTTACCTCCTTTTTTGGGAAGAGGAATGAAAACCATCTGTTCCCCATCGTTTTGCTACTCTGACTCACTATGGGGAAGGAAACTTGCTGCTCTGCTTATTGGTACCAGAAATGCTTAGTCTGTGGCCTTTGTACTACTAAGGTCTACCACAATCTCTTCTCTGAGCCCAGCTATATTCTGAAATTCTTAGGGCCCTTGATCGTTGGTCTTAAACAATAGTAATTAGAGCTTTACCTGATTGCCCTTAAGCCCATCTTGTCTCAAACCTTATATATGGACCAGAACTGGGGTCTTCCTATTCAGGTATTATATTATTGAGGATTCGTCCGAATTGGATTCTTCTTTTTAATTTTCTTAAATATGGCTAATCTTTATTCATTTTGAATTCTTTAGAACTACATCAAAGTAATATATCAGTAGTCTTTGAAGAAAAAAGGCCAACATTCTTCAATATGAAGGGGAGAAAGTTCTGTCTCCCTGTTTCCAATGTGATCATGGATGAAAGTTATAGGGATCGCAGACCCTTAAGAATTGATTTAACCTTTTAGAGTATTTTTCTATAGATAATGGTCTTTTAGTCACTTTCTAAACATATTCTTGAAATCTTTTTCTACATTTAAGTGGATAAAAAGTCATAATATTGATGAGATTTAACTACACACTTATCTTACACATCTCCACTGATTATATATTTACTAAGTACACACCAACAAATTCCTGTTACTTTTACAGCAGAAATCAAGATGAGGATGGAAGGATGTACAGTCAGGTTCTGCCTGCACTCTGTGCTCTTCCATTTTTTTGACATTGCATTTCCCCATCCTTAGCCTCCTCATCTCCATAGATCAACTCTTTTTTTTAAAATTGAAGAATAGTTGATTTATAATAATATATTAGTTTTAGATGTACAATGTAGTTCAATATTTTTACAGATAATACTCCATTTAAAGTTATTACACAATAATGGCTATATTTCACTGTGCTGTACAATATATCCTTGTTGCTTATTTATTTTATACACAGTAGTTTGTGTCTCTTAATCCCCTACCCCTAGCTTGTCCCTCCCCGCTTTTCCCTCCCCACTGGTAACCACTAGTTTTTTCTCTCTGTGAGTCTGTTTCTGTTTTGTTATATACATTGATCGGTTTTATTTTTTAGATTTCACATATAAGTGATAACATAGAGTATTTGTTTTTCTCTGACTTATTTCACTAAGCATAATAACCTCTAGAGACATCCACGTTGTTGCAAATGGCAGAATTTCATTCTTTTCTATGACTGAGTAATATTCCATTTGCATAAATATGTATATGTATACACACACATACACAGACACACCACAGCTTCTTTATCCATTCATCTGTTGATGGACACTTAGGTTGCTTCCATATCTTGGCTACTGTAAATAAAGCTTCCATAGACCAACTCTTTACCTTTTTTCTGAAATAATTAGTAGAAGTGTAAAGCACCATAGATATGCTCTAAGAGTACCTACCCTTTTAGCTCTACAGGAAAAATTATTAATCAAGCCCAGGTTGTCCAATAAGTCTTGGTATCTCTTATGCCCTTTCTCTTTCAGCCATGGTATCAAATGAGACCCTCTGGCTCTGATGGTTAAATGTATCAAGAACAGATATATTTCCTAGAGAAAATATGAACACTTGCGTAAGAAAAAGGACTAGAATGAGAACAGAATATGCATAAGGGCTCTGTGAGTATGGAGGAGGAAAAAGAAGGGACGTTTAAAATCCCTATCCAAAAGGATCTGTTATCAATGAGCAAGAGGCAGGAGCTCATTGTCAGGTTTAGTGTGACTCAAATCCTGATTGTTTCAGTGGGCTTGATAGAGATCGTTGTGAGTGTGTGTATATACTTATGGTTGTGTTTGTTTATTTTATTTTTTTCACAGCATCTGGAATCAAGAGACCCATGGCATCTGAGGTGAGTTTTATATTGATACAGTGGTTCTAAAACCTTAATTCTGGGATAGAAGGATACCTGTTTATAACATCCTTATTTTCCCCCTACTTGGGTCTTGGAATCTAGATAGGGTTCTCACATCTCTTTGGTAGGCTAGTAATTATACAACTCTACTTTTGTCACAGTTTATTATGAATATTAATAATAGCTCAGATTTATTGAACTTTTTTTTGATGTTTTAAATTTACTTATTTATTTATTTTTGGATCTGTTGGGTCTTCGTTGCTGTGCGCAGGCTCTCTCTAGTTGCAGCGAGTGGGGGCTACTCCTTGCTGCAGTACGTGGGCTTCTCAATGTGGTGGCCTCTTCCATCACAGAGCACGCGCTCCAGGCGTGGGGGCCTCAGCAGTTGCAGCACGCAGGCTCAGCAGTTGTGGCTCACGGGCTCCAGAGGGCAGGCTCAGCAGTTGTGGCGCATGGGCCCAGTTGTTCCGCGGCTGCAGGATCTTCTGGACCAGGGCTTGAACCCTGCATTGGCAGGCGGACTCCCAACCACTGCGCCACCAGGGAAGACCCTGAGCCTTTTTTTAATGTACCAAAGAGTAAATAAGGTACCTAAGTGCTCTTTATAGGTATTCTTATTTAATCCTTCAAAGAGCCTCTATGAGTGTAGGTAGTGTTGTTATCCATGTTTTATAGATGAAAAAGTGAAGATTAGAGGTTCTATAGCTTGCCCAAGGTCCTGTAATTAATAAGGTTAGGATTCAAAGCTAGTCTGACACTAAAGCTCGTTCTCTTGTTTTGCTGTTAATACCTCCTGACTGCGTAGCTTCAGTGAATGTGGAGAACTTCTTTTAACCGTACTGAAGCTGTTGATATTCTAAGTTTTTCTCTTTTGTGCAGAGTATCTTGTATTTGCTTAATTTTCTTCCCACAGAGTATTTCCCATTCCTCTTTTTACTTCTTGCATCTCTCCTGGGTTTTGTGACAGGACCTCAGAGTGCAGACCATTTTGGCATAGGATTTTAGGCTTTTTTCTCAGAACATCTTCCAAGATCTGTCAGGTTATATACTGAGGGTTTTCTGGCACTAAGGGTCTTAGCAAGAAGAGTAGAACTTAAATATCAGGCCCTAAGATGGTAACATGCTATTTTCAGTAGTCTTTTTGCCTTCTGGCTTGTTAACTTGAGTATCGACATCATGAAGAATACCTTCATGTCTGTTGTGCTGGCATCTTGGCTGTGGAGAATAGCCTTCTAGCCTCTGCTCCACTGGTTTTACTTCTTCCTTTTTTCAGAGGCTGTGATGTATGTGAATAGAAAACAAAGCCATACCACGTTCTCAGGAATCTCTTTGAGGCACTGAGGCCCTTTTCTTAGAGGACTCATCTTATTGCCACAGCCTCTTAATACTTGGGCTCGCAGTACTTGCATTTGCCAGTGGCTAGATCATTTCTGCTGGTGAATTCAGTTTGAGCAAATAGTGTTCAGGTTGGGTTGAATATTAGAGGGGTAGTAGTTTCTGAAAGAAAGCTGGGTCTGTGGAGCTCTACTTCTCTCTTGCTTTTGTAAACTGAGGGTCTTTCCTTTTTTCTGGGGCTGCTATTGCTTACTTCCCCTGTTTCTCCTTTTCTTTAATGATAATCATTTTAATTTTCCATGTCATCTTTCTGAGAACCAAAGGTGAAATATATGTCATTTGGAGTTTTGTTTGTGTTCTTTTAGTCAGTTTAGTTCTTTGGGGAGCAACACTATAGCTGTGTGTTTGCATGGGAGGGATCTTCTAAAGATTTTATAAAACGTTCTTAACCTAAAAAGGGTGTGTTGCATGTTTTGTTTTTTTTGATTTACCATCGTGGTAGCTGTTTGGTGTGTTACATGGGAATCATGTACTAATCTTGACTCTTCTTATTCTAGGTGCCTTATGCCTCTAGCATGCCCATGAAGAAAATAGGCCACCGAGGTGTTGATTCCTCAGGAGAGACAACATATAAAAAGGTGTGTCTGGGTGAAACCCATTCATCTTACTCCAGGAAGGGATAGTTCTGTCTCCTTGATATTATTCTCCACATTCCATCCCATTTCTTGATACGCTAAACCTTTGCACAATAGCCATCATACAACTTGAACTTTTTTATTTTTTATAAATTTAATTAATTTATTTTATTTTTATTTATTTTTGGCTGCGTTGGGTCTTCGTTGCTGTGCGCGGGCTTTCCCTAGTTGCGGCGAGCGGGGGCCACTCTTCCGCTGCGGCGCGTGGGCCTCTCACTGCGGTGGCCTCTCCTGCTGTGGAGCATGGGCTCCAGGCGCATGGGCCCCAGCAGTTGTGGTGCGCGGCTCAGTAGCTGTAGCTCGCGGCTCCAGAGCGCAGGCTTGGTAGCTGTGGCACATGGGCACAGTTGCTCTGTGGCATGTGGGATCCTTCCGGACCAGGGCTCGAACCCGTGTCCCCTGCATTGGCAGGTGGATTCCCAACCACTGTGCCACCAGGGAAGCCCCGCAACTTGAACTTTAGAATTTACTTCACAAAGGGTAAATTATTTCCCGTCTGTATATATGGGTTTTGTTTTGTTTTATAAATTTATTTATTTTATCTTTGACTGCGTTGGCTCTTCGTTGCTGCACGCGGGCTTTCTCTAGTTGTGGCGAGTGGGAGCTACTCTTCGTTGCGGTGCGCAGGCTTCTTATTGCGGTGGTTTCTCTAGTTGCGGAACACGGGCTTTAGACGCGCGGGCTTCAGTAGTTGTGGCGCACAGGCTCAGTAGTTGTGGCTCATGGGCTCTAGAGCACAGGCTCAGTAGTTGTGGCGCACGGGCTTAGTTGCTCGGCAGCATGTGGGATCTTCCCGGACCAGGGCTCGAACCCGTGTCCCCTGCATTGGCAGGCGGATTCTTAACCACTGTGCCACCAGGGAAGCCCTGTATATGTGTTTTTCGTTTTGTTTGGTTTTGTTTCTGGCTGTGTTGGGTCTTTGTTGCTGCTCGCCAGCTTTCTCTAGTTGCAGCGAGCAGGGGGCTACTCTTCGTTGCGGTGCATGGACTTCTTATTGTGGTGGCTTCTCTTGTTGCGGAGCATGGGCTCTAGGCGCACAGGCTTCAGTAGTTGTGGCACGTGGGCTCAGTAGTTGTGGCACACAGGCTTAGTTGCTCTGTGGCATGTGGGATCTTCCTGGACCAGGGATGGAACCCGTGTACCCTGCATTGGCAGGCGGATTCTTAACCACTGTGCCACCAAGGAAGTCCCCATATATGTGTTTAAATGAGAATGTTCTTAATGAACAAATCTGGTGTTGGATGCTTTTTCACTGAGCTGAAGAAATTGTGTTTCCCTGTTAGATATAAACATGTAATAAGCCCCCAAGGCCATTCTTACCTAGCTTTAGGGAACCATGTCTCTTGTGCTGGATGTACATAAAGTGAAGGCTGGATCCCATTCAGCTTGGTGATACAGAGATAGACAGCAGGTCAAGAATTTTTCTTTGTGTGTGTGTATGTTTTGTTTTGTTTTTTGTCTGTGCTGGGTCTTAGTTGTGGCACACAGCGTCTTCATTGCGGCATGCGGGATCTTTAGTTGCAGCATGTGGGTTTCTTAGTTGCGGCATACGGACTCTTAGTTGTGGCATGTGGACTCTTAATTGTGACATGCGGGCTCTTAGTTGTGGCGTGCAGGCTCTTAGTTGCGGCATGTGGACTCTCAGTTGTGGCATGCATGCAGGATCTAGTTCCCCGCCCAGGGATCGAACCTGGGCCCCCTGCATTGGGAGCATGGAATCTTACCCACTGGACCACCAGGGAAGTCCATGGGTTTTGTTTTTTTAAGATTGTAGTTTCATTTGGTGAATAGGGCCTAGAATACCTGATTTTGAGCTAGAGATATCAAATGGATTGGAAAGATAGTAGTAATAACCAAGAAGAGAAAATTGAACTGGTGAAGGGAAAACAGGAGAGAAGCATCCTGGAGTGACCCAATTCCCCAGTTCTGGACTAATTGGAGATGCTTAGGTTTCCTGGGGTACAGTGTTCAACCTCCTGTTTGGCATCTATACCTTGTCTGGCCCATGTAAATTTTTCTTGTGTTTGTTCTCTGTCTTTATTGCATTGTCCGAAGTGATAGAGGTGGACTGACTCATTCTCAGTCAGGGACCTGACTCTCCCTGGGAATGGACTCTGAGGCCCATGTCAATTAAACACACTTATTGAGCTCTTTTTATGTGCTGAACACTGAGACAAAAAGATGAGTTTCTAGTCTAATTGGAGAGGCAAGCACTTAAAAAATTTGTTATAATTTTATTTATTTTTTTTAAATATTCTTATTTAAAAATTTTTTTTTAAGTGTTAAATTTTTTTGGCCGCGTTTGGTCTTCGTTGCTGTGCATGGGCTTTCTCTAGCTGTGGCAAGCAGGGGCTACTCTTCGTTGCAGTATGCAGGCTTCTCACTGCGGTGGCTCCTCTTGTTGCAGAGCACAGGCTCAAGGCGTGTGGGCTTCAGTAGTTGTGGTGCGCGGGCTCAGTAGTTGTGGTGCATGGGCTTAGTTGCTTCGTGGCATGTGAGATCTTCTTGGACCAGGGCTCAAACCCGTGTCCCCTGCATTGGCAGGTGGATTCTCAACCAGTGTGCCACCAGGGAAATCCCTATTCTTATTTTTAAAAATATTTATTTATTTGGCTGCATTGGGTGTTAGCTGTGGCACATGGTATCTTTCGTTGTGGTGTGCAGGCGCTTCGTTGTGGCTCACGGGCTTCTCTCTAATTGTGGCACGTGGGCTTCAGAGCGCATGGGCTTAGTTGCCCCATGGCATGTGGGATCTTAGTTCCACAACCAGGGGTCGAACCCGCATCCCCTGCACTGGGAGGCGGATTCTTAACCACTGGACCACCAGGGAAGTCCCTAGTTATAATTTTAATGCCCAATGAGGACTAGGTAGAATATTGATACAAGTAATATTTGGTGAGGGTTGGGGGGATAAGGGAAATCACTTAGAACAAAACTGTCCAATAGAACTTTCTACAGTGATTGAAATGTGCTATATCTGTGTTATCCAGTGTGGTACCCACTAATCATACCTGAATGTGGCTAGTAAGACTGAAGAAATGATTTTTAAATTAAATTAACTTTAACTTAAAATTAAATAGCCGAGTGTAGCTAGTAGCTACTATATTGGACAGCACAGAACTAGATAATACGACATTTTCCCATGACATTGAAATCCTGGATTGTAAGAGTGGGGCTCTTATATTTGTGTTTTGACCACAGTATGATAATTTTAAATCTAAATAGTTCTCTCAGAAATAATTTGAATCTTTCAGGCTTTCTTCTTCAGTCAGGAGCTTTTTTTGCCACTCAGTTGTCCTTGGAACGCCAGTCAGCCCTTGCCTTAGAGAACTGAACTTCAGTAGCTAGGCAGTGAATCAGAGTATCAGTTAATTTTAGTTACATTCTGTATCAGATGAATAAAATGTTTGGAGGACTCCATATAGTCTGGGGGCAGGAACCTTTGGAGTGAGACCTAGGATTGTTCTCTCAGTACAACGTATCTTCCAGATATAGATGTGAATAGGAGGGAACACCTTGTTTAGAGAGTCCCCACTTTGCTATTCTGTATCTTCATGCTCTTCCAATCTTTGCAGGCTTAACTGCCATGTAGAGTGTGGGGATGGGGAAACTGGATTGCCCCAGTTTAGTCTGAACTACTAGATAGGCATTTGCTCTCCCGTGTTCCTTCTGGTTCTTCTGAGTTTTTATTGCTATGATCAGATTTAATACTAGAAACTTTCCTCTTGTTTCTCTTGTTTCTTAGACAACCTCGTCAGCTTTAAAAGGTGCCATCCAGTTAGGCATTACTCACACTGTGGGGAGCCTGAGTACCAAACCAGAGCGGGATGTCCTCATGCAAGACTTCTATGTGGTGGAGAGTATCTTCTTCCCGAGGTACAGAGGTTAATGTGCAGGGGAATGTCCTAGAAAATGTGGCTTTTTTATATCATCATCAGGGCATTTTAGGGTTCATGTCTAATTTAGGCATGCATCCAATCCTTAACCTGATTTTAATCAGGGTGATATGGGGACTGGAGAATTTGAAGAGCACATGCTCTCCTTTGGATGTTTCCATGAGCCTCCGGCCTGTGGACTGAGCCCTAAAAAACAATTTAGTGCATCGGGAGGAGGTAATATGATTCCCTGTGCCCATGTCTTAATCCCCGTGTTGTGCCTTGTCCCATTATGTAACTGACTCATCCAGTCCCTTTGGTTCTCTCAGGAGGGATGTGTTGACCTGGCTCTGGGTGACTGAGTGTCTTTCCAGGGTGTGGACTCCCTAAATTACAGGAGCTGGTAAGTTATGGCTTCTTCTGTTCAACCCCACAGTGAAGGGAGCAACCTGACTCCTGCTCATCACTACAATGACTTTCGGTTCAAGACCTATGCACCTGTTGCCTTCCGCTACTTTCGGGAGTTATTTGGTATCCGCCCTGATGATTACTTGGTAAGCTTCCAGATTTCAGGACCCTGGGACTCCAGTATCAGAGGGATACTTCCAAAGGAAGACCCTCTCTCCACACTCTTGCTCTAGTTTTTCTTTAGAATTGCATCTGTAGTTGATTTCTGGTTGGGCATGCCCTTGTATCTCTGAACCTCTTGCTCTCTTTTCTCTGGGCCCAGTACTCCCTCTGCAATGAGCCGCTGATTGAACTCTGCAACTCTGGAGCTAGTGGTTCCCTCTTCTATGTGTCCAGCGATGATGAATTCATCATTAAAACAGTCCAGCACAAAGAGGCGGAGTTTCTGCAGAAGCTGCTTCCAGGATACTACATGGTAAGAGGACCAGGAGCACTGGCTGCCTGAGCTGCCCACTCCACTCCACTGGGGAGGCTGCCATCAGGGGGACAAAACAATGTCAGCCCTTCTGTCGTAGGAATGTAGTTCATCTTTGTGCTTTTCCCATCTCTTTTGTCTCTCTATGGCTAAAGGAGGTTTTGTTTATCTGTCCTATTTTAAGTGTTTTTAGCTTAGACCCTGCTACCCAACGACAAGATTCAATGATGATTAAAAAAAAATTTTTTTTTATTGGAGTATAGTTGATTTACAGTGTTTCGTTTCTGCTGTACAGGAAGCAAAGTGAGTCAGTTATACATGCACATATATCCACTTTTTTTAGATTCTATTCCCATATTACAGAGTATTGAATACAGTTCCCTGTGCTATTCAGTAGGTTCTTATTAATTATCCGTTCTGTGTATAGTACTGTGTGTATGTCAATCCCAGTCTCCCAGTTTACCCCCTGCCTTTTCCCCCCAGTAACCACAAGTTTGTTTTCTACATCAGTGACTCAACTTCTGTTTTGTAAATAGGTTCATGTGTACCATTTTTAAAATTCCACATATAAGTGATAATATATGATATTTATTTTTCGCTTTCTGACTTACTTTCACTCAGTATGACAATCTCTAGGTCCATCCATGTCGCTGCAAATGGCATTATTTCATTCCTTTTTATGGCTGAGTAATATTCCATTGTATATATGTACCACATCTTTATCCATTCCTCTGTTGATGGACATTTAGGTTGCTTCCATGTCCTGGCTGTTGTGAATAGGGCTGCAAAGAACACTGAACAGGAGTGGAATCGCTGGATCATATGGTAGCTCTAGTTTTAGTTTTTTAAGGCATCTCCATGCTATTCTCCATAGTGGCTGTACATTCCCACCAACAGTGTAGGAGGGTTCCCTTTTCTTCACACCCTCTCCAGCATTTATTGTTTTTAGATTTTTTTTTTTTTTGTGGTACTTGGGCCTCTCACTGTTGTGGCCTCTCCCGATGCGGAGCACAGGCTCCGGATGCGCAGACTCAGCAGCCATGGCTCATGGGCCCAGCCGCTCCATGGCATGTGGGATCTTCGTGGACCGGGGCACGAACCTGTGTCCCCTGCATCGGCAGGCGGACTCGCAACCACTGCGCCACCAGGGAAGCCTGTTTGTAGATTTTTTGATGATGGCCATTCTGACCAGTGTGAGGTGATACCTCATTGTAGTTTTGATTTGCATTTCTCTAATAATTAGTGATGTTGAGCATCTTTTCATGTGCTTTTTGGCCATCTGTATATCTTCTTTGGAGAAATGTCTATTTATATCTTCTACCTTTATTTTTTTTTTACATCTTTATTGGAGTATAATTGCTTTACAATGGTGTGCTAGTTTCTGCTTTATAACAAAGTGAATCAGTTATACATATACATATGTTCCCATATCTCTTCCCTCTTGCGTCTCCCTCCCTCCCACCTTCCCTATCCCACCCCTCTAGGTGGTCACAGAGCACTGAGCTGATCTCCCTGTGCTATGCGGCTGCTTCCCACTAGCTATCTACCTTACGTTTGGTAGTGTATATATGTCCATGCCTCTCTCTTGCTTTGTCACAGCTTACCCTTCCCCCTCCCCATATCCTCAAGTCCATTCTCTAGTAGGTCTGTGTCTTTATTCCTGTCTTACCCCTAGGTTCTTCATGACATTTTTTTTTCTTAAATTCCATATATATGTGTTAGCATACGGTATTTGTCTTTCTCTTTCTGACTTACTTCACTCTGTATGACAGACTCTAGGTCCATCCACCTCATTACAAATAGCTCAATTTCGTTTCTTTTTATGGCTGAGTAATATTCCATTGTATATATGTGCCACATCTTCTTTAATATTCATCTGTCGATGGACACTTCGGTAATTTCCATGTCCTGGCTATTGTAAATAGAGCTGCAATGAACATTTCGGTACATGACTCTTTTTGAATTATGGTTTTCTCAGGGTATATGCCCAGTAGTGGGATTGCTGGGTCGTATGGTAGTTCTATTTGTAGTTTTTTAAGGAACCTCCATACTGTTCTCCATAGTGGCTGTATCAATTAACATTCCCACCAGCAGTGCAAGAATGTTCCCTTTTCTCCACACCCTCTCCAGCACTTATTGTTTCTAGATTTTTTGATGATGGCCATTCTGACCGGTGTGTGATGATATCTCATTGTAGTTTTGATTTGCATTTCTCTAATGATTAATGCTGTTGAGCATTCTTTCATGTGTTTGTTGGCAGTCTGTATATCTTCTTTGGAGAAATGTCTATTTAGGTCTTCTGCCCATTTTTGGATTGGGTTATTTGTTTTTTTGTTATTGAGCTGCATGAACTGCTTATAAATTTTGGAGATTAATCCTTTGTCAGTTGCTTCATTTGCAAATATTTTCTCCCATTCTGAGGGTTGTCTTTTGGTCTTGTTTATGGTTTCTTTTGCTGTGCAAAAACTTTGAAGTTTCATTAGGTCCCATTTGTTTATTTTTGTTTTTATTTCCATTTCTCTAGGAGGTGGGTCAAAAAGGATCTTGCTGTGATTTATGTCATAGAGTGTTCTGCCTATGTTTTCCTCTAAGAGTTTGATAGTCTGGCCTTACATTTAGGGCTTTAATCCATTTTGAGCTTATTTTTGTGTATGGTGTTAGGGAGTGATCTAATCTCATACTTTTACATGTACCTGTCCAGTTTTCCCAGCACCACTTATTGAAGAGGCTGTCTTTGCTCCACTGTACATTCCTGCCTCTTTTATCAAAGATAAGGTAACCATATGTGTGTGGGTTTATCTCTGGGCTTTCTATCCTGTTCCATTGATCTATCTTTCTGTTTTTGTGCCAGTACCATACTGTCTTGATTACTGTAGCTTTGTAGTATAGTCTGAAGTCAGGGAGCCTGATTCCTCCAGCTCCGTTTTTCTTTCTCAAGATTGCTTTGGCTATTTGGGGTATTTTGTGTTTCCATACAAATTGTGAAATTTTTTGTTCTAGTTCTGTGAAAAATGCCAGTGGTAGTTTGATAGGGATTGCATTGAATCTGTAGATTGCTTTGGGTAGTAGAGTCATTTTCACAATGTTGATTCTTCCAATCCAAGAACATGGTATATCTCTCCATCTATTTGTATCATCTTTAATTTCTTTTATTGGTGTCTTATAGTTTTCTGCATACAGGTCTTTTGTCTGCTTAGGTAGGTTTCTTCCTAGATATTTTATTGTTTTTGTTGTAATGGTAAATGGGAGTGTTTTCTTGATTTCACTTTCAGATTTTTCATCCTTAGTGTATAGGAATGCCAGAGATTTCTGTGCATTAATTTTGTATCCTGCTACTTTACCAAATTCATTGATTAGCTCTAGTAGTTTTCTGGTAGCATCTTTAGGATTCTCCTTGTATAGTATCATGTCATCTGCAAACAGTGACAGCTTTACTTCTTCTTTTCCGACTTGGATTCCTTTTATTTCCTTTTCTTCTCTGATTGCTGTGGCTAAAACTTTCAAAACTATGTTGAATAAGAGTGGTGAGAGTGGGCAACCTTGTCTTCTTCCTGATCTTAGTGGAAATGCTTTCAGTTTTTCACCATTGAGGACAATGTTGGCTGTGGATTTGTCATATATGGCCTTTATTATGTTGAGGAAAGTTCCCTCTATGCCAACTTCTGCAGGGTTTATATCATAAATGGGTGTTGAATTTTGTCGAAAGCTTTCTCTGCATCTATTGAGATGATCATATGGTTTTTCTCCTTCAGTTTGTTAATATGGTTTATCACATTGATTTGCGTATATTAAAGAATCCTTGCATTCCTGGAATAAACCCCACTTGATCATGGTGTATGATCCTTTTAATGTGCTGTTGGATTCTGTTTGCTAGTATTTTGTTGAGGATTTTTGCATCTATGTTCATCAGTGATATTGGCCTGTAGTTTTCTTTCTTTGTGACATCCTTGTGTGGTTTTGGTATCAGGGTGATGGTGGCCTCGCAGAATGAGTTTGGGAGTGTTCCTCCCTCTGTTGTATTTTGGAAGAGTTTGAGAAGGATAGGTGTTAGCTCTTCTCTAAATGTTTGATAGACTTTGCCTGTGAAGCCATCTGGTCGTGGGCTTTTGTTTGTTGGAAGATTTTTAATCACAGTTTCAATTTCAGTGCTTGTGATTGGACTGTTCATATTTTCTATTTCTTCCTGATTCAGTCTTGGCAGGTTGTACATTTCTAAGAATTTGTCCATTTCTTCCAGGTTGTCCATTTTATTGGCATAGAGTTGCTTGTAGTAATCTCTCATGATCTTTTGTATTTCTGCAGTGTCAGTTGTTAACTTCTCCTATTTTATTTCTAATTCTATTGATTTGAGTCTTCTCCCTTTTTTTTCTTGATGAGTCTGGCTAATGGTTTATCAATTTTGTTTATCTTCTCAAAGAACCAGGACTTTTAGTTTTATTGATCTTTGCTATCGTTTCCTTCTTTTCTTTTTCATTTATTTCTGATCTGATTTTTATGATTTCTTTCCTTCTGCTAACTTTGGGGTTTTTTTGTTCTTCTTTCTCTAATTGGTTTAGGTGCAAGGTTAGGTTATTTATTCGAGATGTTTCCTGTTTCTTAAGGTAGGATTGTATTGCTATAAACTTCCCTGTTAGAACTGCTTTGGCTGCATCCCATAGATTTTGGGTCATCGTGTCTCCATTGTCATTTGTTTCTAGGTATTTTTTTTATTTCCTCTTTGATTTCTTCACTGATCACTTCGTTATTAAGTAGTGTATTGTTTAGCCTCCATGTGTTTGTATTTTTTACAGGTTTTTTCCTGTAATTGATATCTAGTCTCATAGCATTGTGGTCAGAAAAGATACTTGATACAATTTCAGTTTTCTTAAATTTACCAAGGCTTGATTTGTGACCCAAGATATGATCTATCCTGGAGAATGGTCCATGAGCACTTGAGAAAAATGTATATTCTGTTGTTTTTGGATGGAATGTCCTATAAATATCAATTAAGTCCATCTTGTTTAATGTATCATTTAAAGCTTGTGTTTCCTTATTTATTTTCATTTTGGATGATCTGTCCATTGGTGAAAGTGGGGTGTTAAAAAGTCCCCTACTATGAATGTGTTACTGTCGATTTCCCCTTTTATGGCTGTTAGTATTTGCCTTATGTATTGAGTTGCTCCTATGTTGGGTGCATAAATATTTACAATTGTTATATTTTCTTCTTGGATCGATCCCTTGATCATTATGTAGTGTCCTTCTTTGTCTCTTCTAATAATCTTTATTTTAAAGTCTATTTTGTCTGATATGAGAATTGCTACTCCAGCTTTCTTTTGGTTTCCATTTGCATGAAATACCTTTTTCCGTCCCCTTACTTTCAGTCTGTATGTGTCTCTAGGTCTGAAGTGGGTCTCTTGTAGACAGCAAATATATGGGTCTTGTTTTTGTATCCATTCAGCTAATCTGTGTCTTTTGGTGGGAGCATTTAGTCCATTTACATTTAAGGTAATTATCGATATGTATGTTCCTATTCCCATTTTCTTAATTGTTTTGGGTTCGTTGTTGTAGGTCTTTTCCTTCTCTTGTGTTTCCTGCCTAGAGAAGTTCCTTTAGCAGTTGTTGTAAAGATGGTTTGGTGGTGCTGAACTCTTTCAGCTTTTGCTTGTCTGTAAAGGTTTTAATTTCTCCATCAAATCTGAATGAGATCCTTGCTGGGTAGAGTAATCTTGGTTGCAGGTTTTTCTCCTTCATCATTTTAAATATGTCCTGCCAGTCCCTTCTGGCTTGCAGAGTTTCTGCTGAAAGATCAGCTGTTAACCTTATGGGGATTCCCTTGTGTGTTATTTGTTGTTTTTCCCTTGCTGCTTTTAATATGCTTTCTTTGTATTTAATTTTTGACAGTTTGATTAATATGTGTCTTGGCGTATTTCTCCTTGGATTTATCCTGTATGGGACTCTCTGTGCTTCCTGGACTTGATTAAGTATTTCCTTTCCCATATTAGGGAAGTTTTCAACTATAATCTCTTCAAATATTTTCTCAGTCCCTTTCTTTTTCTCTTCTTCTTCTGGAACCCCTATAATTCGAATGTTTGTGTGTTTAATGTTGTCCCAGAGGTCTCTGAGACTGTCCTCAGTTCTTTTCATTCTTTTTTCTTTATTCTGCTCTGCAGTAGTTATTTCCACTATTTTATCTTCCAGGTTACTTACCCGTTCTTCTGCCTCGGTTATTCTGCTATTGATCCCATCTAGAGTATTTTTTATTTCATTTATTGTGTTGTTCATCGTTGTTTGTTTCATCTTTAGTTCTTCTAGGTCCTTGTTAAATGTTTCTTGCATTTTGTCTATTCTATTTCCAAGATTTTGGATCATCTTTACTATCATTCTGAATTCTTTTTCAGGTAGACTGCCTATTTCCTCTTCATTTGTTAGGTCTGGTGGGTTTTTATCTTGCTCCTTCATCTGCTATGTGTTTTTCTGTCTTCTCATTTTGCTTATCTTACTGTGTTTGGGGTCTCCTTTTTGCAGGCTGCAGGTTCGTAGTTCCCATTGTTTTTGGTGTCTGGCCCCACAGTGGCTAAGGTTGTTCAGTGGGTTGTGTAGGCTTCCTGGTGGAGGGGACTAGTGCCTGTGTTCTGGTGGATGAGGCTGGGTCTTGTCTTTCTGGTGGGCAGGTCCACGTTTGGTGGTGTGTTTTGGGGTGTCTGTGGACTTATTATGATTTTAGGCAGTCTCTCTGCTAATGGGTGGGGTTGTGTTCCTGTCTTGCTAGTTGTTTGGCATAGGATGTCCAGCACTGTAGCTTGCTGGTCGTTGAGTGAAGCTGGGTGCTGGCGTTGAGATGGAGATCTCTGAGAGATTTTCGCCATTTGATATTATGTGGAGCTGGGAGGTCTCTTGTGGCCCAGTGTCCTGAAGTTGGCTCTCCCACCTCAGAGGCACAGCACTGACTCCTGGCTGCAGCACCAAAAGCCTTTCATCCACACGGCTCAGAATAAAAGGGAGAAAAGTAGAAAGAAAGAACTAGTAGAAGAAGAATGAAAGAGAGAGAGAGAGAGGGAGGGAGGGAGGAAGGAAGGAGGGAAGGAAGGAAAAAAGAAAGAAGATAAAGTAAAATAAAATAAAGTAAGATAAAATATAATAATTATTAAAATAAAAAAATAATTACTAAGAAAAAAATTTTTTGAAAAACAGACGGATAGAACCCTAGGACAAATGGTGGAAGCAAAGCTATACAGACAAAATCTCACACAGAAGCGTACACATACACACTCACAAAAAGAGGAAAAGGGGGAAAAAAATCATAAATCTTGCTCTCAAAGTCCACCTCCTCAATTTGGGATGATTCGTTGTCTAAAGGAGGAAAGGAAAGAAAGAAAGAAAGAAGATAAAGTAAAATAAAATAAAGTTATTAAAATAAAAAATAATTATTAAGAAAAAAATTGAAAAACAAAAAAAACGGACGGATAGAACCCTGGGACAAATGGTGGAAGCAAAGCTATACAGACAAAATCTCACACAGAAGCTTACACGTACACACTCATTAAAAGAGGAAAAGGGGAAAAAATCATAAATCTTAGTCTCAAAGTCCACCTCCTCAATTTGGGATGATTCGTTGTCTATTCATGTATTCCACAGATGCAGGGTACATCAAGTTGATTGTGGAGCTTTAATCCGCTGCTTCTGAGGCTGCTGGGAGAGATTTCCCTTTCTCTTCTTTATCTCACAGCTCCCAGGGCCTCAGCTTTGGATTTGGCCCCACCTCTGTGTGTAGGTCTCCGGAGGGCGTCTGTTCTTCGCTCAGACAGGACGGGGTTAAAGGAGCCACTGACTGGGGGCTCTGGCTCACTCAGGTGGGGGGGAGGGAGGGGCACGGAGTGGGGGCGAGACTGCGGAGGCAGAGGCCGGCGTGACGTTGCACCAGCCTGAGGCGTGCCGTGCGTTCTCCCGGGGGAGTTGTCCCTGGATCCCGGGACCCTGGTAGTGGCTGGCTGCACAGGCTCCCTGTAAGGGGGGTGTGGATAGTGACCTGTGCTCGCACACAGGCTTCTTGGTGGCGGCAGCAGCAGCCTTAGCGTCTCATGCCCGTCTCTGGGGTCCGGGCTTTTAGCTGTGGCTCGCGCCCATCTCTGGAGCTCCTTTGTTTTTTTTTTGGAGCTCCTTTAAGCAGCGTTCTTAATCCCCTCTCCTCGCGCACCAGGAAACAAAAGAGGGAAGAAAAAGTCTCTTGCCTCTTTGGCAGGTCCAGACTTTTCCCCGGACTCCCTCCCGGCTAGCCGTGGCGCACTAACCCCCTGCAGGCTGTGTTCACGCTGCCAACCCCAGTCCTCTCCCGGCGCTCCAACCGAAGCCCGAGCCTCAACTCCCAGCCCTGTCCGCCCCGGCGGGTGAGCAGACAAGTCTCTCGGGCTGGTGAGTACTGGTCGGCACCGATCCTCTGTGCGGGAATCTCTCCCCGCTTTGCCCTCCGCATCCCTGTTGCTGTGCTCTCCTCCGCGGCTCCGAAGCTTTCCCGCTCCGCCACCCGCAGTCTCCACCTGCGAAGGGGCTTCCTAGTGTGTGGAAACCTTTCCTCCTTCACAGCTCCCTCCCACTGGTGCCGGTCCCATTCCTATTCTTTTGTCTCTGTTTATTCTTTTTTCTTTTGCCCTACCCAGGTATGTGGGGGGTTTCTTGCCTTTTGGGAGGTCTGCGGTCTTCTGCCAGTGTTCAGTTGGTGTTCTGTAGGAGTTGTTCCACATGTAGATGTATTTCTGGTGTATCTGTGGGGAGGAAGGTGATCTCCACGTCTTACTCTTCCGCCATCTTCGAAAGAAGTCCCCATTTTTTGATTGGGGTTTTTTTTTTTTCTGATATTGAGCTGCATGAGCTGTTTGTATATTTTAGAGAAAAATCACTTGTCGGTCACTTCATTTGCAAATATTTTCTCCCATATTTTGGGCTTTCTCTTCATTTTGTTGATGGTTTCCTTTGCTGTGCAAAAGCTTCTAAGTTTAATTAGGTCCCATTTATTTTTGTTTTTTTTCAATGATGATTCTGCTTTCCATTCTTAGTCCAGCTCCTAGAGTAGAGTATGAGGTTGGTTACTTCCCTTGATAATACTGTATTTTTTCTTACTCTGACTGATACCTCTTGGAGGTTCTGGAGAAGTTAGGGAACTCTTCTTTGCCTCCTTTCATACTCACAAGAATATACTATACAGAAGGCTAAGCATTAAGTCTTTTTCAGTGCTGTCTTCTCTTAAACCTCTCTGAAGGAATATGTTCATCATATGTTTAGTATCCTGACTGCTTACTGTATTGTAAGCCTTCCACTCGGCTTGGTGGTGAGCTCATTATTGAGATAGATACATTGGGAAATTTTAAACAAATGTAATGTGGGCTTATGGGCAGATTGTATCTGAATCCCATGTAACAGACAAAGGAAGGGGGGTGACAGCTTTTGCCCTTGAGTTTTATTGAAAATCAGCTAATTTGCTCTTCTACTTCTTTTTACTTTCTTGTCCTCAGAACCTCAACCAGAACCCTCGGACTTTGCTGCCTAAGTTCTATGGACTGTACTGTGTGCAGGCAGGTGGTAAGAACATTCGAATTGTGGTGATGAACAATCTCTTACCACGGTCAGTCAAGATGCATATCAAATATGACCTCAAGGGCTCAACCTACAAAAGGCGGGCTTCCCAAAAAGAGCGAGAGAAACCTCTCCCCACCCTTAAAGACCTGGACTTCTTACAAGACATCCCTGATGGTCTCTTTTTGGATGCTGATATGTACAATGCTCTGTGCAAGACCCTGCAGCGCGACTGTTTGGTGAGTTTGTCACATTTCCTTCTCTCTCAGGCACCAGAAATCTCAGTCTGTAAAACAGCTTGGTCGTTCTTAGGCATCTAATCTGTGGGAGATGGGACTCTGTTCCTTAGCTGCATCTGTGCCAGACTTCATTTAAAATAACTTTTATATTAGATCCTTTATGCCTTTACATTTTTACTTTCTCCCCGTTTGTCTAACTCCCCTCCCGTCTTTTTTTTCTCTACCTGCTACCTGTCCTGGGCCTCATAAGCATACATTCTCCTTATTTTCATACCAGCACCATCATGGCTCAGTTTTTGATCCTGTCTGCCAAATCCAAATTTATATCTTAAAAGCTGAGTGCTGCTGAAAAAAATCACACAACTGTGTATACTGGCATCTCTACAGATTTATGATATCCACCCCTACCTGGGCCCTCAGTATTCCTCATCAATCCATTTCCTGTTCCTCCCAGAGATTGCACATGATTGGCACTCTCTTCAAACAGGTTTCTGACTCTCATCCCCCCAGCCTTGTTTCTCAACAAACTACCTCAACTTTCTATTCTGTACCATCCCTTTGTCCTGCCCCCATCATCACTTTATAAATGGATCTACACTTAACCATCCTTAATCTATATTTTCTTCCCAACTTGGTCGATTATTCCAGGTCAGTCCCTTTTGTGACCTAGATCCATTTCCTCCTGTTTCTCTAGGATACTGCTTCATCACTTACTTCCTTTCCCACCTCTGGCTTCAGCCTCAACTGACTATTTTCTATCTATATACAAACAAGTTTATCTCTTTTTTATTTTAAGATTAAGAGAATGTTTTTCAATGTCTTCATTTAATGATGCCTCCATTTCTCTTTTCCCTTTCTCTTCTCCTATTCCTACCTCAACCCACCGTGTCCTGGCTTTTGCTCTCACCACTTCAATTGAACTGCTCTCTCCAATGACCACGTAGATGCCGAATAGAGAGTACTTCTCAGTCCTTCCTTGAATTTTCTGCAGTGTTTGACAGTTGATTGATTCCACTTTCTTTTTTTTTTGTTTTTTTTTGCGGTTCGCGGGCCTCTCACTGCTGTGGCCTCTCCTGTTGCGGAGCGCAGGCTCAGCGGCCATGGCTCACGGGCCCAGCCGCTCTGCGGCATGTGGGATCTTCCCGGACCGGGGCACGAACCCGTGTCCCCTGCATTGGCAGGTGGACTCTCAACCACTGCACCACCAGAGAAGCCCTGATTCCACTTTCTTAACATCTGTTGGTTTTTGTGACATCTTTCCCTACTGATTTTTCCACCCTTTTTTTTTTTTTTTTTTTGGCAAACTGCTTTTGTAGGATTGTCATCTTCTATTCAGTCCATGATGTTATCCATCCTTGCCTTTCTTTGCTTACTCTGCATCTACTTCCAGGATAATGCCTATTTTAGTTTGGCTCTTTTGGTTGTGAGGACTGGAGACTTGGTGGAGCAGAGAGGTTTTTCAAACCACACATAAGAATCAGTCCTGGGCTTCCCTGGTGGCTCAGTGGTTGAGAGTCCGCCTGCCGATGCAGGGGACACAGGTTTGTGCCCCGGTCTGGGAAGATCCCACATGCCGCGGAGTGGCTGGGCCCGTTAGCCATGGCCTCTGGGCCTGTGCGTCGGAGCCTGTGCTCCACGGCGGGAGAGGCCAAGAATCAGTCCTGAACTCTCTTTATCCCTTACTCTATCCACCTACCAAAACCCCCAAAGTGAGCTGCTGGAACTGGTGGAAATATACAAGGTTGAGAACTGTAGGAGACAATCCAGGCTCCTTAATATGACACATCAGACCTGTCATTGTCTTGCCCCTACCATCCTCTCTCTCGTGCCAAACACCTAGCCTTTGCATTTTATGTTCTAGCAACACCAAATTATACCTCCCTGCATGTAGCCTGCTGTTTCATGCTTCCAGGCCTTGGCATTCTTCTTTCCTTCCTTTATTTACTTGCATTTATTTTCTCTCTAATCGATCCCTCATAAACCTATTTATGTATGTCTCTGTAGTATTCCTCAATCATGTATGCACTTGCATTGTTACACATAGTAGACTGTATTGTTTTTATTTTTACATTAGTTTCCCTTTCTAAATTATAATATCCATGAGGACAGAAGCTCTCTTAACGTATCTTTGTATCCACATAAGCAGGCACAGTGCCTACAGATGGTAAGGATTCAGCAAATAATGAACTGAAGTGAAGCTGGCCATATAAGGACCTGCCACAGATCTGCTCTGTCACAAAGTTTACTTTTACCAGACCCTCCTTGTGGATTTTTTAGAGCTCAAATATGTGTTTCTTCTTTCATTGAGAATATAATGCTCTTTTCATGAAGAGATACAAGGAAAGAACAAACAAAGAGGATCTTGTGGGCTAGGCCGTGGCCTAATTTGTATGTACTCTGGTGAAGGAAAGCTGAAGGGATATCAGTGAAGGGTGACCAGAGGAGGTCAATGTACTGTTCTCCAAGGAGTAGGAGGAGCAAAGGCTGATCCTGTGGTTATAGCTCTGGAGGTTCGCTATCAAAAACAGTTAGATCAGGAAAGCTGTGAGATCCTGAAAAAAGATTCTCATACCTCCCAAGGCTCAGATCATGTTTTTTCCTTCCATTAGGTGCTGCAGAGCTTCAAGATAATGGACTATAGCCTCCTGGTGTCAATCCATAACATAGATTATGCACAACGAGAGCCTTTAGGCAATGAAGCACAATATTCAACTGACACTCGCAGACCAGCCCCCCAAAAGGCTCTCTATTCCACAGCCATGGAATCTATCCAGGGCGAGGCTCGACGAGGTGGCACCATGGAGACTGAGGACCAGTGAGTGGACTCGGGCGCTGGGAAGGAGTGCATAGGCTCAGAGCACTTTTTCTTGAGGGAGGGACGCAGCTTCTGAGAAGGAGTAGCCTTTATTCAGTAGTTAAGTCAATAGCTTTAATGCTTACAGAACTATAGGATGAGCTTTCCTAAGAATGTAAAAGGAAAGGAAGATGTCTTAAATTTGGGATTTGTACATCTGGGAAGGAGAACTATTCAAAATTAAGACACTTTTTTTTGGAATTTTAAAAATTTATTTATTTATTTATTTATTTTAAAACAAACATATAATTTCTTTTTTTTGTTATTTTATTTTATTTTTATTTTATTTATTTTTTATTTTTGGTTGCACCGAGTCTCAGTTGTGGCAGGCAGGTCCTGAGTTGCAGCTTGATGGCTCCTTAGTTGCGGTTCACTGGCTCCTTTAGTTGCGGCACGTGTGCTCCTTAGTTGCGGCTGGTGGGCTCCTTAGTTTTGGCATGCAAACTCTTAGTTGAGGCATGCATGTGGGATCTAGTTCCCTGACCAGGGATCGAACCCACGTCCTCTGCATTGGAAGGCAGATTCTTAACCACTGTGCCACCAGGGAAGTCCCAAGACTTTTTTTTTTTTAATTTTTGGCTGCGTTTGGTCTTCATTGCTGCGTGCAGGCTTTCTCTACTTGCGGCGAATGGGGGCTACTCTTCGTTGCGGTGCACAGGCTTCTCATTGCGGTGGCTTCTCTTGTTGCGGAGCACCGGCTCTAGGTGTGTGGGCTTCAGTAGTTGCAGCACGCAGGCTCAGTAGTTGCGGCATGCGGGCCCTTAGAATGCATGGGCCTCAGTAGTTGTGGCACGTGGCCTCAGTAGTTGTGGCTCATGGGCTCTAGAGTGTAAGCTCAGTAGTTGTGGCACATGGGCTTAGTTGCTCCGCAGCATGTGGGATCTTCCCAGACTAGGGATCGAACCCATGTTCCCTGCATTGGCAGGCAGTTTCTTAACTACTGTGCCACCAGGGAAGTCCAAGACTTTTTAAAAAATGTTCACTCAGAGTCTTAGATGCACGCCTGCAAATTATATTAGAACTTCATCAAAAACAATTTATTATAGACTTCTTTATGGAAGGCGTCTTTGTTACCATCATGGATCAAGGAAGTGTAGTTACTAAAGTATCAAATGTCTTTTAAGTGGTTTCATTTTAAAGTATTCTTTACCATGACTCTCCAGAAGAGTGTCTCAGTGGGCATAAATTAAAATATGAAAGTACTGGGGAGGAATTCCTGGGCGGTCCAGTGGTTAGGACTTCGTGCTTTCACTGCCGAGAGCCCCAGTTCGATCCCTGATCAGGGAACTAAGATCCCACAAGCCTTGCAGCGCAGCCAAAAAAAAAAAAAAAGAGTAGAGTACTAAGAAAGTTTAGAGTTAATTGGGAGAGTATTCCTAAAATTGCTGAGTAGGGGTGATTTTTAGATTCTCTTCCATGGATTTGGGGTGGGAGAGGCAGGCAGGTGAGATTTGGAGAGAAAGAGGTTACAATACATAAGCCAAAGTGGGTGGGGCTGGGCGAAGTCTCTTGCTCTTCCCCAGCTTATGGAAGATGGGACTTCTAACTATGCTTAGGTCTCAGTTACATGTCCTGATCTGATTTGAGGTTAGCAGAAGCCTCTGCCTGCTAGACAAAAGATTTTCTTACTCTTTCCTTCTTGTCTTCCCCAGTATGGGTGGCATCCCGGCCCGGAATAGTAAAGGGGAAAGGCTGCTGCTTTATATTGGGATCATTGACATTCTTCAATCTTACAGGTGAGGAGCATATAGATCCTAGGGGTAGAGTGGATGTGGATTTACTCACATAGCTGTTTTAGATGGGTGTCACCAAATTCTTCCTGAAGCAAGAAGAGTAAGTTGCAGTCTGGCTGCTTGCTTCATTGGGTTTCAGATGGTTTTTTATTTCCTGATTATGCCTGTCTGTTGGCTTCCTTATCCCACCATCTCCCCAAACATAGCATACACCTCTGTGGAAAGCTGAGTCAGTCCTTAGAAGCACCAGGGTAGAAACGCCATCTCTCTGGCTTTTTGTGGAAGACCTGTGAGATGAGTCATACTCCACATTAGGATACAGCTGGAAACACATCCCTCCTTTCCATGGAGGAAAAACAAGAGGATCACTGTGTTCTGTGAAAAGCATTAGCCTGTGGAATTCAGGCAGTGGTGTGGTAGTGAAGGAAGAGCTGGAAATGTTAGACCCCAGTTTTGCTCCTGTAAGGTTTCAGGTACTAATGAGGACTGGACAGTACTTGACCCCCTTCCAGGTTTGCCCATCTGTCCCTCCAGCTCCCCTTTTACAATAAATATTCTTGTCCCTGACTTGCCGGGACATATTAACTACCCCTTTCTGAGGGGGGCAATAATCGACTTATCTAGAAACAGCTTCGATCTCCATGTGGAATAAGCACTACCTTGTCTGTTCTTTGGAAAGCCAGCATAATAGTGGGGGTGCTTTCCCGGTCTCTCTCTTTGCTACTGCGATTGCTCTTTTAACTCTGTAAAGTAGAAAACTATAAGGTCATTCGTTTAATGTTGAATGCATGATATACATTTTTCTTGTCAGGTTTGTTAAGAAGTTGGAGCACTCTTGGAAAGCTCTGGTACATGATGGGGTGAGTAGCAGTCAGCTAGAGGCTCTCCTCTTTCTGCCTCTCTCACTTCTGATTTGCCCCCTCAGTTTCCTCTTACCTTATTTCATTTGTGGGTTCTACCCTTCTGCTAGGCTCTCATCCTAGGGAAAAATGGCCCTTGGACCAGAGATCCTCTTGCTGGGCCTCCTCCTCTCTAACTCTGCAGCCATCTCTTTTGCTCTGCAGGACACCGTATCAGTGCATCGCCCAAGCTTCTACGCCGAACGGTTCCAGCGCTTCATGTGCACTACAGTGTTCAAGAAGATCCTCTGTAAGTGGCTTCTGCCAGATGACCCTCCAATGGCTCCCTTACTTCAAGAGATGGGGGGCAGGACACCTCTGTCAGGGAACTGCCAAAGCCAGAGGCTTCTCCTACTCTACCCACATCCCGTGAGAGCTGCTGCCCATCCTTATGTCGGTCACTTTGTCTGTCTCAGTTGTTTCCAAGTTGCTGCTTTCCCCCTGGCAATCCCTACATGTGTCATTGAGGGGAGGGGCATTTCTGAGAAATTGGTGGGGTTGTAAAAATGTTTAGTTGTGGGTGTAGGACCCATGCCACAGGCTGAGATAGGCGAAGCTGGACTTTTATGGTCAGAGATAGGCAAGAATATTACCATATCCCCAAGGCCAGGAAGTTCTTAGATTAGGATCATAAGGTTGGAGAAGCACTTACTCATTTCTGCTTAGCAGGTGTTCTTAGTCTCTTCCCTCAACTTTCTTGGTTGGGAAGTGCCAATGTTCTTCTTTCCAAACCTTTCACGCTGCTGCCACTGGCAGATTCCAGCTCCTCCTTCCCATCTCCGTCTCCTCATCATAGGCATCAGTTGTCCCTCGGTGAGGCAGAGCGGACTTAGGCATGCCAAACAGTCTTAAGAAACATGGAAAAATCCTTTCAAAGTCTTTTCAAAGTGATATATAAACAAGTGTAAAGTATCACCATCGTGCTGTGTGTGTAAGTGCTACAGGGATATAGAGTGAAAGGGTCATCTTTGTCTGGTTTAACTGAAGGATACTATTAAAGAAAAAAGGAATTACAGAATAGGATACATGTCATCAGGTGGAAGCAAAGCCATTGAGGTTGCTTGTAGGAGGGGAGAGATACGTGTCTCCTTTCCTCTAGGTTCTCTGCTTCTTTTCCAAAGTGAAGTGGACTGAGATGCCCCCTCCTCTGAAGAGTAGTTCATAGAGCCCATCTTTGTTGACATTAACCCCTTTTCCTGCTTTGCAGAGGAACAACTTTGGGTTTGTGTTGGGGACGCTAGCAAGTTGTATCTATGTCTTGGTGACGGTTTCCGAGGTGGGTGCTAAGTAGGCTCTCTCTTTCCCTTTTGAAGTGAAGCCCTCTCCTTCCAAAAAGTTTCGGTCTGGCTCATCTTTCTCTCGGCGAGCAGGCCCCAGCGGCAACTCCTGCGTAACTTACCAGCCATCGGTCTCTGGGGAACACAAGGCACAAGTGACAACAAAGGCGGAAGTGGAGCCAGGTCAGCGCCAGGGTTGGGGTCCCCGTGTGATGGGGCACTCCCTCCCTTCCTTCTGAGTCCTTGTCTGCTTAGGACCTCTACTCCCCGTTCCTGTCCATGAAAATCCAAGTTGCTACATATTTTTTCCTATATTTTCCCCACCCCCTTTTCTCTTCTTTTTTATTTATTGATTTTCTTCCCCTTTCTTTTTTCCAGGCGTCCACTTCGGTCGTCCTGATGTTTTACCTCAGACTCCACCTTTAGAGAAAATCAGTGAGGTCTCGACTATTCCTGACCCCTATTTCTCACCTGTAGTTGGAGAGACTTTGCAAATGCTAACTACAAGGTTGGTTCCTTGGCCCCTTTCTCCATGTAATCTTCTCATCTCTCTCTTCAGGTCCTTGAGAACCTCCATAATTCTGTTTTTTCCAGAGACTATTGTTTGTCTTTTGCTCTTCACTAGATTTTTGCATGTTCATCTTCCTAAGAGCTCATCTTTAGTGATTTGGAAAAGTGTATCAACATCTCTGCATTTTTAGGGGGTGGTGGGAAGTCTTTATGTACAGACTTTTCTGGTATTCAATCAAAATACCCCAACTAATGCTTCATCTCCTGGTGAGTTAAGTGAGAATTCTTAGCTTAGGATTTAAGGCTGGAAAGATTCCCAGGCACTGAAGACAGTGAACAGTTAACCTTTCAAAAGGATCCAGTGTAAAGATTGTGATTTAATTTTTTGTTTTTGGTGTGTTAATCATCTCATTACATCATAATATATTACCCCAGAACTTAGTGACTTAAAATAACAAACATATATCATAGTTTCTGTGAGTTAGAAATCTGGGTGCAGCTTAACTAGGTCCTCTGGCTCAAGGTCTTTCATTGATAGTGAAGCTCTTTGTCCAGGGCTAGGCTCATCTGAAGGCTCAACTGAGAGGCTTCACTTCTAAGCTCATTTATGTGGTTTTTGACAGGATTCAGTTTCTGGTGAGTTGCTGGACTGAGGGTTTTGTTTCTTGCTGACTGTTTTCTGCGGGCCTCCCTCAGTTCTTTGCCACATGAGCCCCTCCATAGGACAACTAAGAACATGGCAGCTCGCTTCCCTTAGCATGAGCAAGTGACAGTGCATGCACCTAAGCAGAAGCCACAGTCTTTCATAACCAAGTCTCCTATTCTGCATTCTAGTCACTTAATCTAGCCCACACTTGAGGAATGAATTACCTGAGAGTGTATCAGGAAGCAGCGATCACTGTGGACTGTGAAACTAAAGAGACAGGCTATCTTCTCCCCACACACCCAGCATACAATGATGAGACAAACAATAGATAATCTCTTCACACATTCCTGTATAAAAAAGGGAGAACGGGAGGCACAGAGGAGTCTGATCCATAGCTAGTCTAAACCCCAGCAAATGTTGGAGTTTCTTTTATCAGGTCTCAAAGCATGAGAATAATTCGTGGCTCTTGGCTCTACCTTTGGGACTCTTGGTTTTGCCTTTTGAGTCTTCCTTTTTCATGAAAACTACAATGTGTTTGCAGCTGAGTAATTTTCTCAGCCTGCTTCTTGCCAGAATTTTGGGGATCCAGTGGTCTCTTTTCATTGTGTACTATTTCTGTCCCTTTCAGTCCAAGCAGGACAGTGTTTCTGCTGCTATAATACCCTCAAAGATTTTGTGGGCCTCCTATGAATCTCATTGGGATTCACGCTATTAGACAGAAGCCACAAATACCTTCTTGATAAGCTCTATGCTTCTTAGAGATCCTGTTAAGTTGAGAGGATCTGAGAGACATACCCTTAATCTTTTGAATCACCTTTTGTATGACTGAATAGTACTTTGAGCTCTTAACAGATGTTTTACAGTCATACCCTTGGCTTCATCTGTAGACCACATTTTCCTGGCAGTGCCTTAGATTTTATCCATTTCTTAATTTTAGCATTATTTGCTATCTGGAGAGGCTCAGAATTTTCAAAACCATCAAGTCTTGGCTTCCTTTTGTTTAATAGTCCTCCCCTGAACTTACTTTTCTTCTCTCATATTTTAACTATAAGCGTTAAGAAGAAACCAGGTGGCACCTTCAGCACTTGGTTTAGAAATCTCCTTAGCCAGATCACCCAGTTCATGAGGCACGTATTCTACTTTTCACATAACTGTAGGTGACATTGTTGCTAAACTTTGTTTCACTACATTGCAAAGATCCCCTTTCCTTCAATTTTTAATAAGATTTTTTTCACTTTAAGCCCTTACTGGCAATCCCCTTAAAGTCCAGAATTCTACAGTATATTCAGGGCACTTTTAAACTTTCACTAAAACTGTCCTCAAACCCAGTTCCCTCTTCCAGAGCCACTTCCACATTTTAGATTTTTATTACAGCAGTACTTCACTTCCAGGTACAAAAATATCTATTGTGTAACAAATTACCCCAAATTTTAGCAGCTAAAAACAACAAACATTATTATCTCAGATATAATGTAGCTTAAGAATCTGGGTGTAGCTTAACTGGGTGCCTTTGGCTTAAAGTCTCTCAGGAGGTTACAGTGAAGCTAGTAGCCAGCAGTGTGGTCTCATCTGAAGGCTCGCCCAGGGGAGGATCAGCTTCCAAGCTTATCTATGTGGTTGTTGGCAGGATTCAGTTTCTTGTAGGCTATTGGGATAAGGGCTCAGTTCTTTGTTGGCTGTTGGCCAGTTCCCTCAGTTCCTTGTCACATGGTCCTTTCCATAAGGCAGCTCACTGCATGGCAGCTAGCTTCCTCAGAGCAAACAAGTGAGAGAGCAGGTACCCAAGAGGAAGCTATAGTCTTTTTGTAGCCTAATCTCAGAATTGACTTTACATCTCCTGTGGTGCATTCTGTTCACTAGAAGAAAGTCACTAAGTTCAGCCCACACTCAAGAGGAGAAAATTACACAATGGCATGACTATCAGATGGCAGTGTTCATTGGGTGCCTACCACACCTGGGGATTGAAGAAGGTAGAGGAGGGTGTTAGGAAATATTTTATAGAAGTCAAGACAAAAAAGTAAATAGTTAATTAAAACAATGTGCTTCCAAATCTGGTAGCTTCTTAGCCCCTTCTTTTTGAATCCTAAATTGATTCCCAATGAAATGGAGAAGTAGTATGAGATTTGACCTGAGAGTCCCTTTTCTCATTTATTTACTAATTCTTCTTTCTGCCTCCATTTTTTCCCCCCTCCTGTTAGCTCAACCCTCTTGGAAAAGCATGAAGTTCCAGAGTCAGAGTTCATCCATGTAAGTGTCTGGGATGTGGGGGAGGTGGATGCTTTGGAAGGGTATAAAGAGCATCACTGATGGAGTGGAGCAGCAACATAATTGACAGGGTTAGGGGGACTGGGCGCCCCCCTAAATCTTACTTAAAAAAATTTTTTTTCTGATACCTTGTACTTGGAAGCTGAGACTGAACTAGAAGGAAACTTGAATTCCTTTCCTGCCTCATCTCATACTGCACATCCTTAACTTTAAACCCTTTCCCTTTTCCAGTGAACAAAAATCCTCAGAAGACCTGGAGCAAGATTCTACCATCTCTGTGATCCCAAGATGTCAGCCCTTGACCCAGCAATGCTGAGTTTTCTTTTACTTGGTCATCAAAGTGTAATGGAGGCTAAGGGAGCTCTCCGTCTCCTCCCTGAAGAAGAACCTCTTCTACTTCGCCTTCCTCATGAATGGGCATTAGTGCCTCGGACAGTTGAGGACAGCGGCATCCTCTCTACTCCTGAGCTGGGTGGCACAGGTTTTCTACTAGCCAGCCTTCCTTCCACAACTGAATTGTTTTCAAACCCCCATTCTTCCTGTTGGAAGTGGGGTTGTTGGACTTGGTGGTTTTCTTCCCCCTCATCTACCTTTCACCAGGAGCTGGACTCTTAATTTCCTCAGGACAGACTGGCTGGTACATTATCCCAACCTTAGCTCTTTTTCTGTGGAAGAAGACCCCTGTACTCTTTTTTTTTTTTTTTTTTTTTTTGCGGTATGCAGGCCTCTCACTGCTATGGCCTCTCCTGTTTCAGAGCACAGGCTCCGGACGTGCAGGCTCAGCGGCCATGGCTCACGGGCCCAGCTGCTCCGTGGCATGCGGGATCCTCCCGGAGCAGGGCACAAACCTGTGTCCCCCGCATCAGCAGGCGGACTCCCAACCACTGTGCCACCAGGGAAGCCCGTCCACCCTGTAATCTTTGTAAAGGTGTTTTGGGGGGTAAGGGTGTTTAACCACCTCCCAGCCGCCTTCTTTTGGTTCCTTAAAAAAGGAAAAGAAAAATAGCACACAATTTCAAGCCAGACAGTTTCAGATCAGAACTCTGTAAGTATTGGTGAGATGCATATTCATAGGGTTCCCTCAGAAGAGCCCTGGTGTTTGAGAAACAGAAGCTGCTCTGCCAGGAGCAGCTCCTCTTTAACTCCTCCTCTCTTAATGAATTTCTGAAAGCTGAAGGAATGGAGAGAGTGGGACATGGGGTAATCTTTACCCCTTTTGTTAAACAGTGGGGCAGTCATAGGGGTAAAAGGTCAGAACCCTTCCTAGGCAGGACCCTACTCACGGCCAGGCCATAATGATTATTACTGTTTTGCAATTTGAAATGTATTCTGCTTGTTTTTCTAAATATGAAGACTTATCAAATGAATTTTAGATTCTTCTCCAAAGGAGATTTCTTCCTTGCTCTTACCACCTTTTCCAACAGCGTTCTGCTGTTCATGGAGCTGAGATGGAGAAGGGGACACCTGTGTCTGTTTAACAGGTAGTCCATAACTGTGAGGCTAGAGAATATTCTCTTAAACTCATGGAGAGCCAGCAGATTCTTGCCTTAGTGAGGTCATTGCTGTGCCACATGCCCTGCCACCTCTCTTCATGCAGAGAACGTGGAAACGGGCTGTGTAATCCCTCTCCTCCCCATGTTCTCCATCTGATCCTCCTCCCCCCTGTCAGGGGAAGAAGGGGGCCTGGCATCTCAGGCAGATTGTTGAATCCCCATCCTGTCCCCTCTCCATCCCACCCTGCCTTGATAGTAGGTTAGCTCATACCCCGAGTAACTGTCTATATTAGACACCCCCAGCCAGTTTCTGGCTGCCTGTCTTTGCTGCCATGTTCTTTTTTACAAGAAGAAAAGAAACAATTCTTGCTATTTTTTTTTCATAATTTACTATTTATGATGTATTTAAGTGTTTTATTCAGGACAGAGTTCTGTAGGGGGTGGGAGGGAATATTTGAGGGAGGCTGGGTCTTAGGGAAGGGAATGGGGAATCAACATTTTTATGAAGTGTCACTATTTGCCTCTACTTTGTATTGTTCAGAAATGGCAAATACAATATAAAAGTGATAAATACCTGGTTTTAATGTATTAAACTTTCATCAGTTATTTAGACTTCTTGCTTCTTCCTGGTTCTTTTTCATATACCATCTGCTCCACCCTCCTACCTCAGGCTCAGTTTTGTTCATGTTACCCTGAACAAATGCATCCTTTCCAGTTTTCCTCACTCCAATTTCAGTCTAACTCAGGCTGAGAGAAATGGCTTCATTCGTTACCTTCTGGTCACCTCCTCCCTCTTAACAACTTACACTTGACAAGGAAAAGCTGTGAATGAATAGGAAGGGAATTAATGTGGGTCTGTTGCCTAGGGATTTGGGGACCCATAGCTCAAAATTCTACTCAGGTTTAGGAGGAAAGGAGAGGGACAGTGGGAAAAGCAAGCTTGAGGTTGGTTGGCCCTAGGATTCTCTGCCTTTCCTTCCCTTGACCTGGCCCCAGGGTGTCTGTCACTGCTAGAAAAGCATAGAGACTGCTTTCCTCAGCTATGTGTTTTTCTCTTCTGTGAGGTTGAGCTTAGGCTATTTTACTGGAATGGGAAACTAGACAAAAAGGGATGTTCTAAGGCGGTGGGGGAGATTTGGAGAGAAACAAACTAAAAAATGTTCCTTTCCACACCACTATTCTCTACCTTGTTAAGGTCATTCTACAAATATTTATGCAGCAGCTAATGAGCAAGAGCCATGAATGCACTGGGCAGTTGAAGGTCAAAAGAAGTAATTGACCTTCAAGGGTTTATAGTGTCCAGGAGGAGCACACACATACGTGCACACAAAAACAACATGTTAGATGTGATACAGTTAAGGATTTCAGTTCTCTGAAAGAGTGATACAGCATATAAAGGTCAAAGAAGATGAGAGGTTATTGTGGGCCTGAAGTGTTGGGGAAAGTTTCACTTGAGCACAAGGGCCTAGAGGTATGAGAATGATCTGTTCTAGAGAACAAGGAAGAGATCATGGTGAAAGCAATGGTGGAGGGAGACCTGAGTGAGAATATTGGAATAAGTATAGGTGGAGGCAACACTGGAAACCTGACTGATAAAAGCTGAGGGATTTTTATTTTAAACTAGGCAATGGGGAAGGATAGAACGTTTTTGTCCGTAAGTGGGACATGATCAAAACAAAATTCCGAAACTAATCTGTTGACAAAGTTCTATCACAGTGGATAGAAAAAGCAGACAGTTTAGATTGTAATAATTTAGGTGTGAGGTGATGTGCGTCTAGGATGATGGTGGTATCAACTGGAGAGGAAGGGAGAGAATTGTGATGGTAATAAAAAGGAAAACAACTTTATGATAGAACAAGTAATTGGAATAAAGGAGGAATTGGGTCTTCTCAAAGTTCTGAATTTGAGTTTAAGCCACAGGCTCAGCCCTCCTTTAGGCTGGGTAAGGAGAAGACTTCTTCCCAAAAAGGAATTGAATCTGAACATGTGGTAGGGAAAAAATGATCTTTCTGCTACCCTTACCTCATCACTCTTTTTAAAAACAAAAAAAACAAACATCTTTATTGGAGTATAATTGCTTTACAATGGTGTGTTAGTTTCTGCTTTATAACAAAGTGAATCAGTTATACATATACATATATCCCCATATCTCTTTCTTCTTGCATCTCCCTCCCTCCCACCCTCCCTATCCCACCCCTCTAGGTAGTCACAAAGCACCGAGCTGATCTCCCTGTGCTATGCGGCTGCTTCCCACTAGCTATCGATTTTACATTTGGTAGTGTGTGTATGTCCATGCCACTCTCTCACTTTGTCCCAGCTTACCCTGCCCCCTCCCACTGTCCTCAGGTCCATTCTCTAGTACGTCTGCGTCTTTATTCCTGTCCTGCCCCTAGGTTCTTCATAACCATTTTTTTTTTTTAGATTCCATATATATGTGTTAGCATAAGGTATTTGTTTTTCTCTTTCTGACTTACTTCACTCTGTATGACAGACTCTAGGTCCATCCATCTCACTACAAATAAATCAATTTTGTTTCTTTTTATGGCTGAGTAATATTCCATTGTATATGTGCCACATCTTTATCCATTCATCTGTTGATGGACACTTAGGTTGCTTCCATGTCCTGGCTATTGTAAATAGTGCTGCAATGAACATTGTGGTACATGACTCTTTTTGAATTATGGCTTTCTCAGTAGTGGGATTGCTGGGTCGTATGGTAGTTCTATTTTTAGATTTTTAAGGAACCTCCATACTGTTCTTCATAGTGGCTGTATCAATTTACATTCCCACCAACTGTGCAAGAGAGTTTCCTTTTCTCTACACCCTCTCCAGCATTTATTGTTTCTAGATTTTTTAATGATGGCCATTCTGACTGGTGTGAGGTGATACCTCATTGTAGTTTTGATTTGCATTTCTCTAATGATTAGTGATGTTGAGCATCCTTTCATGTGTTTGTTGGTAATATAGATATCTTCTTTGGAGAAATGTCTATTTAGGTCTTCTGCCCATTTTTGGATTGGGTTGTTTGTTTTTTTTTATATTGAGCTGCATGAGCTGTTCGTAAATTTTGGAGATTAATCCTTTGTCAGTTGCTTCATTTGCAAATATTTTCTCCCATTCTGAGGGTTGTCTTTTCGTCTTGTTTATGTTTTCCTTTGCTGTGCAAAAACTGACCCTGAATAGCCAAAGCAATCTTGAGAAAGAAAAACAGAGCTGGAGGAATCAGGCTCCCTGACTTCAGACTATACTACAAAGCTACAGTAATTAAGACAGTATGGTACTGGCACAAAAACAGAAATGTAGATCAATGGAACAGGATAGAAAGCCCAGAGATAAACCCACGCACATATGATCACCTTGTTTTTGATAAAGGAGGCAAGAATATACAATGGAGCAAAGACAGCCTCTTTAATCGGTGGTGCTGGGAAAACTGGACAGCTACATGTAAAAGAATGAAATTAGAACACTCCCTAACACCATACACAAAAGTAAACTCAAAATGGATTAAAGACCTAAATGTAAGGCCAGACACTATAAAACTCTTAGAGGAAAACATAGGCAGAACACTATGACATAAATCACAGCAAGATCCTTTTGACCCACCACCTAGAGAAATGGAAATAAAAACAAAAATAAACCAATGGGACCTAATGAAACTTAAAAGCTTTTGCATACCTCGTCACCCTTCAACATACTCAGGCAGCTGCTGAGTGGGTGCACTAGATGGTCAGAGGGTCCCTCTAGTGGTGGGTAGCAGCTACCACTTATTCTGCAGCTGTACCCTGCCATCTGTATTCAGATGCAAGTAGGGCCTGTTGCAAAAATGAGGGAAATCAAAACCATAGGATTATAAAGCTGGAAATCCTGGTCTAATGTTTTACTCTTAAGCATGTCAATCTCAGCTATTCTGAAAGTTATTTACCACAGTTGGAGTCTCATTCACTCTTTAAACAAAGATTAGCCAGTTAAAATAGATTTCAGATTATCCTCTTCATTCTTGGGAATTCCCTGGTGGTCCAGGTTTAAGACTCTGCGCTTCTACTGCAGGGGGCCCGGGTTTGATCCCTTGTTGGGGAACTAAGATATCGCAAGCTGCATGGCACAGCCAAAAAAAATAAAGGGGCGTCTTGTTTTTAAAGGAAAAAAAAAAAACAAGCTGTTCATTCTTTAGTTTTTCAAAGACACAAAAACAGTTCAATATCATCTCCTGTAAAATTACTTCTTAAAAGTTCATTAAAGAGCATGAGTTATTTCTAATTTCTCCTCTTTTTTTTTTTTTTTTGCGGTACGCGGGCCTCTCACTGTTGTGGCCTCTCCCGTTGCGGAGCACAGGCTCCGGACGCGCAGGCTCAGCGGCCGTGGCTCACGGGCCCAGCTGCTCCGCGGCATGTGGGATCTTCCCGGACCGGGGCACGAACCCGTGTCCCCTGCATCGGCAGGCGGACTCTCAACCACTGCGCCACCAGGGAAGCCCTCTCCTCTTTTTTTTTACAAAAAATTTTATTATGGAAATTTCCAAACCAAAAGTAGAGTATAGGAAACTGACATGTATGCATCACCCAGCTTCAATAATTGTCAACACAAATAAGGCCAATCTGTTTTATGTATACTTTCTACCCCACCCCTCCTTTCTCTCTGCACCTCCAAAGGATTAAGTTAAATCGCAGACATCATATCCGTTCATGCATAAATACCTCAATATATATAACTCAAGAGATAAGGGCTCTTTTTAAACATAACAACATTATCATGCCTTTAAAAATTGATAATTCCTTAATAATACCCAGGCAGTGGTCAATGTTAGCCAATTGTCTTACAAATGAATTTTTTTTGGCTGCGCTGTGAGGCTTGTGGGATCTTATTTCCCTGACCAGGGATCGAACCCGTGCCCTCGGCAGTGAAAGTGCAGAGTCCTAACCACTGGACCACCAGGGAAGTCCCGAAGTGAATTTTTACAGATAGTTTTTTTTTACCCCAATCTCTCTTGTACTCACTCCAAGTTTTTACCCTGACCACCCAACTGAAACATCTTTTATTAAGGTCGCTGATGACCTCAGTGTTGCTAAATATATCAGTCCTCATCTTACTTGACATGTCAGCAGCATCTGACAGTTTATTGCTCTTTGAAATACTTTTCTTCATTTAGCTTCTGGGATACTATGTGTTTTCTCCCGGTTGTCCTTACCAAGGTGCTACACTGCTCCATCTCCATCCTCTTTTCTGGTTCCTCCTTTCCTCTCTAACCTCTAAATGTTGAAATGTCCAGGGTTCAATCATAGGCCCCCTTCTTTTAGTCTACATTCACTCCCTAGGTAATGTTTTAAAGTTTTAAAGGCCCTGTATAATTTGTCAAACACCCCTGTCACCTCATGATTAGCTAAAAACTTCCAAATTTCTATCTCCAGCCCAGATCGTTTTTCTGAACTGCAAACTCATATATCTACGCACTTACTTGATATCTCCATTTAGGTGTCTAACAGGCATCTTAAATCTAACATGTCCAAAGCTAAATTTCTGGTTCCTGCCCCTCCTAGCCCATCTTCAGAAATAGTGCCTCCATTCTTGTAGTTGCTTAGAATCAACTCTAGTGTTTTCCTTAACACTCCCATTTCTTACATCCTCCAACAAATCCACTGGCAAATTTTCTAAGTTTTGTATCGTATGACATACTCAAAATCCATCCATATGTCACTATTTTCACGTTTTGTTACCACCCTACAATAAGCCACCAGCATACCTGATCACTGAAGTAGTCTGCTAACTGGTCTATATCCTGTTCTTTTCCCCCCACAGTCTGTTCTCAATGCAGCAGCCAGAGTGATCCTCTTCTGAAAATTTCCAACAGCTCCTATCTCAGAGTCCTTAAAATAATCTTTGCAACTGTACATGATTCAACCTTTCCACTCCCTTTGCCTCTCTGGCCTCATTTCTTCTCTCTCTCTCCCTCTACTCCAGCCTTTATGGTCTTAAGTACACTCTTGCCTCAGGGCATTTGCACTTTCTCTTTCCCCCAGGTATCCTTCAGGTCTCTTTTCAACTGTAAGTCTTCCCTAATATTCTGTTTATATAAAAAGGAAAACACATCCATCCTAGTTTTATCATTTGACAATATATTTACTTATTGGTTTATTATCTGCCTTCCCCATAGAATACAAGCTCCACAAGGGCAGACTTTATTATGTTCCCTTCCAAGTTCTCTACATCGTGTAGCTCCTTTTCAAAAAAATGTAATTCTTGTCTTGTTTTTAAAATATTTTGTTTATGTTTGAACTAGTCACTAATTATTTTTCTGTGCTTTCTTATTTTTCTTCCCTTTGCTGTCTACTATCCTTGTCTATGGTTACAGTGACAGGTTTTGGTTTTTTTTTTTTTTCTCTAGTGATACAGAGATTTAACTCCTACCAGCTGTGATGGTTACCAATAACTTTTGAACATATCCGTTAAAACTTTACCAACATTTAGGTAATATCTACAACACTCTTGCCATCTCCATCTACTATCTACCATCTCTGTAGTCATGCCTTGGTCCCCCGCTCCTTTCCCCGCTTCCTTCAAGATAGAGACCTGGAATTTTCGGTTTTACTTTGGTGTGTGTGTGTGTGTGTGTGTGTGTGTGTGTGTAGGGGAAGGTAGGCCAAGGCATTTATTTGTTTATTTTAGTTTTGGCCGCGCGGTGGCATGTGGGATCTTACTTCCCTGACCAGGGATGGAACCTGTGCCCGCTGCAGTGGAAGCGCAGAGTCCTAACCACTGCAGGAAATTCCCAGCCAAGGCATTTTTTAATGTAATTCTTGATTAAGAAACCAAAACGGTTGACTAGGTTGTCTCCCATTCTTTGGGAGATTAGTTAAAATTACTGATTCGTCAAACTTTTTCTGCATTCCTACCATGTGTCAGGCTATGTAGTGGACTCAGGGATAGCAGAGATTGCCACCTTTCCTGCCTTAATGCAGTGGGAAAGATAGATACACAAGCAAATGCAATTCAGGGGCATAAGGGCTTAGTAGTTTGATGAACAAAGTGCCATGGGGAACAGAGTGAGCTGGAAAGTCACTAGTCATCCCACCACTTTTTAAAAATGCTGGAACAGACATAGCCACAGAACTTTCAAAGGTTCCTCCACAGCTTCTCTTAGATCCTGTCGGCAGGGAACCCCACCAGAAAACCTGAACGGCAGGGCAGGTGGAGGTGGGACCCTCTTTTTCACGTTATCTCGCCTCTCCCCCAACATCCACCCGCCCGAAACGTCCCTTTTATTTTGGCGGCGCCTACAACTCCCAGAACGCAACGCGGAGGATGGAGGCGGAACCAGCTGGCGGAGCTGAGATCAGTGATTGGTGATGAGCGCTGGGCCAATTGGAGGAGTTGTTGTTAGGTGGTCCAGGAGAACCGGTCGGGGAGGCAGGAAGGCGGCAGGATGGTGTTGGAAAGCACTATGGTCTGGTGAGGAGCTACCTCGGGCCCCCGTGGGGAGCGGGACTGGGTCGGCGGCACGTGTAGCTCGGAGGCCGGGCGGACCTCGGGTGGGTGAGCGCGCCTGATGGGCGAGATGAGGCCTTGGGCCGGGAGGGAAGGAGCCCCATCGACTCCCTGAGTCATCCCGGGGCCCCGGAGGTAGTTCCCGGAGGACAGGCCCGGGGTACTCCCCTTAACCCTCAATCCGCGGACAGTCATTGATCGGCCCTGCTGCCTTTCTCTATTCCAGCTTCGTCTTCTCTAGCCCAGCTCAGGCCTGTCTTTAGCCAGAGTCCTTCTCGGACTCATCGTGATAGTCTTCTGCCCTTCTCTCTTCTTCTCAGAATGATGGATGTTAGAAAGAGAGATGATAAATCCCTTCCCCGCCCCATTCAGTCTCTAACTCCATTGCCTTTCCCTGTATCATCTTCAGAGGTACTCTTTATAGCTTGCTTTCTAAGTGTCAGACATTTAATTTACTTTATCTGCCTTAAACCTCGCAGTACTTCAAGGTGAACATCCCTCCCTTTTGCAGATGAGGATACCAAGTCTCGGCAATTTTAAATGACTTATACAAAGTCACCCAGCTAATTAAGTGGTGAAGCCAAGGTTTAAACCCAGGATTATCTGACGCAGAGGCTCTTATCCAGTGAGCTAGCTCTCTTCATCAGTCTCAGACATGGCTGAGTAGCTATTGGGAGTCAGATTTGCAAGTCTGATTTGCAAAAGTCAAACTTTTGCAAGGTTTCAAGAGTTTCTTCTAAGTGTGAGCATAGAATAAAAACAGAATAGTACACAAACACACACAAATCTCCAATTGCATGGAACAGACACCTAGGAGTTTTCTTTTTGCCGGGAGGATAGTGTTGCCAGATAACATGTTGGATGCCCAGTTAAATTTGAATTTCACATAAACAATAGTTTTTAATATCAAAAAGTGGCTATAAGTGTGTCACAAATATTGTGTGGGGCATACTTATACTAAAAAGTTATTGTTCATCTGAAATTTAACTGGGAGTCCTATATTTTCGTTTGCTAAATATGGCAGCCTGTGGGAGAGAGCATATTAAGAGTAGAAAGAGGACAGGATTTGGAATCCAAAAACCTGTGTTTTTAGTACTTACCAGCTGCATGTTCTTGAGAATGTAGTAAATCTCTCACTTTATCTATAAAATGGGACTATAATAGTAACATCTACTTGTAGCACAAGTAGGCAAAATGTAGGTCGTGGTGGTCTGTAAACTGTACAGCACTGTACATCTGTTAGTTGCCATGGTACTTGAGTCCTCAAGAAAGAATTTAAGAAGGGCCTTGAAGGGACTTAGACAAATGTTAAGGAGAGGCCATTACGAGTAGCGAGAAGGGCATAAAGAAAGCTGCTGAAGTGTAAATTATCAAGGCATGTTTAGGAAGTAGGAAATAGACTAGTATGACTTTATTATTAGGTTGTTGGTTTAAGGTAGTTCCTTTTTTTAGAGAAAGGTAGATACAACCAGGTAGAAGACCACAAATGTCAGGCTGAGGAGGTTGAGTTCCGTCCTGTACCCTTCAGTACAGGACTACTGAAAAAGTTCTGAGGTTGGTCGAGGCAGAGCTGTATACAAAATGGAATTTAAGAATATTGATCTGGCTTGACGTATAGGAGGAAAGATTAGGTCCAGAGAGACGTATTGGTGGCGTATTGTACTAGCCCGGCCTTAGAATAACGGTGAGAGCCACTCCTTTTCTCATGCTTTGCTGTGCATCAGAATTCACTGGAGGAGCTTATTAAAAAATTGTGTACATTTAACTCTACTCTCAATCTTCTGAATCAGACACCCAGCCAGGGAAGTTTAGGCATCTGTATTCTTTTTTTTAAATGAAGGCTTTATGGAATAGCTGAATAATATCATAAGCCCTTTTTGATATGATTTTTTTTTTTTTTTTTGCGGTACGTGGGCCTCTCACTGTTGTGGCCTCTCCCGTTGTGGAGCACAGGCTCCGGACGCGCAGGCTCAGCGGCCATGGCTCATGGGCCCAGCCGCTCCATGGCATGTGGGAACTTCCCAGACCGGGGCACGAACCCATGTACCCTGCATCAGCAGGCGGACTCTGAACCACTGCGCCACCAGGGAAGCCCTGATATGAATTTTTGTTGGGAAAAATAACACACCATTGCACAAAAGTAGTCACAGGAAATACATATATTATTCCATTCATATAAAGTTCAACATTGGGAAAATTAAACAGTATACTTTTTGGAGATGCATACATAGTTGTGAAGGCATCTGTGTTTTTAACAGTGCCAGCACCACCATCACCCTCCAAGTGGTTCTGATGCACGCATAACAGTGTGAGAACTACCGCCATGTTCTGCACTGTGAGTTCTCCCTCCCTCTCAGGCCCCGCTTCCTCTGACACCTTCCTTCCACCCTCATCCATCCGCTGGTCTTGCCCACAGTCTTTATTTTATTTTATTTATTTATTTTTGTTTGTGTTGGGTCTTCGTTTCTGTGCAAGGGCTTTCTCCAGTTGCGGCGAGCGGGCCTCTCACTGTCGCGGCCTCTCCCGTTGCGGAGCACAGGTTCCAGACGCGCAGGCTCAGTAGTTGTGGCTCACGGGCTTAGTTGCTCCGCGGCATGTGGAATCTTCCCAGACCAGGGCTCGAACCCATGTCCCCTGCATTGGCAGACAGATTCTTAACCACTGCACCACCAGGGAAGCCCCCCACAGTCTTTATACTTAGCTATTCCATCTGGATGATCCTCAAAGCTTCCATTGTTTTTATATTTGGACTCACCTGCTGTATTTGAAGCTAGAAAGGCAGTTACTTCCCTGCTGGGAAAGTAATTGGAAACGGTGTATCAGGGAAAAAAGAATGTAATGCATGGTCAGTAGAGTCTGCCCTTGACCTCCTTTATATAGATTGAATTTCCACTATAAGGACTAATCTGTGTTTCATGCTTACTGTTAGGCACTGTGCTAAGTGCTTTCCATGCATTTAATCCTCATAGCAACCCTGTGAGTGTAGGTATAATAAAACCCATTTTACGGATGAGGTAACTGGATCTTAGAGAAATTAAGTAGCTTCCTCAGGATCACAGAACTAGTAAGTAGCAGAGTGGAGATTTGAACCTGTGCCTGAACACTGCCCTTCCCTCCCTTTCTACTTGTCTTCCGGTAGCTTCTTAATTACCTCTCTTCGTCACTTTTATTTTATTTTATTTTTTTATTATTACTTTTTTTTGCGGTACGCAGGCCTCTCACTGTTGTGGCCTCTCCCGCTGCGGAGCACAGGCTCCGGACGCGCAGGCTCAGTGGCCATGGCTCACGGGCCCAGCCGCTCTGCAGCACGAACCCGTGTCCCCTGCATTGGCAGGCGGACTCTCAACCAGTGCGCCACCAGGGAAGCCCTCTTCGTCACTTTTGATTTGTATTTATTCCCAGGCGAAGGATAGTAAAGAAAAAAAATTGCCCCCAAGCCCATATTTTGCTTGCCAATAGAAATGAGGTGTCACATCGAGGACACTGCTTCCTTTTGGAGTTCTAAGGGACCTCAATTCATCAAGAATTGATTCTCTGCTGGGATATATAACTGCTTCACTTACCTGCCTTCTTTTGGTCTCCAGGAAGCTGGCCCTTGTATTTCATGTTATTTGGATTCTTCGCGATTGTGAAAAATTGCAGGGAGAGTGTAGGCGAGAACCCCAAATCTATGAAATCTCATTTTTTTTTTTTTTTTTTTTTTTTTTTTGCGGTACGCGGACCTCTTACTGTTGTGGCCTCTCCCGTTGCGGAGCACAGGCTCCGGACATGCAGGCTCAGTGGCCATGGCTCACGGGCCCAGCCGCTCTGCGGCATGTGGGATCTTCCCAGACCGGGGCACGAACCCGTGTCCCCTGCATCGGCAGGTGGACTCTCAACCACTGCGCCACCAGGGAAGCCCTGAAACTTCATTTTTGCAGTTCAGTCCAGCTGCCAAAGCTGTTAAACATTTAACCAGATAATTACATTGTGCCTTCCTGCACTCAGTGCTGCCAAGTGTGTATTATTTTACAAGTGTTTTACAAATATTTTTAAGTTGCCCTCTTCATTGCCT
This sequence comes from Stenella coeruleoalba, assembly GCF_951394435.1. Classification (NCBI taxonomy): domain Eukaryota; kingdom Metazoa; phylum Chordata; class Mammalia; order Artiodactyla; family Delphinidae; genus Stenella; species Stenella coeruleoalba. The sequence continues at coordinate 108,502,561 of NC_137169.1, forward strand.
ACCTTTGGAATACTCCTATTTTAGTAGCAGACAACATGTTCCTCCATAACCATGATTAATAACACTTAATGCACCTTATAAGAAGGTGGTTGTGGTACATTAGTAGCTCGCAGCCTTGGGCACTTACATTATCACTTGTGGAGACTTAAAAAGTTTTTCCTCCTTTGGTTATTTTGAGGCAGTAAGTCTAGAAGAAGGCTTGGTCATCTGCATAAAGAGAAAAGAAAAAGAAAAAAGGTTGCAGGTGATTCTCTGTTCTGCAAAGACTGAGAGCCGCTGCCATACACGACAGTGCCCCTCACAGGAGAGTTGTTGAAGGAGGTGGGGGTCCCTGGAACTGGAGAGGATGTCTCAGATCCTGCAGTGTGTCTTCTCTCTCCTCCTTCACCCTAATCTGACAGCGTGGACAACAGCGAGTATATGCGGAACGGGGACTTCCTACCCACCCGGCTACAGGCCCAGCAGGATGCCGTCAACATAGTCTGTCACTCCAAGACCCGTAGCAACCCTGAGAACAACGTGGGCCTCATCACACTGGCCAAGTACGTGGGGCAGAGCAGGAGGGGTTTGGGGGAGGCGGGGGTGTTTTCTGTATGTGACCCACTGTGGTGCCCAGGTAGCTACCCTTTTGCAGATTCCATGAGGCTTCCATGAGAACTTCCTAGACTGCCTTCTTCACTGTTCAGTATAAATATAAACAGCAACTTGTTTTTAATATTAACCTGAATTTAATACAGTTATGAAGCTAAATCTCCTGGGGTAAAATTTCACAGTGTATTTTTTCTTCTTTCTGGATGCACTGCGCGGCATGTGGGATCTTAGTTCCCTGACCAGGGATTAAGCCCCTGCCCCTTCTAGTGGAAGTGCGGAGTCTTAACCACTGGACCGCCAAGGAAGTTCCCACAGTGTATCTTAAAGGCAGTAAGAAGCGGTTTTGGGTCAGAGCCCCAGGGCGTATATCACACAGCCTATTACCCCAAAAGTGATTTGTTTTAGGAACTGATAATCCTCAAATGAGTGACCACCCATCCCGATATACATGTTATTAGCTAGAAAATGGGTCTAGAAATGGAGAGGGTAGGAGAGATAAGAAGGCGCATCCAGATATTGTAGAGGATTCCCAGGGCTCCGAGAGCAAGATGACGTGAGAGAGGCTGGGGGAAATATTGGGAGGAAGAGGGCAAGTTTCTCACAAAATCAACCACTTCTTATTTTCTGTGTTTCATGTCTAAACACTAGATGTTTTTCCCTAGTTTTATTGAGATGTAATTGACATGAAGTTTAAGGTGTACAAGATAATGATTTGATAAATGTGTATATTGCAAAATGATCACCACAGTAAGTTTAATTAATACCCATGTCTCACATAGTTAACAAATTTTTTTCCTTGTGATGAGAACTTATAAGATCCACTCTCTAAACACTAGATATTTGATTAAGAAAAATAGAGATTACAGTTATTATCAAGATCCCTAAAGAAAAGATTAGTCAAACACAGTTTGGAGGCACTTGTCCTGACCTGAAATCACAGAAGGTGCTTTCCCCACATCCCAGTGACTGTGAAGTGCTGACCACACTCACCCCTGACACCGGCCGCATCCTGTCTAAGCTCCACACTGTCCAACCCAAAGGCAAGATCACCTTCTGCACTGGCATCCGCGTGGCCCATGTGAGTCCTGTTGGATCCCTTTGGTGGTTCCTCCTTGCTCTGGGCTTCTGCCTCCACCCTTGTTCATTTTTCCCCTGGACTCTTGAGCTAGAACCAGCGCAAGGGAGGAGAGGTGACCTAGAGAAAGGAGTAGAAAGGATATGATGGGATGAATCCCAGGATTGGTGAAGATCATGAAGGGAAACATCCCTAGAATTGAGAATTAACCCCTCTTCCTTATCCACGGAGAGGCACAGCAAGAAGGGAAGGGTGTAGGAGGGGGTTTAGACCTGGTGTGAGCATGATGGTAGGCTCGAGGTACACAGAAGCCATAGAAAAAGAGCAGAGTGACAGGAAAGAGCTGGGTGATTCCTCTGGCTGACTCCAGGAACTTCCTCTTCCTTTTCAAGCTGGCCCTGAAGCACCGACAGGGCAAGAATCACAAGATGCGAATCATTGCCTTTGTGGGAAGCCCCGTGGAGGACAATGAGAAGGATGTGAGTCCAAGTGATAACTGGGGAATTTGGGCACCACATGTTTGGGAATGGGGTCTATTGGCCCCTAGGAGAGCCAGAGAGGCATTGGGTTCATCACTTTGGGGAAAGGAGGATGTGCAGAATTCAGTGTTTCTGTTGGGGGACCTTGGAGAGGTCTACCAATTCCTGTATGCTTTTGTGAGGTGTGTCATCTCCCATCGTGGTATGGAATAGATTTCCTTATTTCTCTCCCCTTCTTCGCAGCTGGTGAAACTGGCTAAACGCCTCAAGAAGGAGAAAGTAAATGTTGACATTATCAATTTTGGGGAAGAGGTGAGTAAGGACCATTCGGGAGGCATTGACTGCTGTGGTTGTAAACAGAGAACAGTCCTTACCCAGAGGAGTGTCTGCATGTGGGAGAGTAGCTACAGACAGGAGCTGACATGGCAGAGAATGGGGGGCAGGGCGAGAAGGAGAGCCTCCTATGTTCTTCCCTCCCCAGGAGGTGAACACAGAAAAGCTGACCGCCTTTGTAAACACGCTGAATGGCAAAGATGGAACCGGTTCTCATCTGGTGACAGTGCCTCCTGGGCCCAGCTTGGCTGATGCCCTCATCAGTTCTCCAATTCTGGCTGGGGAAGGCGGTGCCATGCTGGGTCTTGGTGCCAGTGACTTTGAATTTGGAGTGGATCCCAGTGCTGATCCTGAGCTGGCCTTGGTGAGCAAACGTTGACCTCAGGGAACCTTCCTTGTCCTCCTCTACTGGTCCACACGGCACATAGCTTCTCTAGGGCTAGACAGTCCTAATACCCTTGCTCGTTTTCCCAGAGCCCCTCTTGGTCCCTCTTCCCCACAGTTCTGTCTGATCTCTAGGGATACCAATGTCAGACTCTCTCTTGTTCACTTCTCCCCGTTTCTTGGGGAGAAGTGAACAAGAGGAGAAACCCCAGGTTTCTCCCAAGTCCGTCCTTTTTTGCTATATCACCTGTTATCTCTCCAGCCCCTTCCCCATGTATATAAACCAGAAGCTCCCCCTTTACGGTGTGTTCCCACCCCTCAGCTGCGTTCCCCAGCTGCCTTCCCTGGTGCCCAGGGCTGGAGAATGTCTGATTTCCCTTGCCCTTGGCCAGGCCCTTCGTGTTTCTATGGAAGAGCAGCGGCAGCGGCAGGAGGAGGAGGCGCGGCGGGCAGCTGCCGCCTCTGCCGCTGAGGCCGGAATTGCTACGACTGGGACTGAAGGTGAAAGAGGTGGAATCTGAAGTCCCGGGACTGCGGGGTGCTCAGTGGAGGCCTGGTGTAGATGGGGGTGGGGGGTCTGGCAGTGTGGGAACGCGTGGGCTTGGGGGTGGGTCTTTGTGGAATATGGCATGGTTCCACCCCGCCGCTCTCTCCCTTTTCCCAGACTCGGACGATGCCCTGCTGAAGATGACCATCAGCCAGCAGGAGTTTGGCCGCACGGGGCTCCCCGACCTAAGTAGTATGACCGAGGAAGAGCAGATTGCATATGCCATGCAGATGTCCCTCCAGGGCGCAGGTGAGCCAGAACCTGGGTGGTTGTGCTGAGGCGGAGACATTGGGTGAGGACATGAAACTGAACGGACTGACCTCTTTTCCTCAGAATTTGGCCAGGCAGAATCAGCTGACATTGATGCCAGTTCAGCCATGGACACATCTGAGCCTGCCAAGGTAAGGGCCAACAATAACTCCCTGCCCCATCAGGCTTAAAATCCCCTTGTGTTCAGATCCTCAGCCCACTAGGCCTGGGACTGTTCCTCTCTTGGGGTTTCATAGATGAGCTCTTGCAGGAGCAGAAGGAAAGAAACACATGGATGTACATTCCTTGTATGTCAACCTTGCTAAGGCAAGAATGCTAGTGGCCAGAGTTGGAGAGGTGTCCTGGTATTTTGTAATTTTCCTTCCTTGCTGGTGGGAGCAGTCTGGACAATTCTCAGTGCTATCATCTTCCCAGGAGGGTGAAGAAAGGGTCCAGGAAAAAAGGGGGAGAGTGGGTGTCTGACAGCAGGAAACCTAAAGGTGATGGCATCTGTTTTTATCCTTTGAGCTCAGAAAGCAGAGTTCTCAGGCTTCTCCTCTAATCGGTCAGTAATAAATGTTTGGGGGAATTCTTTGGTGGTCCAGTGGTTAGGACTTGGCACATTCAGTGCCGGGGGCCTGGGTTTGATCCCTGGTCGGGGAACTAAGGTCTCGCAAACCGCGCCAGTGGGGCCGAAAAACTAAACGAAAATAAATGTTTGAGTTCATACTGTGTATAGGTGCTGGGTATCTTCCCAAATCCTCCTTCCTGTCCTTGGCCAGAGGTGCCCTCCACCCCCAGTCAGGTGCGCTCCCATCCTCCTACACTTGCTTGCTCCCCGGCCAGCCTATCCCCGCTGCCCCGAGCTGACACAGCCCTTTTTCAGGAGGAGGATGATTATGATGTGATGCAGGACCCCGAGTTCCTTCAGAGTGTCCTGGAGAACCTTCCAGGTGTGGATCCCAACAATGAGGCCATTCGAAATGCCATGGGCTCCCTGGCTTCCCAGGCCACCAAGGATGGCAAGAAGGACAAGAAGGAGGAGGACAAGAAGTGAGACTGGAGGGAAAAGGGAGCTGAGCCTGTGCAGGGGGCCGAGTAGGGTGGGGTGGGATATAGAGTTAGATGCGTTGTCTGTGACCACTGCAACCTAAATAAAGCTTGGCAACTTTTTTTCTTTTTTGCTTCAAACAGCGGTAGCTTTGAGTGTGACCATTCCCCTTCCACCCATCTCCACCCCTGACAATCCTTCCTTAGGAAAAGCTTTGCTGAGAGCCACCTGTGCTAGGCACTGGGGCCACAGAGGGGAACAGAAAACAGTACTGGCCTCTGGCCTTTTTTGCTGTATCACCTGTTATCTCTCCAGCTCCTTCCCCATGTGTATAAACCGGAAGGGCCAGCCTGTAAATGAGCAGTACCTGCGTCTAATAAGTGTCCAAAGAGAGGCCTGAACAGGCACTGTGGAAATGCTGAGGAGAGAGCGCCAAACCCTTGCAGCCTCTGGGAAGGCTCCTGGAGGCAATGTTTGAGCCCTCATCAGCCAGCGAGCAAGAGATAGGGATGCTTCCAGTCCGCAGGAACAGCGTGTGCTGATGGCGCGGAGGCACTTTGTCACTCAAAGACCGGTTGGGTGAGTGACAGGAGATGGAGGTGGAAAAGTCGGCAACAGTCAGAACACCAAAGGTCAGGGATCTTTGAGGCCTGACTTTCGCAAGGTGGGGTCTGTGAAGGAGAAACATGATGTGTCTCCTTGGAGCACCAAATTTAGAGGAAGGTTTTTTTGTGGGGCATGGACTAGAATGCACAATTCACATAATCTCCCCCTTTGTTTATTATATTTGAAGAGGTAAAGAATATTTTACACATAAAATACTTAACCTATATATAAATTGTGACGTGTAAGAAAACTGACATATCTGAAACCACTCAATGTAAGAGCTGGAATATTCCTAACACCTTGTCACATACCTATGCCTTTTTTTTTTTAAACATCTTTATTGGAGTATAATTGCTTTACAATAGTGTGTTAGTTTCTGCTTTATAACAGAGTGAATCAGTTATACATATACATGTGTCCCCATATCTCTTCCCTCACCTATGCCTTCTTGAACCCACCTCTTTACAGCCTCCTCAGACATAACTTATCTTGAATTTCACATTTATTATTTTTTCCCCTTCACAGTTTTCTCACATACATAAAGATTTCTGACGAGAATGTTTAGTTTTGTATGTATTTGAGCTTTATAAAAAATAGTTTTAGGGAATTCTCTGGTGGTCCAGTGGTTAGGACTTGGCGCTTCCACAGCTGGGGCCCCAGGTTCAATCCCTCATCGGGGAACTGAGATCCCACAAGCTGAGTGGCATGGCCAAAAAAAATTAAAAAATAGTTTTATACTGTGAGACTTCCAGGACTCACTTTTTTTTTTTTTTCTTTCTTGTGGTACGCGGGCCTCTCACTGTTGTGGCCTCTCCCGTTGTGGAGCACAGGCTCCGGACGCGCAGGCTCAGCGGCCATGGCTCATGGGCCCAACCACTCCGCAGCATGTGGGATCTTCCCGGACCGGGGCACAAACCTGTGTCCCCTGCATCAGCAGGCGGACTCTCAACCACTGCGCCACTAGGGAAGCCCCCAGGACTCACTTTTTAAACAAATGTTTTGTTTCTGAGGTTCATCAGAGTTGCTGCACATAGCTGCTGCTTGTTCATATTTCATGGTTGTATATAATATCATGTGAATAGTCTACAATCTCTCCATTTTCCTGTGGATGGATCTGGCATTGCTTCCAGTTATTTTTCTGTTACCAACAGGATCACAATGGAATTTTTCGTACACCTCTCTGGATGCACCTGTACAGGAGTTTCTTTAGGATACTTTACAGGATAATGCTGAATTGTTTTTCAAAGTGGTTGTATGAATTTGCACTCCTTCCTGCAGTGTAAGAGTTCCTATTGACCACATCCTTTTCAGCCCTAGGGATCATTAAAAGTTCTTAATTTCGTCCAAACTGGTGAGGATAAAATGATAACTCATGGTCTCTTTTTTTTTTTTTTTTTTTTATATTTGGCTGTGTTGGGTCTTTGTTGCTGCACGCGGGCTTCTCTAGTTGCGGCGAGTGGTGGCTACTCTTCGTTGCGGTTCACGGGCTTCTCATTGCAGTGGCTTCTCTTGTTGCGGAGCACGGGCTCTAGGCGCGCAGGCTCAGTAGTTGTGGCTCATGGGCTTAGTTGCTCCACGGCATGTGAGATCTTCCTGGACCAGGGCTCGAACCTGTGTCCTGTGCATTGGCAGGCGGATTCTTACCACTGCGCCACCAGGGAAGCCCTCTTTTCACTTTTTTTTTTTTTTGCAGTACGCGGGCCGCTCACTGCTGTGGCCCCTCCCGTTGCGGAGCACAGGCTCCGGACGTGCAGGCTCAGCGGCCATGGCTCACGGGCCCAGCCACTCTGCGGCATGTGGGATCTTCCCGGACCAGGGCACGAACCCGTGTCCCCTGCATCGGCAGGCGGACTCTCAACCACTGCGCCACCAGGGAAGCCCGCTCTTTTCACTTTTTTTAAAGGTATCCTTTAGTAACCAAAATTCTTAAATTTAATGTCAAATTTCTCAATCTTTTCTTTCAAGGTTAGTGTTTCTGCATCCAGCACACTCTTTTCTAGGTCAGAAAAATAATTCTGTTTTCTTTTGAAAGTTCTATGGTTTTGCCTTTCATATAGAAATTCTTTATTCCATCTAGAATTGATATCTGTGTACACTGAGAAAGGGATCCAATTTCAATTTTTTAACATGGAAAACCATTTGTTACGGCATTGTTTATTGAAAAAAACCCCTCCTTTCACTGTACTAATTTTCTTTTTTTTTTGGCTGCTTGTTTTGGGTCTTCGTTGCTGCACGCAGGCTTTCTCTAGTTGCAGTGAGCGGGGGCTACTCTTCATTGTGGTGGGCGGGCTTCTCATTGCGGTGGCTTCTCTTGTTGCGGAACCCGGGCTCTAGGCACACGGGCTCAGTAGTTGTGGCTCGCGGTCTCTAGAGCGCAGGCTCAGTAGTTGTGGTGCACGGTCTTAGTTGCTCTGCAGCATGTGGGATCTTTCCAGACCAGGACTCGAACCCGTGTCCCCTGCATTGGCAGGTGGATTCTCAACCACTGCGCCACCAGGGAAGCCCTCACTATACTACTACTTCTGCCTGGGCCAAGATTCCATGAATTTCATTTCCAGTATCCTGAAGTCAGACCTTAAAGCCTGCATGTAAACAAGCTTCCACCAAATGAAGCTAGAAAACCTACTTTGTGCTTACCTTATATTCATATTGGATGAGTTCCATTTCTGAATAATGAATTTGTAAATGCTTGTGTCTAAATTTTAGGGGGAGACTGGTTTTGTTTTGAATCAAATATTACCTGAAAGAAATGTCTCATCATCTAGGGCTTGGGAATCTTTTATAGGTGTTGGTTATAAAGATGTTGGTCACTTTGGCTTTCCTGGGCTTGCGTGTAGTTCCCCAGCAAAATCACGTTCTGGCGAAGTCTACCCATCAAGTCACGATGGGACCTGTGTCCCAGTCTCTGGTTCTCTGCATACCAACTGGGTGACTTCAATGTTCATGAGGATGACTCAGCCAACACCTTGGCCTCTTCCAATTCAGAGATGATCATCACAGTTCATAATCTTTTGTACTCAACGGCACCACCTTAAGAAATGCTCCCTGCTGGAGTCAAATACTCACTTGGCCCATGGACCTCTCTCTTTTCAGATCTCCCACATTAATACTCCATGTATGCTTTTCAACAGTACTGTGAAAAATGTGTGTACTCTGGGCAATTCCACTTCAGGAACTTACTCTAAATAATCGGTGATGTGCCAAAGACATGTACAAGGGTGATGAAAAAATGAAAACAACGTAATATCCAACAATTACGTTACATTATTATGGAATAATACACTATCAATAAATTTATTTTGGAAGAACATTTAATGGCATTGCATATATGATTATAATATTAGCAAATGCTTGTATAACACAATGTGCCAGGGACTATTGTAAGTGCTTTACATGTTTTAAGTCATTTAGCTTTCACAACAACCCTATGAGGTAGCTGTAGCATTATTAGTTCTGTTTTATAAATTAGGAAACTGAAAGCCAGAGAAGGTAGGTAACTTACTCTACAGTGATGGTTCTGACAATGTGGTCTGTGAACCCCTAAGGCTCCCCAAGACCCTTTCAGGGGGTTTGTGAGGTCAAAACTATTTTCATAATAATACTGTGCCATGATGTTATTCGCCTCTTCCACTGCGTTGACACTGGCACTGATGCCAAAGCCGTGGGGGTAAAAGTGTTGGTGCCTTAGCACAAATCCAAGGCGATGGCACGACACTGTGCTGGCCGTCATCGTGTCCGTCACCCCCATACACTCCTGGCTTGAAAAAAACCAAAAACTGTCCGTGATGAAGCGTTAAAACAAATTAATTGTATTAAATCTCAACCCTTGAGTTTTCATACTTAATATGTTTGAGGTAAAGTGGGAAATACCCATAGAGCACTTGGCCGCGTCCTGGAGTACAGTGATTGACCTGGGGAAGGGCGCTTGTGCGGCTCTTTGAGTCGTGAGATGAACTAGCCACTTTTTCACAGAATAACATCTTTACTTGAACAAGCTATGGTTACTCAGACTTGGATGTTTGGCAAACATTATCTCAAAAATAAATGAAGTGAGCCTCACTTCAGGAAAAGCAACTACAGTTTTTGTTGTCTGTGATGAAATTTGAGTTCTCAAGTGAAATTTTGAATTTTGGAAAACTTACGTGTGCCACAGTGAACTTGACATTCTCAAAATCTTTTAGATGGATATTAATAAATTTCTATTATGTATCAAAATTGTATATTGTAGTGTGCCAGCATTAGGAAGATCTGCATTATGCAGTGAACCAATATTCTCCAAATAATCCATTTCAAATGCAAAAAAAAGTAATGGATTCAAATGTAACAGGTTGCAAAAAGTTCACTGATACGGTTTTGGATTCCACATTGTGACTAATCTTTTAGAAACTACTGTGTATCAATGTTTGGTGTAGTATCAAAAATATCCACAGCTGTTGGAAAAGGGTTTTGAAATATTCCTCCCTTTTTTAACAACATATCTGTGAGGCTGGATTTACAGCAACATTTTGCAACAGACTGAATGCAGACACAAATATGAGAATCCAGCTATATTCTGTTAAAGAGACTTGCAAAAATGTAAAACAGTGCATCCGTCTCATTACATTTTTGTTTTGGAAAATACAGTTAATTTTTCATGAAAACTGAATTATGTTAACATGTAATAGGTTTATGGTTGCTATTTCTTAATGGATTAATATTTAAAATTTTCTGTTTTAGTTTCTAATATAGTAAATATCAATATATATAATTTACATAAACAAAAGCTCTTGGGAATCTTCAGGTTTTAAGAGGATAAAGTCATCCTAAGACCAACAAGTCTGAGAACGGTTCTACAGCCTGGGAGTGATGGAGTGGAGGACAGCACCCAGGAAGTTTGGCTGTAGAATCCATGCTCTTGCGACTGAATTAGACACAAACCTCTCCTCTTGGGGCCCTAGCTGAACCCAAGTCCCCCTGGCTATTCAAGGTCTTCTTTCCTGCTCAAGTTCGAGTGGCCAATGATGAAACTGAGTTTGGTGCAAGCAAGACAGGCTTTTATGCAATGGCCGGAGAACAGAGAAGGGGGGTTCTAAAAGCACCTTCTCCCTAAAGGGAGAGGTGTAAGGGAATTTTAAGGGTTAGGAGGCAGACAGTCATCGGGGCTCTAGGAAAGGGGCAGGGATTTTCAGGGGCAGCCGTGGCATGTGCAGTCTTCCACATTCCTTTGCACATGGCATAAACTGTTCTGGTAAAGTGCAAATGCCCCCTTTGTGTGGAGATCTTAGCAGGGTAGTGAAGCAAAGGTAACACTCGGACTGCTTCAGGTTTCATCTATGCAGGCGGGTTGCTGAGGTCAATTCAGAGCTGGTTTGGGGGCAGTTGAACACTGTGTATCTTGCAAAGTACAGCTGCAAAGCATCTCTGCCAAATAGCAGGTACATTCGAAGCAAACACAGATAAATCAGGGCAAGTGTCCTTCAGTTCTCAGGGGTTGGTATGGAAACACAGAGATGAATCAAGGCAAGGAGAGCGGCGACCTTTAGCCTACTTTGTCCACCATCTTGGACCTAATCTGTTCAGTATGGTTTTTTTCTCTGGCCTTTGTAACCTGTTGATAAAAGAAAAGTAGCCTGTCAGTTTCAGCCTCTGAGGCCTGGGCTGCATAGCATGGGTGACACTTAAATGTTTAATTATACCTATTGTTTCCAAGATTAACACGAGGCCTGCCAAGACAGAGGTGAAAATGTCTTAGTATTTATTTCTGGAGGATAGAAACCCAGATTTGTGGGGAGGTGTTGCTTTTATGAATGTTTGAAAATGTTTCAGAATGTTACTTTTGTAGTACAGGAAAACGTAAAAATACTTCTTTGAACTCAATTTCTTTTACTGATAGCTTCTTCCCTGCTTAGTTTCCATCTCTAATGAGCAAAGACCTCATAACCTATCATTTAAAGTACTATCTTGCCAATAACTTCATCTCCCAAGCTCCGTTTTACCCCACACTTGCCCGGCTAAACCCCAAGCATGGATTGGTTCTCAACCATCTACCTTTTCAGCTTTTTCTTCTAGACTTGTCACGTTCAGAGAGGTTAAGTCATTTGAGCAAGGATGCTTAGCTAATTAGGGGTCAGAACCAAGATCAAAACCCAGTCTATCTCACTGGAATGTGAGCCACCACAAAACAGCTATTTCCCATCATCAGCAGCCCTCTCCCCATTTCCCTGAAGCCACGACTTCATCACACCTTCCTTTTCTCCCCTATCACTCTCAGCGGAAGATGTCACCATGACAGAGGGAGGCAAGGCCCTCAGGAAGTCTGAACCCCTTCCCTCCCACCTCCTCCAGCCCCTCCTGGCAGCAGTTATGTCCTCTCTCCTGTCTCTTCTGTCTTCAGAATCTGCTCTGCCAGTGCTTTCCACTTGGCATGTACACATCAAGTCCACGCTATCAATAACCTTACCTGAGACTTTATACTTTGCTGGTTGATGTTTTATTTTACAATGTATATTTCCTTCATAATAACAAAAATATTATAGGTTATGGAAAGGGAAAATGCTCACGATGTATGAAATGAAACAAGCATCCTTCAGAGTTGCCAGTTTTTATTCAAATACATGTGGGTGAATTAAAGGACCGTCACATAAGGATGATGTCACCTCTGTCAACTGGGTTTATAGAAGAATTGTCTATTCACTCTTCTGAGCTTTCTTTTTAAAGGTCTATTTATTATTTTTTTATTTTATTTATTTTTGGCTGCATCGGGTCTTAGTTGCAGCACACGGGATCTTTCGTTGCGGCACGCGGGCTTCTCTCTAGTTGTGGTGTGTGGGTTTTCTCTTCTCTAGTTGTGGTGCGCAGGCTCCAGAGCACGTGGGCTCTGCAGTTTGCGACACGTGGGCTCTAGTTGAGGTGCACGAGCTCAGTAGTTGTGACGCAGGGGCTTAGTTGCCCGCGGCATGTGGGATCTTAGTTCCCTGACAAAGGATTGAATCTGCGTCCCCTGCATTGTAAGGTGGATTCTTTACCACTGGACCACCAGAGAAGTCCTTTCTGTGCTTTCTGAGTTGCATGAAAAGAATATGTAACTACTTTGTAATCAGAAAAGCTCACATGTTGTCTTTCAAAAATAAAATCACCAGGACTTCCCTGGTGACACAATGGTTAGGAAACTGCCTGCCCATGCAGGGGACACGGGTTTGATCCCTGGTCTGGGAGGATCCCACAGGGCATGGAGCAACTAAGCTGGTGTTCCACAACTGCTGAGCCTGCGCTCTAGAGCTTGTGAGACACAATTACTGAGCCCTCATGCCACAACTACTGAAGCCTGCATGCCTAGAGCCTGTGTTCCGCAACAAGAGAAGCCACCGCAATGAGAAGCCCACACACAGCAATGAAGAGTAGCCCACGCTAACTGCAACTAGAGGAAGCCCATGCACAGCAACAAAGACCCAATGCAGCCAAAAAAAAAAAAATAATTAATTTTAAAAATTCTTTAAAATAGATGGAGCTGGGGCTTCCCTGGTGGCGCAGTGGTTGAGAGTCTGCCTGCTGATGCAGGGGACACGGGTTCATGCCCTGGTCCGGGAAGATCCCACACGCTGCGGAGCAGCTGGGCCCGTGAGCCATGGCCGCTGAGCCTGTGTGTCCAGAGCCTATGCTCCACCACGGGAGAGGCCACAACAGTGAGAGGCCAGTGTATCGCAAAAAAAGAAAAAAAAAAAAAGAAAAAAGATGGAGCTGGAGGAGTCGGGCTCCCTGACCTCAGACTATACTACAAAGCTACAGTAATCAAAACAGTATGGTACTGGCACAAAAACAGAAATATAGATCAATGGAACAGGATAGAAAGCCCAGAGATAAAGCCACACACCTATGGTAAGCTAATCTATGACAAAGGAGGCAAGAATATACAATGGAGAAAAGACAGTCTCTTCAATAAGTGGTTCTGGGAAAACTGGACAGCTACATGTAAAAGAATGAAATTAGAACACTTCCTAACACAGTACACAAAAATAAACTCAAAATGGATTAAAGACCTAAATGTAAAGCCAAACATTATAAAACTCTTAGAGGAAAACATAGGCAGAACACTCTGACAAGATCTTTTTTGACCCACCTCCTAGAGTAATGAAAATAAAAACAAAAATAAATAAATGGGATCTAATTAAACTTAAAACATTTTGTATAGCAAAGGAAACCATAAACAAAACAAAAAGACAACCCTCAGAATGGGAGAAAATATTTGCAAATGAAGCAACTGACAAAGGATTAATCTCCAAAATTTACAAACAGCTCATGCAGCTCAGTATCAAAAAAACAAATTACCCAATTAAAAAATGGGCAGAAGATCTAAATAGACATTTCTCCAAAGAAGACATACAGATGGTCAAAAGCACTTGAAAAGATGCTCTTCATCACTAATTATTAGAGAAATGCAAATCAAAACAACAATGAAGTATCACATCACACTGGTCAGAATGGCCATCATCAAAAAATCTACAAATAATAAATGCCAGATAGGGTGTGGAGAAAAGGGAACCCTCCTACACTGTTGGTGGGAATGTAATTGGTACAGCCACTATGGAGAACAGTATGGAGGTTCCTTAAAAAACTATGAATAGAACTGCCATATGATCCAGCAATCCCACTCCTGGGCATATACTAGAGAAAACCATAATTCAAAAAGACACGTGCACCCCAATGTTCATTGCAGCACTATTTATAATAACCAGGACGTGGAAGCAACCTGAATGTCCATCAGTAGAGGAATGGATAAAGAAGATGTGGTACATATACAATGGAATATTACTCAGCCATAAAAAAGAACAAAATAATGCCATTTGCAGCAACATGGATGGTCCTAGAGATTGTCATACTGAGTGAAGTAAGTCAGACACAGAAAGACAAATATCATAAGATATCATTTATATGTGGAATCTAAAAAAAAGGGTACAACTGAACTTATTTACAGAACAGAAGTAGACTCACGGATGTAGAAAACAAACATGGTTACCAGGGGATGGGTGGGGAGGGATAAATTGAGAGACTGAGATTGACATATACACACTACTATATATAGAATAGATAACAAATAAGAACCTGCTGTATAGCACAGGGAACTCTACTCAATACTCTGTAATGGCCTATATGGGAAAAGAATCTTTAAAAAAAAAAAAAAGAGTGGATATATGTATATGTATAACTGATTCACTTTGCTGTACCTCTGAAACTAACACAACATTGTAAATCAACTATACTCCAATAAAAAATGTTAAAAAAGAGACAATCAAATCCCCCACTCCTTCTTTCAGCCACCACCCTGTCTCTCTCTCTCTCTTTTTTTTTTCTTGCCATGCTGTGAGGCTTGTGGGATCTTAATTCCCTGACCAGGGATTGAACCCGGGCCCTCGGCAGTGAAAGCATGGAGTCCTAACCACTGGACTGCCAGCGAATTCCCCCAGTCTCTTTCTTTTTCACATCTCCGCTATTCCAAAGAGAAGTCTTCTCCACCTCCAAACCTTCTGCTCACCCCTCAGCCTGTTACAATCGCTCTTCCTCCACCTCCTGCATCCCTGAAGAAACCTCTTCCCAAGGTCACCAGTGACTTCCTCCTTATCGACTCTAACCCTTATCTTGCTTGCTCTCTCTGTAGCATTTGGCCCTGTTAAGCATTTTCTTCTTGAAACTTGTTTCTTCTCCTGGTTTCAGTGATGGCACTCTCTCCGCTCTCCACCCCCATTTTTTGGCCCCTCTATTTCAACTTTCTTTTCAGGCTTCTCTTTCTCTGCTTTTTCCTTAAACATTAGTATTCCTTGGGAGTTCCATCCTGGGCTTTCTTACTTCTCACTCTATGCCCTCTCTCTCTCAACATCCCCAACATCTCATTCTCTGGATCTCCAACATCCGTCATATTTTTATGCTGCTGGCGTCTGCATTTGTAGCTTCAGCCTATAGGTCGAAATGCATTCCAGAGTTTCAAATCCATAGAGCCATCCAGATACAGGAATTTTTAATTAAGTGTCCCACAACACCCAACCCATCTTCTTCGCCATGCCCTTGCCTGTTCTTATTTTTGTTTTTCTCTAAGGGGGTGAATCATCTTTTGTTTTTCTCTTTTCTTGCATCCTTACTGCCAAACAATGTTGAAGTCCTGTCCTTTTAACCTCAAAATACCCCAAATTCATCCTCTCTTATCATCCCCCTACACACATTAGAGCCATGAAAATATAATCTATGAAAGAAAGAAAAGGAAGGAAGGAAGGAAGGAAGGAAGGAAGAAAAGAAAAGAAAAAAGAAAAAAGAAGGTTGGACAACAGGCTTCTAATTGGCAACAATAGATACAAAACCACATTGGAATTGTATGTAAAGTCTTGATGGAAAATAAACATCAGCCTGGAATTCTATTATATGCTCCCATTTTCTTTGGGTTTACTCTGCTGTTTTTTTTTTAACTTCTTAAATTGGCAATTAGCTCATTATTTTTTAGTCTTTATTGTTTCCTTGTTTGGTCAATTTTCATACAGTTTTATAAAATATATTTTTCCTCAGATTTTATTTTATATTACAATGTCATATTTTGACAATACTTGTGAGATATTCTTTTTTTAAAATAAATTTATTTATTTATTTATTTTTGGCTGTGTTGGGTCTTCATTACTGCGTGCAGGCTTTCTTTAGTTGCGGCGAGCAGGGGTTACTCTTCGTAGTGGTGCGTGGGCTTCTCATTGCGGTGGCTTCTCTTTGTTGTGGAGCACAGGCTCTAGGCGCATGGGCTTCAGTAGTTGCAGCACGTGTACTCAGTAGTTGTGGTGCGCGGGCTCTAGAGCACAGGCTCAGTATCTGTGGCACATGGGCTTAGTTGCTCTGTGGCATGTGAGATCTTCCCAGACCAGGGCTCGAACCCGTGTCCCCTGCATTGGCAGGCGGATTCTTAACCACTGCGCCACCGGGGAAGTCCCGTGAGATATTCTTTTACTGACCTTCCTGAGAATGGAATGGAGTTAAAATATGAATAAAACACAAGGCCATTATCTGATGTCAGGATAGAGAAATCAGAGCTATATGACAAATGAGTTAAGACTATAATGATGAAACAACAGAATGAGGTATTGTTTGAAATATTGATAGAATCAACACTTTATGCACCTCAGAGTTATGAGGAAAGTAACTTCCTATCCTGAGAGGACAAATTTGATGCAAAATAAATTATTATAATGTGAAAACACATTAGAGTAATCCAAGATGTGTTTTTCTAATAGATTCCATTAGGACACCTAACAATCATTGGGGGATGCAGTCATATGTCACTTCTGGTTCTCAGAGATATACTGGTTCAGTACATCTTGGGTGGGGTAACTAATCTGATTTTTTTTTTTTTTTTTTTTTATTGCGGTACGTGGGCCTCTCACTGTTGTGGCCTCTCCCGTTGCGGAGCACAGGCTCTGGACGCACAGGCTCAGCGGCCATGGCTCACGGGCCCAGCCGCTCCGCGGCATGTGGGATCTTTCCGGACCGGGGCACGAACCCATGTCCCCTGCATCGGCAGGCGGACTCTCAACCACTGCGCCACCAGGGAAGCCCTAATCTGCATTTTTAATCACCATCACAAGTAAAACCGACTTAAGCTGTTTCAGAGATATAACACTGTTTTCATATTGTGTGAGAGATGAATGACAATTTATACACTTCCTTTTGTTTTTGGCTGCAAGGCTTCCTGGATCTTATTTTCCTGACCAGGAATTGAACCCGGGCCCTTGGCAGTGAAAGTGTGGAGTCGTAACCACTGGACCACCAGGGAATTCCCTATACAATTCTAATAGCTGCTTTTAATGTATGTAGAGAGAGATCTCCGTGAAATTCTATAACTAATGTAGGAAATTTCAGCATTTTTTGCGCATTTTATTTATTTAATTTTTTTTGGCCATACTGCTACAGCATGTAGGATCTTAGTTCCCCAAACAGGATTCGAACACATGCCCCCTGCATTGGAAGGGCAGAGTCTTAACCACTGGACCGCTAGGGAAGCCCATCTGCAGGTTTTTGAGAAAAAAACCCTAAACCTATAGCTCATCAGAAACAAAATAAACCTCTCCAACCTACTGCTTTTAGGAAATGTTGCTTTGCAAATTTTGGTAATAAAATCAATAAAATCCTTAGTTCACTTAGTACACTTTTTATGATAGAAGATTGGGATTTAGCTCTTTACTCCACATGCAACACTCATCCCCTCTTCCAATAGTAGACAATGATTTTTGGATAAATTGGTATTTACTGTTTGTATAATTATGACTATGCAAACTCTGTTCACTATTAAGCCACTATTAAATTTGACTCCTATGCACAGTTTTGTTTCTTCTAGAATTTATAATTGCCTTGGGCTCTTCTGTTTCTTTGTTTCATTTGCATTCCCTCTGTTAGAAGTGTAAACCTCTCAAATTGGTCAAACAAAGTAGGTAGCCTGATGACCACATGTGATGGTCTTCTGTTCCAATCTGGCTGGTTGCATGAGGCCTGCTGCAAAGTTGTCCTGGCTCTTCCCTACACCGTCATCCAGGGAATCCCTTTGTTTGTCTTCTGTGTGGATCCTCTGTCTCCTAGATACCATGTTCTGATTTTCCCTGGTTTCATGCTCTGTGTTAGTGGAATTCATCATCCACTAGCTTCCTGAGGAAGGGAGCCCAGAAAGCAAATTTCCTGTCTTTGCATGCCTGAAAACATCTTGGCGGAGTATACAATTTTATATTAAAAATAACGTTTGTTTAGAATTTTGAGGGCATTGCCCCGTTGTTTTCTAGTTTTTTGGAATATTATTAAATCCAATGCCATTCTGAACATGCAGCTGAGTATCTTTTGTATACAACCTGATTTTCCCTCTGGAAGACTCCAGAAGTTGCTCTTAATATTTACTCTAAAATTCCATGATGAAAAACCCTTGGGTGTTTGATTTTTTTTAATTTTTGTTTCTTTGTTTTTTTAAATTTAATGTGCTAGGCATTTAATGGGCCCTTTCAATCTGGAGACTCATGTCCTTCAGTGCAGGAAATTGTTATTGAATTATTTCTTTAATAATTTTCCCACTGACTATTTCTTCTCTCTTTCTAAAACTCCTTTTACCCAGATATTCTGTCTCCTAGACTGAACCTCTTATTTTCTTACATTTATTTCATATTTTCTATTTCTTTGTATTTTTATTCTACTCTCCAGGATATTTCTTCAACTTTATCTTAGAATCTTCTTTATTAAATTACTAACTTCTACTTCCATTTTTTCCTTTATTTTTCCTTCATTTTTTTCGCCCATGCCACACAGCTTGTGGGAATCTTAGTTACCTGATCAGGAATCGAGCTCAGCCCACGGCAGTGAGAGTGCCACGTCTTAACCACTGGACCGCCAGGGAATTCCGTACACTTCCATATTTTTATTTTTATTTAATTAATTAATTAATTTATTTATTTTTGGCTGGATGGACATATGGGATCTTAGTTCCCTGACCAGGTATCGAACCCATACCACCTGCAGTGGAAGGGTGGAGTGTTAACCACTGGACTGCCAGGGAAGTTCCTCACTTCTTATTTTTAATTTCCAAGAAGTCTTTATTATTTTCTTTTTAAAAAAATTTTTATTGGAGTATAGTTGATTTACAGTGTTGTGTTAGTTTCAGGTGTACAGCAAAGTGAATCAGTTATACAAAAGATATGGAACAGGTACTTGCCTGGTGGTGCAGTGGTTAAGAATCCGCCCGCCAATGCAGGGGACACAGGTTTGATCCCTGGTTCCAGAAGATCCCATATGCCGTGGAGCAAGTAAGCCCGTGCACCACAACTACTGAGCCCACGTGCCACAACTACTGAAGTCCGTGTGCCTAGAGCCTGTACTCCGCAACAAGAGAAGCCACTGCAGTGAGAAGCCCACGCACCACAATGAAGAGTAGCCCCCGCTCGCCGCAACTAGAGAAAGCCTGCGCACAGCAACAAAGACCAAACGCAGCCAAAAAAATAAATAAAATAAAATAAAATAAAATGCCATCAGCTAGTGAGAAATGGCAACTACTCCATACCATCAGCCAACCCCAGGCCTTGGGTCCGCTTGCCTCACTTCCTCTTCCTTTAAAAAAAAAAAAAATTTGGAACACGTCACGAATTTACGTGTCATCCTTGTGCAGGGGCCATGCTAATCTTCTCTGTACCGTTCCAACTTTAGTATATGTGCTGCCGAAGCGAGCACAAGTCTTTATTATTTTCTGAATGTTCCTTTTAAAAATAGCATCCTTTCTTTTATCATGGGTGCAATATTTTCTCTTGATTTCTGAAGATATTAATTGCAGGTTTTTGGACATTTTCTTCTGCTCCCTTCATTACCCTCCAGGTTCCTTTTCTTTTGGCTTCTGACTTTTATGTTTGAGGCTGCCTTCAACTCTCTGGCAAGCCTTGGCTGTCTGTTCCAACTTAAGCGTGAGGTCCAAGAGAGCTGACTGGAAGCCCTGTGGAGGTGCCAGAGATGGTCAGCTGGGGGTGACTCACTGTGTGGTGGGTGAGGGAGAGATCAGTCTTCTACCTCCTGTAAACTTTGTCTCCTGGGCCAATCATTATCCCCAAAAAGGAATTTTCAGTCCCCTTGCCCCTGCTTCCAGAGGACAAAGAACTTTTAATCTTTAAAGTCTTTACAAGTTCTAAGACTCCAATTATTTTATTCCTGTTTGGTTTTCCACTCCCTACCCCATGAGTAGAATGGAAAATATTCAAACTTAAGGATTTAAAACTTTACACATATGACTTTCCATTTTTCAGTATTACATCTCTCATCTTCTCCTTTATGTTTTTAAATTTCCTTACTCTCATTTTGATGTGGTTTCTGGATGAAGCAGAGATAAATGTGTGTGCTCAATCCACCATGTTTAACCAGAAGTTCCTACCTCCTTAAGTCTTAATTACCTTTTTTCTCTAACTCAAGACGTGGTTGTAAAAATTAAAGTTGGTTGTGCATGCGTAACGTGATGTTCACAGAGATTTTTCTTGTTGTCTTAGAGTTTGAGCTGAGTCCTCAAGGAGAGAAGAGCATGTAGGTACTCCACATTGTAGAGAAAGACTTTACTGGACAGATAAAGGAGAACAACTCCTCTAACAATGATGGTCCCTTATCATCATCTTCAGCCTCTATAAATGAGAATATTGACAAGGGAATGGAGAGTTACGGAGATAGGGTTTTTGGTCTGTTCTGTAATGCATTATTGTTTCCCCTTCCTCATTCTTAGATAGGTGAGCAGAGGCTACAGACCAAGTAAGGAGAGTACCAAGAGATTGCAGGTGTTTGCAGGAAACTCAGTCCTTGGCTGAATGATTCTTGTGTAATGGAATTATTGTCCTAGTGCTGCTACAGAGCTCACGCAAAGCACTGTGAGAGAGTTTTGGGAAAACTGACATGAGTTTACTGGCATTTGGGAGTTGCATATGAACATAGAGATGAGTATATGCGGACAGTTTGGTGAATGGGGCATATTAGACATTGACTGGAGCCTGGCCCTGGGACAGCAGTGCTGAAGAGTAGCCTGTACTTCCAGCACCTG
Organism: Stenella coeruleoalba; assembly: GCF_951394435.1. NCBI lineage: Eukaryota > Metazoa > Chordata > Mammalia > Artiodactyla > Delphinidae > Stenella > Stenella coeruleoalba. The sequence goes on from NC_137169.1 coordinate 108,523,417, forward strand.
GCATGGGAAGGATGTGGGAGTTTCTCATGGGCCAAGAGGACATCATGGAAAGTACCTGGGCTTTAACCATCTAGATGGGACCCTGTCCAAGAGAGACCCCTGCAGGGCAAGAAGACTCTAATGGCAAGGTACTGTGGGCTAGAAGCTCAGGGTACTGTGCAAGATGTCAGTTGGAGATGCACTGCAGACATCAAGGACTATGCAGTGTGGAGGCTCCGTGAGTCTCCTCAAATACCGCCCCCCAAGAGAAAGCCAGAACTTAGGCATCTGTCATACAGAAGGTTCTAACAGCCCTGGTCATATCAAATTACCTTTTTCCTTTCTCCCACCATTCCAGCCCACTAGAAGCCAGAGGCAGGAAGTGGAGGGAGGGTGGAAGAAGGGCGAAGATAAAGGTACCCTCCATCCTTTGCCATTTCAGGTCTCTGGGCTGTGGGTCCAACCTGAGCTGGGGGTGTGTGACCTGGGAATTGAATATAAGATTGAAATTTTAAAACTGGACTGTTCAAGACTTGTATTCCATGAAAATGACAAGAAAACCATGAGGTGTACTTGAGAGATGTGTTCCAGGGTGGGGAAGTCTGCTGACAGAGCAGGGTTGAAGGCAGCTGTTGATGGCAGGATAGAGTGGGGGGAGATTCTTTGCACCTTACCAAACCCAGACAGTTAAATAAATCAGCTATAACTTAAAGCGCTAGGCATTCATTCAGTCAGCATTTACTGAGTGCCTACTCTGTGCCAGATTCTATGTAAGTTTCAAGGAATAAAAATAATGAGTGAAACCAAAGGAGCCCCTGCTTTGGATAATCAAGTGAGGAAGACATACTGTCTAAGGTAAAAACTGCATTTAGCTGCTAATAATGGAGACCGGAAATAAGACTGGAGTTTTATTTTTCTCTTGTGTAAAAAATGTCCATGGGGAAGTGGTTCACAGTAGCTGCATCATCAACAGAGCCCATCTATCTCTATCACCATTCTCTACCTCTTTATCTCTGTCACCATTCTCTCTCTCTGTATCACCATTCTCAGACTGTGGTTTTCATTCTTAAGGTTAACTCATGGTCCAAGGTGACTGAATGGAGCTCCAGCTTTCATATCTGCATTCCAGACAGATATGAGGAGGAAAGGGGAAAGGGCAGAAGAGGATCAATATCAATTTTTTTGTCCCCTTTTAAAAAGCCTTCTTGGATGTCTCATCCAACAACTTTGGCTGACATCTTATTGGCCAGAATTTTCTCACATGATCACTCTTAGATGCAAGGGAATGTGGGAAATATAAGAATTGTTTTATTGAGGAAGAAGAGGAGAATGGAGTTTAGATAGATAACTACCAAACTGTGCAGCAGTACGTCCCTTCAGATACTCAAAATCTGTCAGTTCCTCACGTGGCTCTTTGTGGTCCAGCAAACTATAAACCAAAGACAAACTGTCAGCCCCCAACACACCTGATATACAATAGTGGAACAGGAAAAGTCAACCACAAGCAAAACTCTCATTCAGAAAAGGAACGCCTAGGAAACACCCAGCAGTCACTAGTCACTAATCTATTGACCATTGAGTGGCTTGTGTATGTTCTCATCCCTTGAACCTGGATGTGCCAGTGGCTGCTTGACCAGTAGAGCATAGAGGAAGTAATGCTCTATAGCCTCTGAGGCTAGGTTCTGAAAGGCAATGCAGCTTCTGCCTCGTTTGCTGGAACATTTATGCTGGGACCCCCTAAGTTAGCACTCCAACTGCCCTGAGGCCACCATCTTGTGAGGAAGCCCAAATTTGCCTAGACAGAGAGCCACTGAGAAGCTCCAAGAATATATGAAGAAAGTGAGATGCCCAGTCAGCCCCTAGCTGCTCCAGCTTCAGCTGTGTAACTATAATCACATGAGATACCCTGAGCCAGAGTGCCCAACGAAGCCCTTTGGAGCCAAAGGAACTGTGGGGATAACAAATAATTGTTATTTTTAAAAATTGAAGTATAGTTGGTTTACAATGTTGTGCCAGTCTCTGCTGAACAGCAAAGTGGCTCAGTTTTATACATACAGACATTCTTTTTTTTAAATATTCTTTTCCATTATGGTTTATCCCAGGAGATTGGATGTAGTTCCCTGTACTATACAGTAGGACCTTGTTGTTTATCCATTCTAAATGTAATAGTTTGCGAGCTTCCCTGGTGGTGCAGTGGTTAAGAATCCCCCTGCCAATGCAGGGGACATGGGTTCGAGCCCTGGTCTGGGGAGATCCCACAGGCTGCGGAGCAACTAAGCCCGTGTGCAACAGCTACTGAGCCTGCGCTCTGAAGCCTGCGAGCCACAACTACTGAGCCCACGTGCCACAACTACTGAAGCCCATGCACCTAGAGCCCGTGCTCTGCAACAAAGAGTAGCCCCTGCTCACCACAACTAGAGAAAAACCGCGCGCAGCAAGGAAGACCCAACGCAGCCAAAAATTAATTAAATAAAATTTTAAAAAATGTAACAGCTTGCATCTACTAACCCCAAATTCCCAGCCCATCCCTCTCCCTCCCTCTCTCCCCACCTTGGCAACAAGTCTGACCTCTATGTCTGTGAGTCTCTTCCTGTTTTATAGATAGGTTCATTTGTGCCGTATTTTAGATTCCACACGTAAGTGATATGATATGGTATTTGTCTTTCACTTTCTGACTTACTTCACTTAGTATGATAATCTTTAGTTGTATCCATGTTGCTGCAAATGGCATTATTTTGTTCTTTCTTATGGCTGAGGAGTATTTCATTGTATACATGTACCACATCTTCTTTATCCATTCCTGTCGGTGGATATTTAGGTTGTTTCCATGTCTTGGCTATTGTGAATAATGCTGCTATCATCATAGGGGTGCATGTATCTTTTTGAATTCAAGTCTTGTTCAGGTATATGCCCGGGAGTGGGATTGCTGGATCATATGGTAATTCTATTTTTAGTTTTCTGAGGAACCTCCATACTGTTTTCCATAATGGCTGCACCAAATTACATTTCCACCAACAGTGTAGGAGGGTTCCCTTTTCTTCACACCCTCTCCAGTATTTGTTATCTGTAGACTTTTTATTTATTTATTTAATTTATTTATTTTTGGCTGTGTTGGGTTTTCGTTGCCGCGTGCAGGCTTTCTCTAGTTGCGGCAAGCAGGGGCTACTCTTTGTTGCAGTGCGAGGGCTTCTCATTGGGGTGGCTTCTCTTGTTGCGGAGCATGGGCTCTAGGTGCACGGGCTTCAGTAGTCGTGGTACGCGGGCTCAGTAGTTGTGGCTCCCGGGCTCTAGAGCGCAGGCTCAGTAGTTGTGGCGCATGGGCTTAGTTGCTCCATGGCATGTGGGGTTTTACCGGACCAGGGCTCAAACCTGTGTCCCTCGCATTGGCAGGCAGATTCTTAACCACTGAGCCACTAGGGAAGTCCCTTGTAGGCTTTTTAATGATGGCCATTCTCTTCCCTGGTGGCACAGTGGTTGAGAATCCGCCTGTTCATGTAGGCGACACGGGTTCGAGCCCTGGTCCGGGAAGATCCCACATGCCATGGAGCAACTAAGCCCGTGCACCACAACTACTGAGCCTGCGCTCTAGAGCCCGCGAGCCACAACTACTGAGCCTAAGTGCCACAACTACTGAAGCCCGCACGCCTAGAGCCCATGCTCCGCAACAAGAGAAGCCACCGCAATGAGAAGCCTGCGCACCGCAACAAGAGTAGCCCCCCCGCTCGCTGCCCGCGCGCAGCAACAAAGACCCAACGCAGCCAAAAATAAATAAATAAATAATGATGGCCATTCTTACCAGTGTGAGGTGGTACCTCATTGTAGCTCTGATTTGCATTTCTCTAATAATTAGTGACGTTGAGCATCGTTTCATGTGCCTACTGGCCATCTGTATGTCTTCTTTGGAGAAATGTCTATTAAGATCTTCTGCCCATTTTTCGATTGCCTTGTTTATTTGTTTTATTTATTTTATTTTTGGCTGCATTTGGTCTTCGTTGCTGCGCGCTGGCTTTCTCTAGCTGCTTCGAGCAGGGGCTACTCTTCGTTGTGGTGTGTGGGCTTCTCATTGTGGTGGCTACTCTTGTTGCAGAGCATGGGCTCCAGGCACTCAGGCCCCAGTAGTTGTGGCGCACGGGCCTAGTTGCTTTGGGGCATGTGGGATCCTCCTGGACCAGGGCTCGAACCCATGTCCCCTGCTTTGGCAGGCGGACTCCCAACCAGTGTGCCATCAGGGAAGCCCCAGTTATTTGTTTTTGTTTTTGTTTTTGTTTTTTTGCGGTACGCGGGCCTCTCACTGTTGTGGCCTCTCCCGTTGCGGAGCACAGGCTCTGGACGCGCAGGCTCAGTGGCCATGGCTCACGGGCCCAGCCGCTCCGTGGCATGAGGGATCCTCCCGGACCGGGGCACGAACCCGTGTCCCCTGCATCGGCAGGCGGTCTCTCAACCACTGCGCCACCAGGGAAGCCCCTATTTGTTTTTTTGTTGTTGAGTTATATAAGCTATTTGTATATTTTGGAGATTAAGCCCTTGTTTGTCGCATCATTTGCAAATACTCTCTCCCATTCTGTAGGTTGTCTTTGTTTTTTTTTTTTAATGGTTTCCTTTGCTGTGCAAAAGCTTATAAGTTTGATTAGGTCCCAACAAATAATTGTTATTTTAATCCACTAAATTTTGAGGTGGCAATAGATAACCAGAACAACAGGGTATATCAAATCTGGGGGTCAAGGACCACCTGCCCCAACACAGGAGTAAGTTCCTTGGTTGGTCTATCTGGCTTCCCCTGGTTCTGCCCCCTAGGAAAATCCTCACTGTTTCCCATGGTCCCTTGCTCTGTCCTCAGGGAGGTTGTTTCTTGTCCATCATCCCTCATGGCCCATCTGAACAGGCCCCTGTGGGTGACACCCTCTCTAAGGGCTACACAGTTTTGGCAGCACCTCTAGAGGGAGCCACTTCTGTGTAGGAGGTTCAGGATGTTTTAGCTTACAGCCATAGCTGTTGCAGGCCAGATATGGGTTTTGTGTGTGTGTGTTTGTTAACATAGCTTCCTAAAATAACTAGTAAGCTTCCAGTCAATTCTTAAGCATGAGTTACTATGGCCAAAGATCTCACACATCATATTAGGCCTAAAAACTCATATTCTGCATGTTGGTTTCTGTGCTCTGACCATCTTCCCTAATTACTCCCCAGGGTTTGAAGGGGAAGATAACATTGTTAATCTGGTCTTTGCTGGGAGTCTTGCACTGGGTAGGCACAGACCTCTCAACAGAAGGTGCTTGAGAAAGGATTGGGTCCACAGTGTTAGATCCTGGCAGGGTGACTATTTAGCAGCTACCATTCTGAACTGCTTCCATTTGAACCTGTGTCCCCTGCAATGGCAGGTGGATTCTTAACCACTGTGCCACCAGGGAAGCCCTTCTTAATGGCTTTCTAAGATACAATGAGCAACCATTTGACCAAGTGGTTTGCAAATACTGAGCGTTGCCAGCTTTCCAGGCTGCAAAGGAGTGGATCCTCCCTACACACTTGCCCAACAAACTTCCCCTAAGCTAATGCCACATTCTAGATACTGTTAAGGCACTACCCCACTTCTAGTACCAACTATGTATCAACTTGGATTGCATTTATGTCTGTTACAGAGACTGGAAATAGCAGAGACTTAAACTAGATGGAAGTTAGTTTTTCCTGACAGGTGATAAAGTCTGGGTGTAGACAGCTCAAGGCTGATGTAGTGTCCTCAGGGATTCATCAGGTTCTCAGACTCCCTGTAACTGTCTCTCTTCAATCCTTAGCCTGTGGCTTCCATCCTCAGTGTGCCTCCAATTCACAAGATCCTTCAATCATCGCTCTAGACAGGAAACAGAAAGAGGGGAGATAGGAAAAAGGACTAAAGAATTAAAGAGAGTATATGCCAGCTGACTGACCTTCCTTCAAGGAGTTTTCTGCAAGAGGTGGTATATGTAATATTTAAGCGGGTTATGCTGCCACCCAAGATAACAGGGGCATGAGTAAACTTTTGGGGTTGATGAGTATGTTCATTATCTTGATGGTGGTGATGGTTTTATGGATGTATACTAAATCAAAATTTATCATATTGTACATTTTAAATACGTGCAGCTTATTATATGTCAGTTATACCTCAATAAATCTGTTAAAAATGTTGTACGTGTACAAGAAAAGAATATGTGCTCCCAATTATTGACTGCAGGGTTTTAGAGAAGTTCAATATGCCAAACTTTAACTGTGTCGTTCAAACCTCCTTACTGAAAAACACTTTTTTTCTTGATCCATCAATTAACTGAGGGAAATATGTTAAAATTTCCCACAATTGTAGTGGATTTGTCAATTTCTCCTGGGAGTTCTGACAGTTTTCCTTTATAAATTTGAAGCTGTATCATTAAGAAATATAGGTTTATAATTATGTCTTCGTGGTGAATTAAAACTTATATCAATGTGGCAGGTCTCTTTATCTCTAGTTCATACTTTTAGTCATAAATTTTATTTTATCTAATATTAATATATCTACACAGGGTTATTTTTGTTTGTTTAGTATTTGCCTGGCACATATATGTTTTCTGTTCTTTTACTTTTAACCTTTTTTCTTACATTTTAGTTATACCTCTTGTAATTGACATATAGCTGGATATTAATTTTTATTTAGTCTAACAAACTATGTATTTTGACTGGAGAATTTACTCCATTTATATTGATTGTGATTATGTTATCACTGGATTCATTTCTACAAAAAAAATTGGGTGCTTTTCATCTGTCCAGAGTTTTCTCTTATTTATTTTTCCCCTTTCTTGTCTTCTTTTGGACCATTTGAAGTTTCTCACCCCTTATTCTTTTTTTTCTTCTTACATGTTTGGAAATTACACGCTCTGGTTCCATTAATATTTAAATTAAAAATTTTAACATGAACATTTAACAATCAAAATTAATTAAGGGAATTCCTTGGCTGTCCAGTGGTTAGGATTCCGCGCCTCCACTGCAGGGTGCACAGGTTCAATCCCTGGTCGGGGAACTAAGATCCCGCATGCAGCACTGTGTGGAAAAAAAAAAAATCAATTAATATATCAAAACAAAAACATTAGAATAACTTTAATCAATCCCTTCCAACCAATATGCAGTTATGCTCAAGATTTTAGTTCTATCTTTTCCTATTTTAGTTTTGTTTTTAGTTATACATGCACATAATTTGGAGTTAAACAGTTATAATACCTGTAAACAACACCTCCTGGCCCACACTCCCCATTTCCTCCTACCTAGAAGCAACCACCTTCAAATCTTGTACCTGCTATTTTATTAATTATCTCTTATCATGTCTCTATATAACATATAGTGACTACTTGATTTTTTACTTAATAGTATTATGCACTGATTTCTAAAATGGAAGGTAAAGACTCAGCTGTTTCAATCCTCCTCCTCCCTCCCCCATTTTCCCCGTATAATTATGTAACAATTTTGGTTAAAGGACTATTCATAATTTACATTATTTTGAATATGCAAATGATATTCATAGATGAGTCAATATGATACTTTCTCTTCCTTGAAATGCTTTTTGTTCTCTAGCTATTACTAATTGACCCCAAACTCTTCTCCAACTGCCTAGATCTCCTCTGAAAGCATCAGTCAATCTTACTTTCTCCTGTGATCCCCCTTCACTCTCATCCTGGGGATTCTTTGCTGGAGCCTCTCTGGCCTCTTTGCCCTTTCCCCTGTGACCTCGCCTGTGATCTCGTGCTGGGGATTCTCCTGGCTTCTTCTCTGTGTTGCATCCTATTTCCCATATTCCACTGGACTTCCTTCTTGGTTTACTCTTGCTTTGGTGGACCAAAGCCTCCAGTTTTCTTTGAGAGAGTTGTTCTAGCCCAACCAGCTAACGGCCAGGATGGGCTTATTGGCCTGTGGCAGTGAGCGAGATCACAGACCGAGCGAAATATGAGATCTAATGAAACAGTGGAAAAGATATGTGTGCTGCAGGATTGGGGGCAAGGGTGAAGCTTAGGTGAAATTTAAATGAAGCAGAGTTCTTAGAGGTTCAAAGTAAATAGGGATCTGTGTAAAGAGGTTAATATCAGCTCTGGACTATGAAGTAAACATTGATGTAGAATACTGTGTCCAGAAATCCCTTGTTTAAAGCTCTGCACCTGGGCTGTAAATCAAGGCTGCTTCTCTGTCTCAATGTGACTTGGATCCTTCAGGCAAAAGAAGAATGATTCATTCTTACTGATATCCTTTCAAAGAGCAATGTTTCTTATAGTTTATGATTTTAGAGAACAATTTTTTCAGTGAGTAAGAAAGCAGTAGTCACAGAAAGGGGTCGTTATGAATTTTACTGCTACATAGCTTGGGAAAAATAGTGTTTCTTGTTAACGTTACTGGCTTTCTGCGTCTATTATCCCAGCTTGATGAGTGGCAGGCCAGAATTGCACTGTCTCAGTCACAGGTACGTTTTACTTTCTCAGGGTGTGTGGGAGACAATATTTTTGAGCCTTTTTGGGGAGCTGTTAGCTGTAAGGTTCTCTGTACGATGACCTGGCCAGGTCTTTTCCTGGGGAAACCCCCAGTGTAAGTATCATTAGATCAGATTCTCCAAAGCAAACCTATTCCAGTCTCCTACTTGGAGACTATAGTTCTGATTGCTAGTGTTCTGGGTACTGAGCTGGGGGAAAGGGCTGGGGTTCTCAGAATATAGGAGGTAAATGTTCTTTCAGTCCTCCTGTTTTTAGAATAATATTCCTGCTCTCTCTGGAGCATAAACTTCCAGGTTTCTGCTGTGGTGGAGAAGGAGCAGTCAAATTGCTGTGTGGACCAGGGATACACCCTTCCTTAAACAGATTTTCAAATAATTCTCCTGTTTTTTTTGTTTTTTTGCGGTACGCGGGCCTCTCACTGTTGTGGCCTCTCCCGTTGCGGAGCACAGGCTCCGGACGCGCAGGCTCAGCGGCCATGGCTCACGGGCCCAGCCGCTCCGCGGCATGTGGGATCTTCCCGGACCGGGCACGAACCCGTGTCCCCTGCATCGGCAGGCGGACTCTCAACCACTGCGCCACCAGGGAAGCCCTACTCCATTCTTTTGAACCCACTACAGGCAAGTTTTTGTTGCCCTCAATCCACCTAATCTGTTCTTATCATGATCACCCATGACCTCCATTTGGCTTAATTCATTGGTCAGTTCTCAGGCTTCACCTTATTTGATCTTCTAGTGGCATCTGACAGGTCATTATTCTTTCCTCCTCCTTGAAACATTCTTTATTTGACTTCAAGGACACAATCCTCTCCTGGTTCCCTCCTTCCTCTTTGATCTTTCTCAGTCTCCTTTACTGATTCTGTTCACCTCCCTGACCTTTAAACTTTAGAGTTCCCCATGGCTCAGTCCTTGGACTTTTTCTCTACATTCCCTTGGTAGTCTCATCCACTCTGACCCAGATTTTATTTTATTTTTTTATTAAAGTATGGTTGATTTACAATGTTATGTTAGTTTCTGGTGTACAGCAAAGTGCTTCAGTTATATATATACACACTATATATATAGTATTTATATTATATATATACTATATATGTAGTATTTATATTATATATATATTCTTTGTCATATTCTTTTCCATTATGGTTTACTACAGGATACTGAATATGGTTCCTTGTGCTATACAGTAAATTCTTGTTGTTTATCTACTTTGTATATAATAGTTTGTATCTTCTAATCCCAAACTTCAGATTTATCCCTCCCCCACTCCCTTTCCCCTTTGGTAACCATAACTTTGTTTTCTATGCCTGTGAGTCTGTTTCTGTATTGTAAATAAGTTCATTTCTATCATATTTTAGATTCCACATATAAGTGATATCATATGGTATTTGTCTTTCTCTTATTGGCACTTCACTTAGTATGATAATCTCTAGGTCCATCCGGGTTGCTGCAAATGGCATTATTTCATTTTATATATATATATATACATATATATATATATATACACACATACATATATATATATATATATACCACATCTTCGTTTTTTTAATATCACATCTTCTCTATCCATTTATCTCTCGATGGACATTTAGGTTACTTCCATATCTTGGCTATTTTAAATAGTGCTGCTATGAACCCTGGAGTGCATGTATCTTTTCAAATTATAGTTTTGTCTGGATATATGTCTGGAAGTGAGATTGCTGGATCATATGGCAACTCTATTTTTAGATTTTTGAGGAACCTCCGTACTGTTTTCCATAGTGGCTGCACCAGTTTACATTCCGACCAACAGTGTAGGAGGGTTCCCTTTTTTTTGCACCCTCTCCATTTGTTATTTGTAAACATTTAAAAAAAATTTATTTATTTATTTATTTTGGTTGTGCCAGGTCTTAGTCATGAATCGCCGGCTCCTTAGTTGCAGCACATGGGCTCCTTCGTTGTGGCATGCGAATTCTTAGTTGCGACATGCATGTGGGATCTAGTTCCCTGACCAGGGATCGAACCCAGGCCCCCTGCATTGGGAGCGTGGAATCTTATCCACTGTGCCACCAGGGAAGTCCCTGTAGTGGGACTTTTAGTGACAGCTATTCTGACCAGTGTGAGGTGGTACCTCATTATAGCTTTGATTTGCATTTCTGTAATTAGCAATGTTGAGCATCTTTTCAAGTGCCTGTTGGCCATCTGTATGTTTTCTTTGGAGAAATGTCTATTTAGGTCTTCTGTCCATTTTTTGGATTGGGTTGTTTGTTTTTTTGTTATTGAGTTGTATGAGCTATTTGTATATTTTGGAAATTAAACCCTTGTCAGTTGCATCATTTGCGAATATTTTCTCCCAGTCTGTAGGTTGTCTTTTCATTTTGTTTATGGTTTCCTTTGCTGTGCAAAAGCTTATACGTTTGATTAGGTCCCATTTGTTTATTTTTGCTTTTATTTCTATTGCCTTAGGAGACTGACCTAAGAAAACACTGGTAAGATTTATGACAGAGAATGTTTTACCTCTGTTCTCTTCTAGGATTTTTATGGTGTCATGTGTTATATTTAAGTCTTTAAGCCATTTTGAGTTTATTTTTGTGTATGGTGTGAGGGTGTATTCTAACTTCACTGATATACATGCAGCTGTCCAGCTTTCCCAACACCACTTGCTGAAGAGAAGGTGGTGTTGCATATTGTATACTCTTGCCTCCTTTGTGGAAGATTAATTGACCGTAGGTATGTGGGTTTATTGCTGGGCTCTCTATTCTGTTCCTTTGATATATGTGTCTGTTTTTGTGCTAATACCATGCTGTTTTGATTACTGTAATTTTGTAGTATTGTCTGAAATCCGGGAGGGTTATGCCTCCAGCTCTTTTTTTTTTCCTCAGGATTGCTTTGGCAATTCTGGATCTTTTATGGTTCCATATACATTTTAGGATTGTTTGTTCTAGTTCTGTGAAAAATGTCATGCTTAATTTGATAGGGATTGCATTAAGTCTGTAGATTGCTTTGGGTAGTATGGCCATTTTAACAATATTAATTATTCCAATCAAAAGCATGGGATATCTTTCCATTTCTCTGAATCATCTTCAGTTTCCTTTATTAATGTTTTATGGTTCTCAGCATATAAGTCTTTCACCTCCTTGGTCACGTTTATTCTTAAGTATTTTATTTTTATTTTTTTTTGCGGTACGCGGCCTTTCACTGTTGTGGCCTCTCCCGTTGCGGAGCACAGGCTCCGGATGCGCAGGCTTAGCGGCCATGGCTCACAGGCCCAGCCGCTCCACGGCATGTGGGATCCTCCCGGACCGGGGCACGAACCCGTGTCCCCTGCATCAGCAGGCGGACTCTCAACCACTTGCCACCAGGGAAGCCCTATTTTTTTTGATGTGATTTTAAAAGGGATTTTTTTTTTACTTTCCCTTTCTGATATTTCATTGTTAGTGTAAAGACCCAGATTTTAAATACTTTCTAAAACTGATGACACTCAAATGTATATCTCTCAAGTATATATATATGAATATATATATGTTGAGCTGTTGAACTTACCCCAGAACCTGCTTCTCCTGCAGTCTTCCCAGCTCAGGAAATGGTAACATCATTCTTCTACTTCCTCAGGCCCCAAATTTTTGAGTTTCTTTTTCTTGTACCCCACATCCTACCCTTTTAAAAGGTAAGTGAGGAGACTTCCCTGGTGGCGCAGTGGTTAAGAATCCGCCTGCCAATGCAGGGGACACAACATGGGTTCCATCCGTGGTCCAGGAAGATCCCACATGCCACGGAGCAACTAAGCCCTTGTGACACAACTACTGAGCCTGCGCTCTGGAGCCCGCGAGCTGCAACTACTGAGCCTGCGTGACACAACTGCTGAGCCCACATCCCTAGAGCCCGTGCTCTGCAACAGGAGAGGCCACTGCAATGAGAAGCCCACGCACTGCACCGCAATGAAGAGTAGCCCCCACTCGCCACAACTAGAGAGAGCCCATGCAAAGCAACGAAGACCCAACACAGCCAAAAATAAATAAATAAATTTATTTATTTATTTATTTGTTTTTTAAAAAAAAGGGTAAGTCAGGCCACCATGTTATTTGTCACCTTCCCGTCTTACTTTGAGAGAAAGCCAAAGTCCTTCCATTAACCCCCAAAGCATCCCATGATCTGATCCACTCCTCCCACCCCCTTACCTCTTTGGAAAACGCTCCCACCTCAAAACCTTGTAGTTGTTCCCTCTTCCTGGTATGTTCTTGTTCCAGATACCTGCATGGCTCATTCACAACTTTTCAGCCTTTACTTAAATGCCACCTTCTCAGAAAGGCCTTCACTGTCTACCCTATCTAAAATTGCATCCCTCCTCACATGTCTTGTCCGCCTTCCCTGCTTTGCTTTTTCACATTTAAAAAAAATTAATAGGCTTTATTTCTTAGAGCAGTTTTAGGTTATAGAAAAGTTGAGCAGAAATTACAGAGAGTTTCCATATGCTTCCTTTCCCCTAGTTTCTCCTGTTATTAACATCTTGTATTAGTGGTACTTTTGTTACAATTAATGAATCAATATTGGTATATTATTAACTAAAGTCCATATCTTACGTTAGGGCTTTTGACAAATGTATAATGTCATGTAACAACTATTACAGTGTCATAAAGAATAGTTTTTTTTTAAAATTAATTTATTTTTGGCTGCCTTGGGTTTTTGCTGCTGCACGCTTTTTCTAGTTATGAGCAGGGGCTACTCTTCATTGCGGTGCGCGGGCTTCTCACTGCAGTGGTTACTCTTGTTGTGGACCACGGGCTCTAGGTGCGCGGGCCCAGTAGTTGTGGCACGTGGGCTTAGTTGCTCCGTGGCATGTGGTATTTTCCTGGACCAGGGATGGAACCCGTGTACCCTGCATTGGCAGGTGGATTCTTAACCACTGCACCACCAGGGAAGTCCCAAGAATAGTTTTACTACACTAAAAATCCCCTATACTCCACCCATTCATCCCTCGCTCCACCCAAAACCTTAGCAACTACTGGTCTTTTTATTGTTTCCATAGTTTTGCCTTTTCCAGAATGTCACATAGTTGGAATCATACAGTATATAGCCCTTTCAGATTAGCTTCTTTCACTTAGCAATGTGCATTTAAAGTTCTTCCATGTCTTTTCATGGCTTGATAGCCCTGCTTTATTTTTCTCCTGGGCAATTTCTTACATGGTTCTGTATATTTTTCACTTATCATATTTATGGTCTTGTCCACAGGAATGTATGTATCATAAGGACAGGGATTCTTGTCTGTTCTGTTCACTGCTGTATCCCCAGTGCCCACAACAGGGTCTTATAGACGGTGCTCAAGAAGTATTAGTTGAACTAAAATATTTCTTAAATACAATTAGTGTATCTAATTGAAGAACAAACCTATCCAGAACCCTCCTGGTAAGGGAATATGTGAAAAAGTGTTTAGCTGTCTGCACTCTTAAGAATTTCAACTTCACTGCCTTCGACCTTGGGCAAGTGACCTAACCGAACCTGTCTGTGCCAGTTTCCTGCTCAGTAAAATGGAGTTAATAATAGCACTTCCCTCACAGGGTTTTGGTAACGATTAAATGAGTTACTATACATAAATTCTCATAATAGGTCCCACACATAGTGCGTGTATATGAGTAGTAATTATGGCTCCATACAGGAAGACTCAGAGAAGGAGATGAGAATGGAATGCCAGTTGGCTACATCCAGTATGCGATTCTAGTTAGTTGTTTAGAGGTGGACGAGGCGCCCTGAGCTGGAGCAATTGCAGGCAACCTTGAGAAAGACGGCGCCGGAAAGGGGGGCACTAATCCCATTTGCCCATCGCTTTACAAAGCACTTTTACATTCTAAACGCTTGAAATCCTCACAATCATGTCTGGTGGGCATTATGATCCCAATTGTATCCATGAAAAAACTGGTTCGGGGAGGTTGAACGACTTGCCCGATGGAACCATGTGGTAAGTGGTGGCCCCAACATTCCCATCCAGAGGTTCTGATTCACACCTCAATACAGTCGCTATTACCCACGTAAACTCTCAGGGCGCGCCAGAGTGTCCGGGGTCCAGGGTCCTGGACAGGGTAACAGATCCACCTTAATAACAACATCCAGGTTGTCACCGGCTGTGTGCAAGGCAGGATGTGCAGGCTCGCCGGCCGGCTAGGGTGTGCGAGAGCTGGCACGATGGATTTGCAGACGAACTCTGCAAGCGCTTGCGCATTAGAGTATCAAGGTAACTCAATTTCCTAGCATCCCCTCCCCTTCCCCCGCCTCCAGGGGGCGGGGCAACAAAGCGCGGGAAAACCGGCCTCGACTCCACCCCCTACCCCCGTGCTGGGGGCGGGGAAAGGAGAACTCTTAAATGGGTAATGGACACGGGGCGGGTTTCCCCCTCCCCCATCCCCGTGCTTAGGAGGCGTTCCACAATGCCGCTTTAAGATCCCTTTGGAAATAGCCCAGGCCACGCCAGCACGCTAACGTCACCTCTCCCCTACTTCCGGTCTGCAAGCCCGTCCCAGGCTTCAGGTGCCGGTGCCTTCCACACTCCAAATCCCGCCCCCGCTACAAGCCCTCCTGCAGAGGGAGGAGCAGTGGGTGACGCCATCGCCCAGGAGCTAACCCGTGCGAGGACCCCATCCATTCAGATTATATGACGATTTAGACAGTGGGAAAACCACGAGGAAATGGTCAACCAGATGACGTGGTGCTTTCGGTGACGTCCCATTCTGTGACTGCTGCACGGCATGACTGACATTAGGGTTTAGCTTGAGAAAACACCGCAAACGGATCAACACATCCGGGCTCCACCCGGGGCCAACGCGGTTCTCCTCAACCTGCCCAACAAATAGAAGCAGAGAGTTCTCTAAATTTGCATAAGTGAACTGCAGGCTTCAGGGATCGCGGCCAATAGGGAGTGAGGGGGCGGAGACCTGGGATAGTCACATCCTCCTGTAGGAAAACAGGGAATCAGACTGGCTTCTTTTTAAACGACAGTGGCGGAGGCCAATCATTTTTGAGATGCACAGATGGGGCAGTGGGCCCCGGCGCAACCAATGGGAAGAAGCTTCTCCAGAAGGACTAGGCTTCTTGCCCAATGAGGCTGGGAAGCCTGTGCCTAGCTGTTTCCGAGCGGCAGTACTTAAGGCCAACCCAGTACGGAGCTGGGCGGGGCGCAGTACTGAACGACGGGGGTATTGGCCAATGGCGAGTGCGAAAGCGGGCAGCCCAGACCTGGAACGCGAAGGGAGCTGAGGGAGGGGGAGGCTGAACGGGAGAGAAGCAGGAAGTAGCGGCGGTCGTGGGGAGGGCGGCGGCGGCGGCGGCGGCGGCGGCGGCAGCAGCGACTGGAGCAGGGAAGAGACCGTCGGGTCTCGGCCCGCACTGGGAGCGGAACAAGTAAGCGTGCCTGGGGTAAATACCCGCCTTTGGCCCCGCCCCCTGGGGGGGCGGGTAAATACCCCCACCCCTCCCCCACTTGGTCAACTACCCCCTCTCCGCGCCGCCCCCCGGGATGGCTTCTACCGGGGCCCCGACGTCGCCCCCATTCCTTGGGGCACGTGGGCGAAACTCCTAGCCTGTTGAAAGCACAGCCCCTAGCAGGGTAAACGTGGAGGGGCGTCGGGGTCCCCAACTCCTGGCGCCCCCAGCCCGAGAGGCGTCCGAAGCGCGGCCCGGGGGCTGGAAGCTGCGGGATGTCGCGACCTAAAATGGTGTCCGTGACCGGGGGTGGGGGCGGGGGAACTGGGCCAGGCCGGAGCGGAGCCTGCACCCCGACTGGGCACGGGTCAGCGTCCGGGCCCGGACGGGACCCAGGCTCGTGCCCCAGGCCGCGGCGTGCCTTCCGATTCCTCCCCAGTCTCGAGAGAGCCTCGGGAGCCCTCGGGGGGAGGAGGCTGCGCAGGGAGGGAGGGGAGGAGGTCGGAGTTGGGACGGACCCCGGCTGGAGAGCTGCGAGTCTGGCAAAAACTGTCCCCTCCCCACTACTCTCTTTCCACACCTTCCCTGCTCCGGTGTAGTCTTGGGCCGGGAGGTGCTGCGCGGCAGCTCCCCGAGGGCCTGGCCTGGCCAAGGCCCGTCCTTCCCTTAGCACGCTGGTGAGAGCTAGAAAAGCGCGGCGCGCCTCAGTTTCCCCTCTGGCTTCTCCCATGTACACCCCGCCCCCTTTCCGCAACCCTGGACATGCTCCCCGCGCCGGTCCTCGGCAGATGGCAGGGGCTTAATTCCGGCCGCTGCCCAGCTTGGCGGCAGCCTAATCGCCCCCGGCCGCCGGCCCCTCGCCCTCCTGTGCGCAGCAGGCCCCGGGCCAGGGAAAGGGACGCGGAGCCCCCACCCGACCCAGGCCAGTTCACCCTCTTCCTGTTCAGCCCCTTCCTTTGGCTTTTGGGGAAGAACAGAGGGAAGGAGGGGGGCTGGAGCCCAAGAGACAGGGCGCAGCAGCCGCAGAAAGGCCTGAGCCGTGGGGCGGGGAAGCCTCTTCGGCCTTGAGCTGCGCTTCTTGATCTACTGTCTGCTCCTGGCTCTCCGATGACCTCTAAGTCACTTGGACGCCAAAGGGGGAGTTGCTTGGGGGAGGCAAGTTTGCAGATGTTTTCTCATAGTCCCCACTGATCTGTGCTCCACCAGCCCACTTTTCTGAGGGCCTGAGCGGAAGGTAGCTCTGGTCTCTCGCGGTCGGGAGGGAGCCGGCCAGGGGAGGGCCCTAGCGATCCAGCTGGGCAGAGGCAAGGGGTGGAGGGCTTTGTTTAAACCCAGATCCTGTAAATTAAGTAGAGGGGGATGAGAGGAGCACTCCCCTTTCGTTCTTCCTCTAGTTGGTACCCTCTCCCTCCACCCCCATCTTGGTCCCAGCAATGCCAGCTGCCACCTGCTGGGACTATCTCCAGTTACAGTCTAAAGGCTGGAAAGAGGTGAGAGAATTGGCCCTGGGAAATGGCTTGCCTTGAGGGCAGGGAATGTGGAGGGAAAGAGACTTTTTCAGTTGCTTCTTCCTAGGTATAGAAACACTTGTGGGGAGAAATGGGTAAGGAACACACCTGGGTCCCCCACAAACTCTAGGCTGGCCTTCTTGTTGGTTTAGTGCCACATAAGTCTTGTGGGACCTTTTTTTTTTTTTTGTACTGGGACAAATGGGGGTTGGGTGAGACTTCCTGGGCCACTGTTGCCAAGGGAAAATGAAAAGGGTGAGGAGTGTGAGTTGGGGATAAACTGGGGTGAGGAGCTCAGAGCAGAAATGACAGGGGTGAGGGGCCTGGCTTTTCCCGGTTGAGGCAGCTGTGCTGGATAAGCTCATGCCTTGGAGTTTCAGCCCTGAGAGAGCAAGATGGGGAAGGAGGGAGGGAGGGAAGGAGGAGGGGTTGGCTAGGAGGGGGCCAGGCACTCTTGGGAAGGTAGGTGAGCGAGCAGCAGGTGTTTGTGACAGGAGAGGCCTAGGCTGGGGCCCTTGTGACCAGACTGCTGTTACGGTTTTCCCGTTTCTTCTCTTTGTCTCTTTCTGTTCCTGTGTCTTATTCTTTCCATCTTGGTCTCTTGGGTAACTTCCCTGAGCCCACTTCGCCCTGTTAACCAAGCTAGATCTCCAGGTGCCAGTAATGACCCCAAGTGGCCCAGACTTGAGCTTACATGACCCCTGACTCTTGTCTCTGACCCCAGCCCTAGATTTCCAGTGCTTATTCCCTCCCAGCTTCTCTTCGGCCTGGCATATCCTTGTTGTCCTAGCTGTAATAATAAATCGTACTCTGGGTTCTGGCTCTCATGTTTGTGATTCATGTCATGCTCAGAACAACCCTATGATATATAGATTACTTGTCCGCTCTTTCAGACAGCAAAAGTAAGGCGGTAGAGTAACTTGCTTGTACAGCAGGCCATTGATAAGGCTGGAACTAGAATCAGTTCTTACATCTTGTCTTAAGTCACATGCCCCTTTGTACACATGGCCTTTCAGATCTCTGTGGACCCCCAGAAGATCCATGAAGAATATGAATGGATCCCATGCTGCCATGAATGAGCCCTTAAACTTAGAGCATCACGTACATCCTCCTCCTTAATAGTAGTATTGACTAATTGATCCTGTGCTGGGCACAGGAGGGGTTGAAGTGGTTTCAACTAAGATGCTCACTGAACTCCCTCAGTCTCTACTCCCTTGTCTCTTATCTGTATTTTTTTTTAAGATTTATTTATTTTATTTATTTTTGGCTGCGTCAGGTCTTAGTTGCGGCATGTGGGATCTTCGTTGAGGCATGTATCTTTTGTTGCAGTGTGTGGGCTTCTCTCTAGTTGTGGCACGCAGGCTCCAGGGTGCGTGGGCTCTGTAGTTGTGGTGCGCGGGTTCCAGAAAACGTGGGCTCTGCAGTTTGCGGCCTGCAGGCTCTCTAGTTGAGGCGTACAAGCTCAGTATTTGTGGCGCGCGGGCTTAGTTGCCCCCACGGCATGTGGGATCTTAGTTCCCTGACCAGGGATCAAACCCGCGTCCCCTGCGTTGGAAGGTGGATTCTTTACCACTGGACCACCAGGGAAGTCCCTTTTGTCTGTATTTCTGAGAAGTCTCTTTTCCTTTGCTTTCTCTGGATTTTGGTGTCCTCCCTGGAAAGTGCATACTACATTCCTTTCAATTTTAGGGTTTGGTAAAACAGGTGCCTCCACCAGCTCTCTAGGATTTGCACTATGGTGGAGGTGTACCCAAGTCAGAGTGTGTGTGGGTTCTGAGAGCGGATGAATTTGGAGGTCTTGAGGGAGGAGGTCCAGCGTTCCTGCTTCCAGAGGTCTCAGTTTGTCTCTCTTTTTCCTGTTTTCCTCAGGTCTGGGACCTGTTGCCATGGGGGACATGAAGACCCCTGATTTTGATGACCTCCTTGCTGCCTTTGACATCCCCGACATTGATGCAAATGAAGCCATACACTCTGGGCCAGAAGAAAATGAGGGGCCAGGAGGCCCAGGGAAGCCAGAACCCATTATAGGAGGTGAATCTGGAGAAGCAACAGCAGCAGCTGCCGGGGATGGCCCTGGCTTGCCCGCCCAGGCCTCTGACCATGGCATGCCACCGCCAGACGTCTCAGCAGTCAGCGTCATTGTCAAGAACACTGTGTGTCCTGAGCAGTCGGAGTCCCTGGCTGGGAGTTCAGGAGGGGAAGGGGCCCGGGCTGGGGGAGTGACTAAGGAGGGGTCTGTGGGACCTCGTCTGATGCAAAATGGTTTTGGGGGCCCTGAGCCATCCCTTCCAGGAACCCCACACTCTCCAGCTCCTCCCAGTGGGGGTACCTGGAAAGAAAAATCCATGGAAGGCAAAGCTCCCCTGGACCTCTTTGCTCATTTTGGGCCTGAGCCAGGGGAGCACCCTGATCCCCTTCCTCCCTCTGCACCCTCCCCACCTCGGGAAGGGGCCATGACCCCACCTCCTTTCTCCTCTCCCTTTGAGCTGGCCCGGGAGAATGGCCCAGCCCTGCTGCCCCCTGGTTCTCCCCCACTGCTGGGGGCCTTGAAGCAGGAAAGCTGCAGCCCTCTTCATCCCCAGAGCCTCCCAGGCTCAGGCTCTAGCCCTGAGGCCACAGTCGTCCCTGCCAGTGTCTCCCCTTCCCGGGTTGCAGGGGTGTCCTTCTTCAAGAAGTCTCCAGGGCACCAGAGCCCTCTTGCCTCCCCTAAAGTGCCCAGCTCTCAGCCCCTAAAGGAAGAAGAGGATGAGGGACCAGTGGACAAGTCTCCCCCGGGAAGTCCCCAGAGTCCCTCTAGTGGAGCCGAGGCTGCAGATGAGGACAGCAATGACTCCCCTGCCTCCTCCAGCTCCTCTAGGCCCCTCAAGGTACGGATTAAGACCATTAAAACATCCTGCGGGAATATCACAAGGACTGTAACCCGGGTCCCCTCAGACCCTGATCCCCCTGCCCCCTTGCCTGAAGGGGGCTTCCTGGCAGAGGCTAGCCTCCTCAAGCTGTCCCCCGCAACCCCGACCCCTGAGGGTCCAAAGGTGGTGAGTGTCCAGCTGGGTGATGGCACAAGGCTAAAGGGCACCGTGCTGCCCGTGGCCACCATCCAGAACGCAAGCACTGCCATGCTGATGGCAGCCAGTGTGGCCCGCAAAGCCGTGGTTCTGCCTGGAGGCACTGCCCCCAGCCCTAAGACGATGGCTAAGAATGTGCTGGGTCTGGTGCCCCAAGCGTTGCCCAAGGCTGAGGGGAGGGCAGGGCTGGGGGCCGGGGGGCAGAAGGTGAACGGTGCCTCGGTGGTGATGGTGCAGCCCTCTAAGCCGGCCACCGGGCCGGGGGCAGGGGGTGGCACGGTGATCTCACGGACCCAGTCCAGCCTGGTGGAGGCCTTCAACAAGATCCTCAACAGCAAGAACCTGCTGCCTGCCTACCGGCCAAACCTGAGTCCACCGGCTGAGGCCGGGCTGGCCCTGCCGCCCACGGGCTACCGCTGCCTCGAGTGTGGGGACGCCTTCTCGTTGGAGAAGAGCCTGGCGCGACACTATGACCGTCGGAGCATGCGCATCGAGGTCACCTGCAACCACTGTGCCCGCCGCCTAGTCTTCTTCAACAAGTGCAGCCTGCTGCTGCATGCCCGTGAGCACAAGGACAAGGGGCTTGTCATGCAGTGCTCACACCTGGTCATGAGGCCGGTGGCCCTGGACCAGATGGTGGGGCAGCCGGACATCACGCCCCTGCTGGCTGTCCCACCTGCCCTCGGACCTCCAGCCTTGCCTGCCTTGGGCAAGGGTGACGGGGCCGTCACCTCCTCCGCCGTAACTGCAGTTGCCGCTGAGGCCCCTGTGCTGCCACTCTCAGCCGAGCCACCTGCCGCCCCTGCCACCTCTGCTTACACCTGCTTCCGCTGCCTGGAGTGCAAGGAGCAGTGCCGGGACAAGGCCGGCATGGCTGCCCACTTCCAGCAGCTTGGGCCACCCGCCCCTGGCGCCACCAGCAACGTGAGTTACTTTTCCCAGCCCCTCCCTGGGACGGGGACAGCCAGATGCCATGGGGACAGGATCTAGGAAGGTGTGGGGGCTTGGTTAGCAGAAGGAATGGGGGACAGGCCACTCCTCACAGACTCACCTGGTTTCAACTCCCTCGACAGGTGTGCCCAACTTGCCCCATGATGCTCCCCAATCGCTGCAGCTTCAGCGCCCACCAGCGCATGCATAAGAACCGACCTCCCCACGTCTGCCCTGAGTGTGGAGGCAACTTTCTCCAAGCCAATTTTCAGACCCACCTCCGGGAGGCCTGTCTGCATTTCTCTCGCCGCGTAGGATACAGGTGCCTCCCATCTCTCCTCCCCATAGTCCCTCAACACTTTTCCTCCTGTACTTGGTGGTCTCGTGGCTCCTGGGACCAGCCTTTCAGATGGCCTCACAGAGGTGAGCCCCATCTCTCCTGTTGAATCACTCAGCCCCAGCGTGTTAGCAAACGCAGCCAGGGCGCTCTCTGCCTTCCCTTCGTTCCCCACGGAGAGGGAGCAGGCGGGGTCCCCTCCAGAGCATCAGCTCTGCCTCTCTGCCCCGCAGGCCTCCCTTGGGGAACTGGGTGCTGCAGCTCCCTCTGTCCTCCAGTTGCCTGGGTTCCACCGCTGATTAACTCCTTAGAGTCCACCCAGCCCCTGTGAATGAGTGTGGGGTTGGAGGTGGCCGTGGAGATGCCCGCAGCTCACCACGGTGCCTCCTACTTACTCCCCAAGGTGCCCCAGCTGTGCAGTGGTGTTTGGGGGTGTGAACTCCATCAAGTCCCACATCCAGACGTCACACTGCGAGGTTTTCCACAAGTGCCCCATCTGCCCCATGGCCTTCAAGTCTGCACCCAGCGCCCACGCCCACCTCTACACCCAGCATCCTAGCTTCCACACGCAGCAGGCCAAGTGAGACCTGGGGAGGGAGCATGAGGAGGGGCGGGTGGAGGGGGTTGGGCCTCGATGGGGCAGGACGTCTGCACTGTCTTCTCCACCCGCCCAGGATGATCTACAAGTGCGCCATGTGTGACACAGTCTTCACTCACAAACCCCTCCTCTCCTCGCACTTCGACCAGCACTTGCTGCCCCAGCGTGTCAGCGTCTTTAAGTGCCCATCTTGTCCTCTGCTTTTTGCCCAAAAAAGGACCATGCTGGAACATCTCAAGGTACAGGGGTCGAGGGATGGAGGCGGGGTTGCCCAGCTGTGTTGACCGGGGACCCCTCCGGAAGTGGGAGCAGGGGAGGAGCCAGGACTCTGGCAAAGCCAGGTCCTCCCCCACACCAGCCATCCCCCCTTGTCTCTCTCACAGAACACACATCAGTCTGGGCGCTCGGGGGAGGAGACTCCTGGGAAAGGGGCCGGGGGTGCCCTTCTGACCCCCAAGACTGAGCCTGAGGAGCTGGCTGTGTCTCGGGGAGGAGCAGCTGCCCCTACTGAGGAGTCTTCTTCATCCTCAGAAGAGGAAGAACTGCCCAGCTCCCCTGAGCCTCCTCGCCCAACCAAACGGCCCCGGCGAGAACTGGGGAGCAAAGGCGTCAAGGGCGGGGGTGGGGGCCCTGGAGGCTGGACCTGTGGCCTTTGTCACTCCTGGTTCCCTGAGCGTGACGAGTATGTGGGTCACATGAAGAAGGAGCATGGCAAGGTGAGTGGGGTGCCCCTGGGGAGCAAGATGGGCTGGAGGGGCAGCATTGGGATTGACCTGTGTGGCAGTGGAGATCGGGTGCTGCATGGAGCCTGGCTGAGACCCCCAACCCCTGCTCTCCTAGTCAGTGAAGAAGTTTCCCTGCCGCCTGTGTGAGCGCTCCTTCTGCTCCGCCCCCAGCCTGAGGCGCCACGTCAGGGTCAATCACGAGGGTATCAAGCGAGTTTACCCATGCAGGTAACCCTTACCCCCTGGCCCCCTTCCTCTTTTCTGTCCGGCAGGGTGCCCCCAACCCTGGTTCCCCAAAGTACCTTCCCACCTGCCTCTTAGGTCTGAGTGGACTGACGGTTGAGGCCTCCCTCTGCTCAAGCCACGAGCCTTGGTCTTTGGGCTGTGGCGCTGGAGCCCACCCCGCCCGCTCTCCCCTTTAGGTATTGCACAGAGGGAAAACGCACCTTCAGCAGCCGCCTGATCCTGGAGAAACACGTCCAGGTCCGGCACGGCTTGCCGCTCGGGGCCCAGTCCCCTGGCCGGGGGAACGCCCTGGCTCGGGGCCCTGGTGCCAGAGCCCAGGTAGGCAGAGGCCCACCCTGCTGCATGAGGGCTGTGGGAGCAGGAGCCTGCGGGGTTATAGCCGAGGCCTCAGGAAGCTGGGCAGGGGTGCCAGGGACGGTGCGGGGTGACGGGAGGCCCGGTTTCTTCACTCTCTTCTCCAGGGGCCGGGACGGAAACGCCGCCAGTCCTCTGACTCTTGCAGTGAGGAGCCTGACAGCACGACACCTCCAGCCAAGTCCCCCAGGGGCGGCCCCGGGGCGGGAGGCCACGGCCCCCTGCGCTACCGGAGCAGCAGCTCAGCGGAGCAGAGCCTCATGGCGGGGTTGAGGGTGGATGGCGGTGCCCAGCAGTGCCTCGACTGCGGCTTGTGTTTCGCCTCCCCTGGCTCCCTGAGCCGGCACCGTTTCATCAGCCACAAGAAGAAACGGGGTGTGGGGAGTGCCAGTGCCCTGGGCCTGGGGGATGGGGAGGAAGAAACTGCCCCTCCTTCCAGGTCTGACCCAGAGGGGGGAGATTCACCCTTGCCAGCTTCTGGAGGCCCACTGACATGTAAGGTCTGTGGCAAGAGCTGCGACAGCCCTCTCAACCTCAAGACCCATTTCCGCACACACGGCATGGCGTTCATCAGGGCTCGGCAAGGGGGCAGTGGGGACAACTAGGGCCCAGGCCTGGACTCACTAGCCCCTCCCTCTTCCTTGGGAGCCTGGGTCACTGCTGCTGCCTGGTCCCTGGGCTGGGGAGTTCCATTAGAATTCATGTTTTGTTCAACTCCTGTCCCGCTAACCCCCAAGGACAAGCTTTTGAGAATGGTAGTTGAGGTTCCTGCCTTGGGTTTGGCCCTTGGGTCCTAGTAGAGTGGGTCCTCCATTCCTTCTTTCTGAGCCCAACACTAATTATTTTCTTGCTGCAGCCCCCCCCCCCCCATGTGGGACGGGGGGGGTGGGAGGACGGGAAGGCCCAATGCTGGGGTGGTCAGGGGCACTCTCCTCAACCCCTGTGGGCACAGATGGCAGCCCTGGCCTTGCCCTAGTGCCCCCCCTGAGACTCCCTGGCACTCAAGCCCTCCACCCCTGCAGTGCCTTTCACTTATCTTTTTTTTTTTTTCCCCAGAAATCCGGGGCGGGGTGGGGGGAGGTTGGTGGAGACGAGTCCTGTCTAGGGGGGGGTCCCAGGGAGAGGAGGGGACAGGCTCTCAGGAATCCTTTATTCTTGTAGTAATAATAATACTAACAGTGGGGGAAAGGGGAAGGAGAAAACCAGACCATTAAAACTGCTCGTGGTTTAATCCCCATTCAAGCTCCTCTTTTTATGTGACTTACTTAGACAATGTGGATGTGTCTGGGAGGGGGTGAGTGACAAAGCTGGGAAGGCCCTTCTTCAGGGAAGTGGTGGTATTGACTGAGACAGGCAGGGAAAAAGCAATCTTCCTCCACTTCGTTCTGTGTGGTGCCTTTTGTATCCTGGACAGAGGCATCTGTTCACTCCCTACCCCTGAAAAAAAATACAACTCAGAAATGACACAGATGGCTAACTAAGGACTTTATTTCAAACAAAAATTAAAAATAAAAAATTGAGAGCTATTTCCCTGGGTGTGGGGAAAGGATAAGGGCAAGGAATTCCCCACAGCTAGGCCAATACCCTCAGACTGGAGGGGCTGTGATTCTTCCCTTCCTCACTCCTGGGATGGGGAACCTCAGCAAGTGCAGGACCCTATGCCAAAGCCCACCTACCAAGGGGAACTCGGGCTAGGGGTCAGTCCCTGGGAGGTGACAGAGTTGGGCAGCAGCATGGCCAAAGGCCAACCACAGGATCAAGTCCTTAGTACCAAGAACCTACTCTTTTCTCCTTCCTGGGACCCAGGACACATTAAGAGGATGGCCTGCGGAAAGAACCTCTCGAACCCTAGTGAGAAGAAAGGCCCCAGTGTCCCTCACATTTATCACTTCTGTTCTCTGGAGAGCAGTGAGCCCTGGAGTCTGTCAGGTGGTAATACTGACACAGCTGGTGGGGGGTGGCAGGGAAGCCCCAGCAAGTCTGGACCCCACGGCTGGTTCTCCCAACCCCCCGGCAAGCTCTACAGTTACCACATGATCCTCTGTATTTCTTGCCTTCCATTTCCCTTGGTGGATGGCTGGGTGGGTGGGGCTTCCTGGTTTAGGGTTTCTCTGACAAGGGCCTTCCCAGGGAGGGTCCCCTGAATCCCCCACTGCTCCGGGGCCTGAGAAGGAGGATGTCACATGATGCCGTTGGTGAGGTACTGGAAGCCATCGTAGAGTTTGGTGGTGATAGACCGCATGCTGCCGTCCACCATCTGCTCCACCAGCAGCTGGAGCTGCTCCTCAGTCATGCTCATGTGGAACCTCTCCTTGAGGTTGCGGATGGTACTGGAGCCATGGAAGCAAGGAAGCTGAGAACCTGGGGGCAGCAGCAAGGGAAGAGGGTCACGGATGGAAACGAGGGAGTGGCAGTGCTAACAGCCACCACAGCCAGTGCAGAGCCGGGCTATCTAAGGTGCCCCTTCCCTCCCACCTCAGAGAGATCCCTGACAGTGTGGATGCAGTTCTGCTTGGGCAGAGAAGGGAGAATTGGCAGGAGGCCCTTCTTTATCCCACAATCCTAAGCCCCTCTAGGTGAGGGCACGAGGGTAGATGGTCAACACATCTCCCCCAGTAAGGGCGGAGGGAGCAGACTTAGGACCCAGAGGGCAGGCTGGGAAGCGTCTAGGGAATGGGCCCTGAACTGGGCACTTATCTGCTTGCAGGCCTCTGCCTATGCTACGTCTGACACTCACAGATGACCTGGGCCACCGTCATCACGGGGCCAGACGGGGATGCTCCTGAGCAACAGCGACAGCCTGTGGGGTGGGGGCAGGGATGGGGAGGAGGATACTGGCAGCTCAGACCGGGTGGACACCACAGCCTTGAGGGAGTGGGGACGAGGGCCCAGGGATCCTGGACAAAAGACTAGATGGCAAGGCCGTGAGGAAACAGCAGTGAAAGTAGATAAAGATGAGAGAGGAACCCGTCTCGGCTCAGAGCAGAAGGGCTGAGTGTCGGGACAGGGAAGAGGTCTGAGGAGAGGGCAATCAGAGGTCAAAGGCCAATGACTGCAAACACCTGAGTTGGTGAAGAGCCGAGTGATGAAAGTTAAGCAAGGGGTGGGGAGATGAGAAGGGACCAGGAGGCTGGAGATGGGACTGTTCTTTCCCTGAATGCACCTAGGAGGTAGTTTCTGCTGCCTCGCCCTCCCACCCCCAGGACTAGGTCTGTCAGGAATCAGGAGGAATGTGCCGAAGGTGAAACAGGGCACCGGATCAGAGCCGGAAACGCTCTGGGAGGCCCCGCCCCCAGTCTTGAGGTGTAATCAACTTTCTGGAGGTTCCATGCCCCAGGGCCCCAACGTAAGTGGGACTCGCAGGGCACTATGGGTACCGCCCTATCGCCAAACGCCTGGCTTCTCCCTAGCCCCACCTTGCTGCATGATCTCCACGATCTGCACCACCTTATCCATGTGTTTCCGAGCAGCAATCAGCCCCTGCAGCATCAGCATCTTGTAGTAGTTGAACATGTCGCCATCCAGGCCGCCCATCACCTGGGAGGAGAGGAGAGAGCTGTGTGCGCAAAGGGGCTCAGTGTCAGAACTTCCTCCCTTGGGCAAACGTGCCAAACTCCGTTACTTCCCCAACTCTTATCAAGCAGGAAGCCTCCCAGGACATCCAACCTCACCCTGACTTATTGCCATTTCTGTTCTGTTTGTCCCCATTTGTGGGGAGCCCATCAGCTCCCCATCCCACGACAGAAAGAACACAGTGAGACACCTCTCCTTCCTGACTCACGTCTACAAACTCTGTGGTCAGCTTAAAGGCTGATGTCTCAAAGCCCAGGTTTCGGGGTGAGCTGGACAGGATGAAGCCAAAGTCGATGTGGATGATGTGGCCTTCTGCGTCCAACAGGATATTCCCATTGTGTCTGAGGAGGGGGCAGAGGAGAGGAAGAGGCAGTAGTAAGTCCCACTGAGGTGGGAGCTTCAAGCTGCAACACACTGGCCACATGACACCAGGCAAGGGCCCTGCCATGTTTCCTGCTGCCTATAACTCTGGGTCCTACCCTCTAGAAGCCAAAGCTAGCAGTGAGAAGAAAGGAAATCAGAAAAGTAAACTGCTAACAAAGGCTGTGGGGTCTCATTCGCTATCATTAACAGCTTAATCAAATAGGTTAAGATTATCCAAATTTCCCAGTAATTGTGATTCTAAGCACCCAAGCCAATCCCAATCTAGCAGAGAACTGGGAAGCTAGGAAAGAAGGCCTGTGCCCTCCAACCAGCCTTTACAGAGGCCAAGCACTTGGCTTAGGGGGAGGCCTCCAGTCACAACCTAGTTACCTGTGTTCTGTTTGTAATTCCTATCGGCCCATTGCAGATCAGAAGCCCCACCCCACCGGAAGGGAGCAGAGATCCCAGGCTGAGTGAAGTTTAAATGTGAAATAGTCTGGGGCTTCAGTTTTAACTATCTGGTAAAACCACTTATGTAAAAAAATTCTCAGGAGGCAATTCCTACAGGCTAGCTGCTGGAAGAACAGTTAAAGGCAGATAAATCCTAGGTCTCTGTGATTCCCACATGAATGGCCAGTCGAAAGAGGAACAATTAACATGCAAAGCATGTGAGGCCTGGCCCATAACGGACCTCCTCAGTGTCAACAGAGGCTTTGTTAGGCTAAGAGCTCACGGTCTGAAGCCACCTTCTCTGGGGTTGGTCTGACTGGCCAAAAGACGGGACAGAGGGAGAACCCAGTCCCACCTGAGTCCTTCCCCCTCTGGGAAAGCATGACAAATTTAGCAACACACACAATCTTGAAAGCCAGAAAGTTCTAGATGTCCTAGTCCAGATTCTTATTTTACAGGTGAGAGGTGAGAAAACAGAGGCCCTGAGAGGAAAACTGACTTACTTGTCCAAGGTCCCAGGCCAGTGAGAGGCAGTTTCTCTCTCTCCTTAAGTGGAGTTAGCTCCAGCCGCAAAGCTACGGGGGACTCATTCTGAAGCAGTTAAGGAGAACTGCAACTGCTTCCAGCTTGGGGCCCCCTTCACTGCTGCCACTTCTCTCCAGTGGATGAGTCCATTCATTACTTGACTACATCTACTCTTTTTTGAGTTATGAAAGGTTTACCAGCTGCCTGTCCCCCTCTCCCCCTTTTAAAGGGGACTCCCATCTTCCAAATATATTAGTCTCCTAAGGAAAAGCCCAGAGGCCTGACTAGCACCTGCTTCTCTGCCTCCACTTACTCAACCCAAGGGTTCAGGCTCCAGGCTTTCTGGGCCCTGGGTTCCAAATGCTGACTCTTTAGGGACAGTCTAAAGCTTGCAACCAGATTCCTTATAAATAATGACGTTTCCCTCAGTCCTCAAATGCAAAGCCTCTGCTGGCTTTATCTGTAAGGCTGGCAGGGTGGAAGGAGCACAGGTTCTGAAAGTTCCCTGACCCTTATTTCCCCCCTGAGGAAACACCTGTCTGACAGCATTTTCATCTGGTTTCAACATAAGAATGTCAGGCCAAACAGGCCTGTGAAAAGATGCTCAACACTGCTAATTATTAGAGAAATGCAAATCAAAACCAAAATGAGGTAACACCTCATACCAGTCAGAATGGCCATCATCAAAAAGTCTACAAATAATAAATGCTGGAGAGGGTGTGGAGAAAAGGGAATGTAAACTGGTGGAGCCACTATGGAAAACAGTATGGAGGCTCCTTAAAAAACTAAAATTAGGACTTCCCTGGTGGCACAGTGGTTAAGAATCTGCCTGCCAAAGCAGGGGACACGGGTTCAATCCCTGGTCCAGGAAGATCCCACAGGCCGCAGAGCAACTAAGCCTGTGCGCCACAACTACTGACCCTGCACGCCACAACTACTGAGCCTGTGTGCCACAACTACTGAAGTCCGCACACCCTAGAGGCCGTGTTCCACAACAAAGAGAAGCCACCACAATGAGAAGCACGTGCACCGCAGCGAAGAGCAGCCCCCACTCACCACAACTAGAGAAAGCCCGTGTGCAGCAAAGAAGACCCAACACAGCCAAAAATAAGTAAATAATAAAATAAAATAAAACTATATAAAAAAAAAACCCTAAAATTAGAGTTATCATATGATCCAGCAATCCCCCTCCTGGGCTGTATCTGGAAAAGACAAAAACTCTAATTAGAAAAGATACATGCACTGGACTTCCCTGGTTGTGCAGTGGTTAAGAATCTGGCTGCCAATGCATGGGACACGGGTTCAAGCCCTAGTCCGGGAAGATCCCACATGCCGCGGAGCAACTAAGCCCGTGCGCCACAACTACTGAGCCTGAGCTCTAGAGGTGGTGAGCCACAACTACTTAAACTCACATGCCTAGACCCCATGCTCCACAACAAGAGAAGCCACCGCAGTGAGAAGCCCATGCACCGCAACAAAGAGTAGCCCTCGCTTGCAGCAACTAGAGAAAGCCCATGCTCAGCAACGAAGGCCCAACGCAGCCAAAAATAAATAAATAAATAAATAAATAAAAAGAAAAGATACATGCACCTCAATGTTCACTGCAGCATTATTTACGATGTGGTGTGTATGTGTACACACACACACACACACACACACACACACACACACACACACACACACACACTGGAATATTACTCAGCCACAAAAAAGAATGAAATAATGCCATCTGCCGCAACAGGGATGGACCTAGAGATCATCATACTAAATGAAGTCAGTCAGAAAGACAAATATTATGTGGTATCACTTCTATGTGGAATCTAAAAAACTAATACAAATGAACTTATTCACAAAACAGAAACAGACTCACAGACACAGAAAACAAATTTATGATTACCAAAGGGGAAGGGGGCAATAAATTAGGGGTATGGGATTAACAGATACACACTACCATACATAAAATAAACAGGGGCTTCCCTGGTGGTGCAGTGGTTAAGAATCCGCCTGCCGGGCTTCCTGGTGGTGCAGTGGTTGAGAGTCCGCCTGCCGATGCAGGGGACACAGGTTCGTGCCCTGGTCCGGGAAGATCCCACATGCCGTGGAGCGGCTGGGCCCGTGAGCCATGGCCACTGAGCCTGCGCGTCCGGAGCCTGTGCTCCGCAACGGGAGAGGCCACAACAGTGAGAGGCCCGCGTACCGCAAAAAAAAAAAAAAAAATCCACCTGCCAATGCAGGGGATACGTGTTCGAGCCCTGGTCCGGGAATATCCCACATGCCGCGGAAGCAACTAAGCCCGTGTGCCACAACTACTGAGCCTGTGCTCTAGAGCCTGCCTGCCACAACTACTGAGCCCCCGTGCCACAACTACTGAAGCCCACGCACCTAGAGCCCATGCTCTGCAACAAGAGAAGCCACTGCATTGAGAAGCCCACACACTGCAGTGAAGAGTAGCCCCTGCTCGCTGCAACTAAAAGAAAGCCCGCACGCAGCAATGAGGACCCAATGCAGCTAAATAATAAAATAAATTAATTAAAAAATAATAATAATAAAATAAACAACAAGGATTTACTGTATAGCACAGGGAAGTGTAGTCAATATCTTGTATAAACCTATAATGGAAAAGAATCTGAAAAAGAATATGTGTGTGTGTGTGTGTGTGTGTGTGTGTATATACCTGAATCACTTTGCTATACACCTGAAACTAACATAATATTGCAAATCAACTATACTTCAATTAAAAAAAAAAGAATGTTAGGCCATCACAGGCACTTAATAGATGCTAGAATTCTGATAAGCGTTTCTGTTTAGCTGATCTTAAGGTGCTGCCGTGTCACTGGAAGCACAGGCCACTGAATTAGTGCTTTCCCAGGACAGCTGCCCTATGCCCTCGGAGAGGCACAACTCACAGGAGCATTCTAGGTATTGACCCTGAGTCACTGTCTGGAGACTGTCTTAAAAGGCAGAGCCT
The DNA here is from genome assembly GCF_951394435.1 of Stenella coeruleoalba. NCBI lineage: Eukaryota > Metazoa > Chordata > Mammalia > Artiodactyla > Delphinidae > Stenella > Stenella coeruleoalba. The sequence goes on from NC_137169.1 coordinate 108,554,894, forward strand.
CAAGGGTGTAATTATCTTTATACGGTATGTTGTTCATCTACATGCGAAGTTGCGCTTCATAAAGGTCACATGATATCGAGAGAAACGACAGCTCTGGGCAAAACAACAGATATGTAAGAGTTTTGGAAATCATATGTTGGAACAAGGAGGAGCATTTAGGGCTGGGGGTTTCAACTCTGTGTCCACCATGTGTCTCACATCCATCTGCTCCTTTCTGCCATCAGTCACCACCACTGCCCTCAGGCCAGGCCTCACTACCTCTAGCTTCACTGCAAAGGCCCACTTACATCCAACCTCATCCACAGTGCCAAAGGGCACATTCACTCAACACAGACTGGATCATGGCATTCCCTCTGCCTGCAGAATAAAACTCCTCAGCCTCATAATGAAGGCCCCACTAATCTGGCCTCAACTTATCTGACGTCACTGCTACTACTGTGCCATGCAGTGTGGCCCAAGCTTTAATCACCTCGAGCGGTCTCCTCTGCCTGGGACATCCTTCCCCCACAGCTTTCTCTGTCCTCATTCTCATTCGTCCTTCAAAACCCTGCTTGCTCAAACCCTTGCTCCTCCCATAAATCCTTCACTTCTTTGGCCCTTACCCTGGTACTTGTCAGTCTGCCTCCTAGCCTTAATGGCACATGAACGTGTCTGTCTCTGCTTAAAATATGTTGTTTGTTTCATCTTTACATTTTGGCAATGGAAGGTCATGACGAATAAATGAAGGGACAGAGGGAACCCTGAAGAAAAGGTTAGGACAAGGGACAGGAATTCACCTACCTGTCCTTGACTTGCAGCAGGTAGCAGACCAAGCAGTAGCCAGCACAACTCTGCACAAAATTGCGCTGGGCACTGAGGAATGCCTCAGTAGTGTAACTGCCATGCTCCTGCAGGAAGTAATCGAGCAAGGAGAGCTGTGACTGTTTCTTCACCTGGTGGATAGACACAGCATTGACCACTGGTTCAATCATGCCACTGTCGGCCGAAATCACAAGAATCTTGTATGGCTTGATCCACAGGGGGACTCGCTCCTGTTCCCAAATGGACTGTGAGGAAACACAGAGGCATTGTGACTCTCTCTAAATGGGGGTAGGAGGCTAAAATCCCCTCTGTCCCCAACCTTGGACAGTTCCCATCTTTAGTGGCCTTGAATTCTAGGCCACCAAGTGAGTAAAACCCCCTGATCCCACTGAGAACCAGGAAGTTTTTGTGTGTGTGTGTGTGTGTTACGCGGGCCTCTCACTGTTGTGGCCTCTCCCGTTGTGGAGCACAGGCTCCGGACGCGCAGGCTCAGCGGCCATGGCTCATGGGCCCAGCCACTCCGCGGCATGTGGGATCTTCTCAGACCGGGGCACGAACCCGTGTCCCCTGCATCGGCAGGCGGACTCTCAACTACTGCGCCACCAGGGAAGCCCAGAACCAGGAAGTTTTGAAAGGAAGTCCAGGGTGTGACAAGACACAGGGTGGCATGTAGGAAAAGGTATCTCACAGAGAGATATCCAAAAAAGGGAGGGAGAATAGGAAACCTCGCTGTCACCTCCCAAGCTGGGTCAGTGGGATCTATTAACCCAAGTTGAAAGAACAGGGATAAAGACCAAAAAGGATTTAGGGTCAGAGAAAGTTTCTCCAGAAAATGAAAATATTTATATAAAGAACTGATTAAACAGGTGAAGTTGCTTGTAGGCAACTAACCTGGGGGTCAGGGATTGACATCTCAGCCCACTGCAACCCACTTGCTGCAAATCAGTTGGGAGTTCCCATCAGTGATTAGAACAGGTGCCAGTCACAAAAGGGCCACAAGAGGTCGCTGTGGAGCTGCTCCCGGGGCTGTACTTCCTGGTAGGAGCACCAGCTTAGTTTAACGTAAATCTAACTCAGACCTGGGCAGGAAGATGGTCTCCAGTGGAGCTCCCTGCAGAAGGACCTGCGTGATCACCTCAGGTGGGCTGCACGTGGGCTGAGTTTCCCTTCTTTCTCCCTCCCTTCTCTTACCTGCAGTTGCTTCAACACCTGGAAGGCCAGCAGCTCCTGCCGAAGGTCATCCCCACACTTGACAATGACTGACAGGAGCCGCCAATTGGGGAGATGGCCATAGGGGGAGCCCTCTCTAATGCGCCTGTGAAGAAAAGCAAAAAGGTGTCAAAGGGTGATGCCAGGTTGAGGACAGAGACACGGCTTCTATCAAAAATCCAAATCAGGGCTTCCCTGGTGGCGCAGTGGTTGAGAGTCCGCCTGCCGATGCAGGGCACATGGGTTCGTGCCCCGGCCTGGGAAGATCCCACATGCCGCGGAGCGGCTGGCTCCGTGAGCCATGGCCGCTGGGCCTGCACGTCTGGAGCCTGTGCTCCGCAACGGGAGAGGCCACAGCAGTGAGAGGCCCGCATATCGCAAAAAAAAAAAAAAAAAAAAAATCCAAATCAAACTCCTCACAAGGTAAGGACTCAGACTGCCGCCTGGGGGCCTGATGGATTTTGCCAGCGGGTGTTGAGCTGAGAGACAGTATGGATGGTGGACCCCACCCAACTCACCGCACTTTCTCCTGCCAGGGCTCTTTGAGAGCAACTGCAGAAGGGTCTTCTGGGTCTCGTTTGAAGGCTGTGGGGGTGTGAGCCAGCTGCTCCGAAAGGCGCCGTCTAGCAGGAAGAAACTATATCATTTGCTTGGAGGAGATACCCCAGATCCTCATGTCCCTGTCTATGCCAGCATTTCCTGCACTGTTTCCTTGGTTCTGGGCACACAGAGATAGAAACCTGGGCTGAGAGAGACTCATGGAAGGAAACACACCACTGATATCTTTTTGCTAACCTGGTGGTTTGTAATCATGTTCAATGCAGATTACCAGGCCCTGCCCATTCTCCTACCAACATTCTGCATTCAGAACAGGTGTGGCTCCCGCATCTGCATTTCCAACAAGATCTCCTCCCTCTCCCTGGATTCTGACACGTGTGTCCTCAGACCCACTCTGGGAAACGCTGTTGTAATTCCTTCCTCTGGTGCTTTCATTCCTTTGGAGTCCTTTTAAAATGTAACTTCTTTCTGTAGTAGCTCAGTAATTTCTCAACCCACACCTTCAATGCCTCAAGTTTGGTGGTCTCAGGACATGGACAGAGTAAGGAGAGAGAAGAGGGAAAGATACAGGCTGACAGAGAGGAAGGGGATAAAGAGGAAGGCAGTGCCTAAGAGAGGGATGAAAAATGACGGGCAACATGGTCTGGCCATACCGGATGTCGCCTGCTGCAATGAACACAGGCTCCTTGCTCTCCTGGCTGGTGATGCTGTCCACGGAGAACTGGGAGATGTTGTCACAGCTGTTGGTGTGCACTTCAGGGAGCTGGGGAGAGCAGGGGACTGCAGGTCAGAAGCGCTGAGCACAGGGGTTGCCTCTTTCACCTCCTCCTCAGATCACCCTGCGTGCTGCCATCTCCAAGACACGATCAGCCCTCCCTTCCAAACCCTGCTCCAAAAAGCCTCCCCTGGTTATGCACCATCCTGACCACTTGGACCCCAAACTGCCTAGGCCCCCCCACACACAGATCCTCTAGCAGTGTTTTTCAATGTGTCAACTACCTCCATCAGAATTACCTGGAATGCTGCTAAAACGTAGATTCCCAAATCCCACCATCCATCTGAATTAGAATTACTGGGAATGGGATCTGGAAGTCTGAATTTCTAACAAGTTCTCCGGAAGACTTCTAACGCACTCAAGTTTGCAAACCACTGCCATGACCATCACAGAAAGCTGAACTTTCAGCCTTATATTGAGAGCTCCCCAAGGCCAGGGACGCATTCTCCCTTAGGGTCCAGAAAAGACCCTCTCCACGCTAGGTTCCTTTGAGCAATTTCTTCAACCTAAGTCATTCAGTCTTATCTCCCCATCTCTCTCTAACTATAAAATATTCTACCAGACCCCAAGGTCCATATCAAGTCCCTTCTTTACTCTTTCCTTTGTACAAGTGCATTTCTCCTTAACCCCATTGATCACTTACTGCACACTGCCTTGTTGTGTATCTTATACATAGATTTTTTTCTTAAATGTCTGCATCCAGCCTCCCCATTTGGACTGTAAGCTCAAGTGGAGAGTCTGCCTTTCCACAAAGTGAAATCCGGCTGTGCTACAGCTCTAATAAAATCCTGCTCTGGATCCCTACGACCCCAGAACGAAATCCAAGTTTCTTTCCACAGCTTACAGGATCCTTCTTACAATCTGGCCCATGACGGCCTCTCCAGTCTCATTCTTCACCACCTCCTCATCTCATGACCACACATCACAGCCACACAAAATTTCTTTCTATTCTTAAAATGGGCCAAGCTCTCTCATGTCTTCCAGTCTTTGCACTTGCTGTCTCCTCTGCCTGGAATACTCTGTACAACTAATTCCTACCTACCTTCAGGCCTCAGCTGAGATATTATTTCCTCCAAGAAATCTTTCGGGGCGTGTCCAATCCCAAGTCTGGAATAAGTGCTACCTCCACTCTCAGGTGCTCCCATGATACCCCATCCTCTCCAGCACAACCTGGATCACACCACACTACATCTCCTGCTGACTGGCCTTGTTCTCTCTCCTGTTAGGTCATGAGCCCCTTGCAGGCAGGGGCCAGGCCTTGTTTACTAGCACACAGCACTCAGGGCTGGCACAAAGGCCCTCCATAAACATTTCTTGAATGAATGAATGTATGAATGATTCTTCTCTGCGTTCCTAAGACAACTTTATATCGCAGGTGTTCAATGTATATTTTGATTAAAATTTTCACACTCCCCTGGGCTTAGAAGTTCCTTCTTAAAGTAAGCCTAAATTCTTCTTGCAGGAAAATGAGCTCCACCTGAATCTGTTCCAGACCAGAGCTGTTCAGAGCTGTCCCCTCTCACACCTGTCACTACCTATGGCACTCATTTGGGTACTTGCTTCAGCCTGCCTCAGGGTGTGTTGTGTTGTCTCAAATACATTGAAAGTTCCAGAATAGGTGCTGTGCCCTTGGAGCTCCCTCACCTCCACCTGCAGCTCGCCTATGTCATCCACCGACCAGGCCTCATCATCGTTGTCATAGTTGGGCACAGTGCTGAAGCTGCCTGCCCGCTGCTCGTGGGTGATGCCGCATTCGGGCAGGTTCTCTACAGACCGGGTGCTACGAATTCGGTTCTCCGGGATCCGGGCGGGGACGTTGGTGGTGTCGAAGTTTTCACATTCGAGGACTTCCACATAGATCAGGTAGGGAGCCTGCGGGTAAGTGAGAACAGTATTTGCAGCTTACCTCCACCACTGTTCCCCCCAAACCTCAACTCTGCTAACACGGTTCTTCCTGCTGCCCACTACTGCTCCAACCTGAGTCCATCAGTCCCCTGACACCAGGAATGCCATATTTAGGGCAGGAACTTATCCTATGGGTGCTGCTACTTTGTGAGCTCCAATTCTTAGCGTCTTTCAGTTCTCTCCTTAATTAAAAACATACCTGAGGTGTTTCCCTCTTCAGCCATGGCCGAACTACTGTAAAATACTAGTTTTTTCCCCTGAAGTGCTTCTTAAATGTTGGTTTGCATGAGAACCACCTGGGGTGCACGTTGAAAACTGACTTACTTGGGGCCCAACCCAAATCTAGTAACTCAGTCTGGGGCTGGAGCCCAGGAATCTGCATTTTTAAAAAGGCATCCACCTTCCCCAGGTGGTTCTACTACAAGAGGTGTCCTCCAAACTGATCAGGACACAGTCTCGTAAAGCAGTGGTCCACACACTATTCTGCTTATGTACTTCCTAAAAGTATTTTGAAAAATCATGTATCCCCTCAGTTTTAAGTTGACAGCTAAAGTTTTTCATGGGAAGTTAGTTGCCAAAGTATATACTTTCTGGTGTCATGCAAATATTGATACTTTAAAATAAAACTGTTAACATCACTGTCTTAAAAAAAAAAAGAATTTGGCTGAGAGAGTACACAGGTCTTTAAAATGTTTCAGCTGAGCTTCAAAATGTATAGATGAAGCACCCTGGCAAAACCATTCCAAACCATCAATTACCACCCATTCAGAGAGGCCTGAATGCCTCTGTGGGCTTGTCCTAAAAACAGACAAAAAGACTGGGAAAAAGTTGGGCACCGTTCCAAGCAGGATTCTAATCTTCAATACGTCTTCTGGGAAAAAAATCTGAACCATTAGTGCTCATTTCAACCAGCAGACTAATTTAGCTAATTCTCTCCTTCTCCCTGCCCACTGTGATCAGAAAAGGTCTTAGAAACAAAGATTTCTCTACTCTCATTGTTGCTGTACCTGGAAAGCCTAAGAGTTATAGAAGGGCTGGAGAAAAGCTACCAAAAGGACTGTGAGGAGGGGAGGAGAGCAGCTCTCTCCTGAGACATGGCAAGAGGCAAGCTGAAAAGATCAGGCCTCTTTGATCCAGAAAAACAAAGCCCAAGAAGGGGGACAGGAGGGCCCTCGGAAGCACAACAGTACTCAGGTGAAGTCAAGGCTGACACGTGCACGTGGGCTACGGAGGGAGTCTAGGATGCTGGTGGGGCACCCCTGGGCACATACACACACCCTGGACAACGACAGGAGTAGAGTCAGATGAGGGGTATGGTTTGGGCCAGAGCCCACCTACCTTGTCCTTAGAGTTGAGGACAACAGCCTGGGTGTGGGGCACGCGGACCACGTGGTGGTCAAAGGCAGCAGTGGGCAGCCAGACTCGGGCAGGGAGCTTATGGTTCAGCAGGGAGAGCTCTGAGATCAGCCGCTGTGTTTTCTGTTCCTTGGTGGGGAGCGTGGCCAGCCGCTTGCCAATCGCCATCAGGGACTTGATGAATTCTCGCTCGGGAGCCAGTCTGACGGGCTACAGGGGGTTGGGGTGAAGTAAAAGATGGTGAAGAAACCATAGAAAAAAGTGGCCCAGTCACTCCTGGCCATGCAGGGCAGGAGTCTCAGTGTCTCTAGAACTCCAGGGAAGGAGCTACCTTTAGGCCCTTGTAGGAGATCCCACCCACCCCTGTCAACTTGAATTGGGAACAGGTGGAAAAGCCAGCACAGTCCTTCTCCACAGGCTAGTTCTTGAGGGTAAGGGGGTGATGTGTGAATCCAGGTCACCAGGTGCACCCCTCTTCTCTTGGACTTGAGTTTCTGAGCAACTGTCCCAAGGCTTCAAGATGGGTGGGGGGATGACATCCAGAGAGGTTAGCCAGGGACCCAGAGAGAAATGCTGCTTACACCTGAAGTGCTTCACCCATCTCAAGAATGAGGCTGTCCCTCTCCCCACCTGGATGCTTGGGCTGGGTCTCCGCCAGGGCCCACAAGGCTAAGGAGGGGAACAGCGAGTCAGTATTTCCCCTTTCAAAGGAGGACTCAATCCATAAGTGACTTTTGATACTTTCAACGGCATCCCCCTGTCCACCCCACAATCTCTCACAAAGGGTCAATGCACATGCAGGGGATGAGGGAAGGATGAGCTGACTTTGCACTAATGAGGGAATGATCAATGGGGAAAGGAAAAGCAGATGGAGGGAGGTACGGGTGGGCAGGTGGGTGGAGAAAACAATAGCTCCTTTCAGCCCCTGATGATGGCCCTGAAGACCTGTCTTTCAGTGAATCCTCCTTGGATCCTCTTCCCCTACCGCTCAGGGACTAGGCTCCCCATATTAGCTCCCTCCTGTGAAACTGGCTGCTCACGTTGGACACTTCATTCTCAGAAAGGGCAAAGTCAGTCTGGGGAGTAAGGTGGGGATGGGGAAAAAGATGGACTCAGCTAGACAGGAAGAAGGGCTCTTTTCCCACCCTAAGTCCTTCTACCGTAAGGGGCATTTTATCAGGATAGCCACCCCGTTCCATCTCTCCTCACCTAGATAAGAACAGTTATCTCATCCACTTATAGAAACAGTAGTATTTCACTCACCAGGCTTCTCTCCCTCTCTGTGTGTCTTGCTTAGTTTCCTGAGTGAGAATTTCTACCCTCACTCCCTCACACTGCAAAAAAGAACTTCTTTTGAAAGCTGGGCAGTACCATGCCCACCTCTGCATGTGCACAGAGCCAGGGTTCAAAGGGACAGCTCATCTCTCAGCCTCTACCCCACAGGGGGCTGGCTCAGGTCCCCATACAATAATGAAAAACAGGGTGTCTGAATCAGTCAGGAATGCTTTGGGAGGCAGGGTTGAACAGAGATAAAGACAGGAAGACAATAGAACTAGACCTCTGTGGTCCCTGGAAATATCCCAGGGGCTTAATAGAGAAAGAGAAAGAAAGGAAAAGGAAATTTGGAGACTCACTCCTTCGTTCATCCTTATCTCCTAATCCATCCACTCAGGTGGCAAATGGTCATGGTCCCAAGGACCCTCCACCCCAAACAATTCATAGTTATCTCAGATTAGAAACAACAGAATTCCTTCCCATCCTCAATTCAGCATTTGGGTCAGGGGCCCCTAAGTCACATCAGCATGTTGGAAATATGACCCCAGGCCTTGAGAGAGAGGCACTGCCACAATCATGACTGAAAGGGGATCAGCACAGAACAAACTGATTGGGTAGACAAATCAAAAATAAAGTGTAAAAAAATCATCCAAACTCCCAGAGGGTCCAGCATTTCCTCTCACGTCTCTGCCCAGCAACAAGGTCCGAGACCCTGTGGGACCAGAGGGTCAGGGGTTAGTTCAGAGGGAACAAGAAAGGAGAATGAGGATTAAGGAACATCGTGGGCAGTGAGCTGGGAAAGGGAAGAACTCAGACCTGGAAGAAATGTGGTTGAAGTTGAAAAGAAAACTGGCTGTGGGGAGGCAAAACTTTCCTTCAGGCCAAATCCTGTTTGCTTTTCGGGTCAGCTCACCCAGCACAGGGCCTAGCATTTGGAAGACACTGAATAAGTATTTGATGGTCTGATGGCACAAGCCATGGGGAAAGGGTTCTGGGTGGGAGAAACAGGATCCTCAGGGTTTCCTGCCAAGCAGTTTTTGGCTCCAATCCAGGGATAAATTCTACCTCTCTCCCAGCTGTTTGCTCTAGAGACCCAGGAGCTGGGGGCTGAGTTGCACTGCATCCCAGCTGTCTCTGGGAGAAGGATCAGCTGAGCCCCACTCAGCCTGGGCTCAGAGCACTGGCAATAAACAGCAGGGGGCTCCTCCAGGTCTGGGAGGGAGGAGCTGATGTCCCAGGAAGAAAAGGCACCTTTTAGCTCCAGCCTTGGCCTGGGGACTCAGAAGACCTGGGGACGGAGAGGAAATGCGGCCATGGGGGGAGCCTGCCACCCAGTCCCAGCCTGGCCCCACTTACGGAACTGAATGAAATATCAATACTCTCGGTGCTGGAGGAGAGCTCCTGGGAAAGGGCCGGAGGGCAAGGGGAGAAGGAGGGGGCGGGGAGGGAAGGGAGAGAGACAAAGGCAAAGAATTTAGCTCCAACTTGGATCATAACTGCTTCTCTTGTGTAGCTCTCTACCTTTCCGCTTTAATGAAAGAAAGTCAACCCACAAATGCCACTTGCCCAGAATCTTGACACTTGTGGAAGATGCTGGAAAGCTAGTGCAAACCTTGAGGTCAGGAGGGGTGAAGAGACACTGTCCTCTGCTTTTCACTTTCTTCCCTTCTATTCTTGCCTGCACAAGTCTTCCTTCTGGGACAAATCCTAAAGCTGGATCCCTCAGGGAGGTAACCGCGCTGCCAAGCTTCCCTGCTTTCTCTTCATCCACTCACATGCTCTCAACCAACCCCTTCTCCATGGAGACCACCATCGAGAGACTGAATTTAACAAGCTTCATGGCCCCCACGCTGGAAATCCCATGTTCCTCCAGCTTCTTGGAAATGTCAAGGAGGAAGCAGAAGAGCTAAACTTTCAGTGCCAGGTACATCTCCTCTCTAATCAGCCTCATCATCACCCTGGGAAACCTAATCCCAACCTTCAATCATGTGACAAGGGATACCATGGACCCATGAGCATGAAACTTCTGGGCTAGATGCTGCTGGGAGTTAAGGATGAATAACTTTCTTACCTACCAAACTTCTGTAGGCTTCCTATCAGGGTATTTCACATGATACTCAATAAATTACAATTTTTTTGACATAAGTTGGGGAGCCAGGTACCAGCTGAATCCATCTGAGAAAGCTGAGTAGCTGAGCAGCAGCAGCTGTACTAGTCCCAGCCCAGGGGATTTAGCTAAAACCTCACCCCATTCCTATGTCTTACTGGTGTCTGTAAGCAAAACAGGGGAAAGGGCTGGTACTGAAGCTCATTCAGCGGCTCTGCTGCAGCTCGTGCACAGGCCCATCCTGCGTTGTCCACGAAGGTCTCCCAGAGCAGGAAGAAGGGGCAATACGTGTACACAACTGTGCAGCAAGGGGCAATACATGTACACAAATGTGCAGCCTGGACTTGAGAGACAAAGTCCAAGGAACTCCCAGGGCAGGAGGGCAGTGGTCACTGAGCTACTCTGCAATCCGCGTTTCAAGCAACTACTTAATTCAATTCCACGGTTTAAGTTCTATTCTAGCTGGAGGTCCTCTAGTCAGGTCTTTCTTTGAAGAACCTAGGGAGAGGGGCACTTTGAGGCAGAAGCCAAGCTGAACACTCTCCCAAGGCAACAACTGCTTTGGGCAGGGGTGGGAGGGAGAATTGAGGCGAGGATGCTAGAGGCTATGGTGACTTACTGGTTCAACTTTTACTCATGAGCTGGGTGGGGAAGGAACAGCAGGCAGGATATTGGTTCCATGAGCCACGCTCCAGCTGACTCTCCTACAGACAGGACGGTCCTGACTCATTAACAGCCTTGGGGGAAGGGAGTTATATCATGACCTGCTCCTCTCTCCTACACTGTAGGCTTGAGTCACTCAAACTGAGTCAGCTCCAAGGAGAAAAGCTTGAGGCCAAGAAGCTGACATCACACTCTATTAGGCTGAAAGGCCTGCTGGGGCTTACAGTGTGATACGCAGCATATTTCTCTGTACAAAGGTTATAGCCCTGAGAAGACAAAGCTGATCTACAAGTGTCATTATGTGGGGTGCGGGGCTAGCAGCTAAATTACTGCCCCCTGCACCCCCAACCCTATGCCAGAATATTTACCATTTGGTTACAACTGCAAAACTGCCTGAACAGAGTTCCCTGACTAGGCTGATAGAAACTGCTTTGAAGGAGTGGGCTTGGAAGGGTGGAGAATGGTGGGGGATGGAAGGAATCAGTGCTAGAGCCCTCTGAATGCAGGGGAGAGTGTAAAGGATTCCTCATTAAAAGAAAACAACCTTCTGTGAGATCTGGGCAGAGAAGAACTCTGTAGGGATACCCCAGGCAGGAAGAGACTTGTATGAGCACCTGGGCCTTTTCTTTGAGGCCTCTCTTCACCCTCCTGAGCTTCCCTACGGGTGGCAGGAAAGTAGGATTAAACTCTGAACCCACAGGAAAGCAAGAGATGGGGAGCGGTGTGTCTCTCCTTCTGGAGTCTCTGCTCAGACCTGAGATAATTATGTTTTGTTTTAGGAAGCTGTATACTTCCTCCTCATATGCAGGAATCAACATTTCAAGAGAGTCACAAGCTCCACCAAGAAACTGTTAGAACTAATAAATTCAGTGAAGTTTCAGGATACAAAATCAAGAGCCACAAAGTAAACAATTTCCTAGTTAATGCGATCTCCATACTCCCTTGTAAGTTCCTGGAGTGAAAGACAGCATTTTATCCTACATCCTCCACTGCCTCTAGTGCAGGGCTCCACACAGTATACAAGCTCAAGAGCTGTATGTTGAGTGAATAAATGTTGCATGATGGGGAGAAGGAGTATTAGAAAGAAAGAAAAACAATTCCCTTGGTATTTGGGAGACAAAGGCCTTGAAAGATGTATCCTCAAAATGCCAAAGGGGTTTGGAGAGACCTCTGTGCTGAAGACTCCAATGCTTAGACTCCTGGTGACTCTCACTCTCACATTTCCTGAGGAGACACAGTGGATTCAGATGTCTCTTTCTGCCAGCATCAGATAACATGGGAGTGCCTGGGGACGTGGTATCTCCTTCCTTTCCTGGATCTACTGACCCAAGATAAAGGAGCCAGGTTGGGAAGAATGGCAGCTGGAGAAGCCAACCTAGAGGATTTAAGCACTCACAGAATAACTGTGTCTCAGCATCACCCCAAATCCCATCCTAGGCAGGAGTTAGACGCAAGGAAGAGGGACTGAGGACCAACACAGAGTAAGAAAAGCCAGAGGCCTCAGTTTTTCTGGTCCTAAGATGAGAATTACAAAATGCCTGCAGAGAAAAGCCAAGAGGCACCAAGGGATTCACTTGCAGCTGCTCCCACTCATACTGATACAGGCTCCCTCTGATGCCCCAAGAGGAGGAGCTCCCAAACACTTCACGACCTTAGTCCCACCGGCTCTGGATGATTCTTCTTGCTGTGCAACAGCCTCCCTTCATGACCCTGGGCTGCCCTGCCAAGCTCAACCAGAAATGAAAATGGTCTCTTCTGGTTCTGAGAACACTTGGGCTCTGCCTGTGCATGGATGTGGAAACCTTCATGGCTAAGGCCTAGGCTGTTCTTCCCCATATGGACTCTGACAGCTGAGGCCTGGTCTGATATGCACTGGTTGAGAGACCTGGGGCAAATCATCTAACCGCTCTAAGCTGTTTCCTCAATAGTAAAATAATACCTGTCTCTTAGGGTTGTTGTGAGGATTAAGTGTAAAGTATTTGACATGATGCTTGGCGCGTAGTAAGTGCTCAATAAATGTTAGTTCCTTCAGCTTCACTATTATTCTCATAATAAAATACCGAATTTCCAGAGAGACCAGGCTCTGTAGTCTCCCCTGCTCTTGTCTTTTCCCTTCCCTAGTCACTCTGACCTCTCTCTAGTTGAAAGAAGTCCCATTGTATCAAAAACGTGGGTGGGTTATGTGCCCCACAGAGGCAGATGCCAGCACAACTATATGCATTTTCCAACAACGCAAATTCCTCGTTCTTTTCTCCCTTCTTTTCTAGGCTAGGCTGGCAGCCAGGATGGGAGCGTGGCTGGTGGTGAGTCGGGGGTGGGGACTGGGGCACCATTGTCTGGCTGGGACATCAGGTCACTGATACTACTGGTTGTCCACTGGGCAACTTCCCCTGCTATCTGTCCAGATATGGAATGAAAGGTGGGTATAACCTACTCATGTGCTTATCTCATCCCTGCTCTATATCCTAAATGGGATACCCTGACTGCTGCTTTCTCTTCTTTAGGTTTCAGGTCCTTGACTAGACACTGGGTATGCCCAAGATTTACTCTATTACCAGGACTGCTTCCCTCTTCCTTTTGTGCTTCTCCCAAATGATATGGGAAAAAGACAAGACATCTTTTCCCCCAAGGAAAGGCGGGTGGGAGGGCATTCTGCAGATGCCTCAATGATAGGGAATGAACCTCACCCTTCTGTCAACAAACAGCAGGATCTTCAGGGAGTGGGGGAGAGGGATTATGAGGAGGAGTGGCTAAGAGAATGAAGCTGAGGTTCTACTTAACATCTCCCCTCCCGCAGCACACACAAAATTCACACACAGGGTCCCTTCTCCTCCCCCATGGTTGCTGCTCTAAGAGGTCCTGGTAGATATCCCAGGTTTCAAGTCAGGCTGGGGAGGGTCTCTGCCACAGTTCTCAGTAAGAGAATGGAAGTGCAGTTTAGTAAAAACACATTGGACAGAGTCAGGAGTGTCAGCCTTGCTGTTAGCTATATGACCTGAGGAAAGTCACTTTATCTCTCTGGGTCTCCAAGTTCTTCCTTTGTAAAATGAGGCAGCTGGAATACATGAATTCTAAGGTCTTTTTCCATTCTAACATTCCATGCTTTTATCAGTGAAATGAAACAGAGGGACGGAGAGAAAAGGACAGAGGAACCCTATGTCAGACATCCTGGCTCCATGCCACCTTGCTTACCCCTGTCCCTCCCGGGAATTTTACCTCATCCTCATTCTCCACTTTAGGATTGCTGGCTGTTCGTTTCAGGTTGCTGCTGAGACTTATGCTGGCGGTGGCATCTGACTTAGAGCGCTGGTGAGTCCTTTTAGAGGGAGACAGCCCTGTGTCAGGGGCTGGGCTCAAGGAGGGCAGCTCCCTCTTTCGGTGAGCTGGCTTCAGCTCATCTGAGAGGATTAGCTTCCGGAGCTTGGTCCCGCGGGAGTGTCGTTGAGTGGAAATGTGCATGTCTGAAGAGTAGGCCCCCAGCAACAGGGCACACTGGAGAGAAAAGTTAATGCTCTGGCGGCAACGGTGGACGATGTAGGGCTTGATGGCATCACCCACGTCCTCATCCATGTGAATGTACATGTTAAGCAACTGGGGCAAATAGAAGTCCACGTCCTCATTACGAAAGCAGAAGAGCCGGTTGCCGATGTACGCTTGCACTCCAGGCTCCTTGGAGTTATACAGGTATGAAATGGCCATGGAGATGTCAAATAGTTTCGACTCAAACAGCCTCAGCAGCCAAGACTGTTTAGCTGAGTTGTTCTGCCGCCGCCTTCTTGCTCCCTTGGCTGTGCCCGAGGCCACTGTGGCCCCCATCTCATCTTCCTCCTCCCTTATCTGAGAGGGTGGATCGTCCAGGCAACGGATCTCACTGTCCACACCATCCCCATTGACCAACTCCAGTGGGGTGCCTCTGCTAGAGATGGCCACGCCTCCATGCAAAAGCTTGACTTTCTCCAGCACCTCCTGGCAGGCCTTCTGGGCCACCTCAGGGTCAATCACTGATAGTTCCCCGACCCCCTCCGTGATGACACTTAGCAAGGAGCCCCCATTGTTCCCTGATGGGCCAGGAGTGGGCTCAGAAGTTGGCTTCAGCGGGGCAGGCTCCACTACCGTGTCCCCCATGGCCACAGCCAGACTTCGAGCTTCCAGGCTACGGAAGGAAGGAGGGAGGGAGAAAGGAACAGAAAGGGAGACACGTACACACACTGGTTAGTGGTGCCATCCTCAGGTCTTCCCTTCGCCATGAAACCTTCCCTGGCACCTCCTCTCTTTATGTCTTCCTGGACTCATTCAAAATCAGATGAAAAGTCCTCTCCTCCCAGGAAGCTTTCCCTGACTACCTCCCTCCACTTCTGATTGCTACATTACTCTTCATTCCTTCTGCACTTAGTTACTCAGCTTAGCCTTTATTCTTAACTTGTATTTGCAGAATGCTGCTTTATATGTGTTTTGTTCATACAGGTTTACAAATTCTTCAGGTAGACTGGGAAGCAATTCTGGTTTTAATTCCCTTGTCCCCAACTCTTCAAATGCTTTTCTATCTCCATATCTCCCTTTAAATGCCTGCCAATAACCTTTTCCTTTTCCTCTTTGAACTGTATTTTCTTACTCATATAACACTCCATACACTGGTTCTGAACATCTCACCTTTATTTAGTGTTAAAATCTTCATGTATTTTTCTAGTTACAGATAATTTCTTACCTTCCCTTTTAGACTCAAAGTTCCCAAGAAATACCATACCAGGCTTCACTGAGAAGAAAAAGCTCTAAAACAACCATCATCCCTGCTGAACTGTGCCGTTTCTCTGTTCGTCTGACTTCATGACATCATTCTCCCTTTCTCAAGTGCAGTGGCAGCTGAAGGAGAGTGGAAAAACTCCTGAACTTGGAGTCAAATAGGCTGAGGCTCTAAATCCTGGCTCTGCCATTATGAGATGTGTAAACTTATACAAACCACATTATCTTCTAAGTTTCAGTTTCCTCAATTGCAAAATGGGAAAAACATATCTACTTCTTATTGTTGCTGTGTAGAATAAATAACTTTATGTGTGTAAAGGGATCTAACAGAGTCCCTGGTGCACAGCAGTACTTAACAAATGCTAGTTGAATCCTAATCACCTAAAAGGTTAGTAAACAATGCGTGTGCACACACACATGTTGTTTATAAGGGAAGTGAATTGCAGTTAATACTCGTTACTTGAGACTCTTCCAAAACAATTATCCCAACACTACTTTCCCCATTCTCATACATACACCCCAAGAACTGAAGGGGCTGTGAGAAGGCAAAAAGATATCAGGCTGGGACTCATGTGTCTAGAAAGTCCAAAGAACAGGGAGGGGCAGGAATCACATAACCAAGAATCCCTCTCTGGAGGGACTCTCAGAAGGAAAGTCAGCGAGAGAACACTGTTGATAAAAGCCATTGCCGTTCTAGAATGATTCTTCAGAGCCTCACCAAATCCAAATCAGGAGAATCAGTGCAGAAGAGGAGGAAACTTCAAAGCAAGGACTGGGAGAGGCACACTGTTAATGTCAGATCAACCCAGCTCCGGAGTCTGGCTGTAGTCAGCAATGGACTCAGAGGCCTTTTCACAAAAATACAAATAGAGGGAATCTAAGACACACTCAAGAGCATGAGCAAGAGAAAGGCAGAAGCAACTGTGGAGCTGGAATGCAGGTAATTTCCAACTGATAGTGACATCAGCTTTGACACTAGTGAACCTGGTTGCATATACTTTGGGTAAGTGGAAGAAGGCTCAAGATACAGATTCTCTAGTCACTCTGCAAAGCCCATGTTTCCACTGCCACTCTTCCAGTGCCTCTTCTTGCACCGCTGAAATGTTAAGACTCAAGGTTACCTTCATTTGCCCAACATTATATAGTACAGCTCCCTGACTCCCAGCAGTCAACCACTAAAGTTTTGCAGGAAGACAGATGGGGAACTCAAGTTCTCAGAAAGCATCAAAAATGGCTACTTTGGTTTATCTTTCTCCTAACTCTGTCAAGCAAGAAGTTCATCCCCAAATGTAATTTCTCTGATGCAGTTTTGAGCTTGGGATCAGCAAAAAGGTGGCAACTCTTTCACTATGCTCTCTCCCAAATTAGGCAGTGCCCTCTGAGCAGTAAAACCAGCATGGCTGCCTGTGCGGATCTGTCTCTACTCGCAACTATGGGTTGCACAGGAATAATAAGAAGGAAGCTTTAGTCATTCCCTGCCGCACCTTTGTAGGACACTCTGCACCAGAGGGTCACTCAAATTCAACTGGGACCACTACCTTTTAGGTCTGCTTAGAAACTCACACAACAGCCTCAATCACTTTATACAACCAACTCTTTTTTCTCAATCTCTCTATGCTTGGCACATTTTTCTCTTTTCCTCTACTCCAGAGACTTCCAAGTCACCAAAAGCTCCTAAAAATCCACTTTTCAAAAGTTGCAAGGGAAATGAAGTTCAGACATCCTCCACAAACAGCATCTCAGACTTCACTAGGAAACACAAAAGATTTGGAAATGGTCACAATTGGGATTATTACTGGCACCAGGAAGGAAGGAAAGGAGACCATCATTTCTTTTATTCCAGGGCTCAGTTAGAAATCCCACATCACAGTATTCAGGGGACTTCCCGCTGAATAGAACAGGTCCCCAATTTGCCAGCCTCTACTATCCAGGGAACAGACAATGTCAAGAGAAGGAGGAAAACCAAACTCCTCTCGGGTATAGGCAGCTCTGCCACTAGAAACTACCAAACTGGAGATAGGCCTCCCTCCTGGCCTTTCTGAGCCTCAGGAACTGCCTGCATCTGAAGCAAGTCATGGGGAAAAGGAGGAGTTGAAGGAAATTTAGCAATTTAGGCAATAAGAAATAAGAAATGGATTCTCCCAAACCTAAATCCAGAGATGGTCCTCAACATCAATTCATTCATTTTCAAATGCAAAGAAAATATAGCTTTGATAAGTAACTATTCTAAAGAGAGTGAAAGGACTAGAAAGTGAAAAAGGAAGAAACAGTTTCTGTATTCACCACCTTTCCCCTTATAAGTCAGAGAACAAGAAAAACACAAGAGAAGGAAATCCAGACCTCTAGGATCAAATGACTCCTACGGCTCTCAAGGACATTCAGACAACTGAGGCTCCACATTTCACACTGGGAGCCTAAACTGGCCTTCCAGGGAGACTGGAAGGGAACTGAAGAGGCCAACCCGCCCCAGACTAGCAGCTGGCTTCTAGGAAAGGGGTGTGTGTTGGGGGGTGTGGGGGGCATGTTGAAAACCGACTGGCTCCACACGTTATGTCTGGGCAATGCAGGGAATCTTCAGCTGAGCATCAGAGGGTTGTTCAGGGCAAAGCAGAGAACAGCAGCAGTGAAACAGGATAGAGAGGGTACATATGCATGTGTTCTGTGACTGAGCATTTAAGTAAATGTCTGCAGAAGACTCCGGGGGGAGGGAATGCTATCACTTAACATGGCTTCCCGCCTCTCATCACCTCAAAAGATTCTAGGCAAACAACCCTCCATGGCCTCCGTTAAAGGACTTGGTGGATTGTTCTCTGGTAGCACAGGATATAAGGAGCCCCAAATCAATTTCCTCACTCAGTTAATCACCACTCCCTTCTTAAAATCTTTTTCCATGAACTAGATAAATACAATTGCTTCAGATCAATCCTCACTTTTTTTTTTTTTTTTTTTTTTTGTGGTACGCGGGCCTCTCACTGTTGTGGCCTCTCCCGTTGCGGAGCACAGGCTCCGGACGCGCAGGCTCAGCGGCCATGGCTCACGGGCCCAGCCGCTCCGCGGCATGTGGGATCCTCCCGGACCGGGGCTCGAACCCATGTCCCCTGCATCCGCAGGCGGACTCTCAACCACTGCACCACCAGGGAAGCCCCAATCCTCACATTTTTATATGTTTCTGTATTTTCATAGAATGACCCTTAAGAGATCATCTAATTTAGTACTCTGCCTCCAAGCGGATAGGTGAGCTCAATTTTCCACTTCCTTTTAAAAGATCCCTTTGGAGAAAAAAAAAAAAAAAAAGACCCCTTTGAGATGGATCATGTGAATTGGAAAAAAGAGTAGTGGAGCCAATATCTTCATCCTACAAGATAGAGTTAAGAGAGGTTACTAAAAGTTAATGGAAAGAACAGAAGATTCAAATATGTTATTTAACGTTACACAGGGGACTTCCCCGGTGGTGCAGTGGTTAAGAATCCGCCTGCCAATGCAGGGGCACTGGTTCGAGCCCTGGTCCGGGAAGATCCCACATGCCGCGGAGCAACTATGCCTGTGCGCCACAACTACTGAGCCTGCACTCTAGAGCCCATGAACCACAACTACTTACTGAGCCTAAGTGCCACAACTACTGAAGCCCGCACGCCTAGAGCCCGTGCTCTGCAACAAGAGAAGCCACCGTGATGAGAAGCCTGCGCACCGCAAGAGTAGCCCCCACTCACTGCAACTAGAGAAAGCCTGAGCGCAGCAACAAAGACCCAACGCAGCCAAAAAAAAAAAAAAGTTACACAGGCTTCCGGTAGAAATAAAAATGACAATATATAAGCAAGAGGTGTGAATCTTCTAAAGTGCAATCTTCTTTTGTAACAATTAATAAACTAAGAAACAAAGGCACAAGCATTTTATCTAAGGCTATGGCAATAACTGTCAGAGAAAAACACTGAAATAATTAAGACATTAATTCTAGGAGTAGGGATGAAGGGAAAGGGAGTATTGATTTTCATTATAAACTCTTTAAGTACAATTGGATTTGTTCAAATGCATGTATGCCTTTAGTAGTAATTTTTTTTTTTTTTTTTGCGGTCTGCGGGCCTCTCACTGTTGTGGCCTCTCCCGTTGCGGATCACAGGCTCCGGATGCGCAGGCCCAGCGGCCATGGCTCACGGGCATGTGGGATCCTCCCAGACCGGGGCACGAACCCGCGTCCCCTGCATCGGCAGGCGGACTCTCAACCATTGCCGCCACCAGGGAAGCCCTTTAGTAGTAATTTTTAAAAGAAGTTGCTCTTCTAAAGAGACTCCTAATCATCCTAAGCTGCCTGTTCTGTGGTTGAGAATTTCCTCTTCACGTCTCAAGGTTTAACTCAAACCTTTCTTTAAGGAGGTCTGAGCTCATCTTTCCCCCTTAACCTTAACGGTAAACACGGAGATTGAGTACAACCTTCTCCCTGTAGAAACAAAGAGCCGAGCAGTCAAACAGGCTCAAGCCCTACCAGGAACCAGGTAAACACTTACCCAAGGCCCCAAGGCAGGGTGGCATCAGGGGAGAAGGCATTCTCAAGCTACCAACAGGAGGGTAGGGAGAGCAGTGGTCTCTGGGTAGTTAAGTCAATATTGAATCAGGCTGAGAATTCTGTTCAGGACTATAGAGCTGGTATAAGCAGATTCCAGCCAGACAGCCCAAGCCAGCTCTGGGAGCCCCTGCTGTAACAGACAGATGGCAAAGAAAGCAACCTGTACACTCACCTCTCTCTGAATTGTTCCTTCCTGCTGCAAGCTCCAAATGCACTTGAACTAGGCCCTCTCTTGTCTCATGCCAGTTACTGAGAGGTCCCTCTCAAACTTCTTCCCCAAATCAAAGAATCTCAATTTGCTGCTTTAGATGGCATTCAACAAACATGTTCTTGTGCAGTGTGGACCCAGCGCTGAGAAGGAAGCAGGGAAACTAGGGGAAATATGACTTCTCTTTGGGGGTGCTTCCAAGGAGTGAAGCTGCTCCTAAAAAGGGGAATTATGAGATTGGACACTGGCTAATGAGGAGGGAGACAAAGGGAGAAGTGGGATGAGGCAGCATGATGACTTTCAAACAGGCGTAGAGTAGGAAGATGAATGGAACTTCATATGCTCTCTTCGCTATCGCAGGCCAAGAGACATGGCATACAAGGAAGCAACTAGTTTCCTAAGGCCTAACTCACTCCAAGTTTTCTTTTCCAGCCAGTTTCTTCAAAGGACTTTCCCACAAACATACTTTCCATCTACAGAATCTGGAGTTATGGCTCAAGTACAAGAGGAACAGCAAAGGTGGTCAGCAACTTACAGCAGTGGGGGAAAAAAGCAAGGCAGATGAAAGAAGCTGGCCTGGAGCTTGTCTTTCAAACTGATTTACTCCCATGGTTGTAAGACTAGAAAGGCCCAACAGAGAGACCAGAATGAAAGGAAATTCTCAGAACAACTAAATCACTACTCATAAATACCTTGTGTCTGAGGAACCCAGAATGTTTTGTAAACAAATAATTAAGTCTAATTTTTTCCCCCAACCCACATCCTGCTATAAGCCTATTACTGCACTGATGCCTATACAGTGGACCATTTTCCCAAAAAAAGTCATTCTAAAGGTCAAGTGAAGAAGTCACATGCTGAACTCAGGAGTCCTGATTCTGAATATACAAGCTCTTTCCATTGTCTCATGTTCCTTTTCCCAGTTACCCCCTGACCAACCCCACTCCAGGCCTAAACTCTTAAGGAATCAACCAAAACCATTCTAGCGAAGCCACAGACAGTAAACTGGTTCTTCTTAGGAGTGGGAGGAGACTCAATTTGTGATCCCTTTAAGACAAGCCTAAAATTAAATAATCCAAAACAAAATTTCTCACAACCTCATTCAGTTTCCATGCAGGACTGTTCGTTCCTCCAACGAAGTGTAATCTGATAGGAACTTCTTTTAAACTTGCTCCATCCTTCAGAAACACCCTACTGTCCAGAGAAAAGCCTGAGACAGCTGAGGCTCCCCTTCCTCCCAACACATTTTCTTCTTAGCTCAAGGTTTAGCTGATCCAGAAATAAGTGGTATGTAAAGGTAAAGAGTATGACAGAGAACACGTAAAGACCATAGGGAAAACAGAACCAAGTGTCACAAGGATCAGCAAAACCCTTGAAACTCGAGGGAGGTGTTGAAGTTGGAAATCCTGAATGGGAAGGGGCACTGTCAGATCTCTCCTCTACAGAAACAAACCTCCAGAGGTTGGGGGAATTGAGGAAGGGTAGAGGGAAGTTAAAGAAAGTTACAGGAATCATAAAGCACTCCAGAGAAGAAGGGTAAGGCTTAAGGTCAAAGGAGAATGTAAGTAGTACTTTGGGAATGATGGGGAGAGCCTAGATCCCTTCAGGAGAAGGGAACAGACAATTCTTGGAAGCCAGGAGCTGGGTGGGTGGGTGGCAGTGGGGTAACGGAATCAGAAGCAGCAGAGGAAGAGAGGGCCACAATCTTTAGATCAGGGAAAGGGGAACCCAGTGCTGGGGTGGCATAGAGACATCGGAGGAAAGGGACAAAATAGGAAAAGGGGTAAAGGCAGAGGCCATGGAAAGATTCGGGGCTGGAGCACATACAACGAGGAAAGACAGCATGGATGGACATTATAAAAGGCGTCGTGATGTGGAAAGGGTTGACGACTTAAAATAATTCGGGACGGCGGCAACAGGGATAAGAGTGAGGGAGGGGGGAATCCCCGGGCAGAGGGAGGAGCTAAACAGAAGAGGAAGCCAAAAAGCAGAGGAGGACCCCAGGCTTGGGAAGAAAGGGTGGAGAAGGAACCCAGGGTGCAGTTGCCACCGGGAGGGCAGTTTTGTAGTCAAACCCAGGTGTGGGGGCGGGGGACGCTGTGCGGGACAGGGTGGGAGAGGGACCCCTTCACACACAGGGCAGGGGGCACTCACGGGGTAGGAGGAGCTCACCTCCGGGGGACCCCGGCGGAGGGGGTGCGGGCGGTCGGGGTCGGGCTGCCGACACCGCCGCCTCAGCAGCAGCGGCGGCTCCCGGGTTCCATTGGCCGCCTGCGCTTCCCTGACAGCGGCCGCGGCGGCTGCACCAGGCCCCGGCTGCCGGGGCTGCCCTCGGCGCCGCCTGAGGGGGCCTTCGCGCTGCCTCACTTTCGACCGGGCCTCACAACTTTTTCTTCCTCCCTCGCACAACCAAGGCCAAAAAAAAAAAGAAAAATCCCCAGCAGATCTCGATTTTCTTCTGAGTTCAGGCCCTTCTTCGTGGGCTATGCTTTCTTGCTTCTCCGACGCTCAGGACCCTACTGATCCCATAGTAATGTAGGGAGTCGGGTGAGCTGCCTGGAACATGCCTGTTCAGAAATAGAGAAGGGGGCGGGGAAGAGATATTTGGCAGCTGGGGAGGGAGGAGAAGACGGAGAGAGGAGCTTACGGGTGGGAGGAGGGGTCAACCTTTGGGAGGCGGACTTAAGAGGCGGCGTTTGCGAGGCTAAGGAAGCCGAAAGGGAAGTAAAATTTGCTGGATAAGGGGAAGGGGCTCCCGGGCTAGAGCAGAGAGCGGCAATGTGGCAGGCGGGCGTGGGTGCCCTGTTAGAGGAGTGCAGACTTATCGCGTACTTCAGAAAGCACAGGAACATGCAAATTATATGTAAATGAGCCCGTTCGGCTTAGCAACCGAGTTACCGTAATTGCAATCAATGGCTTTCCTCCTCCGTTATTCCACACGACTTCCTTAAGTAAATCAGGTCAGGGGATGGACGCTGGGGATCCAGCTGGACAGCAGAAAGACAAAGGGCAGGCGGGGAAAATAGTCACCTTCACTATCCTTTTCCTACTCATCTTTAAGGACGATGCCAAGATTACGCCCCTTATCGCTTGGGGGGAATGGCGCGGTCCAAAAGCGTCAGTCTTTCGCCGTTAGCGGCGCGACTCGAGGTGGCGGTTCTGCCTCCGAGGTCACCACCTGCCTGGGCAGCCTTCGGCCTCCAGCCTCCGGACCTCGATCCAGCCAGGGAGGGGCTGGACAGGGCCAGGTCGGGAGAGGTGAGTGAAATGAAAAAAGCTTGGAGGGCATAATCACTCCTTCCAAACGAAACAAAACCATATAAAACTAAACAAATAAAAAATACGCCCCGCAAATGGACTTCTGGTGTTGCTTTTGTGTATTTATCAGATAGCTTTATTGACTAGGAACCCTTTACGTCAGAACCTCTGTCCCAACCCTCACAGGGCCTTACTTAATATTCTACATTGGGGCTAGTTGTTTGAGCCCAGATCCTGGATGCCACCTTCCCTGCCACTTAAAGGCTGTTTGATTTGGAATGACTGATTTAACCTCTGTGAACCTCCGTTTCTGTGTCTGCAAAGTGGATCCAAGAATGTTAACACTTTACAGGATTTTGTGAGGATTAAAAGAGAGTACAGGTTACTACTATACATAGTACTATATTCCTATTATTGGGACAATAATATAGGATAGATGACAAAAGGAAAGAGGATCACTGCTTCAGTGTTCGGGAGGCAGAATAAAGATTAATAGCTTGAAAATACCTATGTAAAACGTGCAGTATGTACAAAAGTAGAACAAATGGGGTACCTGATTGCTGAAGGAACGTATTGTTAATTAATACAGAAGGCCACTCTGCATATGATGAATGAATGAATGAGTGAAAGGTTTCTCAGAAATACTGTGAGCCAGCTCAAAGACGAGTTGCTAGAAATGATCCAGCCAAAGAAAAAAGAGGAGAGAGCATCCTGAAGGGAATTTGCTCATATCATGGGAGGGCAAGTTGATAAGCTAGGTTAAATCAGGAGTACAGTAAGGAAAGATGAGCAGAGAAAGGCCAAGAGTGCCAAAGATAGTTTAAATTTGTCACCGCTCGTCTGGAGTGGGGAATCACCAGTCCATCTGTCAGGCCAAGCAGCTCTTGGCCAGCTCCCAGTCGGCTGTCTGGCAAGTATGGAGAGGTGATGACCCTGGTTTACCCTAGAGTTTAAAATGTCACACATCCATCCCCTCAAGGGATAGGGATCCCAAGGGCTGTAAGACGGCTTTTTGAAACACTGTAAAAAGAGACGTGACAAGCTTACTTTTTATAGTAGGAAGTTTTTTATTTTCTGTTCAAACTAAGAACATCTCTGTTCAAACTAAGTAGGAACTTTTTGTAGCTACAGCAGTTATAAGTCCTTTATTAACTGAGACCCACCCCCACCCCATATACACACACACACACAGTATTATTAGGTAGAAGATTTTGTTTCAAGTTTTCTGTGTTCATAGCTCTAAGGGCTCTTATGTGTAAATTTCTGTGCATCTCTTTATGACTTTGTCTTTCTGCCTTCTTTTGGAATTTTCTTTGTTTCCCTCTATTTCTGGATCTCCAACCTCCTCTAGTCTGAGCTCCTCAAGGCAGGAGAGGATTTATCTTTGTATCCTAGCTGTATCCTTAGTCTCTACCACAGGAAAAAATGTTTATGTTTGTTGATACAGCAACAGATTGAATGCAGAAGCAGATACGAGAATCCAGTCAAGCATTAGATTTCCAAAAATGCAGAACAGGGCCAATTGTCTGATTGTTTGTTGTCGTAGTTGTTCTGGGAAAATAGTATCTTTCTTAAATGAATTAATAAAATATTTACAAACAAATGTTTTGACTAAATTATTCCCTTCCCTTCCTGTTTGCTTTTCTTTTCTCCTGTCTCCTTGTCAGATTATAAAACTGAATGCTATTCTGTTTCCCATATTTAATTTAAAAGCATAACATTTATAATATTCTCACCACACTGAAACTATTTTTTAGATTCTCTTTCGATAGAAAAAAACACCACTTACCTCTATCTTAGGTCCCAGGGAGCTGCTACAGGTATAGATGGTTGTACATGGATGACCCATGTACATGGCGACTCTATAGGAACCCCATACTGTGCTGTATGCACGTGAAGCCTCTTACTTTGGTGCGAAAGCATGTACGCATGTGGCACCTTGGGGTGTGAGAGCAGGAAAGTACCAACAGCGTCAAGTAATGTCATTTATTTATTTAAATGTCATCAAACTGGGGAAAGAAGTTGGCTTCTTCATCAAAAGTTGGTAAAACTAGAGGACCCAGGTCATAATACAGCTCCAGTTATATTTTAAACACCCCTATGGTTAAAGAAATTATAAAGAGTAATTTTTCTCCTGAACCATAGATATTATGGGCTTTTTTTCAGAGAAAAGAAAAAGAAGCTACTAGCAGTTATTGCTTGTAGGCTCCTACTGTGTATGAATACAAACGTTACCTCATTTATTCCTTACAACCCTGTGAAAGAGATTTTATTTTATGGAGACTGAGCTTCAGAATGGTTAAGTCATTGTTTTTTGAAACTGTTTTACTTCAACCTACAGTAAGAAATAGATTTTATAATCAGGACCACTGAAGAGCACATACACATGTCTTCACTGAAATAAAGGTTTCATGAAACAATACTTACCCTTACTATAGTCAATGCATGTTGATATTTTCTATTCTATTTTATTTCACTTTTTAAAAACAGTTTTGCACCCTGCTAAATCAGTTTCACAACCCACTAATGAGTTGCGATCTATTTTTGATTCCTGTTTGAAAAAACTGGACTAAGTGTTCAAAATCATATGGAAACTGGTAAAGCTTTGAACTGAATTCATGCTCTTTCCAGTAAGCAAATGCTTCTTCATGAATATTTCTTAAGAAATACTGCAGGGTGGGAAGGAGGGAGACGCAAGAGGGAAGAGATATGGGAACATGTGTATATGTATAGCTGATTCACTTTGTTATAAAGCGGAAGCTAGCACACCATTGTAAAGCAATTATACCCCAATAAAAATGTTAAAAAAATACTGCATTTTATATATATATATATATATATATATATATATATATATATATATATATATGTTCAGATTAGCTTTACCTCATAGAGTGCAGCCAGCCAGGATGATCCTAGACAAAGGACTTAGGCCTACTGATGAACCACAACATGAGACAAAATACTTAGACAAATATATAATGACATTAATTCCTCCATTTAGCATGTGGTATTTGCTTTGATTTTATTAAGAAAATTGATTGTTACCCACAAAAATAAACAATAAATTCATTTATTTGAGGCCATAGACTAAACATATTGAGTTTGACTTGGTTTAATAGCAAAAGATTATTTCAAATTTTAGTAAACTATAAATTACCTCTAACAATTTACGATACGGCTGAAATGAAAAAAGACAACAATGGGAGTGGGGAACAGGGTATTGGGGAGAGAATAGGGAATGGTAGGGAGGAAGCAGTAGGCAGTCCCCCAAACCTTAGTTTAACACTTCATCAAATAAACTGAAGATTGCTTGAACTACAGATTAACTTGTTTCATGTTAGATTTTTAAAATAGGGTAAACATTTAAAATAGGCTACTTAAAAGCCCCCTAATATTCATATAATCTCAAAATCACCCAGTGGTCTTGACTCCCAAAGTGAATGGATACATCCCCAAACCCAGTCATGGTGAGGGCAATATTTCCTTGGATGCTTCTATCTATTCTAGCACCAGTGGTTTATTTTTCCATACGCCTATGATCTCTAACATGTCAGCAGCCTGGTCCAGTCCCTCATCTCCACCCACGTGGATAATGGCAACAGCTGCCTGGCTGGTTCTATTTGACTTCAGTTCCTCCATCCTCTAATGCAAACTTCATACCTTTCATTCATTCATTCATTCAATCAATGGGTAACGTTCAACCATTCATTCAATGGTTGTGTGTTCTTCTTCCAGTTTCTCACTCTTGTTCACACACATCCCTTCTGCCAGGTGTCTTTACTGGGTTGTACTGCCATGTCTTTGCTCACGTCCCTTATCCCCAAACCCGTGCTTTTCCTGGAATGCCCTCCTCTTTTTTATCTATTTAAGCTCTACTTACCTTAAAGGCTTAACTCAAGCCTACCTTTTCCATGAAGGCTTCCCAAATTACTCAATCTCTTTGAATTTACACCTCTTATGCAGCAGAATGAGGATCATGATTTAGTTCTTTTTACCATGTCTTCTGTTGTTCTGTCCTTGCTTTATGAATTAGACTTGTCCTACCCACCTTTACTAGGAAGTCATTTCTGATCTATAGGCTATTCCTCTGGGCTCTCATAGCTCTCTGTGCTTACTGCTAACATAACTCACACTGTGCTATGATCACTGTTGACTTGAAGACAGTGCCTAAGTCAACTAGCTTCCAACAAGTGCCTAGGTCTTAAAAAACAAGAAGGGAAATGTCAAAACCACAGTAATGGACTCCTACTTCTGGCAGCACGGAGAAGAAAAAGGGCTCTCCCATTAGAATACAACTGGATCCTGGATAAATTCCAGCAAACATAATGTTTAGCACATCGCTGTCCTCATCAGAAAGTAGAAGAGATCACTAGAGGAAGGAAAAATAACATTGAGCTGAAACCTTATGAAGGATGAGTAACGTGCAGTAGGAGAAGCTGACTTGCCCTGGGGACAAATGCCAGTATCATTATTGTGAACAGAGGCTAAGCCCTGGACCTGGCCAAAGCAGGGGAGAAAACCTGGGACTCCTGAATTAAATGGGGACCCTTTTTTCTTTTTTAAAGATAGATTTTATTTTATTTTATTTTATTTTTGGCTGCGTTGGGTCTCCGTTGCTGCGTGTGGGCTTTCTGTAGTTGCGGCAAGTAGGGGCTACTCTTCGTTGTGGTGTGCAGGCTTCTTATAGCTTCTCTTGTTGTGGAGCTCGGGCTCTAGGCGCGCGGGCTTCAGTAGCTGTGGCATGCAGGCTCAGTAGTTGTGGCTTGCGGGCTTAGTTGTTCCGCAGCATGTGGGATCTTCCCGGACCAGGGCTCGAACCCGTGTCCCCTGCATTGGCAGGCAAATTCTTAACCACTGCACCACCAGGGAAGCCCAAATTGGGACTCTTGAAGGGGCTAACACAGTCCCAGGTAAGGAGCACCCTTTGTCTCCTGGCAGAAACAAATGCATATCCTCTCTGGAGGAAAGTACACCCAATTTAGGCCTACTGGATTCCCTTAGATTAAGGAATCTTAATCTAAGATTAAGAGCTCAAAATAGGACCTCAAAATACTAAAATACAAAATATACAAGGAAATAAACTGCCATGGGCAGGAGTCAGCAGAAAACAAAACAACAGATTTAGACATCCAAGATAAGTTACAGAATATAAAATAACACTCCCAACAAACGTCAAAGAATTGGTATCATAGAGACCACATTTTCTAAGCACAAGTGATTAAACTGAAAATCAGTATCAAAAAGATAAAATTTTAAATATCCAGATTTTGGAAATTTATAAAACTTTTCTAAATCATGAATCAAAAAAGTCATAAAGGTAATTTAAATATTCTTAGAACTAAGTAATAATTTAAATACTTTAAACAGAAAAATTTGGAGAATATAGGGAAGTGGGTCTTTCAAAATTTATAATAGGAAAAAGACAGCTTGAAAATTAATTAGATAAAAATTAAGATTAAAATTAAGATGTTGTAAAAGAACCTAACATTAAATCTAAAGAAAGCAGAAGGAAATACTATAGATAAGATTCATAATTAATGAAGTGGAAAACAAATATATAAGGCAGAGGATCAACAAAGCCCAAAGTGGCAGCTAAAATCAGACAAGTAAAATAAATGTCTGGTGTAGTTGGCCAAGGGGGGAAAAAAGAAGATGCAAGTAAACAGAAGAAATGAAAAGGAGGACACAACTACCCAGGGAGCAGAGGCAAAAAGGAACATGGAATAAATTTCATTAAAAAAAAATGACATAAAACGCTCAAAATTCTAGAAAAACATTTTACCTAAATTGACTCAAGAAGAAATAGAAAGCCCAAATAGCCTATAATTATTAAAGAAATTAAATCAATAGTTAAAATATTTCCCACAAAGAAATGCCAGGTTCAGAGGGCTTACCAAGTAAGTTTTATCAAAATTTCAAGGGACAGTTCATTTCAATCTGATGTAAACCCTTCTAGAGAATGAGACAAGAGGGAACAGTCTCCAACTCAGAGGGTGTACAGACCAAAGGAACCATCTTAGAAATCTTACTAAAAACAAAGGCACTGGGACTTCCCTGGTGGCACAGTGGTTAAGAATCTGCCTGCCAATGCAGGGGACACAGGTTTGACCCCT
Organism: Stenella coeruleoalba; assembly: GCF_951394435.1. NCBI lineage: Eukaryota > Metazoa > Chordata > Mammalia > Artiodactyla > Delphinidae > Stenella > Stenella coeruleoalba. The sequence continues at coordinate 108,584,423 of NC_137169.1, forward strand.
GGTCCAGGAAGATCCCACTTGCCACGGAGCAACTAAGCCCGTGCGCCACAACTACTGAGACTGTGCTCTAGAGCCCGTGAGCCACAACTACTGAGGCCGTGTGCCACAACTACTGAAGCCCGCGTGCCTAGAGCCCATGCTCCTCAACGCCACCGCAATGAGAAGCCCGTGCACTGCAACGAAGAGTAGCCCCTGCTCACCACAACTAGAGGAAGCCTGCACGCAGCAATGAAGACCCAACATGGCCAAAAAATAAATAAATAAATAAAAATAAAGACAAAGGCACTAACCTGTACAAGAATGTTAGTAGCAGCATCATTTGTAACAGCAAAAAACTGGGAACAACCCAAATGTCCACTGATAGGTGGATGGGTAAATTGTGGTTTATGCACTTGAAATATTACATGGATAAAAATGAACAAATAATAGCTATCTACAACAACATGGATGAATCTTAGAAATAATGTTAAGTGAAATAAACAAGCAAACCACAGTGGAGTATTAGGGAATAAAATTTTGTAAAGCTAAAAAGCAAAACTGAACAATACATTTTTAAAGAATATATACATATATGGAAAGATATATATATATATATATATATATATATATATATATATATATATATATGGCAGGTAATTAATAAACACGAAATTAAGGATAGTGGTTACCTCTAGGGAGAAGCAGAAGGATAGGACAGGGTAAGAACACAAGAAATTCAATGGTATTTCTAATGTTTTAATGTACAAATTGGGTGATGGGTCATTTAATTATTATGCTTCATAATTTATCCATTTTAAATATATTCTTTATAGATATCAAACATTACATATTATAATTTTTAAAAATCTGCAATTGTGGAAATAAATGAACAAATGAATGAAGGCTCCCTGAAAGAAAACTGAGAATCCCTGACAGAAGCTACCCTATGCAGAAGACACAGTAGGTCCTCAAGTAATTTCAGCTGGTTTACTGCTTTTTCCAAATACATACCTGGATTCCCTTCCTACTGGTGCTCCCTGATATGTGCAGCTACCCCCTTCCATACACATAGCCTAAGCCCCACAATCCTGGCTAAGTCCTGACACGTACATGACAAGAGACTGACACCTGGTGGATACAGAATGAATTTAATAAAACGACTAGGGAGTAAATCTTGCACTCTGCATGGTGAAAGAGGCAGTAGGGTGGGGAACAGGGAAACAGGAATGAGGAGAAACCTAAAATTTGGAAACAGGAAAAGGAAGGATATCCATCTCTGAGATGTAAAGAAAGGGGACTGTCATCTAAACGAGACTAAAGAGATAGTCCCTAAAGAAGAATGATTTCCCTCTCATTCCTTCTGAGACTGGAACAAGAGGAAAGAGATTATAGCTGCAGTAAGGAAAATGCAAGACTATTTGGAAAAGAGGAAGCAGGTATAGCTGGTCTCAGCCTAGCAAGCTAAAACCACAGGTACTTCATAGCAGTGGCTAGGTGTCAGCTGTCTCCCCAGGAACTCCCCACTCCCAGTTTCCATTTAGGGATCTATGTGATTCTAAGGAGGCTGATCCTGCCCATTTTTCAAAAGGTACAGTCCATGATGTAGAATAAATAAGCAAACTAGCATTTACCAAACTCCTGGCCACAGTGATTGGTTAGGGGCAGGCATGTGACCCAGGCTGGCCTAACCAGAGTGAATCTTAGGGCTTTTGCTACGATTCCTGGCACAAAGATGCCCTCTCTTTCTGGCTGGACATAAATGAGGAAAACGTGTAATCCTAGGAGTGCTGGCAGCCATGAGGTGGACCAGGCTTGATCCTACAGAAGGTAGAACAGCAGGGGAAGAAAATCAATCACGGATTTAGAGACATACTGAGCCACTGGATCAGCTTTACCTGGAGCCAGCACTACCTCTGGACTTTCCAGTCACATGAGCCAATACATTTTTATTTTTAAGCCAGTTTGAGTTAGGTTTTCTATGATTTAAAATGGAAAGATGCCTATCCTATACATTCATCATACTCCATCCCTATATTTCCACAGGATAGCACAGGGATCCAGGTAAGATGGTCAGTACAGATTTATTAGTGACTCTAAAGCCAAGGGTATTGAGCTGGAAAGGTAAGAGGCAAGAACCAGGCACTATGCAAGACAGGGTGCCTCAGCTGTCTATACAGAAGAGAATGAAGAGCCAAGTGAGAAGCAAGTGCAAAGAAGGGCCTCTACTAGGCAGACAGGTAGAGTTAACGTAGCACTCTTCCCCACATACCTATCATGGGGGTGTTGCTTTGGGGTCTTTTCACTCATGGGGTAAGGAGCTTTGAAGCACATGCCCCTTTAAGTCTTTATTACCCTGTGCTGCAGTGTCTACCTCTCCCTTGACCAAATGAAGAGCCTCCTTTTGGCTTCTACTGCCCTTGATGACACTCACTTTCGGGGTGACAGGAGGAATTTTATCTTCTGCTTCTTTGGCATGCCGGGAACTGGGGCCCCTTCCTCCTCTGGAAACAGCACCATCCGCCTGACCTTGGGCAAGCATCTCCTTCTCAGCCTCTCCCATTGGCCCTGGCCTCTCTGACCCTCCAGCTGAGTTGCCTTGCCCTCCAGAGGCCCACGTCTCCAGTGGTAACCTTGAGGACTGGGCAGAGTCCACAGCAGCTGCTGACTTGTCAGGGGTAGAATTCCTTTCCCTACTTCCACCTGATTTTTTTCGAGGGCGCCCCCGTTTTCTTTTGGCATCACTTCCTGTATCCTCTATATCCTGCTTCGTTGCTTTAGCTGGTGGGTCCTGCCCACTGGCCTCACTCACAGGTACTTCAGCTGTCCTCTTCACACCCTTGTCATGGGGTCCCGGGTCACCACCTATGCCCACTTCCCTGTTCTCTGTGCCCCTCGGCTGAGTGAGCCCCCCAGGTGGAGCTTGCCCAGGCCCAGGCCCAGGTCCAGGTCCAGGCAAAGCAGGAACAGTTGGTAAGATCATGTTAATGATGGGCACAGCTGCTTGGGGTCCCCCAGCTCTAGGTGGCAGAGGCAGTGTAGCCATTTTCAGAGTGCTTGAAGAAAGCTTGGGGGCCAGGACGGGTGGAGAGACTCGGATTGGTGGAATAAGCGAGCGAGGGGCCCGAGGGAGAAGCAGAGGCAGCCGGGCCACTAGGGCATTAACCTGTGGGTTATTGGCTGCTGGCGCTGGGCTCTCCACTACACTCTTCTTTCGCTCTCCGCGTGCTGGGAGGGCAGCCCCAGCCCGGGGGTCCAGCTCCTTAGGAGGCTAAAAAGTAAAGAGAAGAACACAAAAAGTGGGAAGACTGGACAGCGGAGGAAGTACAGACACAGGAGGTGAGAAAGTACTGGACCCACTGGGTGAAGGATATACTAAACCCCCAACCCAGGGGAGCCAGGTCAAGGGCATCAACTTCCTCACCTGGGCCTGTCTCTCTGGTCTCTTATGGGCTCCGCCCTCCAGATTCTCTACACCATTCTTGGATTTAGATGACCGTTCCCGAGGGGCATGTTCATCCTCTTCTGCAGAGGTGCCAGAAAAGGTAACAAGGTGAGGAGGAAACAGAATGGAGGAGGGAGGCGATTCTGATTGACTGACTGGTAGAGGCAGGGGAAAGAAGGTGGTCTAAGGTATGTCCTAGAAGGCTCTCTAGGAATAGAAGGCAAATCCAAGGTGTCTCTATCCTAGGATGTGGGAGGGCCTTTGAGGTTGAAAGTGGCTGAGGGTTTCTCAGAACATAAGAGGGGGTCCACTCACCAGCAAGCCCCATAGCCTTGAGCACATTGGCGTGTGCAGATCGGGCAGAGATGAGATGCTGCTGTAGCAGGAAGCGGGCGACCTCAACGATGGAACTGAAGGACCGTTTCAGGATTCGCTCTGCCCAGTCACAGGTCAAGGCACAGGCAGCTTCAACCAGTTCATCTCGAGGTGCTGGGGTTACTTCTGGGCCCATTTCTGGCTGCAGTGGGGAAGGACACGCCCAATCACACTCTGAACAAAGGACCCTCCACCCCTCTCAGACACAGTGTTGACCATAAGTAAGACCAAACTAGGGATGGGAGTAGCCTCTATCAACCCATCCCAGAAACCCACAAATTCTCTCCCTCCTCTGCCTCAGCTGTAGGGTAGGCAGAAGGGCATGTCCTATATACCCAGAAACTGTGTGCAGAATGACCTAGGCTGTGTCAGGCCTCAAAACATCTCCCAAAGTCCTCTGACTTCTACCTTGGAGAGAAGAGTGCAGTTGGAGGGTTGTTACTTACACTCTCAGAGCCCTTTAGGTCAAGTCCGGGCAAGGGCGGCATAGACACCAAGGTCTTCCTTCGTATGCCACTGTAACAATATCTGACGTTTAAGTTAAGGGGCAACCAACACATGGGGGTCTCCAAGCCCCTTAGAAAGGTTGGGCTGTTTCCAGTCCTGTCCCTTCACATACTAAGTTTTCCTCCCCAGGTCCTCTAGCATAACCTCTCCAGTCAAGGATACTTGGACTGGCCCCGGCCACCAAGCCTTCGGGCTTTGATGTCAGGGAAGATCTCTCTGATGATTTTGCCAAAGTTGGCTGTGCTGAGTGGGCGGCAACAGGCGAGACTCTCACAGTACTTCCTGAGTGCGTGGGGAACAGAGTGGGAAGATACTCAGAGAAGGAGGTTTGGGAGTGGGTTCAGAGGGTCCCTGGGGATGAAGGTTGGGAAACGCTTTAAGAAGTCAGGCTCTATCAAGGCAGGGAGCTCTTCAGGGATGAGGGGGTAGTCCTGTGCCCACCATCCCACCCACCCCCCATCCACCCACCGATAGGCATCATAAACACTTTGTTTTGGCAGGCAGGTGTCAGTATGCTCTTCTAGGTGGTTGCGGATCCACCTATAAGCATACATGTACTCCTCATTGCTGAGTGTACTTGGCTCTGAGCTGCAAGAGAAGTAAAAGAGACAAGTATTACTAACATCCCAACAGTTGCCCTGGTTCTATCCAGATTATCACCTCAGTAGTGCTGGACTGAATCAGTTCATCCAGAATCCACCTTTCCCTGGTAAACCAAGGCAGGTGAGGGACTTTTCTTCCCCACTAAGGATACTGTTATGAGGATTCCTATTCACCCTGCCCCTTTTTAGGGAGCCTTTCTTTAAGAATCAGAACCTCTGGGCTTCCCTGGTGGCGCAGTAGTTGAGAGTCCGCCTGCAGATGCAGGGGACACGGGTTCGTGCCCCGGTCCGGGAAGATCCCACATGCCGCGGAGCGGCTGGGCCCGTGAGCCATGGCCGCTGAGCCTGCGCGTCCGGAGCCTGTGCCTGCGCGTCCGGAGCCTGTGCTCCGCAACGGGAGAGGCCGCAACAGTGAGAGGCTCGCGTACCGCAAAAAAAAAAAAAAAAGAATCAGAACCTCTGATATCTAAAATTCTAGCACCAAACCTACCTTTTGTCTCCAGTACTGGGCCCTGAGGGGAGCTGAAGGTAGAGATACAGCTTGTCGTTGTCTGAGAATTTCTGTACATCTTGCTGAGGTAGGGAGGAACAGAGGCAGGAGAAATAATAAGGCCAAGAAGGACCCAAGGTAGGACCCTCTGATCCTCACTAAAAAGTTCAGCTGACGTAGTGACTGGCAGGCTGACAAAGGACCTTAGAAATGATTTGAGGCTGTGCGTTCACTCTGCCCTGAGGAGCCCTTAGGGGCTACCAAGGTGAGAAGGGGAGCGGAGGGGACCACCTCTGATTTTATTTCTATTGGGCTTCTACACAAGAGGTCACAGAGGTGAAGTGAGATGCTCCAGGTCAAAGTGATAGCAAGTTGCAAGGCCAATTATCTTCTGACAGGGTAGACAACACTGACTCGCATAAACCTTTCTTACCCATATCCTCACCATCCTCATCTCCCACCAATTCTGTCTCCCTGTTGCCCTCTTCCCCAGAATACTCACCAGGATTCCCTCTACTTTGTTCTGCACGGCCTTGCTGTGGAGAAGAGAAGAAAGCTGGAGGTCATACACAAGATTTTTCCCCATCCCTATGTCTGACTGCCAGGGAGAGGACGAGGTCTGAAAAGCCTAGCAGGTGCTCAAGTACTGCTACCATGATGAAGAATCTCCCCTGGTCAGATGCACTTGCTTGGGAGGGGGAGATCATCTACAGAGGAAGTGAAGTGCTACAGGGATCTATCCCCAGGTCCGGAACGAGGTTTAGAGGTGGTGATGAGTACTTACGAAATGGTACCTCGGAGCCTCTGAAGGAGGGTGGTGGGTTCCCCTGCCTCTGCACTACCTGAGGGGGCCCTTCCCCCAGTCTTTGGGCTCTTAGCATCAGGTTCATCTTCTGCCATCCCGGCATGAGGGCTGGAGTTGGGAGAAGACAGGACAAGAAGATTTAACTCCCCCCCACCCCGCCCCAAGGCCCCAGGGCACTCCTCATCTCTCTACCCAGGAAGATAGAAAAACAGAAAGAAAGCCTCCAAATTTCCCCAGTGGTCTTTTTCTAAAACTCGCCTTCTCCAAAAATTAGAAATTATTCCATTACTTCTCCAGGGCCATATATACCCAGAGATCTTTGCCATCTCCATTCTATCTGCCCCACCTTTCTGCAGTCTCCTAAATGTGGAAAACTGTAAAGGAAGAGATAGGGGCGATTGGGAATCCACGTTAGAAAGAAAATTTCATTTCTGCCTCTGACCCCATACTGCCCTCCTTCCCCTCAAAAACAACAATAACAACCACAAGACAAAGTTGTTTAATTCTCTAATATGCTCCTCACCACTGAATTTGCCTGGGAGGTCAGAAAGGATACGAACATTTTCTGCCCTTCCAGGCTTGGAAAAAACTGGGCCCAAGTTCTCATTACTTAATCTCGCCACGGCTTCCCCCGCAGCTCCCCCTCCCCACGTCGCCGGCCCCTACGTCATCTCCCTCAACATCCCATCCTGATGCGCGCCCCCACCTCCCTCCCTTCCCCCTCCATTCAATCCCGCGTTGCTGCAAAGTGAGGGGTTCAGGGTAGCGGAACTCCTGGGCTGGGCGTAGGAAACCCGGTTGGGGGAATGGGGTCCCAGATTCGGGGCACGTGCACATGGGTGAAGAAGCAGTTGAAAATACAGCCAAAATCTTTTTCTGCTCTCCTCCCAACTCATATTGCGCCCTCCCTACCTTTGAATAGTCGCCTTCCAACACAAGCAACAATAAAGGTAAGGGAGAAAGAGAAACTACCTCGCAGCCACCTTCACTCCAGCCCAGCCCCACGGTCCTGGCCCAGCGGGCTCGTGCGTTGCTTTATTTTCTTTTTTCTGAATGGCTGGAACAGCCCCGATCTGCCTAGATACTCGGACGGCCTGTTCTACCATTGGTTGTTGCTGCCACCCGGAGACAGAAGGCGCCGGGCTCGCACCGGCGGCAGCTAAAGTCTGCCTGGTAACAGAATCTGATTGGTCAATAGGGGAGGGAAAATCCAAAGTTGGTCTTATTTGAGTCAAGAGGGGGAAGTCCGGGTTAGGTTTCGGTTAAAACTGGGGTCGGTTGGGACTGCCGGTCCCAAGAGGTTCTTCTCTTAAAGGGACCGCAGGACGAAAGACCGGGTGCTCGCCTCCTTCTGGAGCTTTCTTTGCTTTTGCTTTCTCCTTCCGTGTTTCAGTTTTGCCTTCGGTCGTCAGAGCTACAGGAAGAAAAGATTCAATGGATGATAAAATAACTAGAAAATTATAGGTAGTAGTGATGGAAGTTCGCTGTAAGCTCACATTATCCCCTTTTGATGAAAAGCAAGTTGAACCATTCCCCCCAGCCCTCACCAGCCAACACGCATGAAGACACTCACAAGAAACCTGCAAACACAGGCTCACATTCCTCATTGATGGAGGCCGCCAAACCTCAGTAGCTGTACCACGTTAAGCTAAAGTGCCCGTAGTGTTCCTAGGTTTCCCGAGTGTACTTTATCTCCTTCCAAAGAGTTGCTAATGCCTTTGCATCCCCAAAGTTCTGCAGTCAGTGAACACTGGAATTCTGACTAACTTCCCCAGGGGGGTGCTGGATGCCCACATGAATTTTTTCTCCTCAGAGAACATTGTACTGAAAGGTCAAGGGTTCTTCACTCTCTTAGTTAAGGCTTTTTAAGGTCATGAATCAGATGAAAGCAATGAACCCTCTGCCATGAAAAATGCAGGAACAGACCACGCGGTGCATCTAATTTCAGAGGTCACAGACTCAAGGGTAACCACCCTTTGAATGGAGTACAGTATTTTGTTTTGCACAGCAGATATGTTACACCCAAAACTATCAGTATATTTATAGTCCTGACTTATAGTTCTCCAGTCTCATCGTCATTGTGCTTTTGTAAAGAGGACAGCAGTGTTGCCTGATTTCATGACCATCGCCCTTTGCAGCTTCCATTTCCCTACTACCAGCTTCTGTGGGTAGCAGGGGAACCCAGAGGATCGCAGAGTTGGGGAAATAAGGATATACTGGCAGGAAGGTTTTCTAATAACAGCTAAAATTTATTTGTTAACTGTGTGCCAGATACCAGACCAAATGCTAAACACCTCGGTTTGAAGTAGGAACTATTATTGCCTCCATTTTATAGACAAGGAAACAGATTTGGAGAGGTGAAGGGACTTGTCCACAGTTACACTGTTAATTAGTGCTGGAATCAGGATCCAAAGTCAGACAGTCTGCCTTCGGAGCCCATTCTCTCTCTCTTTTTTTAAAATAAATTTATTTACTTTATTTATTTATTTTTGGCTGGGTTGGGTCTTCTTTGCTGCGAGCTGCTGTGCGCGGGCTTTCTCTAGTTGCGTTGAGCGGGGGCTACTCTTTGTTGTGGTGCGCAGGCTTCTTATTGTGGTGGCTTCTCTTGTTGCAGAGCACGGGCTTTAGGGGCACGGGCTTCAGTAATTGCAGCACGTGGGCTCAGTAGTTGTGGCTCGTGGGCTCTAGAGCGCAGGCTCAGTAGTTGTGGCACACGGGCTTAGTTGTTCCGTGGGATGTGGGATCTTCCCGGACCAGGGCTTGAACCCGTGTCCCCTGCATTGGCAGGTGGATTCTTAACAGCTGCACCACGAGGGAAGTCCCAGAGCCCATTCTCTTGAACACTGCTCTAGACTGCATAGATTTGCAGGTGCTCAGATACAAATATGGGTATAGACTGATGGAAAGATACCCCAAACACCACTGTTTGGTATGAAGGGGAATATAGAGCACTTTAACTGGAAAAAGAATTTGGGGTAAATTATGCTGGCTTAGGAATTTGCAGGTGGCAGAGAATAAGTGGAAGCTTTAGCAAAGGGAGAAAAAGTATCATAGCTATGTAAGGGAGATTATTTTGACAGCACTGTAGAAACGTGAGGTTGAGTGGGGAGGCTGGGGAGGTTAGAGATGGGAAAAACAGGCAACTGACTATTCATTTACACCAGGTGTTATGCTAAGAGCTGGGGATACAGAGCTGAATAACGTACAATGGTCCTTGCCCTGAGAAGTAACAATAAAAATTGCCTGATAAGCATCATCATAACAGCAAATATTTATATAGAGCTTAACATGTGCTGAGGATTGTTCTAAGGGCCTCGCATATGTTACATTTTTATCTTGTAGCAACTCTATCAGATAGGATAATCATCTGATAGATTATCCCCATTTTACAGATAAGGAGACTGAGGCATTGAGAGATTAATAATTTGCCCAAGTTTACACAGTTAGTGATGGAGTTAGGATCTGAATTGGGCTGCCTGGATTCAGAATTTGTTCTTAGGTGCTATTATACATTGCCTACTAATACATATTTTTAAAATTTATTTATTTATTTGTTTTTGACTGCATTGGGTCTTTGTTGCTGTGCATGGGCTTTCTCTAGTTGCGACGAGTGGGGGCTACTCTTCTGTCGATATGTTCAAATCAGTATCAGCAAGGTCCACACATTGCATTGCATTTGGTTTTGGTTGATGTTTCTTAAATCTTTCTAATCTATACGCTCTCTCTCTCTCTCTCAATTTATTTGTTGAGGAAACCGGTCATTTGCTCTATAGAATTTCCCACATTCTGCATTTTTATGATTTCACCTTTATAGTGTTTTTAGGATTTTAAAACTTGTTCTTCTGTCTCCTGTATTTCCTGTAAACTGATTGTGAGCTCTGCAGGCTTCATCAGATTAATTTTGGCTTTTTGGCAAGAATACTTCATAGGTGGTGCTGTGTACTTCCTATTACGTCACAGGAGGAACTCTTTTCGTGACGTAAAGATTGAATAGTGTATTCAGGTTTGGTCGCCTGATCTATCCATTATGAAGCACCATTTCAGTCTTTCATTGAATGGTTTTAGCAGCCACTGATGATCATTGCCTGGATCCAATTGTCATTAGAGGTTACAAATTGGTACTATCCAAATTCTGTCACTCCTTCTGAATTTACTAGCTGAAATTCTTTGTTGTTTGGTTGGTTGGTTGTTTTTTTCGTTTTGTGTTTGCGTCAGGTTGGGGGGGCTTTGGGGTTGTGGGCATCGATTTAGGGGCAGTGGTTGATGTCCCGGGGAATGACAGAACATGGAATCCAGCTCCCACAGGCTCTCACACATTGGGGGAGCTAATGCCTACCCCTCCACACAGGGCCGGATCCCCGGGGCCTAACCACCTGGGGTGCTGGTGTGGTGACTCACCAGGACCATGCATTCCTGTCTACTAGCTGAAATTTTGTAAAGGACTTTTCCTCATCAACTATTTGCTTGTCCCAAGGCAAATTCTTTCTGAAGAAGTTTGGTTATTGAAAAGGACAGGGTAGAAACCTAGGATAGACTTCTGTTAAGACCCAGTAAATCCCAAGGCTCCCTGTAATTTAATCATCTTTTATAGTCACTTATTCATTAAGGCACACTATGTGCTACTATCCAAGCTGGGTATTGGGAGGAAGCAGGGATTTTCAATATAATGTGACATATGTTCATGCTGAGGTAAAGTGCAGGAGGCCCCTAACCTGGAGCTGTCAGGGAAGAAGGGCTTTCCCAGGGAAATGGCAACCTGGCCCAGATGGCAGGTAAGGCAGCAGGAGGGAATTGGACTCGAGTTGAGGTAGATGTTTCAGGGAGCATGTTTAAAGACCTCAAAGGGAAAGAAAGTGTAATACATTCTTGGGGGAGGCCTGGCCATCTCGGGGGTCTTAGACTACTCCAGTGTTTAAAACAAAGACACCTTTGCGGAAGACTGAAAAGAATGTAGATTAATACCTGAATGTTACTTGGTACTGTCTTGGGTAGAGAGTAAAGAAGTCAATAGAATTACTGCTTGGGGGCTTTCCTGGTGGGGCAGTGGTTAAGAATCTGCCTGCCAATGCAGGGGACATGGGTTCAAGCCCTGGTCCGGGAAGATCCCACATGCCATGGAGCAACTAAGCCCGTGCTCCACAACTATGGAGCCTGTGCTCTAAGGCCCGCGAGCCACAACTACTGAGCCCACATGCCACAACTACTGGAGCCCGTGCGCCTAGAGTCCACGCTCCGAAACAAGAGAAGCCACCGCAATGAGAAGCCTGCGCATGGCAGCGAAGAGTAGCCCCTGCTCACCGCGACTAGAGAAAGCCCGCGTGCAGTGACGAAGACCCAACGCAGCCAAAAATAAATAAATAAAAATTAAAAAAAATTATCTTAGAATTACTGCTTGGCTGCTGTCTCTTAGGTTCCTGAAACTTCCATCCCATTCCTCTTATAAACAACTAAAGACTTACTGCAGAGAAAGGAGGCATCTCTGATTTGGGCAAGGTTCTAAAACACTGTCCAGGTGAGGAAACAAGAACGCCAGGGCCTAGTGTGTTGGGTTGGTTACCTTGATGTTCCCAGCCCTCCTGCCCCATCGTGTTCCTGTCTTCCAGGTAGGAGGTGACACACCTAACCTCCTCAGAACAGTGTGTTCAACTGATGGCATCATCTACGTCAGGGGTCTAAGGTACCTCCTGTGTGTGAGGGGGCACATTACATCCTCCTGGGGGTGGTGGGTGAGATTTTAGGTTCATTAAAAGAAAGCACGAATTAAAAAACAAAAAAAAAGTTTAGGAACACTGATTGACAGCTTCCTTCCTGTCAGCTTTCCTTGTGACGACCACCTCCATAATCTTCAGGTTCTGTCTGGCCATAAAAGTGAGATTCTGGCGCCCTTAGCATCGTGCTGTGATCACTGGTATGAACTAGTCATCATAACCATCCCACACCCTGGTCCTCTTCAGGACTTTCCCGTGCAAGATACAGAGGGTCGGCAGAGGAGGAGTCGTAGGCCCGGTGCCCCCAAAGACAAGGGGATCTCAGCAAAAGGTTCACCAGTTTATATCTTAGTGAAATAATTTCCAAGAGCTCAGTGAGCAGCTCGCAGCAGTGGTGGGTAGCTAGAGACACGGCTCAATTCGTTTCAACAGCCTGAGTTTGGCTTTGGGAGGACAAGCTGCCGAGGGTCGGGGACTGAGAGAGCAGAGCGAAGCCGGTTCCCTCCAGAAGTGAGGGCGCAGGGTGTGGAGTGGGGCTATAGAAGGAGTGGACTTCAGAGCCAGATGTCAGAGCTGCAGTCGCCCCCAGGGTAGCGGAGCTCATGGGCCAGGGCTGGGCCGAGGGGCTCCTTCCCAAAGTCTACCAGGAAGTTGGGGTTCAACTTCAGCCCTCCCTTTACTGTGTCTACATCGATCTGCAACATCACAGAGCCTTCCCTGGTAGAAACAGGAGGGAGAAGAAAGAGGTCAGAGGGGGCCCGTCCCCTTCCCCCAAGAATTAGGTAAGTGTGAGGGCAGGGAGAGGGGTTCCCCAGGAGGCCGCAGAGTCTGGAAGCGGAGCCAAGGAGTCTTCAGAAAGCCAAACCCCTCTGGGAGGGGAGGGCTGGGAGGGGAGCCCAGGCTGTCCACTTCTTACCTGATGAGATCAGGGTAAAACTGCTTGTCCCAGGCACTGTACAGCGACGTGGTGACGTACAGACGCTTCCCATCCAGGCTAAGCTGGATCATCTGAGGGCCTCCGGCCACTTGTTTCCCCTTAGGAAAACCAGGGGTCAGACCCCAGGGTTACATACAGATCCTAGGCGGGAATCAGTGGCACCACCCAAACCCCAAGGACATGCTCAGCCGCTGCCCAGCCCCCTCCCCCATACTTCTCCAGAACAGATCTGAGGGGCCCACAAGCACGCGGAGAGATCCTCACCTTGACCACCAGGGGCTCTGGCTGGGATTTTAGCTCCTGGTCCTCCAGCACCTGCACGGGGCCTCCCTTAACAATGCTGCCCCCGAGGAAGAGCTGGGTGGGGAGGTACACAGCATAAAGGAGGACAGTGGTGGGAGGTTAGGACATTGCAGGAAGAGAGCCCCACTCCCTCACGTTCCCCGCGTCTAGCCACGATTCCCCGTGGTCCTGGCCTGAACCATCCCTCAGCCCCCATCTTTGCTTTTCCTGCACCTCCCTTATCATGCCCCAGCCAGTTCATACCCTCCACCTCATGCCCAGACTTCTACCTCCTCCCTCCTTTCCTCTCCATCCTGCTAGGACCCACCTGTCCCGTGAGGCGGGGCCTCTGCGGGTCAGAGATGTCATACTGCCGCAGATCCCCATGCAGCCAGTTGCTGAAGTAGAGGAAGCGGTCGTCCAGGGACAGCAGGATGTCAGTGATCAGGCCTGGGTGGGGGGTTGCAGTTCAGAGGCACCTTAAGATTCTTGTTCCCCAGCCTGAGAATCAACCTTCCAATTCCCACACTCCCCTGAGCACTCACCTGGCATTTCAGGCAGCATCCAGCCCTTCACTTTCTTGGGGGGCACCTGGATCACCTTCTCCACTGACCAAGTACCTCCCTGCGTTGGGGTCAAGAGGCAGAGAGGTGAGCCTGTCAGAGCTGGGCAATGAGTGTCAGATCTGGGTCTCGCCAAGGCATACTGTCTACAGGGAGAGAGTAGATGCAGGGCCTTCTTGCCACTAGGGTCTAACCCCCATGCAAACCCCTTGAGGCAGGGATCATGTCTGCTTCACCACTGTATTCCCAGCACCTAACACAGTGCCTGACTCACTAAATATTTTTTGAATGAATGAATAAATAAATATAGCCAGTTAGGGCTTAGGGAGAAATTAGCCTAGGACTGAGAGGAGGCAGGCAGGGCAGGTGGCCTTGTTTTTTATTCCTGGGAAGTCTGGGTTGGTGGAGCCAGGCAGAGGAGGCCTGGGTCACTCCTAGGGAGAAGGGAGCGTCATGGCTATGGCAGCTGGGCAGAGTGCTGACAGGACTGCCAGGAGGAGAGGGCTAGAGTGCACGTCACCTCATTCTTATAGAAGCGCTGGATGTTGGAGCTGAGGGCACAGCCCACGAAGCCCTGATCAGCGGCCGGGTTGTGCAGGAAGCGGACCTCCAGGGGGATGAGGCCGTCCTGTAGAGTCAGGGTCTGCACCATCTCATGGCGCTGCCAGTCCCACACATGTAAGTGGTTCCCATACAGCCCTGGGGTGGGGATGCAGCCGGAAGATGGAATCAGGATCAGGGCGGGAGGGCATGGGCCAAGGCTGGGGCACAGCACAGGGGAGAAGGTTGAAAGATGGGCTGGATTATCAGAAGGACACTTGAGTAGTCAGAGCACTCAGCACATCCTGTATCATCACCGCAAGAGTCTGGGGTCCACAAGAGGGAAGTAAGAGGGCTGGAGAGTAGGGGTTTGGAATAGAGAGCAGGGGTTCGTGTGACCAGGCTCCTGCCAGCCCACGGGGAGTGGGGGATTCTCACCCGCCTCAACATCAGCGGGGTTGAAGCCATCTCGTAAGACGTTGGGAGCTGCCCATTCAGTGCTGACCATGACATTGTGTCGAGGCTGGTACCAGAAGTCATAGCCCATAGGCGCGGCACCTCCAGGCCGCTCCCACGTGCCCTTCACCTCAAATGTCTCTCCATCCAGCAGCACAAAACCCCCTGAGCAGGGAAGGAAGTAGGGTGGTAGGTAGAGTTGGTGGAGGTGCGACCCGCACCCAGCCCTCACCCCCAAGGCCTGTCCAAGAGGCTCCAAGCCCATTGCCTGGTGCCCCTCCTCCCACTGAGTTTGCCTGATCCTTAAATTCAGGAGCTGAATTTGGATACCTGTCCAAAGGGTCCCACCCAGAGGGCCGGGTAAGAAGTGGGGACTTACTCTGATGCCCCTACCTCCCATCAAGTTCATCCCTCTCCCAGACCACAGGGTAAATTTTTCCTCCCTTGAGCCAAGACCTTCTGGGACTCTATACCCTGTGCTTCCTTTGCCTAGCCTCCTACTTTCAGGGTAGAGTTCCTGCCAGAGTCTAGACTCCATTCCGCTCACTCACTCCATTTTTTTTTAGAGAGAAAATTATATTTATCTATAATTCCACATGAATGCCCACTATGTTTTTCCCCAGCTGAATATGTCATGACACCTTGCCACTTCTTTGCAAATGTAAACAGATGTCTACTCCTAAGTGTTCTTAAATCTAGGAATGTCATGCATCCCATCTCCTGGAAAAAGCACTTAAATAGAGTCTAATGCAGTCACCTTAACTGGATGACCTTAACTGATACTTCACTCCAAGCCCTTGGATGGGGAGTTCTGGTGAAATACGTAAGGCCGGGAGAGAAGCAGCACAGCATGGTGATTAGGACATAGATTCTGGAGCCACGTTGCTGGGTTTGAGTTCCAGCTCTGTGACTTAACAGCTGGCTGACTTTGGGTAAATTACTTAGCCAGTCTGTGCCCCAGCTTCCTAATCTGTAACACAGGGATCACAGTAGCATCTATCTCATAGGTTGTGTCTGGCACATAGTAGACATTTTATGTGAAAGCTCTGATCATACCATAAATGAGAAAGTGGCTGTGACAATTAAGGATCTCAAGGACTGTGAGATTTGCTCATGAACTCACGAAGGCCGATATTAAATGCACGTGTTTTCTGGGGCCATGTCTGTACTTGCTCACGTTTCCCACGGCAGACAGTTCTGACTATAACTTGTACGTGAATTCATCATTTAAGGTTCACCTTCATAAAAATAATTGAAACAACTGAAGTTACTTGACTATAGTTTAAATATTGGATGAGACCCTGCCCTCTGGTTCTCCCTGGAAGGTCATTCCATCCCTCCCTCAGTTTGGGATCTGCTTCCCTCACAGATGTGCCTACAATGCTGGCAGGTACCTTTGCCATTGCCCTTGGGGTCTCCCAAGGAACTGATCATCACGTCCCCACTGGCCAGGCAGTGGGTGGTGTGGAGGTAGCCCAGGTCACACTTGGCATGGATGTCCTTGGGCTCAACAACCTGGAAAGGGTAAGGAATGGCATCAGAATCTTACAGGGCCAGGAGTCCCCATTCCTCACTCCTCTCCTCCCACACTTCTATCTACTGACCCTACCCTCTTTTCCTCTGAAACATAGACACAATTTTCCCTGCAGGAATACAGGAAAGACTGAGTCTGCAGAGCAGCAGGGGCATCACAGAGACTGATAACTCCCCAGCAGAAAACATGGACTTCTCTCACCCTGCCTGTCTTGAGGGCACTCACAGCCCTTTGAGACCATAAGCTCCTCCCAGGCTGGGAGGACGCCAGTGTCAACTTTGTATCACCAGCGTCCAGCAGTGAGTGCCTGGCACAAAGAAGGCACTCAACAAAGTGTTGAAAGGAAGGATCAGAGGCTCCCGCCTAAGGAAAGCCCTGGGCTCCTAACTGGCTGGGGCAGAAATGGCTCCTTCTCCAGCTCGGAGTGAAAAACGAGAGCCTCCTTCCTCCCCTGTGGTGCCCCTGGGTGATGATGACCCAGCACACCTGGTAACTCTCCTCCAAAGTCTAGCCCCACTCGCTGCTGTTGAGCCCCAACCCTGCACAAGAGCTGGAGGGAGCTGCTTTAGGGGCGGCTTCCTTGCCCACAGGCTGCCCTGGGTGGCGGGCACATTAGGGGCCCAGAGCCGGCTAGGGCAGAAGACGTGCCTTGTGCAGTCTCGGAGCACGGGGCTCGGTGCCCACATCCACCACATAAATTCGGGAGGAGATGAGACTGGGCAGCAGCAGCTTGGTGCGCGACTTGGTGCTGTCCCCGAAGCAGCTGCTGCAGGTGTTCCATCCTGAGTGATGCAGCTCGTCCTTCAGGTGGGGCATGGGCAGCCGGTGGATGACCTAGGATAGGAGAGCGGGCAGGGGTGGTGCTCACCCAGACCACGCTTCTGCGCGCTTACGGAGAAGGGGCCCTCTGGACCCATTTCATCCCGGTAGCACAGCACAGACTTCATTTTCAGCACTGCCCTCGCCCATGGGTGGTGGGGGGGGTGCCCTTGTGCAGTGAACAGCCTGAACAACCATACCCAGGGAGGGTGAAGAAAGATGGAGCAGGGAAAGGGCACTGCCAGGGCCAGGGCTAGAGGAGGGGTCTGAGGGTCCTCTGGTGCCCAAGCCCCACCTCACCTGGCAGTACTGGGGAGACTTGGGGTCAACGTCCACAGTGGCCAGATAATCCGGGGCCTCAGTGTTCGTGTTTCGGTAGATACAGGGCAGGTAGACAATCTCCTCCCTGGGTCCTAGAGGGTAGAAAGCAGGTGGTGGGGTGGGCAGGGTGGGGACGAGGGCCGGGGCAAGGCAGGGTGTGTGTCAGCAGTGGAATCGGTAGCAGGCACTGGCTTGCCTACTCCTGGGGGTGCTGGCTCTCAGTCTTCCCACACTTACCTTTCATGGCCTCCAGAGGTGAAGGGTAGCCAGGTCCACACTTCCCGCATTTCGTAGCTGTGGAAACAATGGGGCATGCTGGCCGCACCGCGCTCTGGAGGATGAAGGCTCCTTCCTCACATGCTGCAACCCGAGCCCCCCAAACCCCCGGCCGCCACTGGCCAAGGCAGGGGCACTGTCTCAGGTCCCCTCCAGACCCTCAAAACCCTGATGAGTGTGTGGGGATGGCGGGAAGAGCTGCAGAGCTATGACCTGAAGGTGCACAGACCCTTGAGCAGGACCCAGCGGAGGCAGGAGAAGGGTGAGTGCAGGGGAGGCGGTGTGGTGCAGTGGTTATGACATTGACTTGGGCCCCAATCCCAGCTGGTCACTGACTAGCCAGGGGAGCTTAGGCAAATCACCTAACCCCCCTGGCCTCAGTTTCCACATCATCTGTAAAAAGAAGGTAATAAGAAGACCACATGGGCTTTTATGAGAAAGAAACAAGAAGCTGCAGTCAAGTGTGCAGCTCTGTACTTGCCCGGTAGGAGCCCGTAAACCCTGGCTGTTCTTGAGGAATAGCCATCAGGGAGTGACGGTGGTGCCCGTTCAGCTCCTTTCACTGAAAGGTATCTAAACCAGGAGCTGGAACACTTCCTGCTTCCCTCCCCTCTGGGTCCTGACCCCAGGCTGCTGGCCAGAGCCTGGGTTATATAACCAAGGGTCTGGTAAGGGAGAGGAGGCTGAAGTTCAAGGCTGCAGGACGGATACTAACTGAATGTCCTTAGACCAGTTTCTACCCCTGGGTGGGCCCCATCCACTTACTCTATCTGTAAAGCAAGTTGTTTGGCCCAACCCTGGAAAGCTCAGAGGCCCACCCACCAGAGCTGTAGGAAGTGGCCCTCCTTGTCCCCTGAAGTCTGGCAAGAGAAGCCAGTACGTGGATGTACGGGACCAAAGTCAGGAACCAAAGTCAGTCGCTGAGAAGGAGGGCTGCCACCAGGCGTTAAGCATCAGGATTTGCCGCCTAACCAGGAGGAAAGGCTGAGGAATAAACAGAGGGAGCTGTAGGCCAAAAGAAATCCTGGAGTGGAGTTCACAGGACTTGACACTGCCTCCCTGCCTGGTCCCATGGCCAGTCCGGCTACTGGCCCAGAATCGAGCCTCCACTGGTGTCTGGGCTCAGGCACTCAGCCAGGGAGCCAGGTCCCCCTACTTGCAGCGGCCAAGTGACTTAGGAGGCTGAGAGGCAGCAACAGCATTTTTGAGTCCAGAAGCGTGGTGTCAAGGTCCAGGTGTGACATCTACTCTCTCCATTTTCTCCCCTTTGTTCACCTAAAAGGGGTAATAATATCTTACCTTCTTCTCTAAGTGGCTATGAAGGCCAAATAAGACAAAGTATTCAGAAGTACTTTTATTAAGTGAGAGGTGTTGTATAAATATGAGTAGCGCTGTGCCAGAAATCCCAGGCAGTGCCTGGTGCCCAGAGAGAGGGCTGGGGCTGGGATGGGACACGGTGAGGTCCAGTCCAAAGGAATTAAGGAGACTTGTTCTGCTATACGACCAAGCTGTGTCAGGGTTTGGTACAGGAGGTGAGGCGGAGGGGAAGGAGATTCAAAACTCCGAGACATCAAGACAGAGATGCAAAATCTGCAAAACCAGAAACTGAGAGAGAAGTAAAGGTATGAAAGAGGCGTGTGAAGGAGGTACTGCCCCTCAGCACCATCTCCCCGTCCCACACGCTAACTGCCGCATCCCGTACAGCATTTCTGAGAGTCAGGGTCAGGCCCTGCGTGCCACTCGGGCCCCACTGAGCATCAGTCCTCTTTCTGGGGGAACATTCCCCCTGTCTTAAGCATCTCAAGCAAGATCTCTGAACACCTTTGGGGCTGAGATGAGCCCAGGGAAAGCTCATTGGGTTTTCCCAAGGCCAGGCTGGTTTGTTGGGCATTCTGCCAGAAAAGACCCAGATCCACAGGGGGCAAGGACCTCAGTACTCCCAGCCAGACGCAGACTCTTCCTCAGCCTGACATCCAGGAGTCCATGGATGGAGGAGTTGGAGGACTTGGCGGACTGAGAGGGTGGGACGCACTGAAACAGCCCCTCTCCCACCGCGAGAGAGGGGGGCTCCCTGATTTCCCTCCCAAAGTGATTGGTGGGGCAGGGTAGCTAAAGAGCAACCTGGTCACAGAGGCCTGGGTTCCCTACTCCCTGCAGTAAGAAGTTGGCTTAGGGCTGAAATCAGGGTTGTCTGTCTCCTATGGCAACAGACAGAGAGATAGAGCTCCTCCTAAGTACCCCTATCCTTATTTTCTCAGCTGCAGAAAGGCTCCCTGGCCGCAGGCTGCAGCTGGGGAGCGGCGGGGTGGGGGGGAGCCCAAAGTCACCCTTCCCAGCAGTCCCTCTGCCTTCCTTCCCAGACGCCTCCAGCACTTCGGCGAAGCTGGGAAATGCAGGGGTGGGGGTGGGGCGGGGCCGGTGGAGCGGAGCCTGGCGCTCCCTCTCCTAACCAGCTCCCCCTCCAGGTTTTCTGTCACTTTCTGCGGGGCGGGCCATTGGTGGGCAGCGACGGTTGTCAGAAGCCCCCCTCCTTACCCATGCTGCTTGCTGGTGCGCTTTGCTCCCGACGGGTCTGCCAGGAGTGCACAGAGACGGAGGGCTGTGCTGGTGTCCGAGGCAGGCTACGCGGGGAAGGGGCAAAGGGACGGAATTTATACCACCAACTGGGGGTGGGCGGGGAAGGGGGAGGGCCCGGCCGCCGCCCGGAGTGGATGATGGATAGCTCCTGGGCAGGGCGCTCTCAAATGGCCTGGGCGGTTGTGTTTGAGTTACTGGCTGTGTGCTTGTATGTGTGTATAAGTGTGTGTGCGCAGGTGCCTGTGCATGTGCAGATATATGCTGTGCCTGCGCACGTTTCTCTTTAGTGGAGTGGGTGCCTGGGCATGTGCGTTTGTGTGTGCTTGCTCCTGTGTACCTGGGTGTTTCCTGCGTGTGTACTTTTATGCATGTGCCTGCATGAGTGTGTATCTGTGTCTGTGTGCCTGTGTGAGGGTGCTTGTGTGTAAAAACCTGTGCTTGTGTATGTATGTGTGCCTGTGCATGTCGGTGTGTTCCTGAGTGCGTGCCTGCCAGAATATTTATGCCTGTGAGGGCATGTGCATGTGTGCCTGTGTGTGTGTGTGTGTGTGTGTGTGTGTGTGTTTGCGTGAGCGTGTATGTGCCAAGTTCCTGGGTCTCTAAATGCTCATCTCTGTACTTGGACCTGTCTCTTGGCATTTAGGGGCACCGAGGGCTGTGGGCCCATTTGCTCCTGCAACCACAGCCAGGGTCAGCCTTCTCCTAAGACTGCTTTCTTATTCCAGACAACCATGTTCCCCAAGGACTGCTCACCCATGTCTTCCTGCCAGGGCAGGGTCGTGTGTCCAGGTTCCACTTTCTCCAGACCCATCCTTTTGAGCTTTGAAGTGGAAGGAAAGTTGGCAGTGCCATTATTACCCTCTACTACCCTTATAAACCTCAGAAGGTGAAAGTGCAATGCCTCCCCCTCTTCTCCCAGCCTGGTGCCTCAATAGCTCCCCAGGGCAGGGTAGCAGGGCCCAAGGGTAGCCCAGCCTGATGCCGCTGTCCCTAGCTGACCCTGACAAGCCATAAAACTCAGGTTCTCCATCTATCCAGGAGAGAGTCCTCCACCTGGAGGATTCCATGACTGCTGAGCCTGCTCATATAGTGTCCCAGCCTCTCAGGCAAATGACAGCTACTTGCTGAAGAGCTGAGGCAGGGTTGAGGCCTGATCCCTTTAACTTTCTCTGGGGCTGCCGTCATCCAGGGAGCGAGGGTTTAGAGAGCTGGACAAGGGGACCCACACAAATTGCTCTCCATCTTGAAGCCGAGGGTCCCCTCTTTCCTCAAAGTTGGCCACCTGACCAGGGTAACCCCTGCCCCACTCTTCTAGGAGCCTGCTGGCTCTGGTCCACAGAAGCCACTTTCATCTCCTTGGATGAAAGCTCTGGGGTGGAGTTTTTATTGGATAGTGAAAGGAACAAACTTTGGGCATGAGATCACCTGTAGAAAAGAGCCACGAGGTTTCCAAACCAGAGTGGAGGGTAGGAGAGCAAACCTGGGCTTCAGTGTGATGGGTTTCTGTCCTCCTGTTTCCCATGGATGAGGGATCATTTGCCCACAAAGGAAGATGCCCTGTGGCTGCCCAGGGCAGGGGTCCTCCCTTATCCCCTCATCCCCAGTGTCACTCAACCCCTCCTGGCTCTTTCCTTCTTCTACACCCTAGCCATTTTACTGTCAGCCAGGCAGCTATCAGAGTGAGCCTCGTGGGTGCAGCTGCCCCACAGGGGTGGCCCCTGAGGACTGGTTCTTTGCCTGTCTCCA
Source organism: Stenella coeruleoalba (assembly GCF_951394435.1). Lineage (NCBI taxonomy): Eukaryota > Metazoa > Chordata > Mammalia > Artiodactyla > Delphinidae > Stenella > Stenella coeruleoalba. The sequence continues at coordinate 108,606,382 of NC_137169.1, forward strand.
ATCACCCTACCTAATCCCTCTGGCCCTCCTCCTCCTGAGGTCTCCATCACCTACCTCCTCTCTACTCTTCTGCTTTTTGGCTTCAGGTAGCCCAACATGCAAGATCTGAAAGAGAAAGAAACCCCATCCCCACCGTCTTATCAAAAGTTCTTAAGTCCAGGGCTTCCCTGGTGGTGCAGCGGTTGGGAATCCGCCTGCCAATGCGGGGGACACGGGTTCGATCCCTGGTCCGGGAAGATCCCACATGCTGCAGAGCAACTAAGCCCGGGCGCTACAGCTGCTGAGCCTGCGCTCTGGGGCCCGCAGGCCACAGCTACTGAGCCTATGCACCACAGCTGCTGAAGCCTGCGCACCTGGAGCCCATGCTCCGCGGCAGGAGAGGCCAGCGCAATGAGAAGCGCATCGACACAACTAGAGAAAGCCTGCGCGCAGCAACGAAGACCCAATGCAGCCAAAAATAAATAAAATAAAAAAAAATTAAAAAAAAAAAGTTCTTAAGTCCAAAGAAGTTGTTATTTCAGAGCTGTTGCAGACTCTGTCACCGACTGCAAGTTCTTTCATGCCCTGTGGCTCTGATCTGGCAGGCCTCTGCGGCTCCTCTTTGGCACCCCTAACCTCCTGCTGTGGCTTTCTTCCAGAATTCTTACTCCAGAGCCTGCAGGGTGCTTGGGGAAAGCTGTCCCAATCCAGGCGGCAGGTGGGGGGAGTCCAGGGTCAGGGTTCAGGCTGATGACTGAGAAGCGCCCATGGTATACTTGCTTCTTTTGACATGAACAGGGCTTGGGCTTCCACCGTGAATGGTACCCCCATCAGCATGGGATCTCCTGAGCATCCCTAATACTGCTTCTCAGGAATTTCAGGGCTGCCCTTCCCTAGCCAGAGGCCAACTAGAGTTGGGCGAGTTGGACTTCAGCTCAGATCTGCTAACCAGGGAGGCCCTGCACGGCGCCCCGACACCGGGCATCCCCCAGCCTGAAGCAAGGTGCTTGGGAAGGCTGGCGGGGTGGGTGTGGCCCACGTTCCTTCTGTTCCTTTCAAGCCCTAGAGAAGCACAGTAAATATTGGAGGGGATAGGTTATCGAGTTGACAGTTGGACAGCCAGGCGATTATGTAACTGCTGCCTGAACTTTGGCTGGGCCTCCACAAACAGGAAATGGGTTCTCAAGGCCACGGTGGGTTCTGGAGCCTCAGCTGCACAGGGAGGGCGCAGGGCGCTTACGGTTCCCTCCTTTTCTTCCACCCTCAGCCTCTTTAAACAGGCCCTGAAATCACTGATGGGGAAATGGGGAAGTGAGGGAAGAAGGACTAAACCCAGCGAAGGGAAAGTAGAGGAGATGATGAAGTCAGAGTCTCTAAGAATAACTTCATGTGTTAAAAAAAAAAAGAAAGAGAGAAAGAAAAAAAAAACTTGGTGTTCTTCATCTCTAGCAAAACAAAAATGACAGGGAAGCAGTAAGTCCGCTCCAGAGTGATAATGGGGAGAAAGGAAAGTTAACTTGTGAAACCACCTCCCGTGCACTAGCCCTTGCCTGCAGCACCCAGTTTAACCCTTGACACCACCCAGTCTTGTAAGTAAAGCACCCTCCTTTCACTCACGAAGAAACTGAGGCTCAGAGAGGGCCAAGGCTTCTGACAGATGGCAGAGCAGGATTTCCACCCAGGTCCGCCTGACTCTGGAGCTCACAGTTTTTCTAATCAATCCTTGGCGTTTTTGTGTTTTGTTTTGCTTCGTTTGGTTTCAGGAGGAGGAGGGTGGGGAGCAGAAGAACAGAAGGAATGTGGAAAGCTCTGATGTTTTGTTTCTTGGAAACCTCAGAACAGAGAAACTTTTTCTCGGAAAGGGGGAGAGGAGTGAGGAAGCAGATGTCTACAGCTTGGAGCTGTGCGGTCTTGGTAGGGGGAGTGGTGGAGACCCCCCCTGTGCTCTGGGAAAGACTGGGAGCATAGACATCTAAGTAGCAGCTGTGGTTACCTCTGGAGAGACGCAATGGAAGGAAGGTGATGATTTTCCATTTTTTCTTTATATGCTTCTGGATTTTAAAAGATAAAAAGCATGGGGAATTCCCTGGTGGTCCAGTGGTTAGGACTCTGCGCTTTCACTGCAGTGGCCCGGGGTTCAAGCCCTGGTCAGGGAACTAAGATCCCACAAGTTGTGTGGTATGGCCAAAAAAAAAAAAAAAAAGCATATATTACTTCTGTAACCAAACCCCAAATAAAGGTATTAAAACAAAACAAAACATATATATATTGAGAGAGAGAGAGAGAGAGAGAGAGAGGGAAAGAAAGAAAGGAAGGAAGGAAAGAAAGAAGGAAGGAAGAGAGGAAGAAAAGAAAACAGGATGGAAGATCAGTGCAGTGCAGTCAGGGCCACAGTGGGAGCCCATGCTAGGGAGAAGGACTGGCCCTGGGCCCTTCACCCAGCAGCTGTCCCACCAACCTCTCTGCCCTCTCCTTTGAAGACACACATGTGCATGGTCATTCATTCATTCAATCTCCACAAACATTTCTGGAGCCCTGTTTTGGTAGACAAAGTGGTGAACAAGACAAAGTTTCTGCCATCAAAGAGACGACATTCTAAGGGAGACAGCCAATAATCAAGTAAATGTGTAAATAAATAAGATTGTTTCATATAAGTGCTAAGAAGGAAGGAAGATAATGCAAGGGTGACCGAGAGTACCACATTCGAAAGGGTTGTCTGGTATATACAGGTACAGGTTTGTGTGCAAACGAACAGCATAAACAAACAAAGAACCCAGGAACACACAAACGTATACGAAAATGCCTGTAGCACATAAGGTAGCAGCCTGCGGCGGCCTGAAGCAGCACTGGCTGGACAAGTTGAAGTTTTGGCCTGCTCAGGATTTCTGAGCCCTGGCCTGCTCATTTCTCCTTGTTTTAATAGACCAACTCCATGCCCTCAGAGGAAGAGAGTAGCGTTTACTGAGAACCAGTTACCAGGCGTCACTGGTGCCAGGCTGGGCACTGCACTCTAGCAAGCAAATGGCTCAGGCACGGCCCACAGCACACCTGGAGAGGCAAGTAGCTTTTTTCTTCATCTCACCTTAAGGAAACAAAGTTTTACTAATTCATCCAGCTGCCCACGCTCATCTCACAGCACCTCCCCATCTCTGAACAATGCTGAATTCAGAGCCTGTTGCTCAGAGCAGCAACGAAGCTCAGAGAAGAGAAATAAAGAAAAAACAACAATGCCCTCTGCCAGGGCTTTCCACAAAGGGTATAATTTGAGAGAGCTTCCTCCCCACCTCGAATCCACTCAGAAATATCCTCCCTTCTGGCCTGCTGCTGATGCCTGAAACTTCACCACCAGCAGTTTATGTCTTTCTGTTATGTGATGGCCTCTTCTCACCTCTGAGCTGCAGGGATTACCCCTGGGGTGTTAAGCCGCTAGGATTTTAGCAGTGTGGTCAGATGCATGCCTCCCAGTGGGCAGTGCTGAGGAGTGGCTACTGGTCTACCGGCAAGAGCAAGGGAGATGCTAAAGAGGAGAAAGAAATTGCTTTAAAAGCAACCGTTACCTTAACTATTTTATCCCTATCTCTTGAGAGAGAAGACAAGAATAGAAAGTGAGATAGAGAGATCTCCTCTCTCTCTCTCATTCTGGAAAATTTCAATAAATACAAAAGTAGAGTGAATAGTATAACGAACCCACAGGTACACCATACACCTTCAATAAAGATCAGCTCATAACCCATCTTGTTTCGACTATACCTCCAAGCCTCCGTCTACCTTGGATTTTTTTTGCAGCAAACTCTAGACATTATATTATTTCTTGAATTAATATTTCAGTATGCATCCCTTCAAGATAAGAATTCTTTTTTAAAAACCACAATACCATAATCACCTTTACTATTACCTTTACTATTACCAAATACACCTTTACTATTACACCTTTACTATTACCAAATATTAAATCAGTGTTCAAATTTCCCCCATTGTCTCGTAAGTTTTCATTTTACAGTTTATTTGCATCAAGATCTAGACGGTCCATAACTGTCCGTTGACTTGCTCAATAAATCTCTTAGGGGCTTCCTGGGTGGCACAGTGGTTGAGAATCCGCCTGCCAATGCAGGGGGCACAGGTTCGAGCCTGGCCCGGGAAGATCCCACATGCTGCGGAGCAACTAAGTCCATGCACCACAACTACTGAGCCCACGTGCCACAACTACTGAAGCCCGCGAGCCTAGAACCTGTGCTCTGCAACAAGAGAAGCCACCGCAATGAGAAGGCCGTGCACCACAACGAAGAGTAGAGCCCGCTCGCCGCAACTAGAGAAAGCCCCCATGCAGCAATGAAGACCCAACGCAGCCAAAAATAAATAAATAAAATAAATTTTAAAAATGCTTAAAAATATAAATCTCTTAAATCTCTATAACCTAATCTCTTTAACCTCTGCCTACTGAAGACTTGATTTTCTGTTTAAATGAAGAGTCTGACTAGAACAGATATTATGTGTCTTGTAATACATCTAATCTACAAGAAGAAAAGGTGAAGTGGGTTTGAAAACCAGTTATGTAGTCTAGAAAAGGTAACGTCGGTTATAGGGACACAGGTGAAAGTTTGCCATCACACTCCGCCCTCCCCTACAGCCTTCCTCCCATGCCAGGACTGGCTCCAGAAGAGCTGAGACAAGAGCCATAAAGCCATTGCTTTAATGCAATCATCTCCACCTTTACAGAGACCCACTTGGCTTGCACCCTTTCAGTTAAGAGCCTGGGAAGAAAGAATTGCATCATTCTTGGTTAATGGCCCAAATTAAGCCATCAACCCCCCTAATCAAGCCTTCATTTTGGACATGTTACAGTACTGTAAATAAAATATCCAAAGGAAAATAAAAGCCCTTCCGTTTGAGGCTGGAAGAACCTTTGGTCCCTGGAGTCATATTCCTGAGTCACAGTTTCTCTACGAAGACTCAGGGCAGGCAGGAACAAATCCTCTCCTTCCCTTGGGAGCCCAGGGCCTCTGCTTTCTCACCTCGGCACCAAGATGCTGACTGGGAAGAAAGTAGGGGATACTTCTCCCAGTGCCCCAGAAAGACAGGAGTCCCAAGGTTTGAGGAGACGTCCTCAGTTCTACTTGGAATCAGAGGGAGGCCCGGGAAAAAGTCTCCATGCATATCCTGGATTCTCTGTCTTCTATACACCATATCTAACCTGCTGTTTCCACTAGGATCTCCCCAGGGTCACAGCCATGTGTAGAAATACTAATAATTGCTATTTGGGAAATGAATACTGTGAGAGTTCTTGTCTCAGCTTGTCAAAAGTCAACCAAAGTTTAAAAGGCAAAGTTTAAACTGAAAAACAATGATTGCTCTGAAGATCCAAAATCTCCAACAAATCAATTGGAAAAAGACAGTGCAACAGAGAAATGTGCCAAGAATATGAAAATGAAAGATAAATGGCTTTATAAACATAAGAAGAGTTACCCAATCTCATTAGTAATCAGAGAAATGCTTGTTAAAACCACAATATGACATGATTTTCAAAAATAAAAAGGCTGATAATATTCAGGTTGGAAGGAGTGTGGGGAAAAGGTCATGCTTGTATTTTATTGGCAAGAGTATAAAATGGTGAACATTTTAAGAAGGCAATTTAGCAATACCTAGCAACATTTTAAAGGGAAATCCATTTTAATGATCTGCTCTGTGGAAAGGCAAGTATGCAATATAGACAAGGATACAAATATGTGAATAGAATGTTCATTGCAACGTTGTTTGTAATAGCAAGAAGTTGGAAACAATCAGTAGGGGAAATGGTTAAATACGTTATGTAACATCAATAATATGGAACACCAAGCAGTCATAATGTACAGTTTTGTATATACTGATATGGAAGGATATCCAAGGAATATGGTCAAGGGGTAAAAAACAAAAAATAGTATAATCTTATTTAATTAAAACTATATATTAAATTAAACCATTTAATTAATTGTTTAAATTAATTTAATTTATATTAAACTAGTTTAAATTATATATGTTTAAGTTATATCTATGTGTATTTATGTGTTCATAAAAAAGGATTTGTAGAGATAAATCATCCTTTATTATACCAAACATACCAAATGCAACTGACAGTGGTTACCTCTGAGGAATTGGATTATAGGGAGCAATTTTTATTTTTACATTATATATCAATTATGTTTTTTAATTTTTTAAAATAAATTTATGTATTTATTTATTTATTTTTGGCTGCATTGGGTCTTCATTTCTGTGCGCAGGCTTTCTCTAGTTGTGGCGAGCGGGGGCCACTCTTCATTGTGGTGCGTGGGCTTCTCATTGCGGTGGCTTCTCTTGTTGCGGAGCACGGGCTTTAGGCGTGCGGGCTTCAGTAGTTGTGGCACGTGGGCTCAGTAGTTGTGGTTCGCGGGCTTAGTTGCTCCGCGGCATGTGGCATCTTCCCGAACCAGGGCTTGAACTCCAGTCCCCAGCACTGGCAGGCGGATTCTCAACCACTGTGCCACCAAAGAAGTCCCTATTTTTATTTTTTTAATTAAAATTTTTTTTATTTGGCTGCATCACACAGCTTGTGGGGTCTTAGTTTCCCGACCAGGGATTGAACCTGCACCCTTGGCAGTGAAAGTGCCAAGTCTTAACCACTGGACTGCCAGTTATGGAGTTTTAAAAGTTTTATAGTAAGCTTGAAATACATACATAATTTAAAAATTGAAATAATGAAAGAATACAATAACACAGTTTCTTATTAGAAGAGCAAAACTTTTAAAAGTTAAAATCCAGTATTGGTGAGACAGGAGGAAAAGGGCATGCTCATTCAGGATTGGTGAGAGTACCAGCTGGTGCCTGATTAACAAAATGCAATTTGTCACTACCTATCAAAATTTAAACTGTGTGTACCATTTTACCTAGGAATTCCACTTTCAGGATGTAGTCTAGAGACATACCTGGACAAGTAGGCAAGACACAGGTAATAATGATAATAACAACAACAGCCATCACTTATTAAATGCTTAATAAGCCCTTGGTGCTGTTTTAAGGACTTAAAGACAAACAAAGAGACGTGAACCACACGTCTCATATAAAAGCTTACCTGTGCCAGGTACTTCTCTAAGCTCTTTACATGCTCTGTGTGTGTTTTATTTATTTATTTTTAAAAATTTATTTATTTTGGGCTGCATTGGGTCTTCGTTGCTGTGTGCAGGCTTCTCACTGAGGTAGCTTCTCTTCGTTGCCGAGCACCGGCTCTAGGTGCACGGGCTTCAGTAGTTGTGGCTCGGGGACTCAGTTGCTCCCCGGCATGTGGGATCTTCCCGGACCAGGGCTTGAACCCGTGTCCCCTGCATTGGCAGGTGGATTCTTAACCACTGTGCCACCAGAGAAGCCCTGCTCTGTGTGTTTAATCCTCATAACAGCCCTGTGAAATGAGCACTCTCATGTCCACTTGACAGATAAGGGAGTTACATATACCAAAGGGAAGTAACTTGATGAAGTCATACAGCTAGTGAGTGGCAGAGCCCAGGAAGTGAACCCAGGCAGTTGGCGTTAGACTCTGTGCCTGTGACTCCTACGCTATAATAATGTAGTAAATCATATAATCTTCACAGCTCCTTGGGATAGGTTGTTTTTGTGTTTTATTGTTTGGGTCTGGCCAGCACATACATCTCTTTTTAAGTTTGGTGGGAGACAGAACCCACCAACCACTTCAGGAACCAAAAGGCCAGATACTCACTGTCCCAGGTCCCCTTGCAGCTGGTAGCAAGCATGTGACTCGGTCTTGGACAGCCAGCTGTGCCGAAGGAGGACCATGACACAGAGAAATAGGGACAGTGGGGAGTGGGCTTTGGTTGATGCGGGGGGGCACGCAAGTGTTTGGGTAGGTAGCATGCTACAGAAGCTCCTAGGGTCCCATGATGCTGGTGGAGCCAGGGCTGCACTTGAAATTTGAGAGGTAGAAGCTGCGTTCTGAGAATGGGGTCTCAGACGAGGAAAGCTCTCCGGCTGCTCCTGGCTGCAGTTCAGGCACATCTGTCACTGGGGCCTTATGACTCAGGGGATCCAGTGGTGCTTGACATACTGGGGTGATCTTAGAGACTGTGGCAAGCAAGTCCCAGAAGGAGAGTCCCCAGGGTGGCCCAAAGCGGTGATGAGGTCCAGCCAACTTCAGCAAGTAACAGTTCTTCTCTTGATAAATAGCTTCTTGTGAGTTTCTGGATCTCAGTAGAAACCAAACATAGGGCCAAGCCCCTTATGAACTGAGGATTATCTGATCCACCCAGCCAGCCCAAGGTCTCACAAGCCCTGGTGCTCCTCGTCTTCAAATAGAGCTGGCTGGAGCCTGATAGTATCCTAAAGGCAGAAAGGAGCCACAGAATGCCCTGGTGTGCCTTCTAGCTTGCCATATCTTGCTAAATAACCTCTCCTCCCTCAGTCCACTCCAGTGGCTTCAGGAGAAGTTAGGCATGAAGACACTGGAAACAAAAAAATAATTCCAGGGGACCTCCCTGGTGGTCCAGTGGTTAAGAATCTGCCTTCCGATGCAGGGGACACGGGTTCAATCCCTGGTCGGGGAACTAAGATCCCACATGCTGCGGGGCAACTAAGCCCGTGCGCCGCAACTACTGAGCCCGTGGCTCTAGAGCCCGAGCGCCACAACTAGAGAGAAGCCCACGTGCCACAACGAAGATGCTGTGTGCCACAACTATGACCCAACACAGACAAATAAATAAATAATTATTACAAAAAAAATTCCAACTTGGATTGCAGGAGACTGGCTCTGCACCATACACCATCACCAGCCAGAAGTGGCTTATTATTAAGAGATTAACAGCAAGAATTCTAAATAGATAAACAAGGTACTACTGTAGAGCACAGGGAACTGTATTCAATATCTTGTAATAACCTATAATGGAAAAGAATCTGAAAAAGAATATATATATATATATTTATTTATTTATATGTAAAACTGAATCACTTTGTTGTATACCTGAAACTAACACAACATTGTAAATTAACTATACTTCAATTTTTTAAAATGGTTATAAAAACCCACCACAGTTAAAAAAAAAAAAGATTAATAGCAAGAATTCTAGAACCAGACTGCCTGTATTTGAATTCTGGTTCCACTAGTTCCTAGCTATATGAATTTGGGCAAGTGTTTTTTTTTGTTTTGTTTTTTTGCGGTACGCGGGCTTCTCACTGTTGTGGCCTCTCCTGTTGCGGAGCACAGGCCCCGGACGCGCAGGCTCAGCGGCCATGGCTCACGGGCCCAGCCGCTCCGCCGCATGTGGGATCCTCCCGGACGTGGGCGCGAACCCGCGTCCCCTGCATCGGCAGGTGGACTCTCAACCACTGCGCCACCAGGGAAGCCCTGGGCAAGTGTTTTAATCCCTCTGAACATCTGTTTCCTTATCTCTAAAAGAGAGATAATAAAAATACCTAACCTCGTAGGTTGGTTTAAAAATTAAATAACTTAATGTATGTAAAACTCTTTGAATAGTCCATGCACTAAGTGTTCCTGTTATTATTGCGGTAACAAAGCGCTTCTGAGAAAAAGTTCTAGAGATCTATTGCACAACAACGTGTGCATATATACTTAGCACTATTGAACTGTACATTTAAAAATGGTTAAGACAGTAAATTTAATGTTATAGGTTTTTTACCACAATTTAAAAATGTTTTAACCCTTAGGAAAGCAGAAGTTTTTAGCATGGAATTTTTTTTTGGATGGAGCTTTATTTATTTATTTATTCATTTATTTATTTTGGCTGAGCCACGTGGCTTGCGGGATCTTATTTCCCCGACTAAGGATGGGACCCGGATCCCCGGCAGTGGAAGTGCGGAGACAACCACCGACGGCCAAGGAATTCCCTGGAATTTTATAAGATATTTACTTTCAAATCTAGAGACTCAGTGGTCTTTTTCTTAAATTGTACATAATTAACAAATGCCTCTTCATTGAAAAAAAATAGTAAAGCCCTTCTGAGAGATGATCCTGGAAGTTAATGGAGAAAGAAAATCCTCCAATGGGTAAAATTTCAAGTAGAATACATCATTGGCTCTTTTGGGAGAAGACACAGAGGATCTATACTGATTCATGTGCAAGGTCAGTGATTTGGCTGGGTGGACAAACTTAGATGGAACAAAATCAGAGGGTTTGGGAAGAAGTCTTGTGAATGGACCTCTTAGGAGGGCCCCAGAACACAAGAATATTTGTGTCTAGTAGAGCCACTCACCACAAGGTCGTCTCCCTAGACGCTGCTCCTGGTGGTCAGATGGGTAAGGTGAACCCGCTTTATGGGTGTCATTCTGTTTCTCCCTGAGACATTCTATGAACCAAACAGCTGTGGTGGCAAGGACACAGGCTGTATGTGGCCTTCACAGGATGGACCGCCCCTTACCAAGTCAGACCTAGTGGGGGCTACTGCTGAAGGTCAGCTTGGCCCACAAAAGTTACCAATTCAGCCCACCTACTTGATGAAGGGTGCTTATGTTAGCTCTCCTCCAACAAGGAAGGGGCAGAAATTTGTTCTCTCTAGAAGGCAATTATGCATTTTAAGCCTTGGATTTATTTTCCCTACTCCCATACATCTGCCCACCCCCTACCCTCTGTGGACATTCCAGATGCCTCATACGCTATCGTGGCTCCCCACACGCGTGGCTTCTGACCAAGATCTCGCTGTACAGTGAAAGAGTGTTGACAGTGTCTGGAACGCGAAGTGCTCTGCAAGTATTAGTGTAACCAAAAGCGGGGTCCAGCGGCTCAGTGCTCGAAAGTCCATAAAGAGGCAAGTTGGTGGAAAGGAAAGTTTGCTTTATTTTGGAAGCTGGCAACCGGGGGGGGGGGGGGGGGGGGGGTAGGGCGGATTCCCCCTCCCCCTCCCCGCCCCCTCCCCTCCCCCCCCCACTGACAATCAGTGGGCAAGAGCTTTTATAGATGTAGGGAGGGGCTACATGCAGAAACAGCACAGTCAGCTCTGACAGTCATCTTGAAATTGGTCATGCGGTGGTCTGACCAGCGTCGTCTTGATTTAAAAAAATATATTTATTATTTATTGTTGTGGCTGTGCCTGGTCTTAGTTACAGCATGTGGGATCTTCGTTGCAGCATGCATGCGGGATCTAGTTCCCGGACCAGGGATCGAACCCGGGCTCCCTGCATTGGGAGAGTGGAGTCTTTACCCACTGGACCACCAGGGAAGTCCTTAGATTGTCTTAAGTACAGTTAATCTTCAGTTCCAGGGTTGGTTTGTTCCCATTTCCTTGAGGCCAATTCTTGGAACTGTGGCATCTTATGTCATGGCTACAGTCTGGTCATCATGTAGTTAACTTCTTCCACCTGCTGGGGGTTTCAGTATCTAAAAGACAGCTCACAGGATATGGCTCTGAATGTTATCTACCGCCTTTGAGAAGGAACTAAAGGTCCTTGACTTTGCTTACAGACTAAACTATTATTGTTTTGTCCTGTTTGACTGCTTTTCTTTGCTTCTGCATTTTCTCACTTCTCTGATTAAACTTATTCTTTGGCTAAAGATTTTCCACAGACAAGAGGCAGGCGGAGGACATGGTGGGGAAGGACCATAGTGTCCTCCTCCATTTCATTAGCTCATCTAATCTTCACAGAAACCATATTAAGCTAAATACCATTATTATCTCCATTTTACAGATAAGGAAACTGAGTTACAGAGAAGTTTTATAAATGGCTCAAAGTCACAGTAGGTAAGTGAGTGGTGAGGCCAATATATGAATCCAAACAGTTTGGCTCGAGAGTCCATGTTCTTTACCCTGGAAGGCCCATGGGAGTCATGAGTCTTATGTACTCCATCCCTCACAAGCAGTTGGCTTTGTAGAGACTGAGTTATGGCAAAACCCTCTGAGAATGGAGTGCTGACCCCAGAGTGGAGTGCAGTGTATGCTCTGAACCAGCAGCAATTCTATGGCACCATTTCTTTCTTAGCCAGGATACATGGTGGCCCCAGGAAGAGGGAGATAGAGGTGGGAGTGGGGCCTCTAACTACTACACCTAATAACCCACAACATTTTTGCGTGTAGCCCCATGACTCTGGGCTTTGCTGGTTTAGAGGTTTGGTATCCCAAGGAGGTTTGCTTCCACAAAGAGGAGACACCAATAGGCCCATTGCACTGGAACGTGAGACAGAAACCTGGCCATTTGGGGCTTTTTAAGCCATTGAGTAAACAGGCAAAGAAGGGGAATAAGACGTTAGCTGGGATGATTGATACTGATGATTTAGAGAAAATAAGGTTACTGTTACACAGCAGGGTCAGAGAGGAGGATGTGTGCAACCCAGCGGCACCCCAGGGATATCATATACCATCATGTCCAATGGTTAAAGTTAACAGAAGACTAAACCAGCAGAAGCAAGATAACAGCTAGTTATCCTCCAGGAGTGAAGGTTTAAGTCACTCCATGAGAAAAGAACCCAACCATCTTAAGTCCTGCCTGTATAACATAGTGGTTTAGAGCCTGAGCTCGGGTACCAGACTACATGGATTTAAATCTGAGTGCTAACACATGCTGGCTGTGTACCTGTGTCTACTTTAGTTTCCACACCTGTAACATGGGGATAATAATAGTTCATATCTCAAACGGTTATTTTGAGAATTAACACTTATAAAACACATAGAACAGGGTCTGGCATGTAGTAAACACTCTATAAATGTTAGCTATTATTAAGACAAAGGAATGAGAAGCAACAGAGGAAAGTCATAAATACCAGTGACAGCCTCAGGCTCAGTTGTGAAAATGAGAACAGTACAGGAATGTTTATACCAGTTTTATTTGTAATAGCCAAAAACTAGTCAGAAACAATCCAGATGTTCGGCAGTATGTGATTGAATAAACTGTGGTGCATCCACACCATGGTAGATTGCAGCAGTAAGAAGAAATGAACTATTGCACAGAGAAAGAAACCATCAAAATGAAAAGGTAACCTACGGAATGGGAGAAGATACTTGTAAATCATCTATCTGATAAGAGGTTAATGTCCAAAATTTATAAAGAGCTCATACAACTTAACTGCAAAACCCCAAACAATCTCATTAATAAATGGGCAAAGAATCTGAATAGACATTTTTCCAAAGAAGACATACAGATGGCCAACAGGAACATGAAAAGGTGCTCAGCATCACTCATCACCAGGGAAATGAAAATCAAAAGCACAAAGAGGGCTTCCCTGGTGGCGCAGTGGTTGGGGGTCCGCCTGCCGATGCGGGGGACGCGGGTTCGTGCCCCGGTCTGGGGGGATCCCGTGCTCCGCGGCGGGAGGGACTGCGGCGGTGAGAGGCCCGCGTACAGCCAAAATAAAAGCACAAAGAAGCGCCGGTGGGGCACAGCTACAAGTGGAGGCACGCACCACGGTCCCGGGCGGGCAGCCCTCAGCCATGGCGCGCGGCCTCCAGCTCCTGCTCCTGAGCTGCGCCTGCAGCGTGGTGTCCCCTGCCCGGGAGGTGAAGGTGGCCTGTTTGGAGGATGTGGACTTGCCTTGCACTGCCGGCTGAGACCCGCAAGTTCCCTACGCGTTCTCCTGGGCCAAGCTTACAGATGGCTGTGTAGAGAGGATGGAGGTGTCCCAGGAAGACCTGTGGTACTCTCAGCAGAGGGGCTCTTCAGCGGCCCCCAGGGAAAGGCTGTATTCCCTGAGGTTCCGAAACACTACTAGCTACAACTCGGGGACCTGCAGGTACTCTCTGGGAGATCCAGAAAGGCAGAGAAAGTTAAGTGGGACGGTGATCTTGAAAGTGACAGGATGCTCTAAGGGATGCAAACAAGAGACTTTTAAGAAATACAGAGCTGACACCGTGGGGCCAAGGACACCGGCAGCAGAAGTCCTGGGAAGTACTCCTTGGCGTGAGCCTTCCCAGAGTCTGTCATTAGCCCCACCAAAGAGCCCAGGTAGACTCCAGTGTTGGGTTGCCTCAGGCAAAACAACCAACAGGGAGGGAACCCAGCCCCACCCATCAACAGTCAGGCAGATCAGAGCTCTGGTGAGCTCTTTCCACCAGAGCAACAGTCACCTCTACCCACCACCAGTCCCTCCCGTCAGGAAACTTACACAAGCCACTTAGACAGCCTCATCCACCAGAGGGCAGACAGCAGAAGCAAGAAGAACTACAATCCTGCAGCCTGTGGAACAAAAACCACATTCACAGAAAGACAGACAAGATGAAAAGGTAGAGGGCTATGTACCAGATGAAGGAACAAGATAAAAGCCCAGAAAAACAACTAAATGAAGTGGAGATAGGAAACCTTCCAGAAAAAGAATTCAGAATAATGATAGTGAAGATGATCCAGGACCTCGGAAAAAGAAAGGAGGCAAAGATTGAGAAGATGCAAGAAATGTTTAACAAAGACCTAGAAGAATTAAAGAAAAAACAAACAGAGATAAACAATACAATAACTGAAATGAAAACTACACTAGAAGGAATCAATAGCAGAATAACTGAGGCAAAAGAACAGATAAGTGATCTGGTAGACAGAATGGTGGAATTCACTGCTACGGAACAGAATAAAGAAAAAAGAATGAAAAGAAATGAAGACAGCCTAAGAGACCTCTGGGACAACATTAAATGCAACAACATTCGCATTATAGGGGTCATAGAAGGAGAACAGAGAGAGAAAGGACCAGAGAAAATATTTGAAGAGATTATAGTCGAAAACTTCCTTAACATGGGAAAGGAAATAGCCACCCAAGTCCAGGAAGCGCAGTGAGTCCCATACAGGATAAACCCAAGGAGAAACACACCAAGACGCGTCGGCATGTAATCAAATTGGCAGAAATTAAAGACAAAGAAAAATTATTGAAAGCAGCAAAGGAAAAATGGAAAATAATATACAAGGGAACTCCCATAAGGTTAACAGCTGATTTCTCAGCAGAAACTCTATAAACCAGAAGGGAGTGGCATGATATACTTAAGTGATGAAAGGGAAGAACCTACAACCAAGATTACTCTACCCGGCAAGGATCTCATTTAGATTCGATGGAGAAATCAAACAGACAAGCAAAAGCTAAGAGAATTCAGCACCACCAAACCAGCTCTACAACAAATGTTAAAGGAACTTCTCGAAGTGGGAAACACAAGAGAAGAAAATACTCCAACCAAAAGACACAGGCTTTCTGAATGGATACAAAAACAAGACCCATATATATGCTGTCTACAAGAGACCCACTTCAGACCTAGGGACACATACAGACTGAAAGTGAGGGGATGGAAAAAGATATTCCATGCAAATGGAAATCAAAAGAAAGCTGGAGTAGCTATACTCATATCAGATAAAATACACTTTAAAATAAAGACTGTTACAAGAGACAAGGAAGGACACTACAAAATGATCAAGGGATCAATCCAAGAAGATATAACAATTATAAATATATATGCACCCAACATAGGAGCACCTCAATACATAGAGCAATTGCTAACAGCTCTAAAAGAGGAAATCGACAGTAACACAATAATAGTGGAGGACTTTAACACCTCACTTACACCAATGGAGAGATCCTCCAAAATGAAAATAAATAAGGAAACAGAAGCTTAAATGACACAATAGACCAGATAGATTTAATTGATATTTATAGGATATTCCATCCAAAAACAGCAGATTACACTTTCTTCTCAAGTGCACATGGAACATTCTCCAGGATAGATCCATCTTGGGTCACAAATCAAGCCTCAGTAAATTTAAGAAAATTGAAATCATATCAAGCAGCTTTTCTGACCACAATGCTATGAGATTATAAATGAATTACAGGGAAAAAAACGTAAAAAACAAACACATTGAGGCTAAATAATACGTTACTAAACAACCAAGAGATCACTGAAGAAATCAAAGAGGAAATCAAAAAATACCTAGAGACAAATGACAATGAAAACACGACGATCCAAAACCTATGGGATGCAGCAAAAGCAGTTCTAAGAGGGAAGTTTATAGCTATACAAGCCTACCTCAAGAGACAAGAAAAATCTCAGGTAAACAATCTAACCTTATGCCTAAAGGAACTAGAGAGAGAAGAACAAACAAAACCCAAAGTTAGCAGAAGGAAAGAAATCATAAAGATCAGAGCAGAAATAAATGAAATAGAAACAAAGAAAACAATAGCAAAGATCAATAAAACTAAAAGCTGGTTCTTTGAGAAGATAAACAAAATTGATAAACCATTAGTCAGACTCATCAAAAAAAGAGGGAGAGGACTCAAATCAATAAAATTAGAAATGAAAAAGGAGAAGTTACAACAGACTCCGCAGAAATACAAAGCATCCTAAGAAACTACTACAATCAACTCTATGCCAATAAAATGGACAACGTGGAAGAAATGGAAAACTCTTAGAAAGGTATAGCCTCCCAAGACTGAACCAGGAAGAAACAGAAAATATGAACAGACCATTCACAAGTAATGAAATTGAAACTGCGATTAAAAATCTTCCAACAAACAAAAACCCAGGACCAGATGGCTTCACAGGTGAAGTCTATCAAACATTTAGAGAAGAGCTAACATCTATCCTTCTCAAACTCTTCCAAAATATAACAGAGGGAGGAACACTCTCAAATTCATTCTACGAGGCCACCATCACCCTGTTACCAAAACCAGACAAGGATGTCACAAGGAAAGAAAACTACAGGCCAATATCACTGATGAACATAGATGCAAAAATCCTCAACAAAATACTAGCAAACAGAATCCAACAGCACATTGAAAGGATCATACACCATGATCAAGTGGGGTTTATTCCAGGAATGCAAGGATTCTTCAATATACGCAAATCAATCAACGTGATACACCATATTAACAAATTGAAGGAGAAAAACCATATGATCATCTCAATAGATGCAGAGAAAGCTTTCGACAAAATTCAGCACCCATTTATGATAAAAACCCTGCAGAAAGTAGGCATAGAGGGAAATTTCCTCAACACAATAAAGGCCATATATGACAAACCCACAGCCAACATCATCCTCAATGGTGAAAAACTGAAAGCATTTCCACTAAGATCAGGAACAAGACAAGGTTGCCCACTCTCACCACTCTTATTCAACATAGTTTTGGAAGTTTTAGCCACAGCAATCAGAGAAGAAAAGGAAATAAAAGGAATCCAAGTCAGAAAAGAAGTAAAGCTGTCACTGTTTGCAGATGACATGATACTATATATAGAGAATCCTAAAACTACCAGAAAACTACGAGAACTAATCAATGAATTTGGTAAAGTAGCAGGATACAAAATTAATGCACAGAAATCTCTGGCATTCCTATACACTAATGATGAAAAATCTGAAAGTGAAATCAAGAAAACACTCCCATTTACCATTGCAACAAAAAGAATAAAATATCTAGGAATAAACCTACCTAGGGAGACAAAAAACCTGTATGCAGAAAATTATAAGACACTGATGAAAGAAATTAAAGATGATACAAATAGATGGAGAGATATACCATGTTCTTGGATTGGAAGAATCAACATTGTGAAAATGACTCTACTACCCAAAGCAATCTACAGATTCAATGCAATCCCTATCAAACTACCACTGGCATTTTTCACAGAACTAGAACAAAAAATTTCACAATTTGTATGGAAACACAGAAGACCCCGAATAGCCAAAGCAATCTTGAGAACGAAAAACGGAGCTGGAGGAATCAGGCTCCCTGACTTCAGACTATACTACAAAGCTACAGTAATCAAGACAGTATGGTACTGGCACAAAAACAGAAAGATCAATGGACCAGGATAGAAAGCCCAGAGATAAACCCACACACATATGGTCACCTTATCTTTGATAAAGGAGGCAGGAATGTACAGTGGAGAAAGGACAGCCTCTTCAATAAGTGGTGCTGGGAAAACTGGACAGGTACATGTAAAAGTATGAGATTAGAACACTCCCTAACACCATACACAAAAATAAGCTCAAAATGGATTAAAGCCCTAAATGTAAGGCCAGACACTAGCAAACTCTTAGAGGAAAACATAGGCAGAACACTCTATGACATAAATCACAGCAAGATCCTTTTTGACCCACCTCCTAGAGAAATGGAAATAAAAACAAAAATAAACAAATGGGACCTAATGAAACCTTCAAAACTTTTGTACAGCAAAGGAAACCATAAACAAGACAAAAAGACAACCCTCAGAATGGGAGAATATATTTGCAAATGAAGCAACTGACAAAGGATTAATCTCCAAAATTTACAAGCAGCTCATGCAGCTCAGTAACAAAAAAACAAACAACCCAATCCAAAAATGGGCAGAAGACCTAAATAGACATTTCTCCAAAGAAGATATACAGACTGCCAACAAACACATGAAAGAATGCTCAACATCATTGATCATTAGAGAAATGCAAATCAAAACTACAATGAGATATCATCTCACACCAGTCAGAATGGCCATCATCAAATATCTAGAAACAATAAATGCTGGAGAGGGTGTGGAGAAAAGGGAACCCTCTTGCACTGCTGGTGGGAATGTGAATTGGTACAGCCACTATGGAGAACAGTATGGAGGTTCTTTAAAAAACTACAAATAGAACTACCATATGACCCAGCAATCCCACTACTGGACATATACCCTGAGAAAACCATAATTCAAAAATAGTCATGTACCAAAATGTTCATTGCAGCTCTATTTACAATAGCCAGGAGATGGAAACAATCTAAGTGTCCATCATCAGATGAATGGATAAAGAAGATGTGGCACATATATACAATGGAGTATTACTCAGCCATGAAAAGAAACGAAATTGAGCTATTTGTAATGAGGTGGATAGACCTAGAGTCTGTCATACAGAGTGAAGTAAGTCAGAAAGAAAAAGACAAATACCGTATGCTAACACATATATATGGAATTTAAGGGATAAAAATGTCATGAAGAACCTAGGGGTAAGACAGGAATAAAGACACAGACCTACTAGAGAATGGACTTGAGGATATGGGGAGGGGGTAGGGTAAGCTGTGACAAAGCGAGAGAGTGGCATGGACATATATACATTACCAAACACAAAATAGCTAGTGGGAAGCAGCCGCATAGCACAGGGAGATCATCTTGGTGCTTTGTGACCACCTAGAGGGGTGGGATAGGGAGGGTGGGAGGGAGGGAGACGCAAGAGGGAAGAGATATGGGAACATATGTATATGTATAACTGATTCACTTTGTTATAAAGCAGAAACTAGCCCACCATTGTAAAGCAATTATACTCCAATAAAGATGTTAAAAAAAAAAAGAAAAGAAAGGAGGAGGGCTGAAGTTTTCCCCTTTGCTCTTCAAAATCTTTGCTTCCTTTTAGATGACTTTATAAAACGGCTTTATTGAGATGTAATTCACATACCATAAAATTAATCCATTTAAAGTGTACAGAGCCCGCAAGTCGCAGCCTGCTCACCTCACACCCGCCCACCCCACTGGAGCCCAGAATTCCTGTGATCATATTTGAATAAGTCACTTGGAGAGAGCCCGTAGCTCCATTGCACCATGTGTGGCATTTGGGCCCTCTTTGGCAGCGACGACTGCCTTTCTGTTCAGTGTCTGAGTGCTATGAAGATTGCACACAGAGGTCTAGATGCATTTCTTTTTGAGAATGTCAGTGGATACACCAACTGCTGCTTTGGATTTCACCGGTTTGTGGTGGTTGACCAGCTGTTTGGAATGCAGCCAATTTGAGTGAAGTAATATCCTTACTTGTGGCTCTGTTACAACAGTGAAATCTACAACCACAAGGAGCTGCAACACCATTTTGAATTTGAATACCAGACCAAAGTGGATGGTGAGATAATCTTTCATCTTTATGACAAATGAGGAATTGAGCAAACACTTTGTATGTCGGATGGGGTATTTGCATTTATTTTACTGGATACTGTCAATAAGAAAGTGTTCTTGGGCAGAGATACCTATGGAGTCAGACCTTTGTTTAAAGCCGGGACAGAAGATGGACTTTTGGCCATGTGTTCAGAAGCTAAAGGTCTCATTACCTTGAAGCACTCTATGACTCCTTTTAAAAAAGTGGAGCTTTTTCTCCCAGGACACTATGAAGTTTTGGATTTAAAGCCAAATGGCAAAGTAGCATCAGTGGAAATGGTTAAATATCATCACTGTAGAGATGAGCCTCTGCATGCCCTGTGTGACAGCGTGGAGAAACTCTTCCCAGGTTTTGAGATAGAAACTGTGAAGAACAACCTACGAATCCTTTTTGACAATGCCATTAAGAAACGTTTGATAATGGACAGAAGGATTGGCTGCCTTTTATCAGGTGGCTTGGTTTCCAGTTTGGTTGCTGCCATCCTGTTGAAGCAGCTAAAAGAGGCCCAAGTACAGTATCCTCTCCAGACATTTGCGATTGGCATGGAAGACAGTCCCGATTTACTAGCTGCTAGAAAGGTGGCAAATCATTGCGAGCGAACACCATGAAGTCCTCTTTAACTCTGAGGAAGGCATTCAGGTCCTGGATGAAGTCCTATTTTCCTTTATATTACATCAAGGAAATACTACATTTCCTTGCTATTTCCTTGATATTATGGTGTTACAACAGTCCGTGCTTCAGTAGGTACTTAATTTCAAAGTACATTCGGAAGAACACGGATAGCGTGGTGATCTTCTCTGGAGAAGGTTCAGATGAACTTACACAGGGTTACATATATTTTCACAAGGCTCCTTCCCCTGAGAAGGCCGAGGAGGAGAGTGAGCGGCTTCTGAAGGAACTCTATTTGTTTGATGTTCTCTGAGCAGATCGAACTACTGCTGCCCATGGCCTTGAACTGAGAGTCCGCTTCCTGGATCATCGATTTTCTTCCTATTACTTGTCTCTGCCACCAGATATGGGAATCCCCAAGAACGGGATAGAAAAACATCTCCTGAGAGAGACGTTTGAGGACTCCAGTCTGATACCTAAAGAGATCCTCTGGTGACAAAAAGAAGCCTTCAGTGATGGAATAACCTCAGTTAAGAATTCCTGGTTTAGGATTTTACAGGAATACATTGACCATCAGGTTGATGATGCAGCGATGGCAAGCGCAGCCCAAAATTTCCCGTCAGTACTCCCAAAACGAAAGAAGGCTATTACTACCATCAGATCTTTGAATGCCACTATCCGAGGTGCGCCGACTGGCTGCCTCATTACTGGATGCCCAGGTAGACTAGCACCACTGACCCTTCCGCCCGCACTCTGGCCCATTACAAGGCCGCTGCCAAAGCTTAGGTACTCCCTGAGCTGTGGAGTGAAAGTAAATATTTCTTCTCATTATGAAGGGTAGGGGGCTTGGGGGCAGGATGGGTCAACTGCCCAGGCTTGCGTGGGTGTGAAAAAATAAAAGCCTTAAATCTGAAAGAAAGAAAGAAATAAAGTGTACAGTTCAGTGGTTTTTAGTATATTCACAGGTGATGCAATCATCAACACAATTTAATTTTAGAATATTTTCATAATCTCAAAAAGAAAATGATATTCATTAGCAGCCACTTTCCATTCTCCACCCCCAGCCCTAGGCAACCACTCATCTATAGATTTGTTTTTTCTGGACATTTTATATAAATGGAACCATATAATATGTGGCCTTCTTTGTCTGGATTATTTCACTTTGCGTGATGATTTCAAGGTCCATCTACATTGTAGCATGCATTAGTACTTCATTATATTTCATGGCCAAATAATATTCCATTGTTTGGCTATACCACATTTTGTTTATCCTTTCATCAGTTGATTGACATATGGGTTGTTTCCACTTTTTAGCGATTATGAATAATGCTACTATGAACATCTGTGAACTAGTTTTCCTATGGACATATGTTTTCATTTCTCTTGAGTATATATACGTAGGAATGGTGAGATATATTTTTCTGTTTGATTGAGGAGGGGGTTTCTTTCTCTTTCATGTTGGAGTCTTTCCTCAAATATCTAGTGATCCCTGGTGATCCTGTTTATATTTAAATCAGAATTTTCAGCATGTCCATCTCAGCCCAGACTTTCAAGGTAGCCGTTGCCTCCAAATTCTAAGATTTTTAGGATAAGACATTCTTGCTTTACCATCTTAAAACCAAAAGTCTTATGTACACCTTAAAAATTAATTACAGAAGCAATAATTATACATATTCTTTTTTAAAAATTACAGTAAAGCAAAAATCTCATTATAACTTCTTCCAACTCTATTTTCCTCTCCAGGGACCAAGTTATTCCCCTCACTCCAGCAAAGCATACTTTCTGCTTTAATTCCATTTTGATTGGCAGATTTTCTTGATCTTTTTTGTTTGTTTGTTTTTGTGTTTGACTGTGCCACGTGGCTTGTGCGATCTTAATTCCCCACCAGGGATTGAACCCTTGCCCCCTGCAGTGGAAGCATGGAGTCCTAACCACTGGACCACCAGGGAATTTCCAAATCTTTTATTGCTTGGACATTTTTCAGATATTCCTTGAATTTTGCCCTGGAGTGTCATTATAAATAAGATTATGTAACAGTCACTTTCAACCGCCATCATGAGCCCATTAGCCCATTATATATACATGCCTAGTGTATTTCGTGTGTTTAAATTAACACAAATGGTATCACATCATTCATATCATTCTGTGGTTTGCCCTTTTCACACAACAATGTGTTATATGTTAGGTTCTTTCTCTTTAGCCACCTTGTAGTGTTTATTTGTAATAAATACATTGTATTTAATTTATTCATTTCCCCTTTGATGGGCATTTAGATGGTTTCCAATTCTTTGCTATTACAAATAATGCTTCAATAAACATCCTTGAATCTGTTTCCTTGTGCATATGTGTGATTGTCTATAGGTCATACAGTCAGTTAGCATGTATAGTTTTCAATTTTATTAGATGCTATCAAGTTGTTTTCAAAGTGCCTGCTTCAACGTACACTCCCATCAGCAGTCTATAAAAGTACCTTCCCCCATACCTTCTCCAACAGTTGATATTGCCAAATAATTCATTTCTGATAATCTTACTGGTGAAAAAATAGTATCTCCATATTTTAACTTGTGTTTTGTTAAGTGAGGATCTTTTATATTTTAATTTATCATTTGGATGTCTTTCCTATACATTGTTATTTATATTATTTCCTCATTTTCTTAGGATTGGTTATGTTTTTCCTATTGATATGTAAAAGTGTTCCGAATTAGAGTGTATTTGTTTCCCTGTCACTTATATTTTACTTTGTAATAGTATCTTGGGTCATAAATTTTTTTTAAATTTTGATATCAAATTTATTAATCATTTCCTTTACCGGTTTGAATCATGTTTTAGGAATTTATTTACTATCATAAAATATTCTCCCAAAATTAATGTATATATTTAATGTAATTTCAATTAGATTCAATTAGAATCCCAATATGATTTGGTGGGCTTTTTTAAAGTTTTTTTTAAATCATTTATTTATTTATTTTTGGCTGCGTTGGGTCTTCATTGCTGTGTGGGCTTTCTCTAGTTGCGGCGAGTGGGGGCTACTCTTTGTTGTGGTGTGCAGGCTTCTCATTGCTGTGGCTTCTTGTTGCAGAGCGCGGGCTCTAGGCGCATGGGCTTCAGTAGTTGTGGCACACGGGCTTAGTTGCTCCGCAGCATGTGGGATATTCCCGGACCAGGGCTCGAACCTGTTTCCCCTGCATTGGCAGGCGGATTCTTAACCACTGCGCCACCAGGGAAGTCCTGGTGTTTTGTTTCTTTTTTAATTGGATAAAATGATCCTAAAGAAAGGATAAACAGGGAATTCCCTGGCAGTCCAGTGGTTAGGACTCAGCGGTTTCACTGTCAGGGCCGGGTTCAATCCATGGTTGGGAACTAAGATCCTGCAAGCCACACGGCGTGGCCAGAAAGAAAGAAAGAATACTCCAAGCAGACAATGGATTAATATCCATAATATATCAAAAGCTCTTATAAATTAATTCAATATAAGAATGAACAAACAATATGAATAAACAATGCAGAGAGGAGAAAATTTTCTGCCAAGAAATAATGAAAAGATGCTTAAATTCACCATTAGTCCAGGAAATGTAATTTAAAGTAACAATGAGATATCACACGCCACCTTGTCAGAGACGCAAAAATTGTAAAAGAGCTATTACAGCTATTGCTGGCTGGGATTTGGAGAAAGGATATATATATATATTTGTTTGTTTGTTTGTTTGTTGTGGCCTCTCCCGTTGCGGAGCACAGGTTCCGGTTGCGCAGGCTCAGCGGCCGTGGCTCACGGGCCCAGCTGCTCTGCGGCATGTGGGATCTTCCCGGACCGGGGCACGACCCCGTGTCCCCTGCATCGGCACGCGGACTCTCAACCACTGTGCCACCAGGGAAGCCCGAGAAAGGATATTTTTATCTTTAACTTTTGACAAAAGGTAACAAACTCAGAGATTTATATACTGAAAAAATCTTTTGTCTATAAATATTTCCTTATAGGCCTCTCATTATACCATTTTGTCTGGATTTATGTTTTACTTTAATTTTCATTTAGTTCTCATAATAATTCTATTCCTCAATATTTTTATGCTCTTCTGAATGGCATTCTATATTTCATTACATTTTAAGAGCATGTCCATTTACTCTCTTTGATTTTCTATATAGGCAATCATTTTGCCTCTCCACAATTTTTTCTTCTTTCTCAATTCCTATTCTTTTCTTTTTCCTTCCTCCCTCCCTCTCTCCCTCTGTTTTATTTATGAGGCTATTCTTCGTTGCGGTGTGCGGGCTTCTCATTGCGGTGGCTTCTCTTGTTGTGGAGCACAGGCTCTAGGTGGGCGGGCTTCAGTAGTTGTGGCACACGGGCTCAGTAATTGTGGCTCATGGGCTTTAGAGTGCAGGCTCGGTAGTTGTGGCGCACGGGCTTAGCTGCTCCACGGCATGTGGGATCTTCCTGGGCCAGGGCTTAAACCCGTGTCCCCTGCATTGGCAGGCGGATTCCTAACAGCTGTGCCACCAGGGAAGTCCCAAACCTTTTATTTTTATTTTTCAGTTTTTTATTCTTTTAAATTAATTTTTATTGGGGTATAGTTGATTTACAATGCTGTGTTAGTTTCTGCTGTACAGCAAACTGAATCAGTTATACATATACATATATCCACTCTTTTAGATTCTATTCCCATATAGGTCATTTCAGAGTATTGAGTAGAGTTCCCTGTGCTAAACAGTATGTTCTTATTGCTGTAGTTATCTATTTTATATATAGTAGTGTGTATATGTCAATCCCAATCTCCCAATTTATCCCTCCCCCACCCTTTACCCCCTTGGTAACCGTAAGTTTATTTTCTACATCTGTTACTATATTTTGTAAATAGGTTCATTTGTACCATTTTTTTAGATTCCACATATAAGTGATATCATATGATATTTGTCTTTCTCTGTCAGACTTACTTCACTCTGTATGACAATCTCTAGGTCCATCCATGTCGCTGCAAATGGCATTATTTCTTTCCTTTTTGTGGCTGAGTAATATTCCACTGTATATATATATATATATATATATATATATATATATATATATATATATACCACATCTTCTTTATTCATTCCTCCATCGATGGACATTTAAGTGGCTTCCATGTTCTGGCTATTGTAAATAATGCTGCAATGAACATTGGGGCACATATATCTTTTTGAATTATGGTTTTCTCCGGATATATGCCCAGGAGTGGGATTGCTGGATCATATGGTAGCTCTATTTTTAGTTTTTTAAGGAACCTCCACACTGTTCTCTATAGTGGCAGTACCAATTTACCTTCCAACCAACAGTGTAGGAGGGCACTCTTTTCTCCACACACTCTCCAGCATTCATTGTTTGCAGATTTTTTGGCAATGGCCATTCTGACTGGTGTGCGGTGATACCAGTCAGTTTGGATTTGCATTTCTCTGATAATTAGTGATGTTGAGCATCTTTTCATGTGCCTCTTGGCCATCTGTGTTTTCATTGGAGAAATGTCTATTTAGATCTTCTGCCCATTTTTTGATTGGGTTGTTTGTTTTATTGATGTTAAGCTGCATGAGCTGTTTGTATATTTTGGAGATTAATCTCTTGCTGGTTGCTTCATTTGCAAATATTTTCTCCCATTCTGTGGGTTGTCTTTTCATTTTGTTTATGGTTTCCTTTGCTGTGCAAAAGCTTTTAAGTTTAATTAGGTCCTATTTGTTTATTTTTGTTTTTATTTTCATTACTCTAGTTGGTGGGAATCTTTTAAAATAACCCCTTAGAGTTGAGGCCCACAAAGTTGGTGACCTCTGCCCCTTGCTTGCTACCTTGCTCTCTATGTCTTGCTTGTTTGTGATGTGGGACAGAGAACTGACCTTTCCCTGGTTCATTGCGCATGCCCCTGTCCCCCCGCCCGTCCGTTTCTGGGAACTGTAAGTAATGTCTTGCGACTCCCTTTGTGTGAGTGGACTGAGACCGTGCCTTCAATCAAAACGACCCCAGGGTTTTACTTCCCCAAACTGTGAGCACAGATGCTGAAGGAGCTACCTGTTAACCTATGTGGGTGACTTGTGCCTCTTCATTCAGCAGGTCATAGTCTGCATAGTCTTAATTTAATACACAAGCTATGGGCCCCCCAACACAAAGAACAGAGGCAATAGAACTGGATGTGCAAATAGTTGGCTTTTCTTCTGGGCACTCCAGGAGATGAGCTTTCACAGCATGAGGGGTGCTCTGAATGGGATGGGTCAGGCCGGGTGGTTTGGGGAGAGCATGTGTTGTGAACATCTGCTTGCTCTTTTAAATTTAGGACTCTTAAATACAGTGAATCTATGAGTATGAATAAAAAATACTTCAATAAGTGGGATATTTTAATCATGTCTATTTCACTGGTCATTGCTACTCTCAAAAGCTTGTATACCTTTATTTTTATCAGTCACTTTATTAAATTCTCTTATAAATTTTTATAGTTTTTAACTGATTAGGATTTCTAGAAGTACAATCATATTTGAAAGTATAAATAATTTTATCTCTTATTTTCAAATATTTATGCCACTCTTTCCACTTTATTGTCTCATTGCTTCAGCTATAAGCTCCACAAAGGCAAGAATTTTATTCACTACTCTATAGACTGTTTGCCTAAAACAGTTCATAGCAAACACTCAATAAACATTTGTTGAATGAATAAATAAATCAGGTAAAATCTTCAAATTAACATTGAATATTTATGCTAACAGTAGACTTCCCTCTTTAGTTCTTTTTTTTTTTTTTGCCACGCCCTGCAGCATTTGGGATCTTAGTTCCCAGACCAGGGATTAAACCGGCGCCCCCTGCAGTAGAAGTATGGAATCTTAACCACTGGACTGCCAGGGAAGTCCCCTGGTCTAGTTCTTAATTTGAATACTTCAGCAGTTAATGTGTTTGTTGCTGGTTTTTGGCAAATAGACACTGTTATGTTTACGATTTCTATTTCTATTCCTATTTTGCATAGAGTTTTATTAGGAATGGCGGCTGATTTTCACACAGTGCTACTTTGGGGGTATCTATTGATACAATCTTATGGGTTCTCTCCCTTATTTTATTGATATAGTGAATTAATGTTGACAAAATTAGTAAAAAGTATTAAACTTAAAGTCCATGGTCTATATAAGGAAAAAGATGAAATCTTACTTTAAAGATCAAGAAATGCCTACGGAAAGGTAAACTGTATTTCTAGAAGGGAAAATTTAACATAAAAATGTCAATCCTTCTCAACTGATTAGTTTCCATTAAGAACCCCAATGGGGGATGTGGCCAGGATGGCAGAGTACGAAGACCCTGAGCTCACCTCCTCCCACAAGCACATCAAAACTGCAACATTTACAGAGCAACTATCCATGAAAGTGACCTCAGGACTAGCAGAAAAGATCTTCTACAGCTAAAAATATAAGGAAGGAACCACAAAGAGACAGGAGGGGTAGAGAGGTGGAGATGGGGGTATAGTCAAGGCCCATACCCCTGGGTGGGCAACCCACAAACAGGAGGATAATTATAATTGCAGAGGTTTTCCCTAAGAAGCAAGGGGTCCAGGCCCCACGTCGGACTCCCCAGGCCAGGGGGTCCTGCATCAGGAAGACAAGTCCCCAGAACATTTGGCTTTGAAGACCAGCAGGGCTTGCTTTTGGGAGAGCCAGAGGGATGTAGGAAATAGACCCCACTCTTAAAGGGCACACACAAAATCTCACATACTCCGAGACCCAGGGTAGAAGCAGTGATTTGAGAGGGTCAGACCCACTTGCTGATCTCAGAGAGCCTCCCAGAGAGGCAGGATGCAACTGAAATTCACCCTGGGGACATAGATGCTGGCAGCAGCTGGTTTTGGGAGT
Source organism: Stenella coeruleoalba (assembly GCF_951394435.1). NCBI lineage: Eukaryota > Metazoa > Chordata > Mammalia > Artiodactyla > Delphinidae > Stenella > Stenella coeruleoalba. Next base: position 108,634,597 of record NC_137169.1, read on the forward strand.
GCATCCCACCACAAGGACACTGGTGGTGGTAAGGACCATTTTAGAATCTTCCCTCCACCTTATTAGTGCCGGCCCTGGCCCTGCCCACCAGCCAGTTGGCACCCATCCTGGGATGTCCCAGGCCAAGCAGCTAGCTGAATGAGGACACAGTCCCACTCACCAGCAGGCTAGTTGCGCTAGGACCCCCTGAGTCCCCAGCTGCCTGGGGACATGGCCCCACATATCAGGGGGCCCAGGACCCAGACCTTCCCACTAGTGTACCTGCATTAGCCCTGGGCCCCTTGCAGTTAGCCATCAGACCCAGCCCTGGAACCTGGCCTCACCCACCAGCAGGCCATCACCAGCTCCAGGTCACTCCAGACCCTGCAGCCAGCCATGTCAGGAATTGGCCCTTCCCACCAGCAGGCTGACAACAGTCCCTGAACCTCCCTCCAGGCTACGGTCCAGCGCATCAGCAGTCTGACACTAGCTCTGAAACCCCTGGGCCTGTAGCCAATCACACCAGGACCTGGTTCCACCCACCTGTGGGCTGGCACCAGGACTGGGATTCCCCTGGCCACGTAGCCAGCTACAGCCAGGACCCGGCCCCAACCACCATCAGCTGGCAGCCTCCACACAAGGCAGGGCCTGGCAACCAACCAGACCAGGGACCAGCCATGTCTACCAATGCACCCAAAGTAGTCAGCCAGACACAACAGAAGGACCCACGCAGCACATGTAGAGAGCAACCCTAAAGCATATAGCTCTGGTGACCAGAGTGGAGTGTGCTGCTGGGCCCCAAAGGAGATTTCCTACATAAGGTCACTTCTTCAAGATTGGGAAACATAAACAACCTACCAAACACATAGAAATAAAAACAGCAAGTTAGGCAACATGAGGCAACAATGGAATATGTTCCAAATGAAGGAATAAGAAGAAACGCCAGAAGAAAAACTAAGTTAAGTGGAGATAAGCAATCTACCAATAAAGAGTTTAAGGCAATACTCATAAAGATTCTCAAAGAACTCAGGAGAAGAATGGATGAACAGAGTGAGAAGTTAGAAGTTTTTAACAAAGAGTTAGAAGATATAAAGAAGAACCAAACAGAGCTGAAGAATACAATAACTGAAATAAAAAATAACACTAGAAGGAATCAATGGTAGATTAAATGATACAGAGGAACAGATCAGCAAACTGGAAGATAGAGTAGTGGAAATCATTCAAGCTGATCAGAAAAAAAGAAAACAGAATTTTCAAAAATGAAGACAGTTTAAGAGACCTCTGGGAAAACATCAAGCATACTAACATTCACATTATAAAAGTCCCAGAAGGAGAAGAGAGAGAGAAACGTACAGGAAACATATCTGAAGACATAATAGCTGAAAACTTCCCTAACTTGGGAAAGGAAACAGACATCTAGGTCCAGGAAGCACAGAGAATCCCAAATAAGATCAACCCAAAGAGGACCACACCAAGACACACTGTAATTAAAATAGCCAAAATTAAAGATAAAGAAGGAATATTAAAAACAGCACAGGAGGACTTCCCTGGTGGTGCAGTGGTTACGAATCCGCCTGCCAATGCAGGGGACACGGGTTCGAGCCCTGGTCCAGGAAGATCCCACATGCCGTGGAGCAACTAAGCCTGTGCGTCACAACTACTGAGCTTGTGCTCTAGAGCCTGTGAGCCACAACTACTGAAGCCCACGCGCCTATAGCCCGTGCTCTGCAACAGAGAAGCCAGAGCAATGAGAAGCCTGCACACTGCAATGAAGAGTAGCTCCTGCTCGCCGCAGTTAGAGAAAGCCTGCGCACAGCAACGAAGACCCAATGCAGCCCCCAAATAAATAAATATATTTTAACAAATAAAAATAATAAATTAATTAATTTAAAAAAACAGTAAGGGAAAAACAACAAGTTATATACAAGGGAAATCCCATAAGGCTATCAGCTGACTTTTCAGCAGAAACTCTGCAGGCCAGAAGGGAGGGGTATGATATAATTAAAGTGATGAAAAGGAAAAAACCTACAACCAAGAATACACTACCCAAAGGCTTTCATTCAGATTTGAAGGCAAGCTCAAGTTTTACAGATAAGCAAAAGCTAAAAGAGTTTGGCACCATGAAATCAGCTTTACAAAAAATGTTAAAGGGTAGTTTAATAATAGTTCATTTTAGGGAAATATTTTTTCTTCAAAGATAAAGTAAATGTCAAATGATACAAATATGTCTTTCCAAAATTAATAATCTCCTTCTCCACTGGCCCCAGGTAAACAATGTTAGCAATTTGGTAGATGTATTTCCATGTATTTCCACCCAGCCACTCCGTGGCATGTGGGATCTTCCCGGACCGGGGCACGAACCCGTGTCCCCTGCATCGGCAGGCGGACTCTCAACCACTGCACCACCAGGGAAGCCCTTAAATTTTGTTTTTAACATCTAAAACCAACTTTATTGATGTATAACTTATGTACACTAAAATTCACTAATGGGTGAGTTTGTTTTCTACTGTACACTATTCTGTATTTGTACATCATAAAAACAAAGTACAGGATTCTGGAACAACGATGATTACATAGTTTTTGAATCTCACCCAATTCTCTCATAAAAACAGAACAACTAGACAGCAAAGCCAAAATCCCATCAACAGCATTTCCAACAAGTACAAAATGACATGACAAGGTATCCCCATGAATCCAAAAACAAGTGAGTGGGGACAAACCACCAACAGTTAAAAGACCGGCGTGGTGTCAGCATTTGTGTGGGAGAGAGTAGAGTGAAACACTGGGGCCTCTGACACACCTGAGAACAGCAGACCCCAAAAAAGCCAACAGATATTCACAGGAAAGGACAACAGGGTAATTTGAAAACAGCAGTTCAAACAGAGCAGGGCTTTGCCCAGTCCAATAGCTGACACATGCAAGGAGTCCATGGTAAGGTCTGAAGAGGCTGGAGTAGTCTAAGTCCCAGGAACTCTCCAACTGACCAGCAAGGCTCCTGCTAGAACAGGGTTCCACACTGAGGAGAAAATGATGGAAGTAGAATAAAAATTAATTAAAACAGGACAACAGAGCCACACGAAGAGAAGGAAGCTCTGGATGAAAGTGGAAAAGAAGAACAAAGCTAGGAAATCTTGAGAGAGCAACTGGTCATGTTTTTGAAAATTACACAAAAAGAACAGCAGAGGGAGCTCTGTGAAGTTAGAAAAGCTATCCTGAACCTTGCCTCCTAAAAGTTCAGGAAAACAAATGTTTCCAAAAGAAAAGAGGGTCAAAGGATCGAGGGCAAATCCCACACAGTTATTACAAAAATAAAGAGAATAAGAAGCAGAATAACATCTCTACTGACAATGAAATCACGCCAGACAGTCATGTCCACGAGCAAAACAGACCGTCATCCACCATTTCAAAATGAGCTGAAAGATACTGTGAAAATAATGTAAGAAATAAAAGAACAACAGAAGTCAGAATTTGAAAATGCAGCTATTAGGTGACTAAACTCGGGAAAGAACTGGAAATAAAAGAAAAAATCTGGGACTTCCCTGGTGGTCCAGTAGTTTAGAATCCCCCTTCCAATGCAGGGGATGCGGGTTCAATCTCTGGTTGGGTAAGTAAGATCCCACATGCCGTGGAGCAACTAAGCCTGCACGCTGCAACTACTGAGCCTGTGCACCACAACTAGATAGAAGCCCAAGAAGCCCGTGTGCCGTATGAAGAGCCTGAACACCACAACTAAGACACGACGCAGCCCAAAATAAATATTTTTAAGAAAGGAAAAAAATCTCTTCAGAAATGAAGACTAAATTAAAAGGAATATAAGACTAAGTAAATATAATAGATAATGCCTTAAGAGAAACAGAAAGTAAAATTTTTTTAAGTTGAAAATAAATGAAGGGATATAGAGAATACATACTAAAAGCTAAAATCAAGGAAAAAAAATTAAACCACTACATATTGAAATAACACACTGCATATATAAGATTATCAACTCAGAATGACCAACATAGTCCTGTTCTAGTAAAATTATTGAACTTTAAGGAAAAAATTATTATTTCATCATGTAGGCAAAAAGAGCAAGTGACCTAGAAAAGGGGGAAAATTATATTGTCATTAGACTGTTTGACAGGAACAATTTATGTCAGAGAAATTAGGGTAACATAACTAAGATATACTTAAGGCAAAAAAATGTAAGCTAAGGGTTTTTTTTTGTTTGTTTTTTGGCCACACCACAAGGCATGAGGGACCTCCTGACCATGGATTGAACCTGTGCCCCCTGCAGTGGAAGCATGGAGTCTTAACCACTGGACCACCAGGGAAGTCCCAAGGCTAAGGGTTTTATACCCAGCAAAATTGACTTGGGGTGCGGAGAAAAGGGAATCCTCTTGCACCGTTGGTGGGAATGTAAATTGATACAGCCACTATGGAGGTTCCTTAAAAAACTAAAAATAGAATTACCATATGACCCAGAAATCCCACTACTGGGTATGTACCCAGAGAAAACCATAATTCAAAAAGACACATGCACTCCAATGTTCATTGCAGCACTATTTACAATAGCCAGATCATGCAAGCAACCTAAATGCCCATCGACAGACGAATGGATAAAGGAGATGTGGTACATATATACAATGGAATGTTACTCAGCCAAAAAAGGAAAGAAATTGGGTCATTTGTAGAGACATGGATGGACCTAGAGACTGTCATACAGACTGAAGTTAAGTCAGAAAGAGAAAAACAAATATCGTATATTAACGCATATATGTGGAATCTAGAAAAAATGGTACAGATGAACCGGTTTGCAAGGCAGAAATGGAGACACAGATGTAGAGACCAAATGTATGGACACCAAGGGGGTAAAGCCAGGGGTGGTGGGGGTGTTGGGGTGGGATGAATTGGGATATTGGGATTGACATGTATACACTAATATGTATAAAACAGATAACTAATAAGAACCTGCTGTATTAAAAAATAATAATAAAATTTTTAAAAAATTGACTTGGAAGTTTGAAGGGCACACACAACTGTTACCAGTATTCAATAATTAAGAGAATGTAGATTCCATGAGCCCTCCCTGAAGGATCTAGAAAAAAACTTTACAAACAAAATGATTAGAGCAACATCAACATAAGGATTGGTGGTAAGCCAGAGATAGATAGATGAGATATAAATATATGTATAACTTGTAGAACTAAGAATAAATATATCTGTATGTTTTCCTTTTCCTCTAACCCTTCCTTTTGTGAACAATTTAGTCCAAAGCCATTAAGTGGGACCAAGCAAGGGAGGCAAAGGTGTGAAGCAGAAAATGGTGCAGAGCCACAGTGGCCCAGCATGAGATGTGAGGAAGACGTCTAAGCAGGGAGGTGGCAGCGACAGTGACCTGATGTAGGTTGTTGGAGCCACAGTAGGATAAAGGGGGTGTGTACTTGGAGAGATGGTCCATAGTAAGGTATGAGAGCCTGAGTCGGGTACAGAGAAAATCTTCATGAGGGGATGGTGCAGTAGGATGTTGGAGCTGGAGCAGAGTGAGGAGGGCATTGGTGAAGGGATGGAGTTGGTGGCAGTGATGGGAGATTGGTTATGCATAAGGGAATTGATTTACATATATAGAGAGGATAATGGGAGCCAGGTTTCTCACTTTCACTTTCAGAAAAGGGAATAACAAATATGGAAAGGGAGAAAGTTAGAATATGTTATGTCCAGTAGTGTTGAATTGAAATTGGAGATACTGGTGTAAAGTTGTAGTTTTCAGTGGATAGATAGATAACTAATAAGTTATCTACTATCTACTAATAAGTAGATAGATATAGAAATAAATATTGATGTAAATGTATGTGCATAGCTCTCTCCACTGAGAAGTATTGGGGACAGCAATATCTCAGTAATGAGCTCACCTAGGGACTAAATCTTGGTTTCTAAATACCAGTCTCAGGAATTCCCCGGCAGTCCAGCAGTTAGAACTCTGTGCTCTCACTGCCAAGGGCCCGAGTTCGATTCCTGGTTGGGGAACTAAAATCCCACAAGCTGCTCGGCCAAAAACAAACAAACAAACAAAAAACCAAAAAAAGGAATAAATACCAGTTTCTACTAAAAGGAATCAAGGCCCTTTGGAGAAATGACTGATTCCAGGGCTGGTGCAGAGAAAGTATGAGCCTGGAACATCCTGTTTTGCCAAAAAGTAACGATGTGCTCAAATAATGATGGGGACATGTTAAAAGGACCCAGAAGCCAGTTTTCTTTAAAATTGATTTTTATTGGAGTATAGTTGATTTACAATGTTGTTAGAAGCCAGTTTGAAAAGGCTCTCACTGGCCAAATCTGGAATAATTTGAGCATCAGAATGAATGTTTAAATCTATGAGTTCATAAAAATACAAAAAATGCTAACTGGTCACATTTAGATAATGATGGGGCAAAATCATTTTAAAAGTCTTTAAAGAGAAAGAATAAAGCATTTATCTGACATTTCTTATATGAGCTTAACACTGGGTAACCAAAAAAAGTAGATGAGAAAAGTGTCCCCTTATGGAAATATTCACGTTAATGAATGAAAACAAAGTTATAGAATTAGAATATCATTATTGTGCAATACTAAATGAATTAACTGAACAGAAGCAATTGCTAACATCACAAGAAAAAGAGACAACCAGACACAATGGGCCTCCTGGTGAAAAAACACACCACCACTTACCGTCTTGCCAAAGGCATCAAACCTGAGTCTGAACAGACCTCTGGATTGAGCTGTCCACGTGCAGGAACTGCAGAGGACTGAAGAACATGTTGAACTAAACTATTAGTATGCAATCAGCAAAACCCAGACTGTGGGCAGAAAGCAGGGTATACAGATCAAACATCCTGGGGTCTTTAACAGATACACTGTTATGGAAAGAAAGGGCTAGAGGAGGAAATCTGTAGATTAAAAAACTCAAAATACATATAAAATCAAATAAATGGGAAATCTGAGGTATAGTGTTCAGGGAAGCACACTTGGATGATGAAACTATAAAGAAATCCAAGGGGATAATTATCATAAAAGTCAGGATAGTGGTTATTTTCTAGAAGAGGGAAACAATTGTGATTGGAACTGGGCTAGCTGGAGAAGTTCCATTTCTTGATTTAGATGGTAGTTTCAAGGGTGTTGGCCTTAAAGTAATTCAAGTCATGTATTTGTTTTGTGTGATTTTCTATATGTGTGTTTTATTTTTCAGTTATAAAGGTAAAAAAAAACAAATCATGGACTTCTGATTCCATATGTGGTAGGCTGATAATGGCTTCTCAAGATATATCCACAGCCTAATCCCTGGAACCTGTGAATGCTACCTTTTTTGAAAAATAAGAAAAAAGGTTTTTATTTGGAAAAAGGGTTTTTTTTTTTTCTCCTCCAGATGTGATTAAACTAAGGATCTTTAAATGAAGAGACTAAAATGCATTACGTGGGTGGGCCCTAAATGTAACCACAGTGTCCTTATAAGAGAAAAGCAGAGGGGGATTTGACCAAGAGGAGAAGGTGAGAAGAAGATGGAGAGAGATTGGAGTTATGTACCCACATGCCAAAGAACACCAAATAATGCCAGAAGCTAGAAGAGGCAAGGAATGAATCCCCCTCCAGACCCTCCAGAGGGAGTGTGGCCCTGATGTTGCCTTGCTTTCAGATTCTGGCCTCTAGAATTGTGAGAGAATACATTTCTGTTGTTTTAAGCCACTAAGATTGTGGTTATTTGCTATAGCATCCACAGGAAACCAATACACCAATACACCAATAAACCAATACAGGTAAGCTGTAGGTCATGGCAGGTCAGTCTTCCTCCTGCAATAAGAAGCTAGAAAAACTACAAAAACCATGTTTTTTAAAGGCAACAAGGGGATGTCAAAGGAATGAGGACTAGATCAAGTAAAATTCCAGAGACAGGAGAATGTTTCTGAAGTGAGCTGAGCACAGGCTGAAGATAAGGCCTAACCTAGACAGAATGCCTCTGCTTGGGGAAAAGAAATCACCAAAGACTTTGATGGTCATGCAATGCTGGAGTGACGAGTTAAAATTTTAAAGGGCCTCTAATGATGGCTAGTTTTATCTATGGAAAATTTGCGGAACTCCTGGAATGTTCATGAGGCTGGAGAGTTGGGTTAAAAGCTTCTAAAAGGCACAATGAACCTCCCACAGTCTCGCATTATTGATTAGGAAGTGAAGACCTGCTGAGGCAGGGAAAGGAGAAGAGCCTCAACTACTCAACTGGTCTCCTCCTCAAGATATTTGCCAGATTTTGAGACTCCCTGGAACAGAAGCCTGCAGAGCTGGCTCAATCTTCTTCAGCACTTCAGAGCTAAGGAGATGAATACCTGCCCAGCTTTCAGTCAAAAGATTGTGAGGAACATGCCTGAAGAATATGGATGAACCAGACTGAAACAGCAACCCAACCCTGAGACAGCCTAATCCTTGACTGGATTGAGGTGAATCAGTCCCTCACCCTATCTGCCTAATAGGAAAAAGTGAGAACCCTCTCTGGTGGAAGAGAACATGATATGGAGCCTTCTGTAGTTATTCATAATTTCTGGCAAACAATAAAAAAGCATGAGACTTGTAAAGAGAAAAAAAAATATGACCAAAATGAAAAGAAAAAAAAAATATAAAAAGACTCATAGATGATCCAGATACTAAAATTAGCATAGAAGAATTTAAAAATAACAATGATTAATATGTTAAAGAAAATAGCAAAAATTATGGACATATAAATGAAAATGAATTTTAACAGAAAATTGGAATCTATAGAAAACTCAAATGGGGCTTCCCTGGTGGCACAGTGGTTGACAGTCTGCCTGCTGATGCAGGAGACATGGGTTCGTGCCCTGGTCCAGGAAGATCCCACATGCTGCGGAGCGGCTGGGCCTGTGAGCCATGGCCGCTAAGCCTGCGTGTCCAGAGCCTGTGCTCCGCAACGGGAGAGGCCACAACAGTGAGAGGCCCGCATACCACAAAAAAAACCCAAAAAAACTCAAATGGACATTCTAGAACTGAAAAACAAACAAAAAGCCAAAATCTGAAATGTAAGGGTTTAACAGCAGATTGGGCACAGAATTAGAGAACTGGAAGATAGGTCAGTAGAAAATATCCAAACTGAAACACAGAGATAAAAAAGAATGGAAAACAAAAAGAAAGTAAGAAGCATAGGAGACATGCTCAAATATCTAGCACATGTTTAACTGGAATCTTAAAAAAGAGGAGAGAATATTGGGAAAAAGCAATATTTAAAGAGATAATGGCTGAGAATTTTCCAAAACTGATGAAAGATATCAAACCACAGATTCAAGAAGCTCAGCAAACTCAAGCAGGATAGGTACAAATAAAACCATGGCTAGGCATATCCTAGTAACACTGTTGAACATCAGAGACACTGTTGGGTATCTTAAAAGAAGTCAGAAGAAAAAAGCCCCATTATCTTCAAAGAAACAACAGTATGACTAACAGATGACTTCTCAACAAAAACAATGGAAGCCAGAAGAAAATGAAATAACATATTTAAAGTTCCAAAAGAAAATAACTGTCCACCTAGAATTCTATACCAAAAGGAAAAAAATGCCATAAAATATAAAATTTAAAGATATCTTTACCAAAACAATCTTGAAAAAGAAGAATAATGTCTTGTACAGTCTGATTTCAAAACTTACTACAAAGCTACAGTAATCAAAACAGTGTGGTGCTGTCATAAAGACAGACATATAGACTATGTGGAATAAAATAGAGAACCCAGAAATAAACCCTCACATATGATCAATGATTTCAACAAGGGTGCCAAGACCATTCAATGAGGAAAAGACAGTCTTTTCAACAAACGATGTTGAGAAAACTGGATACCTACGTGTATAAGAATGAAGTTAGACACTTACCTTACACCATAGACAAAATTTAACTCAAAATGGCTAAGAGATCTAAACATAAGGACTAAAAGTACAAAACTCTTAGAGGAAAACATAGTGGAAACGCTTCTTAACATTGCATTTGGTAATGATTTCTTGGATATGACATCAAAAGTATGGATATGATATCAAAAGTATGGGCAACAAAAAAAGATAAACAGGACCACATCTGAATCTGAATCTTCTGTGCATCAAGGGATACTGTTGAAAGACAATCTGTTTCTGCTTTTGTGGAACTTTTGCTTTAGCAAGTCAGTCTTTAGACAAGTGTGACACATCCTGCAAGAGAGATATTGCAGAACTGAATTATAGAGGATGTAAAATTACAAAAATCCTCAGGGCATACCCACAGGGTAGTGCAGCCATGGACAAGCTAGACACATTTTCTTTCTCATATTTCTGTTACAGCCCCCTGGAGCCAGGCCCTGAGCAGGTCAAAAATGATCCTTAACTCTTTTGGAGTTGAAGTTTCAAATACCACTTCTAAAATATGGAGCAGTGAAAATGTTTGTGAGGTGGTGATGATGGTGATTATTAATTCCAATTTAGTCTAGTGTTATTCTTTTCTGAGAATTTCAAGACATTCCCCATAACCAGAGATACCCTGACATGATACAAAACCAGTCTGATGATTATTGACTTAAAAGCTCGAACACTGGTGAGAGCTAAATACTAATTAAACTCGAAGTAATAACCAACCATAGAAAACTGGGCAAACTTAAAAATGCTTCAAAAAGAGAAGAAACTTCTTATAAGTTTCCCTTTAAGTTTAAGTTTCCCCTTCAGTTTAACTTATGTCTTGTTTTCATCTTAGCACAAAAGACATGCTGGTCACCTTCCTCTGAATATTGTATCATCAAATGTTAGTGGTTTGCTTTCCCTGTCATCCTACTCCCAGGCTGAATGATTCTAGATCCTTTCACTTTTCTTCTTTTAGACTCTGTGGAATTTGACCACCTGCCTGATCTCTGGAACTGGTACTGGCCCTACCAGAGCCTTAATCTAGGGACCTTGAAAGGAGTGAGACAAGAAACCAGCAAGCCACCTCAGGCCACTTCTAAACAAGGATATAGCCAATTAATTGATGGCTAATTGCTTTAAAGTTCATATGAAGAGGACTCTGGTAGCTATGAAAGTGAAGTATTCAAGCAGTTTTGGAGGAATCCCAGTAAGCCTTTTGTCATCACAAACGACACCTGCTATTTGTCCAGGTAAGCCTCAGAGAGGTCCAAGAGTCACCTGGAATATGGGGTTTGCGAGAACGTGGCTATTACTTTGAAGAAAAAATCTACTATCTAGTTTTCAAGTCCCAAAGGTGATACAAAGAGCATCATTTGGGTGCCTCTGACACAAGATCTTGACCCTTCCCTTTCCAAGGTTTCATGACCTAATAAAATATTTTATTTCAATTAGGCTAAAATATTTTGCATTGCTTTGGTTCAAATTAACTCAGGGAGTTTTAAAAAACAAAACTGATTTGGTTTCCTGCTGAGTGAAAAATTTTGAATCTAGTTGTGAAGGGAGTTGTGGCAAAGTAGTGGTTTTAGGTTTAGTGTTTGATTCTAGACACTGCTTCCAGCCCTTGCTACAGAACCACATTGAGAAGGGAACGCCTGTAATTTAGTTACACTCCCACAGTCAATGGAATTTTTCTGATGTTTAAGAGGCAGGTAAGAGCCTTTGACAATTAGGAAACTTTCAGAGATTTGTACAAGGTCCTACAGAGTGAGTGATCCATCTGAGATATCATACACCCCAAGGTACGCGCAACTGTATGATTCCTACTTTAATTGAGTTTGAAGACTCAGATCTTCTACTACTTGCTGTGTAATCGGGTAAATCACTACACAAGTCTCGGTTTCTTATATATAAAATGGGTCGAATATGCCACATGATCCTGGGTTCACTGTTAGTTTCGTGTGGGTTTTTTGTTTTTCATAAGGATCCAAAAAGGAAAGGAGAATTTCTGCTTCCTCGCTCAGCGTCAGCGTCTTGAAGTGCCCCGCCCTCCCATCCACCCACGACCCATACCCATCTCCCACACCACCCACCCCTTCCTTGAATTTGTGCGTCAGAATACTGTTCTAGTCCAGACTCTACCGCGATGTGATACGACGTCTGGCAACTCCACATCTCTGGGTTTTGGTCGCCACCCGGGACACTGGTACGGTCGGCACTGACCCTATCAACATGGCAGCTGGAAGTAGCTTGCAGGAAGAAGAAAGGTGTGGCACTGAAGGATCACTTCCGCTTCCGTCGGCGCCAACGCTTTCGTTTCCCGTGCTACCGTGACTAAGATGGAAGCGCTTTTGGAGTCGCAGTGCGGACCGGCCCCTGGGCAGTTTTACCGCATCCCGCCCACTCCCGGTTCCTCTGTGGATCCGGCGTCCGCGCTCTACGGGGGTCCGATTACGCGCACCCAGTAAGCTCTCGGCGCCTTAGCCTGCGCAGGGGGAGGGACCGTGGGGCCTGGTGCGGCCGGCAGGTTCTGGGAGCCGGGGAAGGCGAAGGGGGCACCCCGGGGCGCGCTAACGGCGGGGGAGCTCGGGAAGGAGGGTCCCGGAGAATGAAAGGAGCCGTTGAAAGTCAGAGGCGGAACCCACAACGCGGGAAGCGGGCTCAGGCTCTCCCCCCGCGCCGCTCCTCTCCAGACCACCCTCTCTCTCCAGGAACCCCATGGTGACCGGGACCTCGGTCCTGGGCGTCAAGTTTGAGGGCGGAGTGGTGATTGCAGCAGACATGCTGGGCTCCTACGGCTCCTTGGCTCGTTTCCGCAACATCTCTCGCATTATGCGAGTCAACAACAGCACCATGCTGGGTGCTTCCGGAGACTACGCTGATTTCCAATATTTGAAGCAAGTTCTCGGCCAAATGGTGTAAGTCATCTCGAGAATAGGAGTAGTTTCCAAGTGGGGAGGGGAATACACTGTTTTTTATCCCCTCAAGAAGTTCTAGGGTGGAGAAACTTGAAGCTGCAGCAGAGGACAGGGAGACTTGGCGTGGAAGATTTGAGAATGTTTGCAAATAAGTAGTTTATTTTAGTTTATTTTAGTTTAAATGGGGAAGATTGTGGTAACATCTTTTGGGGGTGGATGGAAACCCCGACTTCCGTTCTCTCCCTTTTTTCACAACCAATTCTTTTTAAGGATCGATGAGGAGCTGTTGGGAGATGGACACAGCTATAGCCCTAAAGCTATTCATTCATGGCTGACCAGGGCTACGTACAGCCGGCGCTCCAAGATGAACCCCCTGTGGAACACCATGGTCATTGGAGGCTATGCTGATGGAGAGAGGTTGACTTGAATGCAAATAACTCATTTCCTTGACTACCCAATCTGTAGTGCCCGTGTATGTCTGTCTCTTCCCCCTGAGTGACTCCCACTTCTACCTCAGACCCCATGGTCCCTTCCTACAGCTAAGATACAGAAACCTAAGATGACCTATTGTGTCCTGTTAGCTTCCTGGGTTACGTGGACATGCTTGGTGTAGCCTATGAAGCCCCTTCGGTGGCCACCGGTTATGGTGCATACTTGGCTCAGGTAAGTAGCCAATTGAGGGATGAGGGATAGAAGACAGAAGGCAGGGGGGGTTAGTGGTTGTCTGCTTGTTCTACCCTTGAAATTCTGACATGAGGAACAGGCTAGGATCTGTACTGCTGGGCGGATGGTTTTCTTTTTGGTCCAGAGGCCATAATGACACGGTGGGGTATGTCCTGGAGGGAGTCAGTATACATGTGCTAAGAGAGGACACCCTAGAATTTCCCCTTCAAATGGGTCTTAGCACAAGTAAGCAGAGTTCATTTTGCTGAGGCAGTAGGTGGAATGTCGCCTTTTCACTCATTTATGATTCTTTTCACACTGTGGATTTGCGACAAATCGCCTGGTATTCAGCTCGTGATATCTCCCATGTTCCCCCCCACCCCCACCCCCGATATCCCTAGCCTCTGCTGCGAGAAGTTCTGGAGAAGAAGCCAGTGCTGAGCCAGACTGAGGCCCAAGAGCTAGTGGAACGCTGCATGCGAGTACTGTACTATCGAGATGCCCGTTCTTATAACCGGGTGAGAAGTGTGAATAATAAGTGATGCGGAGCTAATTGGCAGGCTTTGCAATCCCCGAGTCTCTAAACTTTGAAGCAGAGTGCCCCATTTCTGTGTCTCCTGTTTTCATCTTTGGGAAAGACCCTCCACTTGACCTTTGACCAGGGACTTCTTTCACATAAGGGTTGGCATTTTCATTGAGATCTCTGCTTTCTTTCAGTTTCAAATCGCCACTGTAACTGAAAAAGGTGTTGAAATAGCGGGACCCCTGTCTGCAGAGACCAGCTGGGATATTGCCCACATGATCAGGTGATTGAAATTAAAATTACAGTAGAAGAGATAGTTGGGAGATTCCTTGGTTGCAGTAAGCTTTGTTTTTCCGGAGGTCTCAACCAAAAAATTCTCTGGGTGGCAAGGGTTTGGGCTGAGGATAGAGCTGCTTTTACAAATTGATTCCTCACTCTATGGCTTCACCATTTTATTATGATCTCTTCCTTTTTAGTGGCTTTGAATGAAATACAGAGGCATTATCCAGAACTGAAGTTGTACCCTTCTTCTAACTTTGAACTTGGCTGGTTCAAAGGTACTATTCTTTTGTAAAATAAATCCTTTGAAACACTTGCTGAGTGGTTGTACTGTTTGACTAGGTCACACCAAGAGTGAAACTGCTAAGTACTGCTGTGTGCCATCTCCCTCCCTGGTCAGAGAACCCTTTGGTTCTTGGTTCTGGTAGCATATATATAGAATGGTCTGCATGATAATACCAAAGACCCATTACTGTCTTCATCTGGGTCTGTACGGAAGGCTGCTTTGTACAGAAGTCAGACTTAATCTTTGTGTGGTAACATAATTAGCTTTTAACATTTTTCTTCAATGTTTTCACCCATGCACTAGTCTAAAATACAGACTTTCTGGTTAATGTTGGCTCTACATGTGATTTTAGTTAAAACATCATTTCAAAGATGGAAATGTAACATCTCGTAGAGCTGTATAAGGTTACTCCCAAACTGGAACTAACAGCCTTGATCCCACACCCGTCCAACCTCCTCACCCTTCATGGGGAATACTAAGTAATTTCGACATTTAAGCTAAGTCTTCTACTAATTTCTAGCACTGTCAGAAGACCTCTTACAAGTATTGTGTTCACTAAGTCCTGGGTGTAGTGGTGAGTCAAATCAGTTGGGGTTATTAGCCAGTTCCATCACCAGGATGGCGTTAAACCCGAATTTTAAAAAACACCCTGGGTGATTCTGATGCATATCCTCTCTAAACCTCTTTTTGAGAAACTAGTATAGGCAGTAAACCCCAAAACTATTACAGGCATATCTTGTTTTTTATGCTTTGCAGATACTGCAGTGTTGTTTTACAAACTGAAGGTCTGTGTCCACCCTGCATTGAGAAAGTCTTGGTGCCATTTTTCCAGTAGCATTTGCTTACTTTGTGTCTATGTCACATTTGGTGATTCTTGCAATATTTCAAACTTTTTCATTATTTTATTTGATATGGTGATCAGTGATCTTTGACGTTACTACTGCAAAAAAAGATGACAACTTGAAGGCTCAGGGTGGTCAGCATTTTTGGCAATAAAGTATTTTTAAATTAAGGTATATCATTTTTTAGACATACATAGTGTTATTGCACATTTAATATACTATAGTATAAACTTACATGCACTGGAAAACCAAAAAGACTGTGACTCGCTTTGCTATGATAGTTGCTTCACTGCAGTGGTCTGGACCCCAACCCACAGTATCTCCAAGGTATGCCTGTATAGAAATTCAGTGAGGTGAGAGCTGAGAGAGAAATTAAAACCCCTCCACTTGTATTACCCATGATTACAACTAGTAAATTCAAGCCAAAGAAAACTGTCAGCTTTCAATTTGAATCTTCCACACATTCAGTCTCAACACAAAGTAGTCAATAAATACTTGTTTATTGATTAAACTGAATTATAAAAAACAAAACAAAAAAAACTTCCTATACTACGAAGCCATGCGGGCAGAATCCACAAAGGTAACTTCCTGGCCAAAACCCAGCTGATCCACTGTTGGTATTATGGCCTTAAAAAAATTACCCATTGAGAAAGTCATACAGTGTGCAGAGGCCAGGAACCCAGCTCTGCTAAATCTGGGGCTGCTGCGGAGACTACCAAAGAGAAGGATTAAGTCATTGCAGATAGCGTTGACCATAGTTCTTGAACTTTCTGAAAGGCAAAGTTTTGACTCAAAAGTCCATATTCTGTCAAAATGGCATCAGGCAAAAAGCTGGGGAAGAGAAGCCCAGGTGGATCCTCAGTTCAGTTTTCAGATGCCATGGGTTCACAAAGCTGGCCAAGCTGTTTATGGAGGGGAATACTCCAGTTCACTATATTATAGTGTGCTGGGAGTTAAAAAACACAAAAAAAAAAACGGATGAGGAGAAACAGGTGGTAACAAATGTCACACCTGTACCACCAGGCCCATCACATCTTGAGCATCTCCCAGTCTGTGAAAGCCTGCTCAAATAGGGTAACCTAGAAAAAAACCACATTGTTTATAAATCCATTTCCCCTCATTTTTTTTAAATGTTCCACTTATGTACATTTTAAAGATGAACCATTTACAAGCCTGTGCAGGTTGCCTCCTTGGCTCACAGGAGGGAAACGTTGCAGAAAGCCTCAGGATGGACAGAAGTATAGTATAGTTGTGGGAAAGGTGGACCTGGATTTTTGCTCCTTTTCTCTGTGTGTTACAGTACGTTTCAGTTTATAGCCATTGAGTACATACAATTAAAAAAAAAAATCCCTCATGCAAATTGTAGAAAAAATTTTCTTTCCTTGAAGCTGGCAGTGAAAAATAAAGATTCATGTCTTTTTCTTTGTGCACACCCCTATGTGTTTCTTCATGTCAGATTCTTCTCTAAGCATTAAGAGAAATAGGGGAAAGCCACAGGGTAAGCAGAATTTCAACAAGTGGTCTTTTTAAAGTTCAATACAACTTCTTGCACAATTAGCTGCTGGCTGGCGGACATGTGATCCCTTGAACAGGTATGCTGTCCACTTAACAGGAGGAAGTTCAACAAAGCAGGGACTGCCCCCATGGATTGCAGGATGAAGACCCATACACTGGGAATGGCTTCCACCCTAAGGTTCTGTGTGATCACCTCAGTACCTCTTGCTTGCTAATGACCCATGTATGATCCTTTGTCCAGAGTGACGGTGTGAGAATGGGGAAGGGGGCCAAGGATCACAGGTGCAAAGAATATTGGTTTTGTTGTGTTTTTGTCGGAGGGAGGGTGGTGAGGGAAAAAATCTACTCATCATTCTGGACGATTAAAGGTGGTTTCATGCATTTTTAAAGCCACAATTTTATATTTAGAGTTGCTGTAGAAACCAACATCTCTGGAGAGGGAAGGAAAGAAAGGAGAAGGAAGAGAGAGTTCAGTGGGATTTTTTTTCCATTTTCATTTTTATATAAAAGTGTTAAGACCACAATGAAAAAACTTTTTTATCCATATATATATATAATAAACCAGTTTGTGAGCTACAATTTTTGTCTTTCCCATCTTCAGAAATGTTCTCACATTGACAATGGTTGGATAGCATCATGCCCAAAGACACTGGCCACACAGTAAAACAAACAAAACCCAGATGTACTATGATACAGTTGAGGTAAAAGGGGAAACAAAAGATTTAACATTCGCCCACGAAAGATTTTTTTTTTCCTTTTTGATTTTGTCAGAAAAATACCAAGCACAGTGATTTAAATTTAAAAAAAAGTCACAAAAACCTGTTTTTAGCAGAAGTGAATGACCAACAGGGCCAGGACCAGCTCATCGGCTCAGACGTGATCACTATCGGTTTTCCTAATAATCCACAAATCCACAAGGATGTATAAGTCAACATCAGGGGGGAGTGGTGGCATAAAATTAAAAAATATAACCCAAATACCCCCACCTGGTATACCCCCCTTTACCTCTACCCTCCCTAACACTTTCCCACCCCCACTCCACACCCCCTCATGACCCCAACACTTAAATCTCCATCAGATCTAGGTCAGCTTCTTCAAAGCCATAGAAGGACTCGGTCTCACTTTCACCCTCAAAGAGCTGGTGAAGGCTTTCAGGCTCAACTGTCTCTTCAGGAGATGACCTGGGTCGGGGAGTGGAAGCTGAGGCCTCCTCAGACTGTTCCCCACTCAGCTTCAGTTGCTCCTCTAGGGAGGCAATTAGCTCCTCCTGCATGTCAGCATTTCTTGTAGGTGAGTTAATGTTGCCATCAGGGCCAGGCAGAACGCTGGCCACAAGGAAGGACCGCTGAACTAGCTCTGGACAGTCCCCAATGACACCAAGCACCTCAGCCAGCCAGACCAGAAGCAGCTGAAGCAGGACATCAGAATCACACGCACTATCTGCCATTTCCCGAGCCTGCTCCTTCCACTTTTTGTGCAGGAAGTTCTTGACAGTTCGTTTGATGCATACATCTAATGGCTGGATTTTGGAGCTACAGCCTGCTGGGACAACTGCAGGCAAAGTGCTAGAGGCACTAAGCATGGCCAGCACCTCTTCTGACAGGTGAGTGCGATGACAGTCCATCACAAGCATGCCTTTGCTGTGCTGGCAAGCTGTGTGCTTCTGCCACACTCGGGTTGACCACAGCTCCATGATCTCATCGTCACTGTAGCCACTCTCCTTCGCCTCTAGCAAGATAGAGTCTGGCACATTAGCAGGCTGATCCATCTGTCCTCGGTAGAAAACCAGGGTAGGGAGGACAGTGCCATCTGCCAGAATGGCCAGCACCACATCACACCAAGGCTCCCCTGTGCCCACTGTCTGCAGGGCATTTTCCTTTCGGTCGTCACTGCTCAGTACCTCCGTATCCAGGAACAAGGAGATCTCATCAATAGCCACAATCATAGACAAGGGTAAGTCCTGGTTGTGAATCTGCCGTTGTACAAATTCAATGAAGAGTCCTGCATTCTCTGCCACATCCTTAGGTAGAGTGTGGGCCACAGCTCGCCGAGCGTGGGGAGTCAGGTGGTGACGTAGCATGAAACGCACAGCCCACTCATAAGAGATCTTAAACCCCCCCTCCAAAGAACGTCCTATTTTGGTGGCCTTCTGGAACAAGGTCTCCTCATTTACAGGTAGCTGTTGCTCACGTTGGGTCAGCACCCACTCAGCCAGTTTCTCTTCTGCCTCTAAGCTCAGATATTTGCCCTCCAGATTCTCCCCCTGTGAGGCCTGGAAGCGCCGAAGCCAACGCCGGATGCGTCGTTGGGGGTTTCGGAAGTGTTCAGCTGCCTGTTCCGTATTGCAGCACAGGGCAAACAGTACCACTCGAAGCTTCTTCACAGAAAGCTGCTCCTTCTTGCCAATCACACTGCTACTACCACCCCCTGATGCTGGCTCAGGCTCCTGGGTGACTGGGCTCCCTTCATCCTGGTCATCGACATTCAGACATTCCGCCCCCTCCGTAGCCAAGGGTGGAAGGGCTAAAGGCTGGGGATGAGTGGGGGTTGGTGGTGGGGTTGCAGTTGAGGCTGGTGACGGGAGTGCCTGGGCCATGGGAGCTGGTAGCTCTTCAGGCTCAGCTGGGGTGGCCCCCGCAGATTTCACAGTGGCAGCTTTAATAGAGGGGAAGGAAGGAGGAGGGTACAAATTCTTCAAGTTCCGGTCGTGCACTCGGTCACGAGTCTGGCCATGCCTAAAAGGTTAGCAACGAGAGGAGGAAAAAGCTCAGTTAAACTAGAAAAATGAAATAATAATAGTAGTAGTAGTAATAATAAAGACCAAACATACTATAAAATAGAAATTAAACCATCAAGCGAGTTTCTGTTACCTTGAGTGAGATATCCAAGTGAGTCCTATGGGAAATAAAGACAATAAAAAAGTGTTAGCTCAGTGAAGAAACAAACCCTCCAAAGAGTTCTTTAGATTTCAATCAAAAAAGCAAACCTACTGTCTTCCCAGTCTTATATAAATTTCAGGTTAGAATGCTTCCAATTTGGTGAAGTGTATCTAAACAGTGAATGGGTCAGGCCAGGTAGAGATGCACCAGACTCATGGTATGACCTGTATCCTTAGCTTTTTTCCCTAATCCCCATCTCTCCTACTTACCCCGTGGCAGGATGCTACTGGATCTGTGAGAGGGGTTGAATACCAAATGCTTAGCCATGGCATCTCCAACAGAAGTAACAAAGGTACATGAAGTGCAGGCCAGCTTGATTCCACTAAGAAAGAGAGTCAAGAGTATATAAGACAAATGTAGCAGTGACACTAGAGAGTGTTAAGCTTTGAGGCTTAATAAAGAAAAAGAGTGTCCCTCCTTTCTCCTCTCCGTCAAATTAATTCATATATCCACCCCCCAAAATATTAAAAGGGATTTAATGTAAAAACTTGATAAATTAACAGACCATCAATAAGTTTTTTGTTACCTCACAGAATTTTTAAACAAAGCCAAATACTTGGGGCTCTTCCGTGGAACATGATTGCTGAGGAAGACAAACAAAAAGTGGTATGAGTTACGTGGTTCTGCTTGCTAAACTAGAGATCACCAGCGACTGACAATGCCCCAACAAAAGATATGCCTCTTCACTCAATCCTAACCTCAACCCAAGCCTGTTTTCCTATCACATTAATATTTTCTATTAATATGCAAACGCATCATGGGGGTGGGGGGAAATCTATTAAAAGGCACATTCTGGTTGGGGGTGGCGTGGTGGTGACCAGGGTCAGATGCTACATTTCTAAGACGCTCCAAATGAGTGCTGCTGGTCCTTGGACCACGTTTTGGGTAGCAAGGTCCTACAAAATCAGAGCACAGACCATCAAAGCCAAATGAAGCCGGGTCTGGCCTCTTACCTGCTAGGACAGGTGGGCAAACAGCTCTAAAAGTTGAAGAAGGAAACCCCAGAAGCAGGGGAGGGAATGCACTGAGTTCTGGAGAACCTGAAATCCCAGATAGGAACATTGGTTTAATCCTGACTTACTTGATCATGTGGTTGGCATAAGCTCGAGAACAGCAGGTACTATAGCGACATAGAGAGCAGTGAACATAAGTAGGGAAATGGTTAGGGAAATCTGGGATCTCAAAGCTGCACTCCAGACATGTCTGCCGGCCCATGACACTCCTGTCAAGAAACAAGGAAAATTCTCATTACTGCCTCAGGGGTTCCTAAATTGTAGGCGATTTAGACAACAGATACTACCTAAAAGGCTACCAGATTACACTAGCTATCAGGAATAACTGTGCCCACCCGGCCCCCAGCCTCCAGAAGAAGGCACTGACATTTTCCTAACAGCTCTCTTCTGGACGTTGCGCTGGACAGGGGGATAAAGGAAGACGGGCAGAGGGTCCGCTGAGGAGGCCAGTGGTGCTGCCTCCTGCAAGGTGCTGGGAGGGACATCACTGGAGGGTACAGGAACAGTGCGTGGCTGCCCTCGGGAAGCCCGGATTGTCACCTGTGAGTCAAGGGAAGGGATAATTAGACACTACCCACGTTAAACCTCAGAACACGGAAAATCTCTATTCCTCCCCTTCTTGGATCTGTAAAGGGAATGTCAACAAACCCTTTACCTTGGTGCCTGGTTTCAAACCTTCCAGCTGCTTGGGTTTACGGAAGGTTTTATGGTGCTGAAGCTTGTGTTCAATTTTGTCCTTGGCAAAGAGAAACTGCAGCCGGCATTTGTTGCAATGATAAACATTCCTCTTCTGAAGGGGGAATAAAAAGAGACAGAATCCTTTAAAGGTTGCCAATGAATTTTCTTCCCTGAGGAGAAGGTACATCATTGCCAATCATATTCTTCCCACCCTTCTGTTGGTAATTTAACAGAGGAAAAAAGAGAAATACACAACCTAACACCAAACCTAGTATTTTTTTATCTTTTTATATAACTTTATTTATTTTGAAGTAAAGTTACAAACCTATTATTGGGTGGTGAGAATCATCACCTCCCATGCTCCCAGAGAAAGGCAGACTCAAAGTCAGAATAACTAGGTCCTCAAACCACCTCCCGCTGACTTGCTTTAACAATTTGGCTGAGTGGCTTATGCTTCACTTGCCCCTACTACTTTATCTTTACAGTGTGGATGGACAGTGCTACTACTTCTGGATATTCTTATTTTTTAAAAAATACAATAAATATGTACGTGGTAAAAAAAAAAAATCATACTTTTATTCTGTACTCCTTCATGTGGTAAGCTTGCCTTCAACTCCAACCCTCAGTCCCTCTCCATAGAAACAACTTGTTACCAAGTTTCTTGGGTATTCTTTCACAGATAGTCTATGCATATAACCATATAGCAAACACATACATCTCCAATCACCACCTGTTTTCCTTTCTCTTTCTTTAACAAAAATGATAGCCCTTTCTACACAGTGCTGTTTTTTTCCTCTTAACACATCAATGCATACAGATATGCCTCCCTCCAAGGCCATTTTGAGGATTCAATCTGCCCAGTATTGAAATATGACATGTCTATGATTTTCTTCCCTAGGATAGCAAGGCTCTCTCTGTAACCTCAGCTGAGTCACAGGTGATAATTTCCACGCTACTATATGGAAATGCATTAGTGGTGGATTATCAGCAGTCACTACTGTGAGCCTAAGAAGTGCCTGCTTACAAGTAAGAGTGAGGGCACGTGTGCACACATGTGGATGTTATGCACAGGTACACCCACCCATCTTGTTCTCTCTTCTGTTCCCTATGTACCTTCACTCTTCTCCTCCAGTGGCTCCTTTCCTGCAGTATTTTAAAACAAAGGCATACCTGTTCCATCTTAAAAACAAAACACAAAAGCAACAACAAATTCTCCCTTGCTACCTCTTTTCCTGGATCTACCACCCTTGGTCCTCCCCTTCATAAACAAATTTACTTATTTTTATTTTTTATTTTATTTATTTATTTTTTTGGCTGTGTTGGGTCTTCATTGCTGTGCACGGGCTTTCTCTAATTGTGGCGAGCGGGGGCTACTCTTCGTTGTGGTGCGCAGGCTTCTCATTGTGGTGGCTTCTCTTATTGTGGAGCACGGGCTCTAGGCATGCGGGCGGCTTCAGTAGTTACAGCACTCGAGCTCAGTAGTTGTGGCTCATGGGCTTAGTTGCTCCACGGCATGTGGGATCTTCCCGGACCACGGCTCAAACC
Organism: Stenella coeruleoalba; assembly: GCF_951394435.1. Taxonomy (NCBI): domain Eukaryota; kingdom Metazoa; phylum Chordata; class Mammalia; order Artiodactyla; family Delphinidae; genus Stenella; species Stenella coeruleoalba. The sequence continues at coordinate 108,657,643 of NC_137169.1, forward strand.
CGTGTCCCCTGCATTGGCAGGTGGATTCTCAACCACTGTGCCACAGGGGAAGCCCTAACAAATTTATTTTTTAATTAATTTATTTTTTTCATAAACAAATTTCTTTAAATAAGTTGTCTCCATTTCCTTACCTCTCATCATCTGTCCCACTGAAATTTGACTTCCACCTTGCTAACCAACAAAACGGCTAAATTAAATGCTGGCCTCTAAAGTTTCTACCTTGTTGATACCTTCCTGCAACACTTGACCACACTCTTTTCTTCAAAATACTTTTGTCCCCTCAGCTTCCTTGACACCAAGACTCTTCTTGTTTTCCTTCCAGGACTATGGTCCTGGCCTTGTGGATAGAGACTTCAATGGTCCTAAGCCTTCACCTTATTCTCAGTTTGGGGGGTGGGGGATGGGGGTGCAGCATAGCACTTACAAGTTTAAAATCCACTTATTTATATAATGATGATTCCTAAGTACCTTTCACAATCCAGGTTTTTCTCCCAGGCCTCAGACCTGTATATCCAACTACCTATTTAATAGTCAGTTATACTTGATGTCCATAGATACTGCTAAGTCAAGAATATCCAAACTTGGGACTTCCCTGGTGGTCCAGTGGTTAAGACTCCATGCTTCCATTGCAGGGAGTGTGGGTCTGATCCCTGGTCAGGAACGAATAAGATCCCGTGTGCCACATGGCATGGCCAAAAATTTAAAAAATAATAGTAATAAAAAAGAATATCCAAACTTATAATCCTCCCCTCAAAAATTACTTTCTCCAGTGTTCCTATCTCAATAAACAGTCCCACCATTCATCCAATTACCGAAGACAGAATCCTGGGCACTATCCTTAACTACTCTCTCACTACCTTCACCTAAATCCATTTCTAAATCATAGATATCACTTATCTTCTCAATATCTCTCAACTCTATCCTCTTTGTCCATCATTTCAAAAGCCACTATCATCTCTCATCTCAACTACTGAAAAAGCCTCTGGCTTGTCTCCCTAACTCTAGTCTCAACCTCCTTCAATTCATTCTCCTTAGAGCAGCCAGTGCAATCATAACTAAAAGCAAATTTGAACACATCACTCCAGGACTAAAAATCTCTTTAATGGCTTCCCAACAACTTATTATAATAAAAGTTGAAATTCCTTTTATATGGCTTACAAGATTCTCCATGATCTGTTCCCTAACTTCCAACCTCCTCCTGTACCCTACACACGCCAACCACGCTGAACTTCAATTCCTTGAATTTCCCTGTCTTTGAGAGCATTCTGTCCTTCTATCCCACTTCATCTGGCTCATCCTTACTCATCCTTCAGGTCTTGAACACCCCCTTTCCTAAAAGCCTTACTAGGCTCCCAGAATAGGTACATTCTTTTTTACATCTTGTATTTCCCCTAACACAACATTCTTCTTGCTTTATTGTACTGTTTAATTGTCCTGTTTAACCACTAAATCTCTAGCATCTAGCCCAGTGCCTGGCACACATCACTGGAATTCAATAAATTTTTCAAACACATGGTATCTTCTCTACCAAAATTATTTGCTTAGCTCAGTCCTGGCCCCTGTATCCATAATTAAAAAATAAGAACACGGAAATTGCTTGGTGCCTGGTACCTGGTGCCTCATGTAATGCTGTTGGAATGCATTGCCATTTTTGAAGACCTTCAAGCAATAAGGGCAGAGCAGGTGCCGAGTATCCTCATGGATCATCCGAAAATGGACATCTACCTCAGAGTAGAGTGAGGAGCGATACTGACACACCTGAGTCACATAAGAAGGAAAATAAGCTAAGAGTGAAGTGGACAACTGAGGCCTTAAAAAAGAGGTAGCAACAAAAATGTTAAGATATGAAAAAAAATTTTTCCTAAATGTATAGAAATCAGATTATTTTTCTGACGTTTATTGCAGGGCTATGTTGGTGATAAATTCAGCCATGAAATAAGATAAAAATGGGAAAGACAGGAAAGTCTGAGAACAGTCCATATTCTGACAAAGAGGAGTAGAGTTTTTTTTCTATCTCCAACGGGCACATTCAGGAGACAGACACTCCCTTAGTACAGGTATATATATGTTCCCAGACTGGGTTCCTCAGCTGGGTACATGCAGATATTCCTTTATGTTTTTCTCCTGCATGGGAAACCCTGAAAATAGAACCCGTGTTCACTATTTCTTCTGTATTTCCTCAGTGTTCCTAAAACTGAGTGTGTGCAGTAGGTACTGGGCAATGTTCATTAGTGGATTCTTTGTATTTAGCCTGAGAGCAAAATGGCTAAATCTCCCTGGAGAAAAAGGCAATACCTGGCAAACATAAGGCATCTCTCCAGGCTTATGAGTATCCTTCATATGCTGGAGAAACAGTGGCTCACTCTCAAACGCCCACTCACAGATCTTGCACTTGGCTGTAAGAAGAAAAATAATCAATAAATCCACCTGAAAATAAGACCAAAGTCCTGCTGACTCATAATCTTTTTCTCTGACTCCTATATCTTCATGTTCAATAGTCAGTAAATTATGAAGTCTCTTCTAGTCTTTCTTTAAAATGGTTCTGTCTCAACATTTGTGCTGCTGATTAAAACTATCCTTCTGTCTCTAGCTCAGACTTCTTTACCAAAGTTCCATTCTAGATTTTGAACTCTTTACGAAACATAATATTCTACCATCTACTCTAACTTAATTCAGCATCCTCCTGCTTCCCATCATTTCCCTTCTCACATCCCACCTCCTCCTGAACTCAAAACCTAGGCATTATCTGACTCCAAACCCGTGTCTGTCACCATTATTTCAAAATGCATCAAGGAATTGTCACTTCTGCATTCTCACAGGCAGAAACTTGGTAGAAGCCCATATGATTTCCTACTGCTGATCAGCTGGCTTCTAATACCTCCTTATCTCTCCAATACAGTATCTATTCTTTATATACCATTGCCAAATGAATTCTTTTAAAATACTACATTACTTCATCCCTCTGCTCAAGGATAGACAATGATTATCTCCTATGAATAATTCAACATTTATTGAACGTTTACTAAATGAGGACAAAGAAGGATTTGTCCTTAAAAGACTGACAATATGAACAGAACTTCTTGACTTATGAGTTACTGTGTTATTTCAGTATTAACTAATTTGAGATAATTAAACTTTAAAATTAGCCATTTTATCAAGCTTTTATAAGGCTGCAGTTCTAAATTTTTGGCAAAAGTTTTGTTACATATTTTGAATTATACAGGCAAAATAATGATAGTTATTTGCATTTTTATTACCATTACTGAAATTATTTTCAAGTTTTTGCAAACATGAAAATTGTAAATTTGAAGCTCTAAGCGCTTATTTATTGGACAATGTCCAACCCCTGCCCCGTACCCCCAAATGAGTGAAGCTGAAATAAAAAACAAAACCAGGGGTCTGAATCTGGGGTCCAGGGAAGAGGTCTCAGGGAACCCAGGTAGCCCCTGAAATTATCTGCAAAAGAGTAAAATGTGTATTTTTCTGGGAAGTTTTGTGTTTATTCTCAAAGGTGTCTGCAACCCATTTAGGACCACTTCCTAGAGGTACATTAGATACAAGATAAGATAAAGAACAAGAACAAGATAAAGAAATTAAAAATTCTGCCTAGAATGAGGAAAAGCTGATATACGAGCTGAACCTTGAAAGAGTGGTTTGCCAGACAGAGGAGATGAGAGAAGAACATGAGCAAAGGCATGGTATTGCATGTCATGTTTGGGAAACAGTAACTAGTGGCATGACAATATTTTCTCCTGTTTTCTTCCCCCTTACTTCTCAATTCAATTTGTTAATCTTTTTTTCTTTTCTAGAACACTTTTAAGCATTGGTGTTTCCCAACCTTCTGTCCAGGCTTTTCTTATTCTCTATGTTTTCCCTGGGCGATCTCTTTTACCCTCAAAGGCTTTTCCTACAACCTATACATCCGCTCTATTCTTATAGGTCTCACACATCAACTATAACAACATTTATTAAGCAATTTTTAATGCATAAACACCATGCTAAGATTTATATATATTATCTCATACAAAGAAAATCAGTGAGAAAGGAACCAAAGGCATCAGTGGATTTAAGAGATCTCTAGTAACCTTTCACACCTATTGGAGTTGATGTCAAAAAAGATTTAAGAGGAAGAATTAACTGATTTTCCAAAGTGGCAACCTAACACTGTCCCTCCCAGCACTATCACTCTCATCTCCCTAACACCTACCATAGTCTCCTGCCTTGAGAAAACAGGCATGAACTACTACAGCTTTTGCTTCCTGTTTTCCAAATTTGGAAGGACAGATTCCTTATGCCTTTTCTAAGGCTCATCCGATCTCATCATTCCACGTATCCCATGACTTTATCAAGCAAGTGGTTCTCCCTTTCTTCAGTCTTTTTCCATAGAACCCTCCTGACACCTGAACACAATTAATCACCCTGAAGCATCCTTCCCTCAACCCTACCTCTTCCTTAGTCTATTGTCTTTAAACAAGTGTGAAGAAAAACATAATGCTATTAAAAATTATACTGTTACCATAATTAAATATAATAATCCATTGATGTTTTGGAAACAATTCAGGAAACTTGAAAATGAAGATACATAATATTAAACATTTACGATGAATTCTGTTATGTCTTGACAAACATACTATGGCTATGTATTTTAAAATGTCCTTACTTTTCAGAGATACATAATGAAGTATTTAAGAGTGAAATATCATTATGTCTATAATTTAGTTTAAAAACACTTCAGAAAATAAAAGGAAAAGAAATTTTCAAAACTAAAAAGAAAACAATTGGTCTCAAAATATTAACAAAAAAAAAATAAGCTACTTTCAATGAAGGATCTGCCATGGATGCAAAAAAAAGGGAGTTATTTAAAAAAAAAAAAGGGGAATTACAAAAGAATCCAAAAATAAGATTGATATATACTAAAGTACAGAAACGGTATTTACCTGTTTGGATCAACAATTTCTCAGGTTTTTCATCAGTGTAAATTTTAAGTCATAAGATACTCAAAAATTAATAGTCAAGGATAAAAGAGTGGTAAGCCAAGAGAAAAAGACTGATGAGGTGCTGCACTGTTTCCCATTAGGAAAAATTTATCTTTTTATGTACAGTACATATATAAGTAGAATAACAAAAACACACCCCACCAGATTCTGTATAAAAGTAGATGTTTTCACTGGGGATTCAGATGAGTTATTTGGGCTTCCCATGACTGACAGTGAAGAATTTTGGGTCCTAACCTAGACCAAGTTGGCTACTCTGCCACTATACTGTAGTGTTCTGATGTCTGATTCCAGTATCTACTCTACTCACAAATGATTAGCCCAAAGTTCCACGGTCTAATATGGTAACCACCAGTAACATGTGGCTAGTGAAGACATGAAATGTGGTGAGCCCAAACTGAGATTTGCTGTGGTGTAATAATACACACCAGATTTAAAAAGAAAAGAAAAAAAAAAAGAATGGTAAATATTTCATTAATTTTAAAGTTCTGATTACATGCCGAGATGATTTTATTTTGGCTATTTTGACTTAAATAAAATACAATATTAAAATTACTTTCGCCTTTAAAACATCTTTATTTCAAATGACTACTAAAAATTTAAAATTACATATGTAACTCATTGTATTTCTGTGGACCAGCACTAGTCTGAGCCACTCATGGCAATCCCATTTCCCTTGACAATATGGCCAAGGCTAAGAGATATAAAGGGAAAACAATTCTGTCTTGTAAGAAACAGACTTAGAAAAGACACAGGAAGATACGGTCTCTTCTTCATCTGCAAAATTTTACATCCGCCTGTATTCCTGAGACTAACGCAACCATCCTGCTATGAGCCAGAGACAAGAGAACTGTTGAAAAGTAGAAGACTCGCATTCTGGGCTTGAAGCTTACTCCACCTTGAGTCTTTTCAGTTAAATCATATAATAATAGATGTCCTTAACATTTAATCCATCTTTAGCCAAGATTTTTAATTTGCAGCAAAAATTTCTGCCTTTATGTGTTTCCTATCACCTAAAATCTTTTCTTACTACTTTCCATCCATCTAAATCCTTCTTGTATTTAAAGACCCTAAAAGTTTACGCATTACTTTCTGTGAAATCCACAAGGATCTTTTCCCTTCTCTGAACTATTTCACCTATCACTGGTATCATACAATGCATATGTTTACAGCAAATATATTGTCTTGTTCTCACATTTTCCTATAGTTAAATAATTTTTGTCTCTTCAACAAAACTAGAAATCCAAAAAAAAAAAAAAACAAACTAGAAATCCCTTAAAGGACAAAAGAAATATTCTAGAAGACTGGACTCAAATCCTCACAATTTCACCTTATTAGAAGTGTTTGCTCTAAAGCAAATGACTAAATGTTTCCGGGCTTGTATTCAGCCTGTGCTTCTCATCTGTAAGATGTACAGTGTAGCTAACACTCCAACTCATCTTATATCTCATGAAAGCACTGTCTTAATGGTGAAGTATTCTATAACATTATCTTTTATCCTTCATAAAACCTATGAGGGTACTAACTAAAATGGAGACCCAAATACAGATGCCTGCTTCTTCTATAAAAGGATCTAGGTAATAAACTCTTTACATATACCTCTCTACAGTGGTCCTGAAAGAAAGCCCCTTAATTTAGAATCAAGCACTGAACTCGACTCATGCTTGAACAGAATAGAAGTCAGGCTTGTAAGATAATAGGGTAAGTGAAGTAAGAAACTGACTACGAATATGCAAAGAACTTCCTCGACACTGTTATCCACATATAAATACACATAATGGGCTCCCACCAGTGCCATTCACTGAATGAAAAATGAAGTATACCCCTAGAGTTTAAGAATTTCCAAACTTACTAGTTGATTCATAGGGACTATGAACATTTTCCAAGTGGCACTGGAGCTGGAAGGGAGTGGAAAACTGACGATAACAGTGCTGGCAGATAGTATGACCATCCACCTCACCGTTCTGCTGATCAAGTTCTACATGATGTTTCATATGGTTCATAAATCTGTAGCACGGCACAAAGGAAAAGTACAGACAACATAAAAAATCAGAAGCCTTGGAAAAATGTACCAGCGAAATCACAGAACAGACATTACATGTTTCCCCCTCCACCCTCCCACCCAACTTCCTCTTTTTGGGACATCTTCTGAGCCCAGAAATTAAGAGAGATCTCGAAACTTTTCTGGGGAAGGAGATGCACTGGTCTCACTCTACCCAAAGTTATGTTTTATTTATTACCACAATATCTCCTTCTATAGTACTAGTTATTGATTTAATGATAATCCTTAGCAAGAAAGGATAATAATTAGGGCCATTCTCCAAACAGAAAGACTTAAACATGTAAGAAGCTTTCAGACTTCACTTGTCCAAGGTGAGCTCCAAGGCTCTTCAACACTCACCGAATGTTGTTTTTTAGCCTTTTGGTACAATGTGGGCATCGGAAAGATGTGGCGACCTTAGGGAAGTTTGTGAGCTGGGCTACTTTGCCACCATCCCGTCCATAGTAGAAGTCATCTACTAGCATAATGAGCTTGGTCTGGACGCCATCACCCACATTCTCATTTGGCTCTGGTACTTTGGTAGGTGGTGACAGAGCAGGAATAGGTGTAGAAGAGGGAGTGGAAGCAACAGGAGTTGTTTTCTCAGGGGATGGGGGCTTTGTTGCTGATGGGACACTGGGTTCTGAATCCAGAGACTTTCCTTTCTTCTGGTATTCAACCATTTCTGGGCAACAGTACTATAAAGAAAGAAGACATCTGATCATCCTGGTTCTCCTGGGGGCTGAGATGTGCTAACTCCTCAACTTCACTAACATTTCTCTGTAAGTGTTTGGTTCTAGGTATTCTCAACCAGCTTTCACCCTGCAGTTTTCTAAAATGTGTGTGTGTGTGTGTGTATTTACAGCCATATGCCACTCCAAACACCATACTTTGTACTTCTTCCTGTCTTAGATCCTTTAACCACTCACTAGCATAACCTGGCTCTGAGCTCCCTGGTAGGAAGAAGTCTCAACCTTTGCATCTGGACTAATACCAAAAAATGAAAAGACTAGAATTAGAAACTGGTTAATAGCTCCTGATTCATCCAATGACACAATAAATAGAAAATGGACTGAGGCCAAGTTGGCCTGTCTTCCTGTGCAGTTCAAAATCTATGAACTAAGGAATTAAGGTCGCATATGTTCTGACCTATTTGAGGGTCTTTAAATATATCCTATCACATTTCTGAGTTCATTCTAAAACAGGCCAAAAGAGAGTAACCCTTTAAAAAGCTTCCAAGCCATTTCAGAGTCCTTGCTTCACAAGCTCCCAACACTACACTACAGGAGGTATACAGTGAGTGGTAGCCATTTAAGCTGAATCTCCATCACAGGTGATCACTTACACACATGTGACCTCTCAAAGCTTCAGTAACACGGAATTGAGCATTACACCGTGGACATATCTTCCGTCCACCATCCTGGAGGTCAAACACTGGGATGGAAGAGGTCACTGGAAGTGAGAACATCAATAAGATTAATAAGATGATACTGGAAAAAGACTACTGGCCTTTTGGAAAAAGGTTAAACACTTCCTGAAGGGTATATTAAGGTTGGTAAGCGAGCATGAGAAACTGCTATGAGGCACATTCCTTCTACCATTCTTCTAACTGTAGGCCAGGGGTCAGCAAATCACAGCTAGTAGACCAAATCCAGCCAGCTGCCAGTTTCTGTTTGCCTCATGAACTAAGAACAGCTTTTACATTTTTTGTTGTGGTGGTGGTTATATAAGATTTTCTTTAATTGTGGTAACAGATACTTAACATAAAGTTTCCTCTTAACCATTTTTAAGTGTTCAGTTCAGTTAAGAACATTCACATTTTTGTGCAATCTCCAAAACTCTTTTCATCTTGCAAAACTTGAAACTCTACACCCATTAAATAATTCCCCACTGCCCCCTCCTCCTAGACCCTAGCAATCGCCATTCTCTCTTGTCTCTGTGAGTCTGACTACTCTAGGTACCTCATATAAGTGGATTCATAGAGTATTTGTCCTCTTGTATCTGGCTTATTTCACTTAACATAATGTCGTTAATCAGTGTTGCAGCATGTGTCAGAATTTCTTTCCTTTTTAAGGCTGAACAATATACCATTGTATGTATATACCATATTTTGTTTATCCATTCATCAGCTGATGGACATCTGGGATGCTTCTACCTTTAGGCTATTGTGAAATGTTGCTGTGAACATGGGGGTACAAATATCTGTTTGGGTCCCTGTTTTTAATTCTTCTGGGTATATACTCCAAAGTGGAATGCTGGAACATACGGTAATTTCATGTGTCATTTTTTGAGGGACCATCACCCCATTTTACATTCCCACCCGCAACGTACGAGGGTTCCAATTTCTCTGCATCCTCACCAACACTTATTATTTTCTGTTTTTTTGGATAAGAGCTATCCTAATGGGTGTGAAGCGGTATCTTATTGTAATTTTGATGTGCATTTCCGTAATGATTAGTGAGTGAGGTTTAGCATCTTTTTGGGTGTTTAATGGCCATCTGTGTACCTCGAGAAATCTCTATTCAGCTCCTTGGCCCATTTTTTAATTGGATTGTTTGTTCTTTTGTTGTTGGTTGAGCTGTAGAAGTTCTTATATATTCTGGATGTTAAGCCCTTATCAGATATATGATTTAAAGTACTCTTAAAAAATTTTCTCCCATTTAGTGGGTTGCCTTTTCACTCTCCCTAACGCTAACCCTTTGATGTCGTAAAGTTTTAAATTTTGATGTAGTCCCATTTATTTATTTTTCCTTTTGTTGCTTATGCTTTTGGTATCATATGCAAGAAGCACTGCCAAACCCAGTGTCATAAAGCTTTTCCCCTATGCTTTCTTCTAAGAGTTTTATGGTTTTAGTTCTTTTGTTTAGGTCTTTAGTTCACTGAGTTAGTTTTTGTAATATGGTGTATGGTAAAGGGTCCAACTTCATTTTTTTTGCATGGGGATATCCAGTTTTCTCAACACCATTTGTTAAAGGTTTTCTTATTTTTAAAGGGTTGAAATAAAAGCAAAAGAAATGATCTTCTGACACATGAAAATTAAACTCAAAATTCAGAATCCATAAATAGTTTTAGTGGAGTAGAGTCAAACTCAATTATTTACATATTGTCTGTGGCTGCTTTTGTACCACAATGGCAGAGTTAAGTAGTTGTGACAGAGACTATATTGTACATAAAACCTAAAATATTTACTATCTGGTCCTTTACAGAAAAAGTCTGTGAAGCCCTGCTCCAGACCGTTGAAAATCCTTATGCTCATATCCTTCTACATCTGAAAACCTCTCTACTAAATATCAACTTTAAAATCTTGTTCAGGGACTTCCCTGGTGGTGCAGAGGTTAAGAATCTGCCTGCCAATGCAGGGGACATGGGTTCGATCCCTGGTCTGGGAAGATCCCACATGCCGCAGAGCAACTAAGCCTGTGCGCCACAACTACTGAGCCTGCGCTCTAGGGCCCGCAAGCCACAACTACTGAAGCCCATGAGCCTAGAGCCCGTGCTCCGCAACAAGAGAAACCACTGCAGTGAGAAGCCTGTGTACCGCAATGAAGATAGCCCCCACTCGCCGCAGCTAGTGAAAGCCCGCGTGCAGCAATGAAGACCCAATGCGGCCAAAAATAAATAAATTGAACTATCTTTTGATTATCCCACTGATCTCTGATCAACCAATCCATTTTACTAATCTCCAAAGAACAATTAACACAAAACTCCTTCTGGCTGATTCAGTTACACTTTTCACAAGTGGCGATCCTCTTTACTACATTAAAGTTTCTGTGAGAACACACTATAGCAACTATACCTTATTTTATTTCTCTATTTCATAGTATAGAGTTCTGATACAACAAATACTTTATTAATGTTTTTGAATGACTGGCTGCCCAGAGTCTTTCTGGTTATCGTACCTTTCATTGAAGACTCAGGCCCGCTGGTTCTCTGAGAGCCATGCGCAGAGCTGTTGTTGGATACCACCATTGGCCCAGGACTCTGGCCCAGGGAAGGGATGGTGTTAAGGGTATTCACCAGTTTGGCCACTTCATTGCTATTTTCACCTGTAACCCCAGGTCGCTTCACAGTGACAAAGCTGGCAATGCTCACTGCAGGTGGAGAGGGGAAGGAGGGAGCTTTGTTGGCCAAGTGATAATCATCTGTTCTCCACCCACCACCCATCCCAGCTCTGCCATCTCCTCTTCCCAAGCCTCACCTAGTTTGGGATTCTGAGTCTGGTTGGACTGGCCTGGAGGTTGAACAGCAAGGTGCCCCAATGAGGTCGGCTGTGTGGCAGTGGGAGTGGTAGAAGTGCTGGGAGTGGACTTGGTCTGCTGGGACTGGGACTGTGGGACGGTGCTTCGAATGGTGAGAGTGGCTGGGATGACGGTGGTGAAGGTGTTGGTGGTGGGCCGCACAGGCATTGTGGAGCCTGGCCTCACAGGGGTCATCTGAGAGAACACTTGTGGGACTCCAACTGTCGGCTTAACAAACTGGGTACCTGGGGCTTCAAAAGAGAGACAAAAATACCAAATCTTGGTCAACGAGCTCACCTATAATACATTCCTCATGTCTTTACTGGAAATACTGGAATAGGAAAAGATTATCTCCCCAAACTGATTGGTGACTGTCAGGTTCCCAAGGGAAGCATAGATTCTAATGTCTAAGACAACAGGTATCACAAACTGATAAAACAAGTTAGCCTTAGTAATCAGCCCTGAAAACATTAAAGTGAAAGAAGAGTCCCATCAACTCCTCCCAGAACACCTTACCACACTGCCTTTTCTATTCCAAGAATACAATCATGAGTAGCTTGACCTCTGTTATTGGAAGAGAATAATAGGTCTAGAGTGGGAAGCAGTATGGGTATATATAGGCCAAAGGGCAGAGCTGGCTCTGAAAAAAGTGATCTTTCTCAGAATACTAAAGGAGTCTTTCATTCTCTTATACAAACTCAAATAGAAGACAGACTATGCCATTCTACTAGGATGTCCCAAAGGTGAGTCTCCTGGCTCAACTATAGACAATTTCACTGACAAACATTTAAAAAATATCAGAACTAGACAGGATAGGCTCATGAGACTGAAGGCCAAAAACCCCTATGGGCTCTGAGAACAACAACAAAAACTTAGGAAGACAAGCTACAGAGATACCTTTACTACAACTAAATTAAGATACCCTTTTTTGGCCTGAATTGTAGTAAACTTATAGACACTAAATATGGAACTGGGGGAAAATTACAAGATTTTTAAAAATTATCTTTCAATTTGGTTTCTTAAAAAAAAAAAACTAGCCATTGTCAATATTTATCCTCAAAGGATATGCCATTTGTTTAATTTATATTCCAAATCTATGCTATAAAAGTAAAGCAAAATAATTTTATAATCCCACCATGTAAGTGAGTAGACTTATAAGGAATACAGAATTTGGGAGTTTGCATTAATAATAGTTCTTCAGGATAACAAACTTAATAGCTGAATAAAACAGCAGAAACAGAAAAATAACTATATAAACCCTGTTTTACTGCCTTATGAAGGGTGGTAAAAGGTTAAAAAATAAAACCACCACCCTGGCCAAAGGTTAGAGTTTTTTAAAAATGGGGCTTAAACCAATATGATTTTTGTAGTTTTAGATTTCCCTTAAATACACTTTTTAAATGACCTTGAATATTTTGAGACAACAAAAACAAGCCTTCTGGATGCTGGTTTATTCCAAATGGGTAGACATTTTTCCTTACCTGGGACTAGTGTAATTGGTCTAACTGTTTGGCCTTGCTGTACGTTCAGCACAATCCCAACCTGATTCATTGCATTTTGTACAGGCCGGACATTTCTTACAGGAAATCCCTGCATTAAAAAGCAAAATGATCTTTAACATGGAGATCAGCTAACACTAGCAGAGACTGCATTAAGACCTATATCCAAAAAAATGCCCACACCCTTACCTAATGATTCTCTCTCTAGAACTAGAGCTTTTAAATGACTGAGATGGAGAAATTTTGGACTTCTGGCAAACTTGTGAGTGGCAAATATTAAAACTGGAGAATGAGCTTTGGTACATATGAACAAAAATGAAAACCTACTTCTTGTCTTAAGAGAACCTCAGCTTAAAAAGCTCATCCACAGGGGCTTCCCTGGTGGCGCAGTGGTTGAGAGTCTGCCTGCCGATGCAGGGGACACGGGTTCGTGCCCCAGTCCAGGAAGATCCCACATGCCGCAGAGCAGCTAGGCCCGTGAGCCATGGCCGCTGAGCCTGCGCATCCGGAGCCTGTGCTCCTCAACGGGAGAGGCCACAACAGTGAGAGGCCCGCATACCGCAAAAAAACCACAAAAAACAAAAAAAAACTCCTCCACAAACTGGCCCCTCAATTGCTAAAGGCATAGAATGCAAAAAAATGACACTAACAGTATTCACTGGAGTGATTCAACATACAAACAATTGTACGAAACTGTTCCCAAAGTCCACTTCAAAGGCCATACACCTCTGGGAAATTTGTTAGACAAGGCAGAAAAAAGCATTTGCCTTTACATTCCATACCAGCATTAGGCTTTCAACTCCAATTCACATTTATATCAAATAAGTCATCTTCCTTCTCTTCCAAAGATCTGCCGGCACTTCACCAATCTTGCATGTATATTTCCATAAGTCAACTAACTCACCCCATTTTAAGAAAAATAGCCCAAGCAAAGGGTAAGAACCCTTGAGGACCAAGTGTTAAGGCTTCCTAATGCAAGCTTCCCACTCTTTCCTGCCTAGACCTCAATCAAATTACTTAATAGTCCTCCAGGGGTATAAAGAGGAGATTACCCAGCTGTACACTATGTTGGGCTTTCTACTAAAGTCAGTATCAAATTAAAAACTAGCAAATGAGAAAGCCAAATCAAAAGACAGGACTTAGAACCATTTCTAATGATGATAAAGACTTAAGTCATAGCCTTCAAAGGTTCCCATAGTCTTTCTCTCCTCTACCGTGTCTGAATTCAGTAGAATTCAGAGTCCTATTTACCTGTGTAGTGATGAATATTGGTTGTGAGGCCACAGGGGAACTAGTCACATGATTGGCATTCTGCATGACCTGGACAGGCCTCAATACTGGTTGAGTAACCATTGTACCCAGACCTGAGGTTGGATTCTGGGTTAGGATGAGCGGCTGTCCACCTTGTTGGACCAAAGAATTGCCAGCTAGAGGGAAGAGGAAAAAAAAAAACAATGTAAGAGAAAATAAACCCACCATTATAAGCAACACAATGGTCTTAGATAAATGGTGTTCCCATATATCAAGATATCCAAGACTGTCACTCACCTCAGGTTTAATGTCAGCAAACTTACCAAATATTTAAGCTTCACCCAAAGCTACAACTAACAGAAAAATACACAGAAAGGGAAAGTTCACTAAAATCTCCCCCATATATCTTAACTAGGGATGTCGTAACACACACAGTAAGACTTCTACATGGCTATCACTTTGACTCTGATGATTTAAGTGACCACAAATAATCTCCCCATACCAAATCAGCAAAACAAAGTAAGATATAAGTTCCTTCCCCACATTTTAACTAGGTAAAAACCTATTTTATCAGAATGTAATTTGTTGTTAGCTAATCCACCTTATATTTTAAAAAGAGGAATATTCATCTACAAACATTAATTCAGCAAGTACACAGAATCTAAAAAATGGGATCTCTTCCTAGCGCATCAAATCTCAGAAATGCAACAGATTCTCTAAACATCCATTGTCTTTAATAGGTATGGGAACACAGAGACTGACAGGCTACCTTCTTTATGTCATCAGAACTGATAAAGAAAAGACCTGGCCAAAACTAATCAACACCAAGTAAAACTGATATGACTTAAGAAGATTCATTCATTAATAAATAGTAACAAATATCATAAATATTAAAAAACTGGCTAATTTTTTTGAAATATTTTAAATTCTTTTTCATGTGTGTTAAAAGTAATTTTGTAATGTTTTTAAGTCCTGTATTTGCTACAATTGGCTAAAAAATCATTTACACTAAGTTTCCTGATCTACAAAGAATACTCCAAAACAGAAATTCTATTTCAGAGAGCCAAAACATTGGCTTTGCCAAAAAGCACGTTCTTTTTTTCTGTAAGATGGCTCTAGTAGCACTTAGTTGTCTTTAACTTCATTCAAAACAATTTTGTTAGATTGTATTGGGACAGCTGCCATAGTGTGCATTTAAAAAAAACTTATCAAGATTGTTGACTTTTTGTGTAGCCATTTTAATACTGAAGATGGAAGAAAAAATTTTTCATTTTTGGCAATATTATGCTTTATTATTTCAAGAAAGGTAAAAACGCTGATATGCAAAAAAAGATTTGTGCAGTGTATGGAGAAGGTGCCGTGACTGATCAAACGTTGTCAAAATTGGTTCGTGAAGTTTCGTGCTGGAGATTTCTCGCTGGACAACGCTCCACGGCTGGGTAGCCCAGTTGAAGTTGACGGCGATCAAATCCAGACATTAGCTGAGAACAATCACCATTATATCACGCGGGAGATAGCCGACATACTCCAAATATCTAAATCAAGCACTGAAAATCACTTGCACCAGCTTGGTTATGTTAATCGCTTTGATGTTTGGGTTCCACATAAGTTAGGTGAAAAAAACATTCTTGACCTTATTTCTGCATGCGATTCTCTACTTAAATGCAACAAAAATATTCCATTTTTAAAACGGAAAAATTGTGATGGGCGATGAAAAGTGGATAGTGTACAATAATGTGGAACGGAAGAGATCGTGAGGCAAGCAAAATGAACCAGCACCAACCACAGCAAAGACCGGTCTTCATCCCAAGAAGGCGATGTTGTGTATATGGTGGGATTGGAAGGGAGTCCTCTGTTATGAGCTCCTTCTGGAAATCCAAACGATTAATTCCAACAAGTACTGCTCCCAATTAGACCAAATGAAAGCAGCACTCGACAAAAAGTGTCCAGAATGAGTCAACAGAAAATGCATAGTCTTCCATCAGGATAACACAAGACTGCATGTTTCTTTGATGACCAGGCAAAAACTGGTACAGCTTGGCTGGGGAGTTGTGATTCATCCACTGTATTCACCAGACATTGCACCTTCGGATTTCCATTTATTTCAGTCTTTACAAAATTCTCTTAATGGAAAAAATTTCAATTCCCTGGAAGACTGTAAAAGGTACCTGGAACAGTTCTTTGCTCAAAAAGATAAAAAGTTTTGGGAAGATGGAATTATGAAGTTGCCTGAAAAATGGCAGAAGGTAGTGGAACAAAATGGTGAATACGTTGTTCAATAATGTTCTTGGTGAAAATGAAAAATGTGTCTTTTATTTTTATTTTAAAACCAAAGGAACTTTTTGGCCAACCCAATACCTAAATCAAAGATTCAAGCAAAATACTGCAACTTTTTTACCTCAAATCACCAGAATGGGATGGACTCCCCTGAAGCTTTAAGTTCCACTTGACAAATGGTGTCACTATAGTTAGCTACAGAGCTAGACCACCAAAGTGGGTATACAGGTGGCTATTAATGGGCCAACCTTGAATTGTCCCATGTTCTCCCAGAAACTGAGAGTCCATCAGTGGACTAGACCCTCATAGTTACTGGGCCAGCAGACTAGTAATTATAGATGCTGACAGATAAAAAATTCCAAATTCTAGCTATGCTAATTACACTGGCAATTTATTGACTCTCTCTCTCTACATTTTTAACTTAAGTATTTTATTATGGAGATGTTCAAATACATATAAAAATAGAACACTATAATAAATCTCTATGTACCTATATCAGCTTCAATAATTATCAACTTAAGGTCAATCTTGTTTCATCTATACTTCCCATTCTCTTACCAGCTCCCATATTATGTTGATACAAGCTTCAGATCATATCACTTCATCTATAAATATTTCAGCATATATCTCTAAAAGGACTTTAAAAAAGAGGAAATATCAACACCATTATCACTCCTAAAAAAATATTATAATAATTCTGTAACTATAGTGGATAATACTGTATGATATAATTGAAGTTTGCTGAGAGAACAGAACTTAAATGTTCTCACTACCCCCTATCCCTACCCCCAAAAGAGGATAAATATGTGAGGTGATGGATGTGTTAATTAACTAGATAGTGGGAATCCTTGCACAATGCATACATATACCAAATCACCACAAAGTACACATTAAATATCTTACAATTTTATTTGTCAATTATACCTCAATAAAGTTAAATATATACAACAATTCTTGGGAGCTTCCTTGGCAGTCCAGTGGTTAGGACTCTGCACTTCCACTGCAGGGGGCACGGGTTCCATCCCTGGTGGGGGAACTAAGATCCCACATGCCGCACTGTGCGGCAATAAATCAATGAATGAATGAATGAACAATTCTTTAATATCAAATACCCAGTTAGAATTCAAATTGACAATTACATTTTTTTGTTTGAATTATGTTACAAAAGGGTTCATAAAGTATAACTGATGACATACCTCTTCAATCTCTTTTAATCTATAGGTTCCCCATCCATCTCTTTTTTACTCCTCTGCAATTTACGGTTGAAAATATTGACTAAGCAAAAACATGTATTTTCTATTCACTATTTTAACTGCTAGGGTAAAAGAAAATAAATTATCTGTTATTTATCTAAGCCTAAGAATTCTTAAGATAATCACTGACTCAACATCTCAACTAAATATAGGAAGGGAAGGATGGAAAATTTTTTGCATTTATGTGAAATCAACCAGCATTAGCAAGTCTCAAAAGACAGGCCTTGTTCCCATGAAATCTACACATACTCTACTACTATAAAGAATGTTAACACAGCATTTTCTGCAAATATTCTCTCTGACCTCAGGGTCATGTTTGAATTTTGGTGGATTGTTAGGACCTTTCCAAAAATAAAGTGCAAACAAAAAAGTAGGTTTCTAAGCCTAGACTAGGTTTACAATTCAATTGAAAGCAAAAACCAGCATACGGCAAGTCACACTGGGTAAATTAAAGTCACACAGTAAATATTTATTTAATGTATTCTATAAATTCATTCTTATAATTCTAATGAATTATAATAATTCCAATTCTAACAAATGAGTTGTTTTTAATGATTTCTGCATTCTTATTAAGTCTTTCCTAAAAGAAATTCTGACAATTCAAAGGTCTTATGAAGTTCTATTTCCAGAGAATGAAAGAGGAAGTTAGAACCCTGAGACTTAAAAAAGCCTTTAAAAACGGGCTTCCCTGGTGGCGCAGTGGTTGAGAGTCCGCCTGCCGATGCAGGGGACACGGGTTCGTGCCCCAGTCCGGGAAGATCCCACATGCGGAGCGGCTGGGCATGTGAGCCATGGCCGCTGAGCCTGCGCGTCCGGAGCCTGTGCTCCGCAACGGGAGAGGCCACAACGGTGAGAGGCCCGCGTACCACAAAAAAAAAAAAAAAAAAAAAAAAAAAGCCTTTAAAAGAATTATCTGACCAATCCCCTACCTGTAAGTTTGTTCTCCAATAAACTAGGTACCTCAGCCATAAACTGATTAAATAATAGAAGATTTAGCAGCTTCTCTCACAACATGTTCTGTTTGTTTTACAAATCTGAAGGTCTTGATTTTTTTTTCTTCATTCTTTTAAGTTCACTTACACAGCCTTAAACCCCAGAGATAAGAGGGCCAAATGGAGTTGAAATGGGCCAAACAGGAATTGAAAATCATAATTACAATAAAAAATGTATAACATTAAATTCATATCATTCACAGCTCAGAATTAAGCAGTGGTTCATTTCACTTCATAATGTTCCTTTCCAATGCAAACATATGATCAGTCAGAACTACAGGAATAATTTCTAAATGCTGAGTGGTGGATTCTGAAGAACAGCAAAAATAGTAAAAATGTTCTAAAATTTTATTCCTAACACTCTGTTAAAGAAAAAAGCCTTATTGAGATATAATTCACATACCATACATATTTTATCACCCATTTAAAGTGTACAATTTAGAGGCTTTTAGTGTATTCACAAGGTTTGTGCAATCATCACCATTATTTAATTCCAGAACATTTTCAGCAGCTCAGAAAGAAACCTTACACCCATTAGCAGTTATTCCCCATTCTCCTCCCCCCAGCCCTGGCAACGAACAATCTAACTTTCTGTCTCTACAGATTTGTCTATTATGGGCATTTCATAACAATGGGGTCATATATGTGGCCTTTTTGATATCTATCTATCTATCTATTTTTGGCTGTGTTGGGTCTTCGTTGCTGCGTGCGGGCTTTCTTTAGTTGCGGCGAGTGGGGGCTACCCTTCGTTGAAGTGCGCGGGTTTCTCATTGCGGTGGCTTCTCTTGTTGCAGAGCACGGGCTCTGGGTGCACGGGCTTCAGTAGTTCTGGCACTCAGGCTCAGCAGTTATGGCTCTTGGGATCTAGAGCGCAGGCTCAGTAGTTGTGGCGTACGGGCTTAGTTGCTCCATGGCATGTGGGATCTTCCCGGACCAGGGATCAAACCCGTGTCCCCTGCATTGGCAGGCAGATTCTTAACTACTGCGCCACCAGGGAGGTCCCACATTTTGCTTATTCATTCAACATCTTAGGTTGTTTCCAATTCCGGGCTATAATGAATAACGCTGGCACTTCAAGAGTATCTGATTTTAGAAAGTCACACAATTGTGTGCTTATCTACGCATAAAAGAAGTTTTGAGCCCCCCCCTTTTTTTGGCCACACTGCATGGCCTATAGGATCTTAGTTCCCCAACGAGGGATTGAACCCAGGCCCTCGGCAGTGAAAGCACGGAGTCCTAACCACTGGACCACCAGGGAACTCCCAGCATGAAAGAATTTTTGGATGAACACACAAGACATACGTAACTGTGGTTACCAGTTTTTTTTTTTTTTTTCGGTATGCGGGTCTCTCACTGTTGTGGCCTCTCCCATTGTGGAGCACAGGCTCTGGACGTGCAGGCTCAGCGGCCATGGCTCACGAGCCTAGCTGCTTCGCGGCGTGTGGGATCTTCCCGGACCGGGGCACGAACCCGTGTCCCCTGCATCGGCAGGCGGACTCTCAACCACTGCGCCACCAGGGAAGCCCCCCACTTTTTTTTTAAACCATGAACACAGGTTAACATTTTAATTTGAATACTAGGGCTTTCTAAAGTAAATAAAATCCATTTTCATATTTCAAAAAATTTTTGTACACAGGCCACAGGAATCAAGGGTCCATTCAAAGAGAGTAGGTCACATCAGTGTGTCATGAGATGCTCATCATGGGCCTTGGAATGCTGGGATCAAAGAAAAATTCAGCTAAACTGGTGGCTAATAGCACTTTGACAGCTTATATTAAGAGAAACATAGGAAAGTAGTATAATACAGTGGGAAGGCCACAAGTTTTGCAGTCTAAATAATTCAAATCCAGTTTAGTCGCTTACTATTTGACCTTAAGTACATTATTTAGACTCTCCACGCCTTGGTTTCTGCATCTGTAAAAATGAGAAAATCTCTAGATATAGGTTCCTCATCTTTATATATATGAGGGTCACTATAGGTTTAAAAAAATTCTAAGGATTTTTCATGTGATAAAAATTATTTTTTCAGGGACTTCCCTGGTAGTCCAGTGGTTAAGACTCTGAGCTCCCAATGCAGGGGGCCTGGGTTCAGTCTCTGGTCAGGGAACTAAGATCCCACATACTGCAACTAGGCCTGCACAATGCAACTACTGAGCCCACGTGCTCTAGAGCCTGCGCGTTGCAACTAGGGAGCCCGTGCACCACAACTTCCCACATACTGCAACTAAGCCCGCATACTGCACTGAAGAGCCTATGAGCTGCAACAAAGACCCAGCACAGCCAAAATAAATAAATTTAAAAAATTTTATTTTTTCAGTATCCACTTATGTAGAGCAATCTATTATGGCAATTTGACGCTAACAAATTTTAAATGCCTGACCCAGCAATCTCACTTTACATTACAGATATGCTTACACAGCGGGCACAGATACAATGTCTGAGAATGTTCACTGCAGCACTGTTTGTAATCACAAAAAAATGGGATTGTAGTAAATGTCCAACAATAAGGGAGGTAAATGGTTATATTCAACACTAAGAACACCAGGTGCACCTCTAATGGAAATGTAAATGGATACAACATTTCTAGATGGCCAATCCAGGAAAAATATTGATCAAAATCCTTAAAAATTGTGATAACCTTTGATCCAACAATTTGACATTTAGAAATGTATTCTCAGAACTATGGATGTGAGAAAAGACAAGAGAGACAAGAGAGACAGAGATGTTCACAATAGCCCTTTAAAGTAGTAGTACACAGCTTTACAACCTATTGCTAGTAACAGTTAGCCAAACAACGGGAAATAGTCATCAAAATGTTACAAAAAGATTTATTAAAATGAGAAGATATTCACTACATATTGAGGGAAGAAAGCAAGTACAATCTGTATGGATCTATTTTTATAAAAAGTGAATCACTGCACATAGCATATAAATGTACATAAAAGTACATATATGTACAGAGTAAGTTACAAACAGTTATCTCCAGGTAGTGAGATTACAGTTAAAAATTGTTTTGTTTTTTTTTTACTGTCCACTTTTTCTACAATGCATATATTATTCTTGTATTAATAAAGCTAAAGGAATTAAATAAGTCCTTTATAGCAATGCAATGATTCTATGAAGGTGCTTATTCTACACATGAATCTTGAGACATAACTTGCCAGTAACTCACTTTCAGAATGTAGAAACAGTCATCAGAAATGAAACAGAAACCAATACTATATAACTTCTCTAGTCAATAAACTCACTAAAAAACACTTCTCTTTCACCATTTCTTCAGGTAGACAACAACCCTATCCTATTTTTCATACCCAGGAACCAATAACCAAATGAATCTGCCAAAGAAAATATGGAACAAAGCTGCCCTCGGAGAATTCTTAGCAGACTAGTGGGGCTCTTCTAATTAAAAAACATAAACAATCAAACAAGCCCCCCATACATCTCTTTAATAGTTAGGAATTTGGGGTTTACATTTTCTTTCCTAGAAATTATCAGCAAAAAGACTCAGCTGTCCTCTGACTTGAAACACTAGCATCGATTCAGCACTAAATCAGAAGGAACAGCACCACTTACTTCCGTAACAGAGAATCAGGACTAAACTCACTCCAACACCAGCAGAACCACATCAGTACCTAAAACTGAACAGGTACAGCTGTTCCTAAGACCTTTTTTAGTCTCTCACCCCTCTAGCCCAGGAAGAATTTCCCAATAATCCCACTTACCATTGTTGTTGGCAATTAGTGTGACAAGAGTCTTCTTTGTACTGTCGCTGTTCTGTGCCCCGCTGCTACTAACGGTGGTGGATGTAGAGAGGTGCCCAGCAACAGAAGCATGGGCAGCGATGGGCACTGGAGCCGAGACAGGCTGCTGGCTCACAGAAACTGTGGGGAAGGGGAGGCACAGTCACTTGGAGACAGGGACAGATGACACTAAAGGATACTGTTCTAATCTTCCCTTTTCATCTTACTGTGGGTCTCTATAGCCAAAAACTTTCCTGCTTTATTCGTAAATCCAACTGTTCATCTGATTTCTCCTATGTGTCCCTCACACCACAAATTAGACACAATGCCTTCTTCTTAGCCTCACATTTCCTGGTAAATTAAGTTAGATTATGAGCTCACTGAACCCGGATTTTACTGTTTTGCTTATATAGCACAAGCAAACCTCTAGAATTCAAAGGCTTATTATCTCCACTACTGGTATTCATAACCATGCATTAGTAAGCCGTCCACAAGACCCTGAACTGTCCTGTTTCAGCCCAAACCAATGCCATCTTCAGTTCTCAAGGCAGGAAAGATAAAAAAATTAAAAGAGCAACAGATACAATTTAGA
The DNA here is from genome assembly GCF_951394435.1 of Stenella coeruleoalba. Lineage (NCBI taxonomy): Eukaryota > Metazoa > Chordata > Mammalia > Artiodactyla > Delphinidae > Stenella > Stenella coeruleoalba. The sequence continues at coordinate 108,680,520 of NC_137169.1, forward strand.
GGGGAAAAGAACTACCACTCAGTTTCTGAATTCAGGGCAATCTAGAATTTGACCCTGCAACATCACCTTTTTGAAAGAGACGCTAACAAGCCTAAGTTTGTAAACTGTCCATGGAGGCAGACACGAAGCGAATTCTGCTCAGCTCACAAAGGAAACCAAGTTCAAGTAAAACAAACAAAAAATCCCCCAAGACTATGGGAACCTGTTTTTGACTGGGTATATAAATGAGCACTGACACACACCTTTGCATTCTTGTTCATACATCATTTGGTAAGAGGATTGCTTATGTGTTTGATAAACATTGGTTAATCCAATTCTCAATGTTTTCAATTTATTAAATGTGTTTTTAGCTTTATGTACAAGGAAACCAAAGCACTTACAGACCAGAGCACAGCGGAAAAAGGTAGCACCAGTGCCACAGTGAAGCAACCCTGGATTCTTGAAGTCTTCTTCCACCTCGCACTTTCTTAACAAAAATGCCATTCAATTCAGTCAATATAACAATGATCTAAGAGCAAAAGAATTTTTGTTACCTGTAGTAGTTTTATCCACTGAATTATAATCCTCAACTACAGAATCCTCAATGACATCACTGATTTTCTGCCATGGCTCCAACTCCTCCTCCTCACATTCCATAAAGAGGTCGGTGTCCGCCATGCTACAAGAAAAAGAAGATTGAATAAGATATTGACCTCAGAATGGGAGAAATAATTTTATATAAAATATGGAATCAGATTCCTGAATCTATTGGTAACCTATTCCCTTGTGCTCCCTCTACCATTTCCCCTAACCTCCCCCCATTTCCAAGGTTCCAGAAGTATAACTTTTATTCTTGAAAAAAAAAATTAATGTGGAAGAGTCCACAGCAAATTATTTAATAATTAGGGTTATGAAAATTTAATCTATAATACCCAGGGCTGGGATTAGGGTGAGGCGAATCATGCAAGTGGAGGGTCAGATCCTGCTTTATTTAAAATTGATATTTTGCTCATTATGAAATTTTTTGCATTAATATTGAGCTTTCAAAAATGATACATTTGCTGTTTGAGGAAAGTACCCTAGGAACTTGTTTGGAAAACCGGGAATTTTTGAAGAAAGCGCTAACCATTCTGTCTCTAGACTGCTGTTCTACTGATTCTGGACTTGAGCTGCAACATTTCCAGCCTCCAGCCAACCCTGCTTGCTTCAGACTGGCCCCCACAATCCTAATTGGCAAGAGCCAGTTCCTTAATATCTATCCTGTTGTTACTGTTCTGAACTCAGTGGTTTTTGTATACTGATAGACTCCTTGGTTTGTCTCAAGTCTGAAGTCAAGGGGAGATTCTGTCAGCAACCAAGACCTCTCTGTTCAGTCCTTAACGGGTTTTTCCTCAATTGCATGGCTTGTCCCTATATTTGTGCTACTAAATGTATAAAGGTATATAGTTATACCACCCTCTAAATTTTCTCCAATCATTTAATATATTGTGCAATGTAAAATACATTGCATCCTTAAAGCTGTCTGTCCATTTATCTTTATTTCAAGAATCTGAACAAAGGGCCAGGATATACTTGAGCTCTGTGTTTGGTGAAATTTAAATGTAAATAAAATAAAAATAATAGCATAAAAATGATACATTAAAATAGTATTTTATCTTGATTACTGAGCTTTTTTGCACTTAAGTGAGAACCTCACTTGTCACAATCTAATTCCAACCCTGCTACTACCTTAAACTCCACCATGATTTTGGGAGTCAGGCTTTATTTGAAAACACTGCTTAAACACTGCTTAAATTACATTCATCTTTATAATACAAATAAAGAGTTATTGTTACTATGCTGCTCTCCAGTATTAGTTGACTAAAAGTCAATTTCTTTGTCTTGGAATGGAAGTAGCATTACTGCTCAATGTTCAAACAAAACTTTTAAGGCAAGGACTCTCGGTGCCCTTAGTATCTCAGAAATTTTTTCACCACACCCCGAAAGCAAAACCAAAACAAAACAACCAACCTAACCTTTGTGTTTAAATAGTTAGGGCCCTACAATTTGATAGTATTACTTTGCAAGATGCCCAACAGATGGCGTTGTCCCCTTGAAAATTTAAAATATTCCAGCAATGCCGCAGTAAGTTGGCTAGTCAAGTGCCCAGTTTTTTTTGTTTTTTTTTAACATCTTTATTGGGGTATAATTGCTTTACAGTGGTGTGTTAGTTTCTGCTTTATAACAAAGTGAATCAGTTATACATACACATATGTTCCCATATCTCTTCCCTCTTGCATCTCCCTCCCTCCCACCCTCCCTATCCTACCCCTCCAGGCGGTCACAAAGCACCAAGCTGATATGCCTGTGCTATGCGGCTGCTTCCCACTAGCTATCTACCTTACGTCTGGTACTGTATATATGTCCATGCCTCTCTCTCGCTTTGTCACAGCTCCCCCTCCCCCTCCCCATATCCTCAAGTCCGTTCTCCAGTAGGTCTGTGTCTTTATTCCTGTCTTACCCCTAGGTTCTTCATGACTTTTTTTTCCCCTTAAATTCCATATATATGTGTTAGCATACGGTATTTGTCTTTCTCTTTCTGACTTACTTCACTCTGTATGACAGACTCTAGGTCTATCCACCTCATTACAAATAGCTCAATTTCGTTTCTTTTTATGGCTGAGTAATATTCCATTGTATATCAAAACTACAATGAGATATCATCTCACATCAGTCAGAATGGCCATCATCAAAAAATCTAGAAACAATAAATGCTGGAGAGGGTGTGGAGAAAAGGGAACACTCCTGCACTGCTGGTGGGAATGTGAATTGGTACAGCCACTATGGAGAACAGTATGGAGGTTCCTTAAAAAACTACAAAAAGAACTACCACATGACCCAGCAATCCCACTACTGGGCATATAGCCTGAGAAAACCATAAATCAAATAGAGTCATGTACCAAAATGTTCATTGCAGCTCTATTTACAATAGCCCGGAGATGGAAACAACCTAAGTGCCCATCATCGGATGAATGGATAAAGAAGATGTGCCCACAGTTTTAATGGGTAAAGTGCTTCATTTGATTCTAACTGGTCTCTAATATTCTATTTTAATTATTTCTGTGTTCCCAAACCAAAACCACAAAGGAAAGAAGGTATGAGCAGGGTAAGAAAAAGCTCTAAAGTGTCAACTTAAATTTTCTTAGTTTTGTATTTAATTTACATATACAAAAGACAATGCTAGCCAGAAACCGAATTAAAAAGAAGCCAAATCCATATCAAAGGCATTCTTTGAGTCAAGACTACACAACACACTTTTGTATTTTCCAGTCTAGTTCCACTGAAAGAGGTAACATTCTAAACAACTCTTTTCTAACTGCTTAATTTTATACTATTGTTCTTTGTTTGCTGTGTAACTTTCTTAGAGCCCACAGCCAACAGACAATTAATGCATACTATCAAACATCCAGCAGAATGAATATAAGCTGTGGATAACCTCTACAGACGGTTTTCAAGGACCTTCTTTTAGCTGTGACCAGCTGCAAGCAAACTCTCCATACATACGCTGAGCAATCTGTAGAAAACTTTCCTTGGGAATAAGCAGAGCTATCTGAATGCAAATTGTGGTTTTCAATGTCATGCTTATGGATATTTTAATAGCACATCCACAGGCTGGTCTTTTACCTCAACTATTTATAGTATCATAAAAGACTGAGTTCACGTTTTATCCTGTCAAACAATGAAGACTAATAAAAATAATGAAAGATTCTTCCATCTGACGGGAGTCAAATTATATTATTCCTACCATGAACAAGGTATTCTAAGAAACAGAGTGGAAAAGGCAGATGTGAAACGATGGCAAAGAAGAATGTTTATGTCCTAACTACTTTTGACCAAGTGAGAAAGAAAAATAACTCCTCAGATATAAGCTCTGCCAAGACAACCAATGTAAATTAAAAGATTCAAAATGGAAAGAAAATTACACTTAGAAAATATTTTTCAAGGTTTTTACAATGGAGAAGACAGTTAACCAACAAGGTCTGACAACTCGGAAAATAATAAATCTGCTGACTGAGCATATTTTATGACTCACAGCAAAACATCTCTGAAAGACACTGAAACCAAGTTTTCCAAACAGTCCTTATTTCTGATCTAGCCTCTTCTATCTCAGAATGTGATCATTCCTTTCATTTCAGCACCTATAGCTCAGGGTCAAAAAATTAAGTCTGTTGAAAAGATGGGCCATACCACAATAGAGGTATCAACCTGAATTAAATTCCTTATAAACTTTAAAATTAAAAAATGCAAATTTAGCACCCTTCAGTAGTTTTCCAGCTATCAAAAAGGAATCTTCATTAATATAATGAAATGCTATATTTAATATCTCTACCAAGATGCTCAAGGAACACCATCTTTCTCTGCGGTATTCCAAGTGATCCATGGCCTATAACCACCTTTCAACTATATTTGATCAAAGAAGACAGGAATTACTAAATAGGTAAATCTTCCCAAACTATCAGTCTACTCATGTTTAATTTCTTTCTACACCAAACCTTCAACTTAATTTCTCACAAGAAAAAGAAAAATCTGGAATTTTCCCCTCTCTACCCTATTATTTTGCTATAAAGGATAAATGTACTCATAGGCTTGGAATACATCTCACATGCAAAAACAAACAGTGACTTCCCTGGTGGTCCAGTGGTTAAGAATCCGCCTGCCAATGCAGGGGACACAGGTTCGAGTCCTGGTCCAGGAAGATCCCACATGCCGCGGATCAACTAAGCCTGTGCGCCTCAACTACTGAGCCTGCGCTCTAGAACCCATGAGCCACAACTACTGAGCCCACGTGCCACAACTACTGAAGCCCGTGTACCTAAAGCCCGTGCTCCGCAACAAGGAAGCCACCGCAATGAGGAGCCCACGCACTGCAATGAAGAGTAGCCCCTGCTCACAGCAACTAGAGAAAGCCTGCACGCAGCAACGAAGACCCAACACAGCCAAAAATAAAATGAATAAAATAAATAAATTTATTAAAAAAAAAAAGAATCCACCTTCCAATGTAGGGGACGCAGGCTCGATTCCTGGTTAGGGTACTAAGATCCCACATGCCACAAGGCAACTAAGTCCGCAGCTGCAACTACTAAGCCCTCATGCTCTACAGCCCATGCACCACAACTACTGAGGCTGCACACTCCAGAGCCCGCACACCACAACTAGAGAGAAACTTGCAGGCCACAAGGAAAGATCCCATGAACCGCAACTAAGACCAGACGCAGCCAAATAAATAAATAACAAAACCAAAAACCTTACATTGAACTTCAATCCTTACTCAGTTTTGGGACATTTTCATTTCTTCTGAAAAAGTGCCAGGTAAAAACCTGAATTCCAGAAATTAAAAGCCAGCACATAGGGAACACCATGCTACATCAAGAGGAAAACTTGCACAGGTAGTAAATTTGAGAATCATATACTGTAACCAAGTAAAGGGGCAAACTTTCATCATATTACAACTATGAATCTCTAAATCAAGACTGTAGTGATTCCTTTTCTGCTATTCCTAAAATGAGATATCAATTTTAATTATATACAAGAGTAGGGAATTCCCTGGCAGTCCAGTGGTTAGGACTCCATGCTTCCACTTCAGGGGGCCTGGGTTTGATCCTTGATTGGGGCCAAAAAAAAAAAAATTATATACAAGAGTAGACATGGGGATTCCCAGGTGGCGCAGTGGTTGAGAGTCCACCTGCCGATGCAGGGGACACGGGTTCGTGCCCCGGTCCAGGAAGATCCCGCATGCCGCGAAGTGGTTGGGCCCGTGAGCCATGGCCACTGAGCCTGCGCGTCCAGAGCCTGTGCTCCGCCGCGGGAAAGGCCACAACAGTGAGAGGCCCGCATACCGCAAAAAAAAGAGTAGACATGTATCCATCACCCAGCTTCAAAAATTATCAACCAATCTTGTTTCATCTATGCCCTCTCTTCTTCATATTATTTTGAAACTAATCTCTAATATCATATTTATAAATATTTTATTATGTAGCTCTAAAAGATAAGGACTTGAAAAGATCATGTACCAAAAAAAAGAAAAATCATAGAGAATTCCTTGGTCAGCCAGTGGTTAGGACGCAGTGCTTTCACTGCTGGGGCTGGGTCTGATCCCTGGTTGGGGAACTGAGATCCCGCAAGCTGCATGGCCAAATTTTAAAATAAATAAATAAATCATAGTACCATTAATATGCCTAAAAGATTTATAGTCTCAATATCAAATATCTAGTCAACACTGAAATCTCAAATTCTCTCAAACGCCATATTTCTTTTAAAATTTATTTTATATTGGAATATAGCTAATATACAATACTGTGTTAGTTTCAGGTGTACAGCAGTGGTTCAGTTATACATATTCATATATCCATTTTTTTTCAGATTCTTTTCCCATATAGGTTATTACAGAATACTGAGTAGAGTTTCCTGTGCTATATAGTAGGTCTTTGTTGATTATCTGTTTTATATATAGTAGTGTGTATATGTTAATCCCAAACTCCTAATTTATCCCTCCCCCTACCTTTCCCCTTTGGTAACCATAAATTTGTTCTTGAAGTCTGTGAGTCCCCTTCTGTTTTGTAAGTAAGTTCATTTGTATCCTTTTTTAGATTCCACAAATAAGTGATATCACATATTTGTCTTTCTCTGACTTACTTCACTTAGTATGTTAATCTCTAGGTCCATGCATGTTGCTGCAAATGGCATTATTTCATTCTTTTTTATGGCTGAGTAATATTCCATTGTATATATTTACCACATCTTCTTTACCCATTCCTCTGTTGATAGACATTTAGGTTGCTTCGATGTCTTAACTAAATACCATATTTCTTAAAGTTTGTTTGGTTCAGATTCAAATAAGGTCCACATATTATGATTATTTGGTAAGTTTCTTAGGCCTCTTTTTTTTTTTTTTTTTGCAGTACGCGGGCCTCTCACTGTTGTGGCCTGTCCCGTTGTGGAGCACAGGCTCCAGATGCGCAGGCTCAGTGGCCATGGCTCATGGGCCCAGCCGCTCCGTGGCATGTGGGATCTTCCCGGACCGGGGCATGAACCTGTGTTCCTTGCATCGGCAGGTGGACTCTCAACCACTGCACCACCAGGGAAGTCCAGGTCTCTTTTAATTTATAGATCTTCCTTCATCTTTTTCCCCCCACCTTGTAATTTATCTGTTGAAGAACCAGGTCACCTCTTGCAATTTCTACAGTCTGGATACTGTTGATTACATACACATGGCATTTAATATATGCCTCTGGCCTCTGTATATCCTGAAATTGATAGCTGGATCTACAGACATGATTAGATACAGGTTTAACATTTTTTTCCCCCAAGACTACTCACAAGAGCAGGATTTTCTTCCAACAGGAATCCTTCTATCCAGGCTCAATACCTTGATCTAGTCATTCTAAATCTATCATTCCCTTTTCATTTATTACCTGAAACACCTTGATTTAAAAAAAAAACAAAACATATCTACTATTTGGTTACCCAGTGGTGCAGTTCATATAGTAAAAGTCTCGACTCTTTCCATCTTGCTTCTTTCCCTTTATTTACCAGTTTTCAAAATAATGATCTGTTTTACTAGCACTTCCTCAAAGTGACCAATGAGTTTGTTCTTTTTTAAAAAATTAATTAATTAATTTTATTTTTGGCTATGTTGGGTCTTTGTTGCTGCACGCAGGCTTTCTCTAGTTGCGGTGAGCCGGGGCTACTTTTCGTTGCGGTGCACGGACTTCTTGCGGTGGCTTCTCTTGTTGCAGAGCACAGGCTCTGGATGCACAGGCTTCAGTAGCTGTGGCACGCAGGCTCAGTAGTTGTGGCTCGTGGACTCTAGAGCGCAGGCTCAGCAGTTGTGGCAGACGGGCTTAGTTGCTCCGTGGCATGTGGGATCCTCCTGGACCAGGGCTCGAACCCGTGTCCCCTGCATTGGCAGGCGGATTCTTAACCACTGCGCCACCAGGGAAGTCCAATAAGCTTGTTCTTAAACTATCATTATATCACATCATATGACACATCAATTTAAACATATTTGATATGTTTTGATCCACTGCAGTTATCCTTATTGATACTCAAAGTGTCCTATTTTGGCTACTGGGAACTTCTCAGTTAGCTCCTGAGTCCTTCTGACACAACCCTTGTGTTTGATAAAATCCTGGCTGTAAGTTTCAGGCTCATCTCATACATTCTTGCCCCAGACCTAGAATCAGCCATTTCTCTAAGGAGCCCTGATTCCTTTTGGTGTGGAATGATATTCCAAGATCGCAGTCTAGATGCTAGTGACTTCTCTGCTCATTAAAAAAAAAAAAAAATTATTTGGCTGCGTCGGGTCTTAGTTGCAGCACGCGGGATCTTTCGTTGCAGCGCGTGGGCTTCTCTCTAGTTGCGGCGTGAGGGCTCTAGAGTGTGTGGGCTCAGTAGTTGAGGCACAAGGGCTCTCTAGCTGTGATGCACACAGGCTCTAGAGTGCACAGGCTTAGCTGCTCTGCAGCATGTGGGATCTTAGTTCCCGGACCAGGGATCGAACCCACGTCCCATGCATTGGAAGGCGGACTCTTAACCACTGGACCACAGGGATGTCCCTCTGCTCATTTTAAACATAAAATTATCTCCGTATCAACCCCCAACTATTAGTCAGCTACCTTCAATTTCGCTTCTATGTCATTTGGCAGAAAAATTCCAAATCTACAAATAAGACTTGTCTTAGAAACCTAAAACAAACTTCTATTTTCTCCTGAGATTCTTACTGGAGATGTTTCAATCTTTTAAACTTTACTAACTAATTCTCATTACTTCCACTCTTTTTCCAACCTTTCCCTATAAATTCTATATGCAGAATTTACATATAGTTAAAAAAAATTTTTTTAAGATCAAAGATTAACAAAGAGGACACAGCATGTAGTTTAACCAAGCCCTTTAGCAAGTAACTTTTTTTGAGGCTGCCTTCATTACCTTAACATAATCATCTATGTTTTGTTGCATTTTTCAGTAGTTTGTTCATTTTTTATTACTGAGTAGTGCTCCATTTATGGATAAACTATCCATCCACATGTTGACAGATAGTTGTTTTCAATTTTTCAGCTATTATGAATAAACCTGCTATGAACATTTGGGCACAAGTCTTTGTATGTGCATATGTTTTCATTATTTTGGATAAATAACTAGGAGAGGAATTTCTGGGCCACAGGATAAGTGTATGTTTAACTTCCAAAGAAATGGCGAATTTTCCAAACACTAGCCTAAGTAGCTTCTGACTTACCCAATTTACAAGTCCTGCAGAGATGGTCTTGTAACTTACTATCTATTTATTGCCATGCCACAGGGCATGCAAGATCTTAGTTCCCTGACCAGGGATCAAATCCACGCCCCCTGCATTGGAAGCATGGAGTCTTAACCACTGGACTGGCAGGGAAGTCACCGTAACATACTTTATAATGTGGGGTTGCTTAGCTCCTATGACTCTTAGTTTGGGGCCCTCAGCTGATACTCTGAAACAACAGGAACATTCATATTTAACTAAAAGATACTCAATTTAACATTCTTCCCTTAACTACTAGACTGAAATATTTGAGAGGGCAGGAACCATGTCTTTCTTATTTATTAAACTGAAGTACAACTGATTCACAATGTTGTGTCAGTAAAGTGATTCAGTTATACATACATATATATAAAATATATATGGATGTAATATACATATGTATAATATATATATATATTCTTTTCAGATTCTTTTCCCTTACAGGTTATTACAAAATATTGAATATAGTCCCCAGTAACTATTTTTTTAAAGACTGTCTTTTCTTGAATGCCAAGATATAAACAGATCACCTCAAAAATATCAAATTTATCAACTACTCCTAACAAAAACTTTACCCATAACACACAGCTAATAAGGTTCTTTTCCAAGCAAACTGGGAGGTGGGAGGGGGATGAGATAAAGCAAAAGACCTATACCTTACAAATGAAGAGCTCATTTCTAGCTTCAATAAAATTTCCAATAGAGCTAAAAAATGTCATCATATTCCAGTGTTCTCCAACATATACTAAGCACCCAAGCTGTGCAGCATATCTGCAGAAGGGAACTGTGTCCAAAGTCTGTACATAGGTTATATAAAGGGAAACCTAGATCATTAAGGAATCCACATATGCCAGTGGCTTTTATCCAACTCAGTAATACTCAAACAGGGATAATCTGCCCCCAGAAGACATATGGCAATGTCTAGAGACATTTTTGGTAGTCATAACTAGGGGTGGGGTTGGGGAAGGGTGCTACTGGCATCTATCTAGTGGCAAGTGGCCAGGGGTGCTACTAAACATCCTACAATGCACGAGACAGACGGGGACATATCTGGCACAAAATGTTAATAGTGCCAAGACTGAGAAACCCTGATCAAACTGAATCCATGTTCTGAAGGGGAAAATTTTTTAAAAAATCATCCCACGTTCTATGCATAAAGAACTCTCATTTCTTTTTTTTAAATTGAAATATAGTTGACTTACAATGTTATGTTAATTTTCTCATTTCTTTTTAAAATAATTTATCCTCTCTGCAACAGAAAAGATGAGAACAAGATCCCTATGAATTGTTCAAAGGGTTACATCTTAACACAGTAAAAACATTTTTATAAAACTCATATACATCTAGTTTGTTTCACCCTATAATGATCTACCTGTGAAACTTGTTCCTGCCTAGGTACGTAATTTCTCCTTATAAAACTTTAGCATTATGATGTTAGTTCTGTAAATTTATGGTTACTATCAGTATTAACTGGTAAATAATCTTGGTGAAAATAATTTCCCAAAGTCCCAAAATCTCCATTTCTAAAATTTCTGGTTTTCACCCCTTTACTATTCCTCTGTGGGTTGCTTTTGCTAAATATATCAGCTCTTATTGCCTCTTCAACTTTCCAATCATTTTCTCAGAGGGCAGTGAACCAAAATGACACGATGCAAACTTATTTCTGTGGTCCTTCTCAAAGTCCTATTGTTATGCTTAAACTTAAAATTATGGAAGTAGCTCTATGTCTCAAAGCCAAAAGTTATGACAGTAATAAGTTTAAACAGAAAAATGTTAGCCAATAATACAAACTCTGTCATCAGCTGTTTGGTCTGTGGCTTATTCTTCTGTAAACAAACAAAAGCTATTGACAATAATGTTTAACCTGAATCAAACCAAGCACTTAAATTTAACTTCCAGTTTTTAGGAAATACAGCAGTAGAGGAATAAGTTAAGTAGCACCTCAAGGAAATAATGAGATAAATCCAAAAAGTGGGACATTTTAAAAGGAAATAAGACAACTGCAGAATATGGAATATTTTATAAAACTACTAACACAGTTTAAAAATGTCAATCTCACACACACATGTATATATACATGCATGCCCACACACAGAGTGAGAAGACTAAACCAGACTGAAAGAAACTAAAGCGATGTAACAAAATGCAACATGTAAACCTTTACTGGATTCTGGTTCATAAAAAAGCTATAAATGACATATTGGGGAGAACCGGAACATTTGAATATAGACTAGATACAAGACGATATTTGGAAATTATTTTTAATTTTCTTAGAAAGAATAGTGGTATTAGAGTTATGTAGGAGAACGTATTTATTCTTAGCAAATGCACGAAATGTTCAGTGGAAGTATCATGACTGTGACTTTCAGGTGGTTCAGCAAATATATATTTTGGCGTTTTCTTACAGACATCAAATATGCCAACATGAAAAATGGTTGTGTCGGGACTTCCCTGGTGGCGCTGTGGTTAAGAATCCGCCTGCCAATCCAGGGGATGTGGGCTCGAGCCCTGGTCCGGAAAGATCCCACATGCCGCGGAGCAACCAAGCCTGTGTACTACAACTACTGAGCCTGTGCTCTAGAGCCTACGAGCCCTAAGTACTGAAGCCCGTGCGCCTAGAGCCTGTGCTCCGCAACAAGAGACTCCCCCGCTCCGCAGTGAAGAGTAGCCCCCGCTCACCACAACTAGAGAAAGCCCGCACGCAGCAATGAAGACCCAACGCAGCCAAAAATAAATAAATGGATAAATTTATGAAAAAAAAATCGTTGTGTCTAGGTGGTGGGTTCATTGTAGACACTCCTTGTAGTATTCTTTCACCTTTTTTACACGCATGAAATTTTCTTAAAATAAAAAGTTGGGGGGATCAGAGGAACAAGGTCTGGGAATCTAACATAAAATATGGTGGCTATAGTTGATAACACTATAATTGATATTTGCTAAAAGAGGAGAATGTTCACATACACACAAGATAAATATGTGAGGTGATGGATGTGTTAATTAACTGAACGGGGGGGAATCCTTTCACAATATTTATGTATATGAAATCACCATGATGTACAGTTTAACATCATACAATTTTATACGTCAATTACACCTCAATAAAGCTGAAATTTAAAAAAGAAAAGAAAAAAAGTAATGGGGAATAACTACCTACTCATATCTTGGTTGTGATATTTTGTTCTACTATATTCTGCCATTTTCTTTTTGCCATTTACTAAATCAAACTGGTAGCCTCATGGGTTGAATTTTCTGTTAACTTGTTCTCATTTCTAGGAGCAATTTTCACATAGATTATATATACACATTTCTAAAGATGTTGCACCATAATTAAATGTTAGAAAAAAATAAATCGAAGTTGAGTTATACAGGTTACCAAGGAGGTACTGTAAGATGAGATGAACACTGCCGTCTTCCATTAATCAACGCATCATGATTATCTGACATCTTGGTAACCTATCTGGTTTCTGTATTTTGTAGCAGTAATTACACTGGTAACGTGATTTTCGTGCACTCAGTAGGTTTTACTCAACACTGCAACTCACACGGGACTATTAGTGACTCCCACAGTCTTTAAGTCTTTGGCATTCATCTTTCCATCCATAATATGGGTGTACCAGATACATACCTTTCTAGGGAGGACTGAATTGTACCTTAAATGCTGGCAAATATGGTAGTCTACCTTATACTCAGGTCCTATAAAATCAGCTAGTCAGTAAAAGCCTACATAACTGAAAAGCAAGATACAAAGAGACTCTTTATACAATCTTATTTAAAAGCAGCAAAAAGAATCCCTCAGTTACAACTGTCAGTCTACCTCTGAAGTATTTAATGGGCAGAAATCTCTACCTATCTTCACCTCAAATAAGATTAGGAAAACATGTTTTCTACCAAAACTCTCCAGACAGATTTGGCTCTTGAAGCATTGAATTCCTTTAATTTGTCTGGTTCTTTTATAGCTCTAAAGTAAACTCCAGGAATGAAGAATTCAGTATCTAACATTTTCAATTCACTGCTAGCGCATACCCACTCATACATAAATCAAGATAAAAAGAACATTTGGAACAGAAAAAATGTCTTAAACAACAAATTTAAGAATACCACTCTCTTGCTCCTGAGTTAGAAATAAACAATAATAATCCTCAAAAAAATCTGTATTCAAGTTACTTCAATTTTTGACTTTAAAAGGGATTAATTCCAGAAAACCTACAGGGCTGAATACTTAGTATGGCTATAAAACTAATTATTGTTAAACTTGTAATAAGAAGCATTTATTTACCCAGTCTTCCGTATGGCCCATTTTGTCCCTCACAGTAACTGCTGTAGAACCTCACATATAATATTCACAATGGGTTCTTAAATAGTCTTAATAATCTGCCTAATATTCTCAAACATAAAATACTTTCCACTTATCTAGCAGCAAATCTCCTATCAAGAAGAACCCAAATATATTCATTATGGGTTCTTTACTAAAACAACAACTAAAGTGAGCAGTTAAGTTTCCTTTTTTTTTTTTTTTCCGCGGTACGCGGGCCTCTCACTGTTGTGGCCTCTCCCGTTGCGGAGCACAGGCTCCGGATGCACAGGCCAGCGGCCATGGCTCACAGGCCCAGCCGCTCCGCGGCATGTGGGATCCTCCTGGACCGGGGCACGAACCCGTGTCCCCTGCATCGGCAGGCGGACTCTCAACCACTGCGCCACCAGGGAAGCCCTAAGTTTCCTATTTTTAAAGGGTACAATATTCAGTTCTTCTCCCAAGAAAAGTTCTTCTTCACTGACAGTTGTATGTTGTCTAAATTCCATTTCTACTCAATTTTATTTAACTCTGCCAAATACTAGTAAAATATTAGTCCTTTCTCCTCTCCTCTGGAGTTACATGTAAAAATACGTTTTTGTGGATATGGCTTATTATCACAAACCAGATTGCCAAAGAATCTATCAAAGTCTTACCATACTGATATTATGACAAAGACACCACCAGCTCTAGGGTTTGTAATTTAAATTAGAAATCTCCACTTTCAACAAAAAGACATATATGGAGAATAAAGACTGAAACATTATCTGGAATACATTTTATTTTACTATGATCTAATAACAGGCATTATGCACTTTACATTATCACAATTAATTCTCACTATATACCCTAAGTAATACATTTTACAGATAAGGTCAAAACGAAGTTTAGAGAGTTCAAGTAACTTGCCCTAGGTTACAGCTGGTTTGAATCCTGGCTGGGATATTTACTAAGCTTTTTTTGCTCTGGAATTCTTCCCCAAGTCATTGCCTCTTCCATTATTAACTCCAACATTTCTGAATTCTCCGGAAGTTTCTATAGGGAGACAGATTTGGATGATTTAAGGAGAAGGACAGGACAGACCCAGTTTTTGGTCTTGGGACCCCTTTACATTCTTAAAATTATTAAGGATCCCAAAGAGCTTTTTTTTATGTGGACTTTACCTTTTGATATTTACATTAGAAATTAAATCATAAAAAATGTGAATACTTATCAGTATATTCAAAAACAAACCCATTACAGGTTAACTTAAATAACATTTTCAATTAAAAATTACTATTTTTCCCCCAAAGAGTGAAATAACGTTGTTTTACATTTTTGCAAATCTTTCATGTCTAGGTTAATAGAAGAGTTTGATTCTCATAACTGCTTCTGCATTCAGTCTGTGGTTCTATGTTGTTCTGGTTAAGTATATAACAAAGATCTGCTGTCACACAGATAGAAAAAGGGAAAAGTATTCTAAAAACCTTTTCAGATAGTTTTTATATTGATACAGTACTAAAACTAGACAAATGATAGTTTCTTAAAGGATAACTGCATCTTGGAACCTGAAACCCTATCAATGAATGTTATGTTAAAATCCATTGATGTACCTTAAATTTTGAAATGATTTCTTACTCATGGTGACTTCATGCAATGGTCATTTGGAAAATACAGACTTACTGAATTATGCCTATCTTCCAACTATTGACACATTTCATCATACAATATAAAAAAAAACATAGTTATTAAAACTGACATAAGAAAAGTCTTTCAAGTACCAGGAAGTTGTTACAGTTGAGGTATCAACTTTTTAAAAATTCTAATTTTCACTCTCAAATTTTTATCACTGGGAACAAATACTATCGTTTTCCTTGAAGTGACAAGCTCACATTTTCAAGAAAACATCCACAAACACTCAAGTGTCAAAAGCTGTAGTTTATCAGTCGTTCAAGTAAAAATGCTGTTCCAGGAAACAAGTAACTCACAACTAAATCTCTCAAGTGCCTTTCCTTATAACAAAGATCTACCTCAGCAGGCGGTGTTAAGTGCTTCAAGCACACTTCCCATTTGGTCATAGACTCTTATAAATTAAAAAGACATGTACTAAAGAGCTGAAATTTAATAAAACTAATTATTTTTACTGCTTCATCAAGGACATTCTCAAGTAAGTAAAGAGTTTCCTGCAGTAGTTTTATCAAGTGTTGCTTTTGGATCATAAGTGCAAATGTCAGTGAAAAAGATAAACAGTGTCTCAGTATTATTTTGAAAACAGTTATGACCTCGAAGCTCTCCTGAATGGGCCTGAGGGGATTCCCAGGGGTCAGCAGACCACATTCTGGGAACTGCTTTTCTAGATTATGCCACTGGTTCAAGGTGGGGGTGGAAACTAACAAAATTCTGTTCATCCCAAGAGTCTTCATTCTGTTAGTTCCTTTAGTTTGAGATACATCAGCATAGCTGGTACGTTATAACCGTAATATATGAAAGGGGAAGGAAATCAAGGGCATAGATTGCCACTTAATTGTTCGAAGATTATAGTCTGCGCACCTTTATGCTGGATCAAAAACTCAATATGGTGGTTACCCTAATCAGTCTCAGCTGAAGGATTGCAGATTAAAAATGTAGAGATGATACCCCTCTCCCCATCCCATCCAAAAAAGCTTGGGGATGAGGCCCCCCCAAACCGCACTTTTAGCGATCTGCAAGGTACTTTTTATGCACCCCGAAGTTAAGAACGATTGTGCTAAGTAGTTCAAAGTCCAATTCCCAGTTCCAAAAGCAAGGGGTCTCAAAATTCAATGTCGTTCGCCAAGAAGCAGTCCCCCCCCGGCCCCGCCGTTTCCCTTCATCTAGATGGGAAAATTCCTTTGAAAGTGAAATTGTACTTCTGTGGGGTTTTGAGCTGCGGTGGGAGGTCTCTAAAAGAGTGTAGAGGGCTGGGCCACAGTCTGCAACAGAACGACGGCTGTTCCGATAGGACACCTGTATCTCAATTTCCATCTCGAAAAAGAGATCTGGGCTAAACGACTTACTCTTTCCAGCTCTACCTTTTTCTGAGCTGAAAATATCCAAGACAATGAGAGAAACGTCCAGTATTATTAACAATTTGAGAGAATCCCGCGTCTGACAGAAGAGGAAATCAGGAAAACTCGCAGAATGGAGAGAAAGCAGGTGGATCAACATCACTCCTTTTCAGAAGGTGCTAAGAATCTAGAGAAAATAGTCCCTGGGATAAACATGGCGCCCACCGCGGCAGGATATAACCATACGAAAATAAAGCTTTTTCCGCCACATCCCATTTTATAAATCACGGCGCCACCCCAAAATTTAGAGCCGGGGGAGGAGACTTTGTAAACCGCGGTGCACTAAGGCTTCGGGTGTACTATACGACCGAGCGGGGATTACATAACACAAGGGAGAGACTAAGCAATCACTCATTCTCCTCCTCGCGCTCAAAGAGAGCGCCCCACTCGTTCCCCGGCGGGGGTGGCGCGGGGACGGCCGAGCACCATCCCCACCCCCGGGGGACGTCGGCCCACGGCCCCTCCCGCCCGCCTCCCCAGCGCGGCCTCGCCCTCCCCTCCCGCCGCGCCCCGCCGTCTCGCCGCCGCCCGCGCCCCCGCCTCTTCCCCAGCGGGCCGCCGCCCGCGCCCGCGCCCGCCCACTCCTCCGAGACGCCTCGCGCCGGGTGTGCGTGTGGACGTCGGGTGTGTGCGGGGCCGTGGACCGCGAGTGCGCGCGCGCGCGCCGCTGCAGGCGCCGGGGGCGGCCGGCAGGCAGACAAGGGCCTGCCCGGCCCGCCGCGCGGCTCCCAGGGCGCACGCACTCACACACGCGCTCGCGCGCCGCACCCCACGCCCGCCGCCGCGGGCCGCGCCGCCACTCGAGGGGGGCGGGGGCGCGCGCCACCGGGCCCCCACCCCCACCCCTCGCGCTCCCGCCCCATCCCCCTCTCATTGTCTCGCCTCGGAACGCCTCGCCGAGCGAAAAGATAACGGAACCCCCGGGAGAAGGGGGGTGGGGAGAGAGAAAGCTCGCTCGCTCACTCACCTCCCGTGGTCGTCGCCGCCGGTAGTCTGACCCGAGGAAGGCGCCGTCGCCTTAAAGGGACCTTGCACCCGGCGCCGGGAGAAGGGGGTGGGAGCAGGGGAGGGGACGGGGGCTTGGGGGGAGACGAAGAAGAGGGAACCGTTGAAAGCGCGTCTCCCGAGGGTGAAAGGAAACCTCCCTCGGGTTCGAGTGATTTGGGGTGGATTTTTTTCCCGAGGGGGGCGGGGGGGCCCCGAGGGAGGGGGGCGGGGGGGCCAAGGAATGCGGCTCCGTGTACGGGAGCTGGCGCGGGGGAGAGAGACGCCGACTCCCCCCACCGACCCTCTCGCCCCGCGGAGGGATACGGCTCGTCACTTCCGCCCTCCCCCTTTCGTGGTTTTTCAATTGGTTGGAGCGCGTGGCACGTCATGTGCTGTGCTCATCCTAACCCCTGCCCGGGCTTCTTTTCTAGTCAAGTTTGTCTGGGCCTGCAAATAAATAAATAAATAAAAATTTTTAAAAAATGAAATGAAAAATAATTAGCCCAGAAGCAATATCTAAATTTTGGTGAGAAAGATGGGACTTCCAAAGAAAATACTTCCCTGGACTTTCCAAGGAAATTTTGGGAATCTCCACACTTTCCACTCAAGGTTTATACCTAATCAAAAGGGGAACCTCATGCCACAGGCCAGATGGTGAGGCCCAATGGCACCAACGACTGATATTGGAACAAAGGCATCAAAATGGCACTCGTTCTTCTTCACGAGACATTCGGTCAGGTAGCTTTAAGTGAAGAACTTTTAAAAGCCATTTTTACCCTGAACCCTTCTGGATTCTGGAAGGAAGTCACCCATGATTGCTTATTAAGGTAGTTCATGTATGGAAACTTTTTTGAGATGAATAGACTCAGCAGAGATCTTCAATTCAAAGAAACTGTAGACTCCACAATTGTGCTTTTTGCTCCAATCAAGGCTGAGGTGGACTGGCCCAAAGAAATTGCTCTGTCCATTAAAGACTATCCTCCTGTTATTTTTCCTCAAACAAAAACTAACCTCTTTTCCAAGTAACTAAGAAATTTTTTCCTTTATTACCTCCTGAAGTGATGATAAAATTTTAGTATATTCCTTAGATATTTGAGGATATTGTTGCTCTTTAAGCAATACGCAAATATTTGCTCCAAACCAAATGCTAAATCAAGGTACTTGGTGCAAGACTGGGGAGATGCACAACCACATTTATTCCTTCTCTAGGTACACACTCCAAACCACCAGACGATGAAAATAGGCAGTGGAGGTAAGCATTCCAAATTGTGCACCTGTGGGCATGCACACACCACCACCCATTTTCATCATCCCATTTCATACATCTCAAAAACACGAGAAGGATTTCAACTAGTCATTCTTAGGAAGAACTTTATTACTTGAATTGGAAGAACCACTGAGCCTTCTGAAAATTCTTCTGAAACCGTTCCAGACCTGATCTGGAAAAGCCCATGCTGGGATTATGGAATCAATCATCAAAAGACATTCTGCATGAAGCTCTAATCCTATTTTATGCTTTCCTGCAATAATTCAATTCATTATAATGTCATTTGCCTCTGAAATATTCTTGGTGAAAAATATTTTGGCATGCTCTAAGTGCCAGCTTATGCTCTCTGCCAATGAGCTGCAGCCCAGCAGATTGTACCATCTACCACTGACCAATCACCATTAGCATACCATACTGAAAATGCATCATGCATGTATTCATTTATTCGACAAATATTTATTGAATACTTGCTATATGCCAGGCACTGTTCTAGATGCTGGGAATGCAACGACAAAGAAAACAAAGTCCCTGAATTCATGAAACTTATACTCTAGTGAGGAGAGACATACAATATACACATAAATTGTTCCAATATCTATTACAGAATAACAAACGGTCCCAAAACTTGGTGGGTTAGCACAACAATTTTATTATTATCTCTCACGGTTCTGGGAGGTGATTAGACTAAGCTAAACAGTTCTCACTTGGAGTCTCATGCAGTGGCTGAGGCTGAAGTCATCTCAAAAGCTTCCTCAAAAGTCTAGAAGTTGATGATGACTATTGGCTTGGACTGAAGCTGGGGCTGTTGGTCAAAACAGTGAGCTGTTGGCCTCTCCATGTGGCCTAGGCTTCCTCATATTATAGTGACTGAGTTCCAAGATTTAGTGCCCCAAGAGGACCAGGCAGAAGTTGTCTGGCTTTTTGTGACCTAGCCTCAGATGTCACATAGCATCGCTTCCACCACAGTTACAGGCCCACTTCGATTCAAGAGGGATGGGAAACATCTCTCAAAGGGAAACATCACGTTGTAAGAAAAGTATGTGGAATGTGAAATCTTGTTGTGGTCATCTTGGAGAATACAATCTGCCACACAAATAAATGAATATATAATATGTGATATGGTGATAGGTGCTATGATGGGGAAAAGGGCAGGACAGGGAATTGGGAGTGTGGTACAGGGGTAGAGGGTGGTTGGAGAAGGCTTTGTCATTAAGGAGACATTTGAGCACAGACCTGAAGAAGGTGAAGCCAAGTTCAGGTTTTACTGTTAGTCAAAGTGAAGTCCCTGGAGGATTTTGAGCCAAGGAGTGACATGACCTGAGAAACATCTTTAAAGGAACACTGTGGCCGCTTGGAGAGAATAACTGGTAGGGGCAAGTTTAGCAAGCTATTGCAATTTTCAGGGGAGAGATGATGGTGGCCTGGACCACGGTGGGAGCTGTGGAGCTGCTGAGTGAGTTCTGCAATATGTTGTTTACTTCTCTGTGACCTATTTTTCTGTAGTTGAGTTTGTGCCCTGGGAGACAGTTTTGACCCATAATGGCTAACAAAATGTGTGTGAGTGATGGTGCTATGCCTGCCACAAAAAAATAAAGGAAGGATATCCTGCTGAATGTTAAATTGGGAGTTTTGCAGGGATTGGAGGCATCTTTGAGGAAAGAATTCAGGAAACAAGGGTAAAGATCAACAGATAATCAGGGAATGGAATAAGTTCTTTGACACTGAAAAGATTTCCTAACTATGCCACAGCCTGGGAGGATTGATCAACAGTTGAATGACTGATAGCTGGAAGAAATCGGGGGCAGAGACGTCTATAAGTTCAGAGCATTTGAAGAAAACTCTACCACCTTGCAACACCAGAGCAACATCTCAAAAAAGGCTTTATAGCTAGCGTTCCCATTTCCAGAAACGTATTCTCCTAGCTGAAGAGGGAGAGCCTGTATTCATTTGGACAGTCTTGGAACATTTTGTTGTCATCTGCTAACACACAAGTTTCTAGAGTGAAATAATAGAACTGATACTTGTGGTCTCCTGTATTTGAACCATCTTGATGATGATGGGAGAACTGAAGCAGCAGAACAAATAACCTGGATTAAATCCCTAGAAATCAATTCACATGTACCTGTATAACATATTGGGCTGGGGTCTGAAAGCCAATCCATTGTGGTATATTGAAGAAATTGGGACCCTAATACTGCTGCTAAAAAGCTACCCAAGTCTTCGGTAGCCAACTTAGAAAAACTGAATCCTCTCCATATGGGTTTCTAAGAAAGGTCAAAAGTTAATGGAAGTCCCAAGTTGGGCATTTCACAGTTAGGTAGCAGGAGAGTGTTTCTTTTCAACAGTTTATAGAAACACTTATTTGCTTCCTTGGCTTATGGTTTCTGCCACGAGCTGAAAATTGGAACCACCTGTAACTTGGAGAGTGTCAAGGCAGAGACACAAATGATTTCAACATGTCTTCTGAAGTAGTGAGCCATGGGTGCTCCTCTGCTGTCAGTTTGTTAATGTACAGACCCAATCTCTGACTCCTTCATGGGGGCCAATGCCAGGTTCCCTTAAAAATGAGCATCCCGCTCTTACAGAACACACTTAGGGTCATCAAAACCAAGAGCTCAAAGGGAGCTACTCATTTTGGAAAAGGTAGAAAAACAGTGGAAACATTTTCACCACCTGAGCATCTCCCAGCTCAAAAAGATTGACAACTGATTGCACTGAGCCTGGGAGTCTAAAGAAGTCAACATGTGGAGTGGGAAGGAGACATGGAAATGCCTAGCTTGCAGGGAAATCATTGTGAAATAAAGGACAAATGAAGATTTATGTTTGACAAGTGTCAAATAAAAAATGGGGAACTTGGAGGCTGTTGTAGATTGTATTTAAGAATATTGTTTGTTAACTCCTTATGTTTAGAGGAGCTGAGGACTCTCCTAGGGGCTCAGAAAATTCTAGGGAGGTGAGAAATAGCTGGAGGAAGTTTTCAGCCTGGGTTTCTCAAAGAATTCCTCATTAGCTTTCAGCAAGAAGCAATTGAAGTTCTCTGTCTTCAAAATATATTTTTCAAGAAATGCATAAGCAGCAATCTCATCTGTCATCAAGACTTCTCAGTGAGTTGCTATATGATTTCATGGAAGATAATAATTTAGTTAAACTTTGAATTAAATTAATATTATTTAAGAGATACTCAGAAGCAAACCTATACTTGTTTCATCTAGGTTGTTGCTCTGGAGTTGAGCAGGTATGATTATCAAGTAATTAAACTGATTCCATAAAACTTCATGGAAAAATGAATTGGATTATTTTATGGACACACTTGTTTATGTGGCTTGTTCATTATAAGAGATTGCAAAATTTTTTTTGTCTAGGATACATTCTTTTTCTAATTTAGCGGTGTTTGTATTTTACTGTAGTCATTAATAATTTCCAGAACACAACTGTGGACATTAAACAACGAGTCATTCTTTTGAAGGACGTGAGGATTAATATCATAGTTTTACAGATGAGGAGACTGAGGTATCCTCCAGAATTAAATTAAAAAAAATTTCTGGTGTAGTTAAGTGGTCAGATCCTTTTGGGTCTCTTCTTATTGTTGAGTATGTACAGTAAGAGTTAGAGGTAGCAAGGAGGCTATCTCCTGTGATAGCCAAGGATTCATTTTTTAATGCCGTTTCTATTGCCTGAAACATAAAGGTAATAAAATCTGAAAATGTGAGAGTGCCAAGATTCACCAATTTAAAATCATTTAATAGGAGGAAAATGATTTAACCTTCATTCATCCAGGAAATAATTCTCGCTTCTAGGTTTGTGTGTAAATGCATTGGTGTGTAAGTACTATGAGTCAAGTGCGAATATGAGTTTCCTCTTTCCTATGCACCTGCTTCCTGGCAGCCTCTGATCTCTGCTTCTCCTATTCAGAGAACTTATTCCTAGTCTAGAGAAGTGACTCTTAACCTTTTCCGCATTATGAACCCCTTGAAAATCTCTATGAAAGCTATGGATAATCTGCCCCAGAAAGATGCACATTTGTGCATATACACAAAATTTTGCAAACACTTTCAGGCTTAAAGCCCATTCATGTGCCTGTGCATGAACCCCAGGGAAAGAACCTCAGGCCTGGGCTCATTGGACAAGATGCTTCACTTCCTGTGTTCCCAAAGAAATGATAGCCTCTCAATAATCATATGAACATGTGTGCCCAAAGAACTAGAGATTCTTCTCATTCTGACAAGTGGCTTATTATTATTAATTACTATTGTTACTATTATAATTTTATTTCTTCCTTTACCTTTGCCCAAAATGTTATTCAATACCTGTGAAGGTCCAATAACCTCTAAGACCTGAAAGATTATCAGATAGTCTAGCTACCTCAGCCAGTTGAATTGATACCTTTGGAATTGAGGAAGTTATCTCTGATTCTCCAACACTGCAAATATAGTGACCCTCATGGGATGCCTGGCCCCATTTACCTGATTCATTGGCTGTGACTCATTGAATATTCATGTACTCTCTGCATTTCCCAGCCTTGAGGTAGGGCTTCAAGATTGAGTCCTGACAAATGGGAATATGAGTGTGATTGGTGACTCCCAGCCCACTTAAAGCACTTAAAGGTTGATGTGGCTCTTCTCTTCCCATTTAGAGAAACGGTAGGACCACAAGATGGAAACAGCCTAGATCCCTGAGTCACCCCAGGGAGGAGAGCTGAACTAGTGAGTTTCCCAAAATACATTGGACTTAACCAGAACAACAACAAAAAACCTTTATTGTGCTAAGTCATTGAGATTCCAGGATTAATTTGTTAATTCAGCATGGCCTAACTATACTGATAAATACATTGGTATAAAGACTGGATTTAAAAAAAAGAAAGAAATTACCCCAGAACACTTTTTTTTTTTGCGGTATGCGGGCCTCTCACTGCTGTGGCCTCTCACATTGTGGAGCACAGGCTCTGGACGCGCAAGCTCGGCGGCATGGCTCACGGGCCCAGCCGCTCCGCAGCATGTGGGATCCTCCCGGACCGGGGCACGAACCTGTGTACCCTGCATCGGCAGGCCGACTCTCAACCACTGCGCCACCAGGGAAGCTCCCCCCAGAACACTTTTATGGCTAAGAATGGGAATCATTATGGTTAACTGGATAGAGCTTGATATTACCTACATTGCAGGGTTATTGTATAATAGATATGATAGTATATAAAATACCTAGGAGGGCACCTGGCTTATATTAGTTACTCCATAAATAGTGGCTTTTATTATTAGTTCTTTTAAAAAAATATTTATGTTTTTTATTTATTTGGCTGCACCGGGTCTCAGTTGTGGCATGCAAACTCTTAGTTGCAGCATGTGGGATCTAGTTCCCTGACCAGGGATTGAACCTGGGCCCCTTGCATTGGGAACGTGGAGTCTTAGCCACTGGACCACCAGGGACATCCCTATTATTAGTTCTTAAGATATCCTATAGCATACTGTAAGTATTTTTATGGGACATGATAAAACTGGACTACACTCATGGACGATAGGATCCCTATTCTGATTCTTTTCCAGATTCTCCCCTTAAGGTATCTCTCCTAAATAGTTTGGGTGTTGGGCTCAAGCATCTTTTATAAAATTACTGGAACTAATAACTTCCAAGAAATAAGCTGTATATTGTCTTTCATCCACCAACATTGAGTCAAATCCTTTTATTTCTTCCACACGTTAATTAAGAAAACAGCATAACAGGTAACATAATATCGCCAAGTGCTAATTCATGTGATCCAGACAATGAAAGAATATGACATATAAAATTATGCTGTGTGAGACAGTACTTTCTAGAAAGAAAAAGCAAAGCTCTATGCAGGCTCAAGTCTTCAGTGAAAACTTCTTGAAAGGAGTAGGGCTCAGATCTTGTCTTGAAGCACAGGTAGGATGTGGATAAGTAAGAGAAAGGAAGAAAAACATTCTAAGTGGGCAACAGAATGATCAAGGTACTGATCAAACCCATAAAGGATAAATATCAGGTTGAAACATATAACATTACTGGGGGTTTTTTTGTAGGTACAAAACAATCAAATATTGGCAATTTCATATTGTTCAACCTAATAAAAGTGGCATTTGTGGAGTGATACACTGGAAATTTTAACTGTATTTGTAATGTTTTATTTTTTGTCCTGGTAGGTCTGAGAATGCTGAGAAAACTGAGTGGTAGGTACATAGGTTCCTTATATGACTTCTTACTTCTTGTGGTTCTTAAGTATTTCACAATTATTAAAATAATTTAATGAAAAGCAAAAGAGAAAGTAAAGTCTCATCAAATAATTTAAATGAATACTTTAGATAACACTCATTCTGTTGATGAAGATAACACTCAGTTTTCTCAGCATTCTCAGACTTTCACCTTCTTCCCCAGCTTTTCTCCAAGTATATCAGGGGACAGCATAGCTTATGCAAACACATGACAAAGGAGAGAATCCAGAGATCCCCCAAGTGTTCTTGACTCCTCTGGCCTTTGGGGCAATGTGCCTCTCCACCTGGCCACTGCTTGCCCTGCTGGTGTTTGCAGCTGAAATTGGTGGTTCAAGACCATGTGGATATAAGGGACCTGGCCTCCCTTAGGGTGCTCAGGCCTTGTGGCTGTTCCTCTACTCCCCCTCAGCTCTCTGACTCTATGGGTCCTTCTCCCATTTGTCTATGAGGCTCATCTGGCCGTGGCCCCAGGGTGGCAGAGGGGGGTGTTCCCTTTGCAGTCTTCACTGCAGTGTCACCTTGCCCCTTAAGGTCACCCCTCCAGCCAGCTCCTCAGTCAGACATTCAGCCACTATGGCTCTCACTGTGGCTTTCCCAAGAAAGCTACACCTCAAGGCCTCCTGCTTGACTACACCTTTACCTGGTGTGACAGAGGAGAATACAGGGCCTCCTCACAGGGGCCCAAATAGGATCAGTCCCTGTTATTCCCTCCAAATATATGATACACCTCTGTCATCTCTACACAGAAGCCTGGAGAGGAGAAATTGGGACACACATCTGACAGTTTTCCCCTTCCCCCTATTTCTCGATTCCCTTTCTTCTTCCCAGTATCCCCCCAGGGCCCAAAACACAGGCTTGCCTGCCTTCATCTTCTTCATGTCCTTCTACCACTGAGCACAGGCAACATGACCTGGCAGTCATACCCTTTGGGAGAACTCCCTGGGTTAAGTTCCCCAAGCTGGGCTCTTCAGGGAGGTACAGGAATTTTTTTTTTAAAGGGAATTTAGGAAATCCTCTTTCAAGCCACTAACCTGGCTTAGAAAGTTCTTGTCTTGCTGTAAAATCCTATGTTGAATGTCAGAAGCCAAATATCTCACTATTTTTTCCCCATTCCTTCTGTAACAAATCCTTATTTCCCCCCAGGGCGGATGGATGCCAAGGGCCAACTAAGGATAAAGTCATTTTCTCAGAAAGGGAAAAAGGAAAGCATGCTATTTTTCAAAAGAGTACTTTTCTGGGCTTCCCTGGTTGCGCAGTGGTTGAGAGTCTGCCTGCCGATGCAGGGGATGCGGGTTCGTGCCCCGGTCCGGGAAGATCCCACATGCCGCGGAGCGGTTGGGCCCGTAAGCCATGGTTGCTGGACCTGCGCGTCCGGAGCCTGTGCTCCGCAATGGGAGAGGCCACAACAGTGAGAGGCCCGCGTACTGAATAAAAAAAAAAAAAAAAAAAGATTACTTTTCTAATTGCACTAAAATTCTTCCCATCCCCTGTTCCTTTCCTTCATAGAGCTCCAACCCCGACATGGGTCATGCCCCATGACCCCGACAGGTCAAACGCCAAGGTTTACTGCCAGGGTTGATACTCAGAATGTTGAACAACTAGCTGAATAGCAACCCTGACCCATGATGAACATGTAGAGGAAATAACAACCAGTTAAGTAAGTTCGCAGTGTTTGCTCTTCTTCTCTCCCAAAGCATATCTGTGCACAGCTTTGTAAACAATTTACCCAGGGGCTCCCCTTCCTCCATCCACGTTTGCAATGACCCCCCCCCTTGCCTGGTAAACAAGATCTGTGGAGTGTGTCTGGTGCACTTCAGATGCCAGTTAACAAGGCATGACTTCAAGGAACATAAACTATCTCATTGATATCACAATCGCCTTTTAGGCAAGAGGTCTTTGGAGGAAAACACTCAGATCCAATATTCAGGGAGTCAGTGAAACAAAGTGAAAGGAGAGACGGGCAGCGGGTAAAGAGTCCTGCCAGGCACTAACTAGCACATTACTTACCCTTGTCTGAGCTCAGTTTCTTCAACTATGAGGTAGGGTTATTAGGAGAATTCACTGACCTAATGCATGTAATTTGCTTAGCACAGAAAAGTGTTGATAAATAAATGTTGATAAATATGTGTTAATAATAATTCTTTTTATTATTATTTTATTGTTGTTATTACTGGGCCAGTGGCCCACTATTGACAATGAAAAGGGTTTCCCTACCATCAGCACCTTCACCTGCATATTCACGTGGGCCTTCTGAGCCAAATGCTGAACAAATGAAAATGGCAGGAATGAAGTGAGTGTGTGTAATGGGGGCAAAGATGGAAAATTCAGTCACAGACCACAGCCCTGATTAGCACAAAAGAGAGCTTCCCCTACTGAGAAGGGACAAAGTCCCTTCAGGCTTTCATATGACCTAAATAGGATGATAAAAAATTTTTAATAAATAATTAGGGAAAAGAGAAAAATGTTTATTTTATTTTATTTTTAAATGTTTATTTTAAAGTAAACATAAATAAAAATAAAATAGATCCACAGGAGTACTTGAGTACATGATATTCCAGCAACCCAAGCTTCCAGGACTGCACTGCAGACAGTGCTTTCAGACACATGTGGAATGTGTCCATGGCCCTGGGGTCACAGGGTAATAGAGGAGCCATAGAGAAAAGAGGAGCTTGGCAGAATTGCCTTCATATTTTAAGCTATAGCTTTCTTTACTGAAATAATAGTTTTCAAGAAACAAATTATTCACAAACCATTAATAGCATATGTTGAGATGGGAAGATGATAGGCAAGAAGGATAATTAATTCTGGCCTATTCTTTAAATAAAATACTGTCTAAGTATAGAGGAATAAATTAGATGACTTTTCAAACCTTTCTAATCAAAGCCTCCTAAAATAATCCCATTGTCTAGTGCAGTGGTTTTCAAACATTTTTTGACCATAACACACAGTAAGAAATATATTCTACATCTAGACTCGGTACATGCACACAGACAGTATTCTTTCTTAATACTGGTTTCACGAAAGAATATATATATAATTTTTATAAATTTCTTTATTTTACTTTTGGCTGCGTTGGGTCTTCATTGCTGCACGCAGGCTTTCTCTAGTTGCAGCGAGCGGGGCCTACTCTTCCTTGAGGTGCGCAGGCTTCTCACTGTGGTGGCTTCTCTTGTTGTGGAGCACAGGCTCTAGGCGCGCGGGCTTCAGTAGTTGTAGCACGCAGGCTCAGTAGTTGTAGTTCGTGGGCTCTAGAGCACAGACTCAGTAGTTGTGGCTCACAGGCTCTAGTCACGCAGGCTCCACCGCATGTGGGATCTTCCTGGACCAGGGCTCAAACCCGTGTTCCCTGCATAGGCAGGCAGAGTCTTAACCACTGTGCCACCAGGGAAGCTCCCATGAAAGAATATTGATCCTTAGTTATGTAATGTTTTTCTATTGTTTTATGCCGGTTCCTTCCTTTCTTTTCCTTCCTTTCTTCCCTTGTCCCTTCTTCCCTTTCTTTCTTCCTCCCTTCCTCCCTCCCTAATACTCCTTGCCAAACTGATTTTGCCACTCATAATCTGAAAAATACAGGCCTATTGGGTTTTCCTAATCATTAAATATTTCTGCAGGTGAGTTTACCCATCCAGAATATGGACAGAATTCAGCCAACTTCCCAGAAGAGCAGTTTCTAGGTTTGACTTTTGTCTCTAGGATTTAAGAAGTCATTCCCAGGGGATCTTGTTTTGTCTATAGCTGAACATAAGGATTTGGGAGGGGGCGGGAAGGAAGGGGACAGATGAGAATCAATAGAAAGAACTGCAAGGTCCGAAGACAAGAACCATTTGTCTAGTGCAATCTACTTTACTATATATTAATAATAAAAAAAAAAAACTGATCTTAAATATTTAGCATCATCGTGCACCTTTTACAATTGACCCAACAAACCAAGCTCTGGCGTGGAGGCGCAATTATTCATTTTCACGGAAGAATGACCTCTTTTTTAAAATCCAGGACCCCCGCAGCGTCCCAGCCCTTCTCTGGCCTCCAACTTTTCCCTCCAGTTTGGTGGAAGGTTACATTAGAAGAAAATAGTCCCTATAGTGTTGAAACTTTTCAGGGGAAAAGAGGGCGTTTGACGTGTGGGTGGGTGGGCAGCGCCGGCCGGTGCAGCTGGTGCGGCGAACGCCCGGGGCTGGGCGGCACGCGGACGCGGAGGCGCCAGCGGCGGGGGCAGGACGGGGCAGGAGGAACCCGGAGGCGGGGGTGGGAGGAAAGCCTTGAAGTCCAGCAAAGGACAGAGGCCGCCTGCGCTCCTTTGCTGCGCACCCGCCGCCCGGGAGGGGGCGCTGGCTGCCGGGGAGTTGAGGATGGGGCCTTGGTCTCCCGAACCCTAGAGTCGGCTTGGGTTGTCAAGAACCGTCTTTTTTATTGATCATTTCTTTTTGTCATGATGCTCTCTTGGCCTCAGACTGCGTGAAGGGAGCCATATTAAGAGTGCAGAAGAAGAGGTGACCTGGAGGAAAAATTAAAATGCGATATAAAAAAAGAGTTTTTCTTACTTCCTTTCTCTCTCAAATTAATTTAGATGTAAATTACATTTTGAAAGGTCCCAAAATCAGTCTCCAAGGCTGTGTCCTCTACCCTCACCAGATACATAGAATAAGATTTTGATGTGATAGTAATTTTGCCAGTGGAGGCCGACTCCCCAAACCATCACCCTGGTAAGTAATGAACAATTTCCATGGGTTATGACTTTGAGGTTTTGTTTTACTTCATTCTAATAGATGTCCCGTCTAAAAGTGGGTAAGATTATACCTAACTCAGCCCAGGTTTAATTCGGATTATTTTTGAAAACTCTTGATGGGTAGGTAATTTACCTAGTTTCTCCTTATTCAGATTTAGGAAATATTGCTTTATTGCTACATGCATTTTAAGTGTCTTTTGCCATGCTGTTCTTAGTGTGGGTAGAATGTCTCTCTCTTTCCCCGTTGGTACTGTCAACAAACATTCGAGGAGTGCTTAGCTCAGAATACTGTTGGGTATTACAGATTAAACAATCTGACATACCTGTCAATTTCATCAGAAACAGCATTTATGTATACGTATAGTCTGTACCATGCTATATACTAGAAATCTTTGTGAAATGTAAACTCCTCATATGTAGAGACCCTATTTTATTCTGCAGTGAAATGGAGTCGATCTCCTTGAAGTGTTGTGTATTTTAAAGGATCTAGGATTTAATAGGGACTATTAAATGATAGCCATTAGTATTATTTACCTTGATATCCTCCAAAATGCTTTGCTCATGGCAAACACTCAATAAATATTGGTTAAATGAATGAACATGGCATGTTCTTTACTATGCACATAGGGAAAATACCAGGATACCCTGTAGCACAATGACTTCATTTCACCAATAAAGCTTAGTGTGGAGGTGTCTATCCTACAGCCCTTTTACCAGACGCAGGCTCTCTTGACCTTGGAATGTGGATCACTTAAGATTTTCGGGGGAAAAAAAGTGTACTTACTTAACTAGTAGGCCCTAACCTCTTGTCAGTGTGGAGCTTGAGAAGTTTGCTTAAATATGGAAAAGCTAAGCTTACTTGACACAAATCAGGGGGAAAAAAAGGTTTCTACATGTTATTCAAGTTATTCATGTCAAAAGTGATTAGTGGGCCCCAGCTTCCATTACATCATTCATTAGGAGAGTGTGGGCTGGGAGCTCTGCAAGTCACATGATTCGATGGAGGAATTAAGACTGAATTTTCTTTTGTGTTTCTGCCCTTAACCATATTCAGTGGTAAGCATGTTTGGAAAAGGTTAAAGCAGAACATGGAGATCTAGTTTATTTTAATGCTGTCAGACTGCTAAGCAGTGGAAACTTGTTGAAGAGATTTACCAAGCTGTTTCCTTAGATTAAAGACTTTAGTGAATTAATTAAAAGGGTTCTGAGAGATACAACATGCCAGACCCCTACTGGCTCATAAAATTGTTCTTTCTGATTGATGTGACGTGACAGCTGAGCACAGTGCATGTAAAGCTGCAGGAGAATAAAACAAGAGTAGTGCTGATGTGTTCAAAGACATGTAAGAGTTCCACGTGAACTGGCTGTGACCACGGAGTCAGCTGGACACCGTGCTTATTTCCTTTGGCTCAGGCACCTGAGCTCAGTAGAAGCACAGATTTGGCAAGGTGCTGAACTACTGGGGGAAAATGAAGTCACAGCTTCAGAAGAGCTTCACAGATTGTGATGTGTTGGTATTATGTTTCATGTTTTAGTCATTGCTTTTAGGATGCACGCTTGAAGATGGTCCTCAATTATGGAGTCATGTCTGCGCCACTTGGTTTCCCGAGTGACTGACTGAGCTGAAAGTGAACTACGTTTTTAAGGAGACAGATATCCAAGACAAGTAGATGAATTGCAGAAGTATTCTAAAATTTTTAGCCAGATTCTAGGCAATGTTGGGTCTAACTGGTTTAGAAAATACATTCTTTTTTAGCCAACAGTGTCAACAATATCAACCAACACTGAAGCTGAGAGCCGTCAGCGTTAATACATACCTGCAGTCAGAATTTGAATGTGCCTTGGCCAAATACGTTTATTCATTCAACGCATATTTATTAAGTGCTAGGCCTTGGAGATACCTCAGTTCTTGTATTGTCTAATAGTGTTGTTCAATAGGAATATAATGTGAGCCCCGTATGTAATTTAAAATTTTCTAGTAGCCATATTAAGACATTTAAGAGAAATCAATGAAATTAATTTTAATAAGATATTTTATTTCCACCAAATATAGCTAAACTATAATTTTAATATGTAATTAATATAGGAGTTATTAATACAATATTTTACATTGTTTAGTTTGAATTGTTGTTCTAATTCAGTGTGTATTTTACGCTTAAAGCACATCTCACATTGCACTAGACACATTTCAGCTGCTCAAATGCCACTAGTGATTACCGTATTGGGCAGTGCAGGTCTAGAGGGAAATACAGATGAGTAAAAAGGTAATTTCAATAAGATGTAATAAAGGCAATGATGAGAGAAGTATAAGGTACAACGAGAACATATAAAAAGGGCTTAGTTCCTTCAGTTCTTCCGCCTAAAAATCCCATACTTCTCTCTGCTCCTCTGCATTCTTCCTGCCACCACTCTAATCCAAGCCAGCATCATCTCTCTCCTTGACTTCTGTAACAGCATCCAAAATTGTCTACCTGCATCCGCCCATGGCCCTCTCTGCAGCTAGAGTGATCTTTTAAAAATGCCCATCCAGGTGCTTCCCTGGTGGCGCAGTGGTTGAGAGTCCACCTGCCGATGCAGGGGACACGGGTTCGTGCCCCGGTCCGGGAAGATCCCACATGCCGCGGTGCGGCTAGGCCCGTGAGCCACGGCCGCTGAGCCTGTGCGTCCGGAGCCTGTGCTCCACAACGGGAGAGGCCACAACAGTGAGAGGCCCACGTACTGCAAAAAAAAATAAAAAATTTAAAAAAACAAATAAAAATGCCCATCTGATCATATCACTCCCCTGATTCAAACCTTAACTAGATGATGAATTGAGCAAATGTGAAATGATGGACGTAAAGCACCTGGCACAAGACTTCTGCTCACTAAGTTTACTTCTCCCCACATCTCCCTTCACTTTCTTGTTTCTGCCTTCCTCTTCCCTCTCTGGCTCTGGAAAAAGCATCTGCCTCCCAACCCCTCCTTCCTCTTATCACCACTTATCAGTCTCTTATCATCTGAATTTTTTTTTTCTTGCTTTCCCCTTTCTTCTTTCTTGTCTCTCCTTTGTGATTTAGTTTATTACAACATAGAATTTAAATGGTTTAAAATTTTGTGCTGTAGGGAGTTCCCTGGTGGCCTAGTGGTTAGGATTCTGGGCTTTCACTGTCATGGCCTGGGTTCAATTCCTGATGTTGGAACTGAGATCCCATTCCATAAGCTGCACAGAGCAGCCGACAAAAACAAACAAACAAACAAAATCTGTGCTGTAGTTATGTACTTCTGTGATTCAAGTTCTTCATTTTTTATTTTTTAAGAAGATGTTGGGGGTAGGAGCTTATTAATTATTTACTTTTGCTGTTTTGGGTCTTTGTTTCTGTGCGAGGGCTTTCTCTAGTTGTGGCAAGCGGGGGCCACTCTTCATCGCGGTGCACGGGCCTCTCACTATCGCGGTCTCTCTTGTTGTGGAGCACAGGCTCCAGATGCGCAGGCTCAGTAGTTGTGGCTCACGGGCCTAGTTGCTCTGCGGCATGTGGGAGCCTCCCAGACCAGGGCTCAAGCCCGTGTCCCCTGCATTAGCAGGCAGATTCTCAACCACTGCGCCACCAGGGAAGCCCCAAGTTCTTCATTTTAAAAGTCAGAAAAGCTTGACCTTGTATCAGGATTAAATTAAAATGCTTTTTACTTCAGCATGGTCTTCAGTTAACTCTTCTTATAGAAAGCTTCTATACAAAAGTACGTATTATCTTCTTTTGGGAGGAAAACAATCCCCTTTCATGCTCTATAGAGGAGAAAATGGTGCAGCTGTTTACATAGCATCCTCCTCTAGTGATGTGAAACATGTCAGAAGAACCCAGGTACCTGCCCATAGCTGTGCCTCTCTTAGGTGGATTGCTGCTGCCTCTTGGCAGTAGGGCAGTGAGGCAAGTTAATTATTCAGTGTCAGTGGAAGTAAATAAATAAATGAATTACCTAATTAAATAAACCTTCAGGCTGCTGAAAGCTGGCAGTTTCCTTAATTGCACACTTTCTTTGGAGGATCAGTTCTCTTGTTTGAAGGAACAGCCAACCCAGGCATATGGGCTCTTCCCTTGTACTTCTGAGAAAGTGGATTTACGACCGTCTGTGTACTCATCTTTCTGTTTACGTCTCTGACATAGACAACTGACATAGACAACTCTGCCAGTTGCCAACACTCTTTCTACCTCCACTGAGAACAAGGAGAGATCCTGCCACTGCAGAAGGAAGAAAGTAAGTTATAATTCAAGAAGGACTTCCTGCTGTCAAGACATAATCAACACCCACACAAAACAAGTGAGGGAGTATCTTAGCCTAGAAAAGATGTTTCTGTTATAGAAAAGACCCCCCCCCCTCATCCCAGGCCTGGCCTGAGGGAGGCCCTGCCCCTGGAAAGGCTTGGGCATTCAGAGTCAGAATCAGCAAGCATTTGTTGAATAGATAGATACCACATAATACAAGGCAGCTCCATGTACATCTTTCTACTACACCATTTTAATATTTTAATTTAAGAGAAACCCTTCAGCTTTTTCCCAAATGGAATTTTATCCTGAAATGAGATCCTGCAGCATGAGGACCAGCTACAGAAATACTTTAGTATTAAGGGACCTCCACAACCTGAAACATTTTTCCTAACTTTGACCACTGTTCCATGGGCTTCCAGAGGCTGTACCACATTCTATCCTAACAGCTTGTTCTTAACCTCCCACTACAAAGATTTACTGAGAATTTCTTTCTGAACAGAATTACTCTCATGAAATAAATAGTAGAAGCATGTTGTATTTATTAGGATAAGTACTATAACAGATCCAAATAAGGAAAATGGCTCCCATACAGTAGTTTATTTCTTGCTTCTAGGGTGGCAGAGCAGCCCTCCTCCATGTAGCCGTTTAGGAGCCCAGGTTAATGACGGCCTGCAGAAGGCACGGAGGAGACACATGGGAGGTTTTATGGGCCTTGAAGGAGGGTTCATCCCCCTAAATGGGCTCCACTGATGGGTGTCAGTTTGCAAACAGTTTGTTACTGATGCCTGACAAGATAAGTATGGAAATGGAGAGTAAGCCTTTAGAAAATTTTATAGCAATTTTGATAGAGTAATTTTATGTCTGCTGAATTTAATAAAAAATTGGGGCTTAATTTATATCTTCGTTTTTTTTTTTTTGCAGTACGCGGGCCTCTCATTGTTGTAGCCTCTCCTGTTGCGGAGCACAGGTTCCGGAAGCGCAGGCTCAGCGGCCATGGCTCACGGGCCCAGCTGCTCCACTGTATGTGGGATCTTCCCGGACTGGGGCACGAACCCGTGTCCCCTGCATCGGCAGGCGGACTCTCAACCACTGCGCCACAAGGGAAGCCCTATATCTTCATTTTTTAATTTCATTTTTCCATTAACTTATTGCTAGTATATTTTTTCAAAAGTTCTGATCCACAATGGATTAGAAAGAAAAAAAATCTTGTCTTTTTTGCCACATATGTTATGAGAAGCACTAGTGTACATTCCTTCCCTCCATGTACCTTCTGCTAGAACTTAGTCTCATGGTCATGTCTAACCGTAGTGGAGGTTGGGAACGTGGTCTAGCTGTATGCAAAGGGAAAAGGGGAGAAGGCAGATGTTGGTGAGCACTAGAAGACTCTGGCACATGTAGCTTACACACCTGGAAACACAACTTGAAGTTTGTAACGGAGAGAGAGGACTGAGCACCCAGGATGAGGGTGAGCTATGGGGAATGTATCCATCCTACTTTCGTCCAGGCTGGAGACCACTGACGGCTACTGGCATTAGTTAAAATTCAGAAGGATTTGGCTGCTAAGGTCAGAAGGAAAAATGTCTTTATTTGCTAGGCTCATTTCTCTCACACTCGAACTTTTCTTTCCATTCTCCCTGCCATGCCTTACTTAGTTCGTTATTTCTTAAACTATCGAAATAGCCTCTTAACAGAGGCCCCTACATCTATCTTTACCCACCTCAGCCCCATCTAACATGTGAGTCTCACTGTGTTATGCTTCAGTAGTTTCCCTGTCACTCACAAGCCTGAGTTAACTTTTGTCATAAAAATCCCACGAGGGCATTCACATTCCAGTCCCTTCCTACCTCTTAGGCCTCATCTCCTGGCACTGTGCTCTGGGCATTCTGTGCCCAGCCTTACCGACTTCCTCTATTCCTGGCACACTCCATGCACTAACATGCCTCCTTGCCTTGGACGTGCAGCCTCCCTGGGCCCACTCCCACCTGTCCTTCAGCTCTCAGTTTAATGTTACTTCATCTGTGAAACCTTCCTTGATCCTCTTCAGCCTGGTGATGCACCCCTTCCTTCAGGAAAATCATAATTGTTTGGTAAAAAATAGCTATCGCTCTAAAAAATGTATTTCTCCCCATCTTAGACTATAAGCTAAATGAGGCCCAAGAACATGTGTTCTAATTTACGTATCTCAAGTGCCTCCTATGATTTCTGATAAAGAGTTGGTACTCAGTGAAGATTTGTAAAGTGAGTGAATGAATGGTTTTCGACCTTTGGACAATTCAAGGATGAACCTTTGGACCACTTAAGCTCCTTCTTGTCTGCCCCCTGTCTAAGAATAAAGGGTTTGAGGAAGATAGGACAAGAAGTTGACACAAAAACGGAAGAAACGAAAGTTAGATCTCAGAAAGACTGTCAAATGAGAGGTCTCTGAAATGTTGATGTCTTGGACTGGATGTGACATCTCAATGCCTAGAGAGGAGACTGCTAGTTGCCTACTCAGCACCCAATATTTCATCCTTCCTTACTAACAGAGCCCTTATGTTATTGAAAGTGGCAATGGGCCTAGCTGAGAAACGACATCTCTTAGACCGTTGTCGCTAGGAGGAGCCATGAGATGTGATGGAATTTCTTGGAAAAGACCTTTAAAGGTGGCTGACTTCGCTGAGAGGTCTCCCTTTCTACCTTTGCCTCAGCCTCATTTCTGCTGCTTAGAATATGGATGTGGTATCTGCAGCTGCAAATCTTGCTACCAGGAGGCAACCTTGAGGATGGAAGCTGTGAGCTAAGGAGAGCAGGATAGAAATATAGAAGCAGCCTGAGTCCCTAATGGGATGGAGCCACCCTACCTGGCCTGTCTTGCCTATTTTGTATAAATTTATTTACTTATTTATTTTTGGCTGCATTGGGTCTTTGTTGCTGCGCACAGGCTTTCTCTAGTTGTGGCGAGCGGGGGCTACTCTTCGTTGTGGTGCGCAGGCTTCTCGTTGCGGTGGCTCCTCTTGTTGCGGAGCTCAGGGGTTCAGTAGTTGTGGCTTGCGGACTCTAGAGTGCAGGCTCAGTAGTTGTGGCGCACGGGCTTAGTTGCTCCGCGGCATGTGGGATCTTCCCAGACCAGGGCTCGAACCCATGTCCCCTGCATTGGCAGGCGCCACCAGGGAAGTCCCAGTACCCACTCTTAGCCATTACCATATTAGCATATTAGCAATAACATAAGCGCATTCAGAGGCCTGACTGTAGTTCAGAAAGCTTCAGTAACTTGTTTAAGGTGACACAGTAAGCGGTAGAGCCAAGATTCAGACCCGGGCCCCCATGAATCTTAAAACTGTGCATTTCTGGGAATTCCCTGACAGTTTAGTGGTTAGGACTCCACGCTTTCACTGCCGGGGTTCGATCCCTGGTCGGAGAATTAAGATCCCGCAAGTCGCATGGTGAGGCCGGAAAAACAAACAAACAAACAAAAACAAAACAAAAACCTAAACTGTGCATTTCCCCATGCATTTTGGAAGGACCCAATGTGGGTAGACTACAGGGTGAAGGGGCGGGATACCAGATGGATAAATGAAATCCTGCCTTTTACTCTCCTGGAACCCTGAGTCTTACCCATGGAGCCGACATCCATCTCGCCCTCTTGTGGCCACATGACACACTGCTCTTGGCAAGCAGTTAATAGGAAGTCCCACGTGGAGGGCTCAAGTCAACAAAGGGCTTAGCTCAGCCGACCAATGGGAGAAAGATGGGGTATTCAAGGAGGAGGAAGGCAGCTACCAAATAAGGGAACCATGCTTAGCCTGACTTCCCAGTACCAAGTCCATCCCCAGAGCTAGGAGTGTCAGCCTCCCATAAAAATAAGGGCCAAAAAACTCTAGGCAGTTGATAAGACTTTCTTAATCATGATATGGGGCTCTCAAGAGAAGAAATGGAAGATATAGTCCTCTCCCTCAAGGAGCTCATCATATAATTTATCCATTTGCGCAATCAGCAGACAGAATTTTATATGGTTAAGAGCAAGACTCTAGAGTCTGACTGTCTGGGTGTGAATTCTGCCTCTGCT
The DNA here is from genome assembly GCF_951394435.1 of Stenella coeruleoalba. NCBI lineage: Eukaryota > Metazoa > Chordata > Mammalia > Artiodactyla > Delphinidae > Stenella > Stenella coeruleoalba. The sequence continues at coordinate 108,718,649 of NC_137169.1, forward strand.
ACTTACTGTGTGACCTTGAGCAACTTACTTAACTTCTCTGTGCTCTGATTTCCACGCTTAAAACGAGGGTGATAATACCACCTACTTTATAAGATCATCATGAAGATTAAATGAAGTAATATTTGTAAAGTGATTAGAATAGTGTCTGGCATATAGTAAATGCTTAAGAGACTTATAGATAACCTGTAAATGAAACACTCCTTTTGTGGTTTAACTCCATAACAATTCAGAAATGGGGAAAGTCATAGGAGAAAAGAAACTAAGAAGGGTGTCACTAAAATAGTGAAGCCAAATAATGGACAGGATTTGGGAAGATGCAGAGGTGTGGCCCGGATCCAGGCAAAAATATGGAGGCAGAAACTGGCATGGTCAGGGTTACAGATGAGGTGGGGAGTGAGAAGACATGCCAGACAGTAGACAGGGTAGGTGCTTGCAAGCCTCTGATCAGAGCATTTTCAACTGATAAATTCATAACCTTGTGTGTGTTTCTGTTTAAAGACACCTTATTTAATATCTATTGTTGATTCATTAACATTGAACTCATGACAAACAGCACTCTAAATCATGCCTGCAAGAAGCTTATCTAACACCCTTTTCCTCTGTAGGGCATATCCCAGCCTTCTTGCACCTGGGAAGCACTTCAGCACTGCAGTTGGGGGCCATTGTAAACAGCGAAATCACCAACAAAAAGCATACACACAAAAGCAAAACACATAGCACTAAACAGACCATGAATAGGACACTTGTTTACCGGATGAGAGCTGAAACAAGGAGGTAGAGCGTTGCCCTGTTGGACCTCAGTTGGTAACGTCACTATCCCATGACTCAAATTTTTTGCTGCTCTGAACACATCTGTGAATGACCATGAAAGCCTTATGATTACTGATTGGGGGGTTGCAGATAAATTTTAGCAAGTAAGCAAAATTGACAAATATAGAAACTGTAAATCATGAGGTTGAACCATACATAGAGGGCCAGCTTCTTGGTCATGTGACCTGTCCAGTCCCACAGAGACAACATTCAGAAGGGCCCCAAGCTTGGTTTAATGCTCTGCTGTTGTTACTGTCCTGAATTATTCCTAACTTTTTTTAAAATTGAAGTATAGTTGATTTACAATATTGTTAGTTTCAGATGTACAGTGAAGTGATTCGGTTATATATATATATGTTTTTTCAGATTATTTTCCATTATAGGTTATTATAAGATATCAAATATAGTTCCCTGTGCTATACAGTAAACCCTTGTTGCTTATCTATTTTATATATAGTAGTATGTACCTGTTAATGCCATACCTTCCCCCCCACCCCTCGAAATTCTTAACTTTTGAACAAGGGACCACACATCATTTTCATTTTGCACTAGGCTACAAATTATGTATCTGGTCCTGTATATGTTTGTGTAGGCATATTTTATTTCATAAATGAGATATTATAAATACTCTTCCTTTTTTCTTATATTTTCCTTTTTTAAAAACTCAGTATTATATCTTTGGAGATATTTTCATATTGACATATAGAAGTCTACTTTCCTCCTTTTAACATCCATAGTATAGGTGTATCATGATTTATTTTTCAAGCCTCCTATTGCTGGACATTACTTTATGAATTTTTAAAAATTATACTGAAAAGACCATCCTTGTTATACATACACAATCGCTTTGGCGTATCTTCAAATTATATTCATACAGTATACTAGCAGTAGAATTGCTGCTACCTCAAAGGATATTTGTATTTCAAATAATGATCATTATTGCCTTGTTGCTCTCTAAAAAGTTTGTACTGATTTTCACTCATACCAAGAAAGTTTGAGAATGCCTGTTCTCAAATACAGCTTGCCGATTCCATAAGTTTCCAAACTTAAAAAGAATTTGCCAGTCTGATCAGCTAAAAAGGTATTTTGTAGTTGTTTTAATTTGCATGTATTTAATCATGTGTGAAGTTGAACATTTTTTCTGTATGCTTATTTATTAATCATTTTTTCTCTGTTTTTGAATTTCCTGTTGCTATCCTTTGTTCATTTTCCTATTAGGCTGTCTTTAGTACTTCTTTATATAAATGAAAGAAATTAACCCTTTGCTTATTGTATGAATTATAAGTATTATCCCTGACTTATGAGTCTTTTGATTTTATTTGCAGCATTGCTTTATTTCCAATACAGGAACAAAGCTTTTCATGTTATACACTGAAACTTCTAGATGAGAGGTATTTAAAATTTCAATCAGGGAATTCCCTGGCGATCCAGTGGTTAGGACTTGGCGCTTTCACTGCAGGGGCCTGGGTTCGATCCCTGGTCGGGGAACTAAGATCCTGCAAGTTGCGCAGTGTGGCCAAAAAAAAAAAAAAAATTAAATCAATATCACTTCATGATAGCTTAGATATAAAGGGCCTGGGAGAGGAAGACATCAAAGATAACACAAGTGTTTCTCGGTTTGGGGAATAATAATAGTGTCCATACCAGGCTCCTCCAGCAGGAATCCTCCCAGTGATAGGTCTTCCCTGTGAGCTTAGGGAGCCAAAGTTTCAAAATCAAGAATTCATTAGAGTTTACTGCTTTTATTTTTTAATAAATGATTTAGGAATAATTTTAGATTCACAGAATAGTTGCAAAGATAGTAAGCAGAGAGGGTTCTCAGATACCCTACACCCAGTTTTCCCTACTATATATTAAAATATTACATTAACATGGTATATTTATCACAATTAATGAGCCAATATTGACACATTACTATTAACTAAAGTCCATACTTTCTTCAGATTTCCTTAGTTTTTAGTCTCATAACCTTTTTCTATTCCAGCATACCATATAATATTTATTAGTAATGTCTTCTTAGCCTCCTCTTGACTGTGACAATTGAGTTTCCTGCTTTTTGTCATTATCATTCCACATCAATTCACTAACGGGAGCAAAACCCTATCTGAACTAGCCATGCCCAGGATACAGAATCAGCAAATAGCTGACTCTAGATCCTTATCCCCACTCTCCTCCTGCTTCCAATCCCCCTTTTCTGAGTCTCTCAGGCACCCTCCACTTCCCCTACATTCACTCCAGTGCCCTGCGCATTCCTTCTGTGCCCTCTGACTTAACCTCTGACAACCTAGCAATGCTTAAGTCTTCCTCTGAAATCAAAGACTGTTTTCTACCTTCTTTGCCAAAGGTAGGGATTAACCCCCACATAGTCCCATAAATTTGCCTTATTTGTTTAGTTATATAATTATTTGTTTGTTTGTTTATCCCTCAATCAGAGTAGCTGGCTGGTTTTCTTAGTAGCTAGTCTGTGGTACAATTCTAAGAAAGGAGGTGCGGGCTTCCCTGGTGGCACAGTGGTTGAGAGTCCGCCTGCCGATGCAGGGGACACGGGTTCGTGCCCCGGTCCGGGAGGATCCCACATGTGAGCCTGCGCGTCCGGAGCCTGTGCTCCGCAACGGGAGAGGCCACAACAGTGAGAGGCCTGTGTACCGCAAAAAAAAAAAAACAAAAGAAAAAAAGAAAGGAGGTGCTCCTGATATTGGAGAGAATGAGGACTACGATTAGTAGAGGCAGGGAAGTTGGGAAGCAGAGCTGGGGTACTGGGGAACTTCGTGCACCTGGTTTGTATGTGTCCTAAGTAAAGGTGAGTTGCACAAGTGCAGAAGTCCTGGAAAATTTTAGAAATACAGATTTCATACACTAATGAGAGGTCAGTGTTTAAAATGGAGCTTGGAGAGATGTCTGCTTTTGGAGGTGGCAGTAGAAAGCATGAGAGTGAGGGGGAAGAGTAGGGGGCAGAGGAAAGAATCTTGTCCACAGTTAGGAAACAGGGGAAGAAGTTCCCATGAAGGAGGCAGGGGAGGGGCTGGAGCTATGGAAGACCATGGACAGAGCAGTGGTGTAGGAACCCAAGGAGAAAAGAGTGTGGAAAACCAGGAAGCAGAGGAAGAAGAGCCACTCAGTAAAGGGAGGACTGAGACAAGGTCTTCAGTTTCTCAGCTCACGTGCAGAGGAGGGATGAGAGGACTTGGAACCCTCGTGTGATAAACTGCTTGACTCAGACGTCGTAAATAGAAAGGAAAGAAATAGGAGAGCAGCTTCAAGTTGCGAAAGGATGAGGATAAGTTTCTCTTATACATTTTCAGGGCATAAGGAAAGTAACTCAGGGAGGGAATTATTGAAGATGATAAAGAGGAAAGGGAGATTGGTGGAAGTAAGATTCTAGCTTTTAGTTTCCCTGCTTTACTTAGGATGAAGCTCATGAAGGCAGGGATTTCTGTCTGTTTTGACTTCTGTTATATTCCGGGAGCCTAGAACAGTGTCTGGTACCTGGTAGGTAGTCAATAAATATTGATGAATAGTGGAGAGGAACAGGAATTTTTAAGTCTAGACACTAAGAGGAGAGGCTGGTTTTAGAATGAAGGATAAATAAATATCTCTTCCTCTGAGATCATAGGGAAAACTGAGGAGCCAGAGGGGAAGAAGGAACTCATGCCTGACGCCCTAGGCTGAATAATAAGGTACCTAGTGAAGGTGGACGGCAGGAAGGCGGGTCTGGCAGGGAACTGAGGGCAAAACTCCCCTCCTGCTCCCATGCAGGGCAGCCAAGAGCTGGCCTGGGACACCAGCTGGGCACTTTTCCCAGCCCTTGCATTCCAGCCGAGTCCCATACACAATGAAGAAATGGAGCTGACAGTGCAGTGACATGATTTAGGTTAATGAACCTAAATCATCTGCCAAGTGGGTGGGAAGTTGTTTTTCTGTCTGCCCACTTTTATAGAAAACATTTTTTTATGAATGATTCATGTCTTATTACTCAGAGCACAAACTTGTGAGCTGATAACAAGAGGTTAAAACCCAGAGAGAACATAGCTACCCCCACCCCATCCCATTCCCCCCAATTTCTGGTGTATGGGTATGCTCACCCTCTTGATTTTGGTGAGGATTTCACAGATGTATATATATATATATATATATATATATATATATATATACACACATATATATATACGTGTGTGTGTGTGTCAAAACTATCAAATTATATATTTACGTGTGTGCAGTTCACTGTATGTCAATTATACCTCAATCAAGCTGTTTAGAAAAAGGAAAACAGAATCTTTTTTTTTTTTACCATTTAAAAAAATTTTTTTATTGGGGTATCGTTGATTTACAATGTCGTGTTAGTTTCAGGTATACAGCAAAGTGAATCAGCTATACCTATATCCACTCTTTTTTGTTAAATTCTTTTCCCATATAGGCCATTACAGAGTATTCAGTAGAATCCCCTGTGCTATACAATAGCTCCTTATTAGTTACCTTTTTTATATGTAGTAGCATGTATGTGTCAATCCTAATCTTCCAATTTATCCCCCTCCCCATCTTTACCACTTTTAAGCATAAGGTTCAGCGGTAACAAACACATTCATCACATTGAGCAACCATCACCACCATCCATCCCTGTGAACACTTTTCATCTTCTAAAATGGAAACTATACCCATTAAACAGTAACTCTTCATTTCCTCATTCCCTGACCCTGGCAACCACCAGTATATTCTTTTAAAATATATCTGGACAACCTATGTTTTCACCAATTGATCAAAAGGCAAATTGGATGTCTGTGTTAATGGCGTAATAAAAACCTCAAATATAAGAATACTACCACAATCAATCTAGAAATCCTTAACATTGGTGTCAATATGTGGCGAATCTACTTTTTGTATGTGGCTGCAAAGAGGTACAGCTAGACGTCAACTGTGATGCTCATTCACTGGTGGTTAACCTTTCATGTCCCTAAACCTTTCTGTACCATCTTGTTTTCACTGAGACCAATCTACTTTTTATTTGCTTTAAAATATTTTATTGGAATCCTTTGGGTAAGACGAAGTAAAGGCCACCTAATTGATTTTGGTCCCCACATTTCTAGGCAGTCCCCTCCCTCCACCCCAGGAGATTGACAGCTGCTCACGCGGGTTAATGCAGGAAAGACGTGAAGTTCCAAGGATCTGTCCAACACCAGGTAGAGAACATCCTTTGTGTCAGCAAAATTCACAGTACCCAGGTAGAAGGCACGCTACTCTCCACTTCTTGTCACTCTCCACTTCTTGTCACAGCTTGTTGATGAAGTGGCAGGAACCATTACCTGGGCATCGCAGCTATCCGAACAGCACTTCTCCAAGAGGAAAATTCCAAACTTTAGGCCTTCAGCCACCAGGCTATCCCTGAATCTCTGTGAAGGGGCACTGCCCCTGCTGGGCTTCCAAAGCTCTCAAGCTTTATTCAAAAATAACACACTGGTGAACGTCTTAAACCCCTTCGAGGTGCTGCGGACCCTCCTTCGAGAATCAGGGGCCTGTACGCCGGCAGCTGTGCAAAGATGGCGCAGGCGGTCGCCTTCCTCTTGGAAGGTTGCACAGCTGCCGCCAGGCAGATCCCAAAGCCACCATCTTCCCCATCCACGAGTTCACTGCACAAAGAGGGAAAACAGAATCGTAAATGTAAATTTTTCTTGATCACAGAGTTTGGAATATATATATATGTACACACACACACATACACACACACATACACACACATATACACGTTTATATATATATATTTATATATTTTTAATTTTTTCAATTGCATATATAAATTTATCTAATTTATCTTTACAATCAAAGAAAAATTTATTTTGAAATAAAATAATTATTTGGGGGGAAAACAAAGGTCAACCCAGGGAGATGAGATACAAAGAGGGTCATTGTAAGATTTCCAGCCACATCTCAGGATAAACTAGCCACTCCCTCTCCTCGGGTGAAAACTGAAGAGGAAAAAGTCTTTGGTTAGCTGGGGTGAGAATGTTGTGTTCCTTTTATAAACTTTTTATAATTCTTTATTTAGCTCTCCTTGAGGCCATGGTCTCTTTGTAACCTTCAATCTATAGAAAACCCTCCCTTTCACAGCCTGGAGAGAAAGATGGCTTTTCCCTAGGGAAGCCAGTTGCTCTGCCATTCTGCTGGTGCCAAGGGTCCCATTTCTTCGTCCTCCTGATACACTACAGAACTTGAGAGACAGCAGTACAACTTACCGAATAGAGGGATCTGGGACCTGGTTTCCCTGCCCCCAGGACTCAGTGGTGAACCAAATCCTAGCTGAGGCCAGTTTACTTTAAACTTTTCTGAAGAGGTTTTGAAAATCATTTCCAAAGGAATGAAATTTAATTGGGTAAGGACTGAAATTACTCCCACTTTGGGCTCTGCCATCACATTGCAGCCTTAGGGCTTTTATGCCGGACAATATGCATGAAACAGTGCTGGGTGCTGTTCTTAATCCTAAAGAGACAGGGCTGGTTCTTGATCTTGACTTGAAATTCAGAAAGCCTAGAGAATAAAATCCCTGGATGGGGGGGTCACAAATCCATATTTACTTTGTGAGTTGGAACTGGTCTGCTTAATAAAGCTCATTCATAAGTGAGGATGGTAAAAGTCAACACACTTCCTGAACTAACAGGCCCCAAGTTCACCAAAAATATCCAAAGCACTCCAAGGCGAACAGAGCCAAGTGTGCTAGTAATTGCCTTATAATCCTTCAGGCTTTAGCTCCAAAGCCAGTTCCTCAGAGGGAGTTCTCTTGGTCAGACCACTCTCCAAACCTTGTCACCATCATGATGCCCTTTTAAAACTGACTTCAGGGGACTTCCCTGGTGGTGCAGTGGTTAAGAATCCACCTGCCAATGCAGGGGACACGGGTTCGATCCCTGGTCTGGGAACATCCCACATGCCACGGAGCAACTAAACCCGTGTGCCACAACTACTGAGCCTGTGCTCTAGAGCCTGCGCCACAACTACTGAGCCTGCGCGCCATAACTACTGAAGCCCACATACTCTAGGGCCCGTGTGCCGCAACTACTGAGCCCGCATGCTGCAACTACTGAAGCCCATGCACCTAGAGCCTGTGCTCTGCAACAAGAGAAGCCCCTGCTCGCCGCAACTAGAGAAAGCCCACACACAGCAACGAAGACCCAACACAGCCAAAAATAAATAAACAAATAAAATAGATAAATAAAATTGACTTCATAGCACTTATTAGCATTTTATCAATTAATTTACCTGTTTATTTTCTGTCTCTCCTACACTGGAAGAGAATCTCCATGGGAGCAGGGATCTCACCTCCTGTGTTCATCACTCTATTACCACAATAATGTAGAATAATGGCTTCCCCCAAACGGCCACCTCCTAATTCTAGGAACTCCTGAATATGGTACCTCATGTCATAAAAGGGACTTTGCAGATCTGATTAAGTTAATGATGGGGACTTAAAAGTGGGGAGAGTAGCCTGGATTATCCAGGTGGGCCCAACGTAATCACGAGGGTCTTTATAAGAGGGAAGGAGGATCAGTGTCAGAGAAGGAGATATGACAACAGCAACAGCAGTCAGAAAGTGGGAGAGAGATTGGAAGATGCTGTGCTGCTGGCTTTGAAGATGGAGGAAGGGGCCACGAGCCAAGGAATGTAGACAGCTTCTAGAAGCTGGAAAAGACAGGGGAATAGAGTCTCTCCTAGCCTCTAGAAGTAACGCAGCCCTGTGACAACTGATTTTAGGATTTCTGATCTCCAGAACTGTAAGGTGATAAATTTGTGCTGTTTTAAGCCACTAAATTTGCGCTAATTTGTTACAGCAGCCATAGAAAACTAATACAAATGGTACCTGATGCATAGCAGATGCTCAACAAACATTTATTGATTGACGAACTTCCTTATATCTGAGACCCCAGCCTACAATAAAAACAATACTTTGCAACTTCATAGTGTTGTACAATAGCAAAATGAGATCATAATCCTAATCTCATTTTATTTTCACAATTATTATCCTTATATTACAGACAAGGAAAATAAAACTCAGTTGTCAATTTCCCATAGAGGCAGAAGGTAGATTCAGAACCAATATCCTTATTTTCTCCTTATTTTTGTGTAATGTATAAACAATGTTAACAGTAAAGGACAGGTAAAAAAAAATTTCATTCACAATCCTTTTACTCTAATAGATCAACTAGTTTTATTTTTCTATATCTTCTTCCAGGTCTCACCTACGTAAACGTAAAAAATCTTTGTAATTATAGTATGTGTTACATATATACGTAGTTTTCATTTTTCTGGTTAATATTATTTTACTGCCTGGGTGTGTTGGTTTGGGTCTTTTGGGAAACAGCTGCTGAGACAAAGTTAACAATATAAGAAGTTTATTAGGGGTAACACCTGTAAAAGATAAAGAGAGAGGAAGCAGGATTGGGCGTGGAGAGCCCCAAGTCATGATGCAGCTCTGACGGTCTCAGCCAGCCCAACACGGAGATCTGGGAAAAAGATAGCCAGTTAGACGAGCAGAAATGGCCAGTCCTGGTACCCACAACAGGCTCAGTCATTGGCTGGGGGCTGTCTGGGGAAAGTATGGTCTCAACTGGAATATAATAGTGAATCCTGAAGGTGTTGCAACTGGAAGCTGTGAGATCACTGCATTCTGGTAGGTGAACAGAAATACTTTTCTGAAGGGGATCCAAGTGGGGCACCTCCACAGCTGCTACAGTCCACACCTTGTGTCACGTGGATTCACTTCTCCATACATATCGAGTAAGTGTTCCCTGGACCTCTTCTCAGGAGAAACTCAGTTGAGGGAGGTTAGTGGAATAATGTACAGCTCCATTGCTGCAGTTGGTCTCAGGGCTGCAACTGGTGCTCATTGTTTCCTTCCTCCATTCTAAATCCCCTTTGCCCTCGGCCTTCACCTCTACTGGTCTCAGTGGCTTATCCAGTGGTGCAGCCCAAACACTAATTCCTGAAGGGTCTGAGGTACCTTCTTAGGTCAGGGTTGCTACACTTGTCCATTCATGGTCACAACTAGGCAAGGGAGTACCAAGAGGTGCCCAGGTGGGTCACGGCGCACATTCCTCCCTGCCCCAACTGGGTAACTGAAGGAAGTCTACCTCTTCCCTGATCAGAGCCAATGACCCTTGACCACATGGTAATTTCTTGCCTGCTGCTCTCTGTATACAAGGAGTCCAAAGTGCCCAGGTGGCAGCCACTGCATGAAACTCAATGTTACCCTAGTGGAAAGAATATATCCTTTGGGGGATTAGAACTTCAAACCCTGCAGAGCCCAGAGTTGCAGGAACAGGAAGCACAAAGTCCCCAGTGGGTCACTGAGAATGATGGTAAGTAGGTGCTATTGTCTGAATGCTTGTGTCCCTCCAAAATTCATATGTTGGAATCCTAATGCCCAATATGATGGTGTTAGGAGGTGGAGCCTCTGTGAGGTGATTAGGTCCTCAGAGAGAGCCCTCATGAATGGGATTAGTGTCCTTATTAAAGAGGTCCAAGAGAGACCCCTCCCTGCTTCTGCCATGTGAGGACACAGTGAAAAGACAAACATCTAAGAACCAGGAAGCCCTTACCAAATACCAAGATGCTGTACTTCCCAGCCTCCAGAACCATGAGAAATAAATGTTTGTTGTTTTTTACCTACCTGATATGTGGCCTTTTGTTGTAACAGCACGAGCTGAGACTGCGGGGCTACTCCTTTCCTGCTCCAGGCCCCACTCAGCGCTGGCACGTTTTTTTTGTCACCTAGTATGTGGGCCAGAGCAGTATTCCTAGCGTGGAAAGTATTGTCTTCACAAGCTGAAGAGGCCTCCCAGGTCTGTGATCCTTTCTTTGTGGTAAAGGATGGAAGATGAAGTAGTTTGTCTTTTACTTTGGAAGGGATGTCCTGGCATGTCTCTTAAACACTGGACTCTTAAGAACTTTACTGATGTAAGAAAGACTTTACTGATATAAGACTTGACTTTAGTCTTACTGATGTAAGACTAACTGATGTAATTTACTGATGTAAGAATTTCTGGGTGCCCAGGCCTGCAGCAGGGAGAGGGAGAAGGAGGGGCGGGGGCAGGCACTGGAAGGTGCTTCCCACAAAAGTGTTTGTTGAAGCCTTTTGCTAAATCATGCATCCTGTTCAAAATGGAGAAAAATTGTTTTAAAAGCTCGACCTCGGGACTTCCCTCGTGGTCCAGTGTTTAAGAATCCGGCTTCCAATGCAGGGGACGCGGGTTCGATCCCAGGTTGGGGAAATAAGATCCTATATGCCGCAGGGCAACTAAGCCCGTGCACCGCAAACTACTGAGCCCATGCACACTGGAGCCTGTACGCCACAACTAAAGAGAAGCCCATGCGCCAATGAAGACCCCGCACTGTAACGAAAGATCCCGTATGCCGAAACTAAGACCCAAAGGAGGCAAAAACAAAATAAATAAATAAAATTAAAAAAAAAAGAAAAACTCCACCTAAGGGGCTTCCTTAAAAGAGAAGATTCCAGGACTTCCCTGGTGGCGCAGTGGTTAAGAATCCGCCTACCAATGCAGGGGACATGGGTTCAATCCCTGGTCTGGGAAGATCCCACATGCCGCAGAGCATCTAAGCCTGTGTGCCACAACTACTGAGTCTGTGCTCTAGAGCCCATGAGCCACAACTACTGAGCCCGGGTGCCACAACTACAGAGCCTGCGCTCTAGAGCCTGCAAGCCACAACTACTGTGCCACAACTACTGAAGCCCATGTGCCTAGAGCCCATGCTCCGCAACAAGAGAAGCCACTGCAATGAGAAGCCCGTGCACCGCAACGAAGATTAGCCCCTGCTCGATGCAACTAAAGAAAGCCTGCGCACAGTAATGAAGACCCAATGCAGCCAAAAATAAATAAATTAAATAAATAAATAAATAAATTTTAAAAAAGAGAGAGAAGATTCCAATCCTCTCTGTAGACAATGTAATGCACTCTTGGTTGATATGCAGAAGTTTCTAAAAGACAAATTGACTTCGGTAATTGCTCTAAAAAAATCTTTACAGCAAGCAAACAGAGTTTGGATCTAACTATTCTTTTGAGTTCACATCTGAGACCTGCCTAAATTTAAAATAAACTATATGTTTTCTGTGTGAAAAAAAAAAAAAGAACTTCTGTAGGGATTATCTTCCACACTCTGGAGTGTGTGTGTCTTTTTTTTTTTTTTTAAAGTTTCACTTAATATACAATTGAATTTTACTTTTATTATTATTTTTTTTAATTTTTGGCTGTGTTGGGGCTTCGTTTCTGTGCGAGGGCTTTCTCTAGTTGCGGCAAGCGCGGGCCACTCTTCATCGCGGTGCGCGGGCCTCTCACTATCGTGGCCTCTCTTGTTGTGGAGCACAGGCTCCAGACGCTCAGGCTCAGTAGTTGTGGCTCACGGGCCTAGCTGCTCCGCGGCATGTGGGATCCTCCCAGACCAGGGCCCAAACCCGTGTCCCCTGCATTAAGCAGGCAGATTCTCAACCACTGCGCCACCAGGGAAGCCCAGTGTGTGTCTTACCTAGGCTTTTAGTGTGCTAGCTCCTGTTGCTCATCCTGACTGATCAGCATGATGTCATCAATGTAACGGACCAGAGGGATGTTGTGCAGGATGTCCACACAGTACGGATTGCTTCTGACTAGGTAGGGTGGATCCACTGGAAGCTGGACTTTGGCTAGGACTCTACTTATCACCCGACTCTCACAGGCTCCCACTCCAACAGAGGGGTGAGAATGACACTTTGGGTCTCCAGGTGTCAATGTCAACTTAGATTCTGTGTCCAACAGTCCTCAAAATGCCTGGGTGTTCTCTCCTATATCTACAGTTACTTGAGGAAACAGTCCTAAGTCCCTTTTTGGAAAGACTACAGTATATACTTACTGTGCTGTTGCCAGTCTTGGAGACATGGCCACCTCTTTAATCAAAGAATTCTTGGTCTGGAAACTGACTGAGGTTGGGGAACTAGACAAGGGACCATGATTTTTTACTGGGACCTCCATCCTGAGGTTTCTGCTCATCTATTTTTGCTTTCTTTTCATATATGCAGCAATACCCTTGTTTTGACTGCCCATCTATTTTGCCCCTAGGGATGCCATGTTCTATCACTCATCTACACAACTCTTTGTGTCAAGCTCCTGGGCTGTCCCTCTGACCTTGCCAGTCATTAGGATCATTAATAACCCCCAGGCTTCTGGCAGTTAAATGCTGCCACTTGGCCTCTATCGCTGTTGCTATAGAAGAGCGAAACTGTGACAGCATCTCCTCTTGTTAGCTCTGGCTTGCAGAAGAAAGCCAACACTGAGCTTCTTAGTAATGCTGGTACTCCTCTTACCAGCACATTCCTGATGGCACTGGTAAATGGGGTTGTTCTAGACCTTCCATGGAACATCCTTTGGTAGGGTTTCTGGCCTCTTATAATTGACTCTAGCATGGCCACTTCACTGAGCCATTTAATCCTTTCTCCCTCCCAACTGCTGTGGCAATTCAGGCAATTGAACTTCACTCAGCAAAAGTTATCACATCCTCCAGGTTTCTAGGAGCCACACAGGCAGGTCCTTACAAGGAAGTTAAATTCTATTCCAGGGGAGGGGGTCCCAGTCAATAAACTCTTCCTTATTCAGTCTTGTATTTCAGCCCCTTGATTAAGCATCATCAAAAACCCAATCCCAGGGGCTTTCCTGGTGGCACAGTGGTTACGAATTCGCCTACCAATGCAGGGGACACGGGTTCGAGCCCTGGTCCAGGAAAATCCCACATGCCGCGGAGCAACTAAGCCTGTGCACCACAACTACTGAGCCTGTGCTCTAGAGCCCACGAGTCACAACTACTGAGCCCACATGCCACAACTACTGAAGCCTGCGCGCCTACAGCCCGTGCTCCGCAACAAGAGAAGCCACTGCAATGAGAAGCCTGCGCGCTGCCACAAAGAGTAGCCCCCGCTCGCCACAACTAGAGAAAGCCTGAGCACAGCAAGGAGGACCCAACGAGGCCAAAAAAAAAAAACTCAACCCCATAGATACTCCCCAACTCTTACCAGTTCATATTGGTCAGTTCTTGCAGCTACTTTGGGTATGTCCTTTTCTTCCCTTATCAAGACCAGCATGTTCTTACTGGACTATGCTGTCACTTAACCCTAATTAAGATCCTGGCAGTCAGGAGAGGAGGTGGAAGCAAATTCTGAGGGGGAGAGCCCTCTGCAGTGTCTTCACACATGGAGGGAGTGCTAGCTCCTAACAGGAAAGGGTGGGCCCCCTTCTAAGGCTCTGAGGTGCTCAGAAGAGTGTAGGGAGCCAAAATCTTTGGGGGCACCACCTAGATACCTCCTTCCATGTGTCAGGGTCCTGGGTTTTCCTAACCAGGATCCTGACCTTGATTACAGGTCTGCCTCCTGGAACTCTCAAGTCTTGAGTTTGGTCTTCAGCTTTTTTTTTCCCCCTCTCCCATTGTTATAGATAAGGGCCTCTTTGTAACCCATCAAAGAAGCTCTCTGGCCTTCACAGTCAATTTTCAATGTTTGGTAACTGCTCTCAGCTTTTCATTATCTCTTGGCAGGACTCAATGCAACTTAATAAGTCAGCTAATTCCATTGTCCTTGTATTCGCTGCTATCCCTCCCCCTACCACATATGTCCGAATTGTTGCACCATAGGAATATTTTCCCACTTCACCATCAGTGAAAGTTTTAGCAAATGCGCCACCACCTTGTCCCAGTGACTATCTGTACCCCACATACTATCCAGGAGGGGTTCTTATTGCCAGCCAGGCAGTGAGTAATGCAGTTCCCAAACCCCATCTTACTGCCAGCCTTCTCAGACCACTCCTGGAACCAACTGAGTCAGTTCAGGTGGTCTGGCAAGCAGATGCTGAGACAAAATTAGGAGTGCAAGAGATTTATTGGGTAGCAATGCCTATGAAAGATCAAGGGGAAGGAAGCAGGAATGGGTAAGTAAAGCGTTTGGATAGTAATACAAAATTGGGCAAGGAGAATCTCAAGTCATGATGCAGACAGATCCTCCCAAGTTGCAGTTGACCCAGTGAAAAGTTCCAGAGCAAACAGTGGGCAGAAATGGCCAAGCCCTAATGTCCACATGGTGCCTAGTCATAGGCTGATAGCTGCTCAGTGAGAGTGGGGCCTCAGTGAGAGTGGGGTCTCTAACACTGTAACAAATCCCAAAGGTGATGTAGCTGGAGGCTGACAGCTAACAGCACTCTGGCAGTTGAATGCCAGTGTCTTTTTTTTTTTTAATTAATTTATTTATTTTTGGCTGTGTTGGGTCTTCGCAGCTGCCCACGGGCTTTCCCTAGTTGCTGTGAGCGGGGGCTACTCTTCGTTGTGGTGTGTGGGCTTCTCTTGTAGAGCATGGGCTCTAGGCACGTGGGTTTCTAGTTGTGGCACGCGGGCTCAGTAGTTGTGGCGCACAGGCTTAGTCGCTCCGTAGCGTGTGGGATCTTCCCGGACCAGGGCTCAAACCTGTGTTCCCTGCACTGGCAGGCAGATTCTCAACCACTGAGCCACCAGGGAAGTCCCCAGAGTCCTTCTTAAAGGGAGAGCTGAGCTACATATCTCTGTGGCTGCCATATCAGGTATTTTCTCTTCGAGTCCAGTGCTACTTCCATATATCATCTTGCCTCTGTATTTGAAACAAGAACTTTGAGAAACAGTCAGATAAAGAACCTAAGTAAATCAGAGTGGGACTCTGCTGAAATTCTTTGCCACAATGGACTGTGAGAGAATGTGGGGCTTCGGGAATGTGTGCATAGGTTTAAGCTGCCTAGTTTCTGCCTCCTTCACGGATGAGGAAAGCAAAGTGGGGTGTGAGGTACAATCAGCTCTTGTTTGGCTGTGTGGAGGAAAGCTGGCTGTCTCCTCAGAATGGCAATTTACCAACTCGGGAAAAGAAATTATTCAGAAGGAATCTGTCCCTTTTAATTACCACTGGAATTGGAAGTACGTAGCCTTCTTGCTCTTTTTTCCTTTTAAATAATACTCATATTTTGAATGTATGCTGGAGACTGAACATGATGGAATTTAGTTGCTCAGAGCATTAGAGGTGGGGCAGCTGGGATCTATCAAAGGGTTAAAGGGTATAGGGTCACCTGAGGAGCTGGGAGAGGAGTCTTTCCCTTGTCAGGAGTGACTCTGATTAGGCTGAAAATGTTGCTTGGAATTCTTTGTCCCAAATAGTTATCTTGTGTCAGATATGGTTACACTTACTCATGTTTCTAACTGATAATAAAAAGAGGAGCTGGAAGACAGAACGTGACTTCTGCCCCCAAAGAAGCCAAAGGAAACAATATAATTATGGAATCTGCAATCATCTTTTTTTTTTTAATTTTTAGTTTTGGCCACATTGCGTGGCTTGTGGGATCTTAGTTCCCTGACCAGGAATCGAACTCAGGCCCTCAGCAGTGAAAGTGCAGAGTCCTAACCACTAGACTGCCAGGGAATTCCCATCATCTCCTTAATTTCTCAGAAGAAACTGAGTTCCAGAGATTTTAGGAAACTTGGCTAGGATTACAGCTTTCTCAGAAGTAAAATTAGAATATAGGTCTCAACTCCTGACTCAGTGCTCTACCTCAGTGATGTTCACTCATAAAGTCTCTTGTGGAAAGAGTGGAGGACGTGGGTCAGAAAAAATGAAAGATCATTTGGGGACTTAGAGATCCTGAACCCAAAGATTGGAAGAGTATATCAAGCAAGTATATAACGTGACCATTTCTTATTATCTTCCCTAACAACACCCATAATAAAAATTTTACTCAACCAGGAAAAGCCCCAAGCATTAGTATAATTACAGGTTGTTACTGCTGTTGAAGAGCAGAGTATTTGTAATGGAATTTGTAAAGAAATGGTGAGTAATGTGCTAAAAGGACATCAGGGTGACTGGTCCCTTTCTTTTCCCTCCCTTGGTCACCACTCTAGCGTAGGACTTGCCACCTCAATCAAGCCTTGCCATTGCATTTATCATCCCAACCTAGATTAACCTTCTGAAGTACTGCCACTTTCTTGTTCAAAAACCTTCAATAGCTCTCTATGACCTACCAATAAAGTCCACATTCCTTATCCTGATATTCAAGGCCTTGTAAAATTTATCCCAGAATCTACCTTTCCAGTCTATTTCTCAATCCTCACCTGTCCCTGTGCTCAGCCTGTAGGATCTCCTTCTAGTTCCAAAATAAACATTTGTGCTTTCCTGCCCCAAGGCCCTTCCCCCCACCTCTCCCCTTCACCTACCTGTTTTTTCAAGGTCCACATTAGATACCACCCCATTCTAGTTGGAAGGAAGACTTTTCAGTACTATTTCATTTGTGCCATTCATTGGGCACTTTTCATATCCTTCTTTAGGCTCATAGGTAATTCCAACAGCTTCAAAACTTGTTTACACAGTCTCCGGCCCTCAGAATCACTCTTATTTTTGGCAGGTCCATCTATCTGGTGAACTAAAGTTACCTGACTCAACTTTCTCAACCCCCCAGTCCTTCATACCTGGTCTTCCAATTTAAGTTCTAGAACACAAAATTTACCTTTTCTTCTGTGTCAGGCTTTGAGTGCTCGCTCGCACTCTCTCTCTCTCTCTCTCTCTCTCTCTCGTACTTCTTGAATCTTGCTCACTCTTCTCGCTTATCCTCAAAATACAACCAAGTCTCTCTTTCCTGAAAACAAAACCAAACCAACATACAACTTCCCCTTTCTTTCACCCTGTTTTTCTTTAAGTCAAGGTACCTTTTCTCCTCTTTTCTTGGTATACTCCTGTTACTGCAGTTTGACCTAAGGGTCTGCCACGCTGTTGAAACTGACATCTGGAAGATCAACCATAACTTCTAAATGCCAAATTCCAGTCTCTTCTACTTGAACACGTCCCTTCTATGGACTTTTTCATCTACCTCTCTGACTACTCCATCACTGGCTTTTGTTTTTCTTCCTCTGTCCCATACTTCTCAAGGTTTGTTCTTTGGTCCTCTTTAGAAACTTCCACTTCTGTGGGGATGATTCTTAGATCTGTCTCTAGCCCTAGCTTCTCTTCTATGCTTCATTTCCAGTTGTTTGCTAGACTTGTGTGTGTGTGTGTGTGCGTGTGTGTCCCACCTACTTCTCCAAGATGGCAAGTTCCAAAGTTAATTTATTTTATTCTTCCTCTTCCAGGCTATCCCCAAATCTCTTCTGTCTCCTGTCCTTTCACTCTCAGCCAGTGGCATCACCCCCTTTCAGTTATTTGTTTATCTTTAATTACTCTTCCTGTGTAGCTTCCTGCTGCTCCATTTAGGAACTGGCCACAGAATAATAGGTGATCTCTGAGACGATTTCAGTAGAGTTTTTAGTGGTAGTGGTGATAGTCTTGGAGAACTCAGGAAAGAATTGCAGGATAAGAATTTGGCTCCAAATTCACTGCTTTCAATGAAGCTGTCTCCAATTTACTTAGAACATTCTCTCCTACACCATTTCACAAAAGTAAAATTACTCTCTTGAGTACGTATCAATGTAATTCATTTCTTCTTTCTGGATACTATATTTCGCTCTAATTTTCTATCTTTGCTATATTTATAAACTGGTCAATTTTGCCAAATTGTTACATTTCTTAAGGAGACAGACCACAAACTCTGGAAAAGGCATTGGTGTCATCTTTGTCATCTGTACCTGATGATAGTGTCTCTCTCAGATTAAGTACTTCCTCGAGGGACAGATGATGATGACTGTGACTCAGAAGTCTCCTGGGTTTTTCTTGTAATCTGTGTTCATAGTGCAGGGGTGGGGTGTCTCCTTTGCCACTCTAACTTTGTATTTACTACAAATACACGAAATATACTAATTATTGAGGTGTTAACTTAGGAGAGTTTAGGAGTTTCCACTTTTCCAATATTTGGGTCAATTAAACAATCTCAAATTTCAAAAGAAAAAAAAAAACTCTTCAAAAACCACCCCAGTGGGCTGGAGATAACGTAGTCCTGGAGAGACATTTCCTTTTCCGATCCCCCCTGTTCCTCACTCCACCGCCCGCTGTTCCTCCCTGGGGCATGGGCAGGTTTGATGGCTCAGATCCCTACATAAAGCTTCCCTTGGAATGCTGAGAGTTTGCGTCCCAGCCTAGGAACTGGGAGGTGGACTTTAATCTCCAGGACCTACATCTAGCCTTCGAAGTTTGGGGGGAGGGGAAGGAAATGAGCTCCCGAGAGTAAGAGTCCTCTTCAACCCTAAATAGGTACACAATAAATATCTGTTGAATAAATGAGAACATCAGAACCCAACAACGTAAACTAAGTCAATCTCTTTTTTACATACCTCAACGATTAAAATCTAGGAAGTCAGCTTTACCGCTGTTTACACCTAGTAGATTAGCAGAGTGCCTGCAGTTTGCTGAGCACCCCTGACTTTACTCTGGGATCAATTTCCCCACTTCTTGAAAGGCTAAACCCCAAAATGGATTTATAATCTGGGGTTGAGACCTCCTTCTGTTTAGAATGAGTCATTCCCGTTCCCTGTAAACTCACCCCGCCCCTTCCCATTCATTCATTCAACAAATATTTATTAAGCGCCTAACATATGCCGATCCCTTTGCAGGCGTTTGGGATAAACCAGAGAAAAAACAAGAGCTCTTTGCCCTGGTAGAACTTAGCGTAGGGCAAGAGACAAACGACGACTATGAATTTTAGATTAAATTATATGATTTGGAAATTGATACATACTACCGAGAAAAAGGTGCCAGGCTGAATGATTTGTGGAGGCCAGGAGACAGGGGTGGAGAATCCAAGATTGGGATCCAGCTCAGGTTGGGGAAAAGGGAGACGGAGCTGAAGTGGAGGAGGTGCTGACGTCGGGGGACCGGGAAGATATTTTCCGCAGAATGCGACGGAAGAGTATTCTGGCTTATGCGGAGGTAGGTGAAGAGCACAAAGGAGTCTGGACAGAGATTCCCGTCGAGAAGCCGGCATGCGGGGGAATCTTCTGCAGCTGAGGAGAGAAGATGCTCTGGCTGGAGGATCCTGGTCCAGGGGCCGGGCGGGGGCCGTCAAGGGCGGCCAACCACTAAGTCCCCAAAATGGCCTCCCGATGCCCCTTGCCGCCCCACCCCCGCCCCCGCACTCCACCGCTCGCCGGCCCACGTGACCCGACCGGCCCCTCCCGCCCACCCGGGCTAGCGACCCCGGGTCCGGGTCCCTGCGGCGGTGGCCCCGCCCCTCGCGGGAAACGGACCAACCGAGGAAGGGTAAGGCGGGGCGGGTGGTGACGGCCAATGGAGGTGGAGCTCCGGAGGGGAGTAACAGGTTGGTGGGAGGGGGAGAAAGAAGGAGGGAGCGCCGAGGGACAGAGGGGGAGGGCCCGGGAGCCGCGCGTGCAGCTCTACCCGAGCCCGAGCCCGAGCCCGGGAACGCCGAGCCCGGCTGGGGTGAGTGAACCGGACGGGCGCAAGGGCACCTGAGAGGCAGGCGAGCCCTCAGGTGTACCCCTGAGGGGCGGGAGTCCAGGCGATCAGAGATACCCAGGGCACAGGTGCTGAGTTGGCGAGAGGAGGAGGGGAGGTCAAGTTAGGGTGGGAGTAGTGATTAAGAGCTGGCTCCTACTCTAAGATGCCACACGCAGGTGCCTGGGAAGGTGCCAGGTGAGGGGCACCTGAGGCTAAGGCTATTCCCAGGGCATGG
This sequence comes from Stenella coeruleoalba, assembly GCF_951394435.1. Lineage (NCBI taxonomy): Eukaryota > Metazoa > Chordata > Mammalia > Artiodactyla > Delphinidae > Stenella > Stenella coeruleoalba. Next base: position 108,739,096 of record NC_137169.1, read on the forward strand.
AAGCGTTTCAGGGCCCATATATCTCTGGAGGTCAGACGCCAGTCCCCGGGGCAGAGTTTCTCTTGGAGACCGGAATGGTGGGGGGAAGGAGTCAGTCTCAGTTGGGCAAAGGGAACTGCTGCCTGAGGTTCAGACCCGTAAAGGAAAGGGCGTGGAAAGGTGCTGTTTCCCTGAGGTTCTTTACCCGACTGCCAGTCTGAGCCGGTGCTGATACCTCCCTCTGGCTTTGAGGTGGAATCTTTCTCTAACCATTCATCTGTAGGGCAAGACAGGTGCAATTAATAGACACTGAGAGGTAGAGCGAGAGGGCACCCCCATCTCTTTGCTAGGTGTGAAACTAAGTCTTTCAGTTTTTGTCCTCCTTTGCTTTCTTGCCAGGGAGAATATTTCCTTCTTTCTCTTGAGAGAGTGCTCTACAAGAGAGGGATTTGAGTAAGCCTAGATCCCTAGGCCTACAAAATGTGTAGAAATACTTCTTTCTAATGAGGCCTCTTTCTGGGGGCTAATGTCAAGCCCTCCCCCCAAGCATACATACTTCTGTGGTTCTAGGTGGGGCCATTGGGTGAGGTTTGGGAGCCTAACCAATCTCCTTGATGCCTCTCAGAAATTCCCCATTATTTCCTTAAACCCTACCAGGCATCCCTGACAGCTGGACCATGATGGCTGTCAGACTAGCCATAGGCACTGGTGCAGGAAATAAGCAGGACTCCTCAGGAGACCACAGGACTAGGAGATTCAGCACCTCTGAGTCTCCAAGCTGGATGAGAGGTGCACGTCAGGGCTGAGACAAAATTTCTGAGGCAGATTCCCTTGCCTTAGGCAGGTGAGGGAATCAGAGCCAGCCTTAGCTTGGCCCCTTTGATGCCCTGCCTCAGGAGAGTTGTTGTAATTGGGAAATAATTAGCAACCGCTATGTTGTCGACAGGCTGCCTGCACATACCTCTCTACCTCTTTTTTCATCCTGGATATTCGGGAATGGGGGGCTGGCTCTAGGGGACTGCTAATCCAGAGATTTGCCTGACCCTAAGAGGATTCTGGCTTCCTAGAACCCTTCCTGCTTTCCCCAGGCTGACCTGCATGCCATCACCCATGTGGGAGGTGAGGAGGGGGTAGGGCTGCTGCTTTCTTCACGCCAGGGAAGGGGAGAACTGAGGGCCAGGGAGGTGGCCCAGGTTAAGTGTGGGATCTGGAATGCAACCTTGGGAACTTTAGAGGGAGGGGTAGAGGGAGACAAAGTCTTCTGTTACACACTGGCCTGTCTGTCAGTCACCAGGCACACGGTGTATCTGTTCCTGCCTGTTCCCTCCCCACCTTCTGCCTCTTCCTTCAGAGCCTTGGCCTTGGCATCTAAGCTGGACGGAGTCCCTGCCCATGGTTTTGCCCCTCTGCCTCCTCTGTGGTGTGGAATTTCTCTGGTCTGCTTCACAAGCTGCCAGTGGAGTCTCCCCGGCCCTCCCCTTTCCCTTGCCTCTCAAACCAGTCCAGCCAGTTTGCAGGGGCCCAGTTCCTCATTGTGTTTTTTTCCCCACTGGCCAAGCAGCTCTAGTCTGGTGCTCAGGTTTGACTTTTCCAGTGGACTGAGCCAGGAGTACACATTGGGGGGGGGGGGGGGTTCTTTTTTTTTTTTTTTTTTGCAGTACGCGGGCCTCTCACTGTTGTGGCCTCTCCCGTTGCGGAGCACAGGCTCCGGACGTGCAGGCTCAGCGGCCATGGCTCACGGGCCTAGCCGCTCCACGGCATGTGGGATCTTCCCGGATCGGGGCACGAACCCGTGTCCCCTGCATCGGCAGGCGGACTCTCAACCACTGCGCCACCAGGGAAGCCCACATGGGGGGTTCTTTCTGGATCCTTGGGCAACCTTATCTTGCTAACTCTTTATGAGAAAATAGGAGCCGAAAGAGCAAGGTCATTGAACTGTCCTTTTCTGTTTTCACCATTTGCTTTCCTTGTTTCCTCCGAGGGGAGTCTAATCTCTGTACCTCTAGTTCATCCATTTTCTGCATCTGCCAATTATATAGCATCTAGCATATTGCCAGGCCCTATGTATACCAGTTCTTCCTGGGCACACCTGGAGCCACCCCACCCCCACTTCCTGCCAGGAGTCCAGAGCCCCTGTCACTCCTAGTTGGAAACCAGCTGCTTATGGTTGGGCCAGAGGTGATGGAATTGGGGCAGGGCAGGCTAATGAGTAACTCAGGGAGAAGTGGCTGCCTGATACAAGTGCTGTGTTCTCCCTCTCCTTACAGGCAGGAATGACAGAGGCAGAAAGATGAAGCTGAATTAACTTGTGGCCTAGTTTCTTCCCAGAGTACAGTTGGTGGGAAAAGCAGGGTCAGGCATCTGGTGAGAGGAGAGGCTCTGGGCTCCCTGTTGCCTGGCACTAGATCACTATTTACCTGCCTCTGGGGCTTACGAAAGGCCTTGGAGCTGCCTTGCTCACCGGGCCCCGCCCCGCTGTCCTCTGTAACTGAAGGCGGATAGGTTTCGGGTTTTCCATGTTGAATCATTTAGAGCCCTGCTTTCTGACCCACCCCAAAGATCCCTTTAGCCCTCCTGGCCCTTGACCCACATGTCCTGGGACTGAAGGGGGTTGAGGTTAGGGAGTCACTGGGACCTCAGGGTACACTTGGTGCCGCCTCTGAGCAGCTTGGTGCTCTTGGGCAGGCAAGGGCTATGCACTCTCTGGGACTAGGCTGGGAACTTCTTGACCTGGATCTGGAAGATCAGTAGATGTACTGTCAGGGTAGAGCTGCATCATGAATAAATCATGTGACTTCTAGGCACATCTGGTTCCAAAATTATGCCTGAATAGGACAGGGAGTCCAGGCCAGGAAGAGGTCCTGTTACTAGGACAAACAAGAAATGGCTGTGCACGATCCTTGGGAAATCTCCCCACTGCTGTGTTGAGTCTGCCTTGGTTTGGGATACAACTTCTTTTTGTTTGTTTTTTTGCGGTACGCGGGCCTCTCGCTGCTGTGGCCTCTCCCATTGCGGAGCACAGGCTCCGGACGCTCAGGCTCGGCGGCCATGGCTCACGGGCCCAGCCGCTCTGAGGCATGTGGGATCCTCCCGGACCAGGGCACGAACCCGTGTCCCCTGCATCGGCAGGCGGACTCTCAACCACTGCGCCACCAGGGAAGCCCTGGGATACAACTTTTAATAGATATATATTGACATCTACCATCTGCCAGGCCCTGGGGACACAGGAGTCAGCTGAGAACAATGTCTTTTTTCCCTCCAGGAGCTTATAACCTAGTGGAGGAGACAGATAGGAAACAAATCATCATTCTGATAAATATATAACTAAACTGAGGCACACTCACTGAAGGCCAACTATGGAGTGTATAACGTGAATCTGATCTAGTTTGTGGGAAGGAATGGTCAAGGAAGGCTTCTCTAGGAAGTGGCATCCTTCTGTAAACCAGGGGAAGCCAGGAAGGTCCTGTTGGAAGGAGCAGCATATGTGCAGGATAACATTTGTTGTCAGCTTTGTGACAGGCTTATGCTGCTAGGTGCATTCATGTTTAATATCTTGACATTTCCCCTCTTTTTATTGAAGTAGAACCTAAGTAAATAAAGTGCAAAAATCTTAAGTGTATAACATGATACATTTTTACAGTTGTGTATACCCACATAGTTGTTATTATCTAATTCTCACAGGTAATTACCTCATGAGGTATTATTATACCCATTTTACAGATGAGGAAACAGGCTGGGAAAAGTTGTGATTTGCCCAAGGTTATATACATCAAGTGAAGGTCAGAAGCTGGGATTCCAAGCCAGATCCTGACTATAGTCCAGTGCCTTTTCTATTGGATGAGTGGCTTGGAGAACTTACGCCTTTGCCTTGTAGCTTCTTTTCTGGTCCCATTTCTTACTTGAATTCCAACATAGGGCTCTGCCAACTAAAAATATTGCTTTCTGGGGTATCTGAGTCAGTGGTTGGTTAAAGTCCTCCCCGATGTCTGCATAGTGGAAGGATCGGGTCCTTGGGTTCATGGGTGGGCCTTAAGGACCTCTTGAGATTCTGTGGTAAAAGTTTGGGTGGGCTGTCTCCTGGGGGAAGGGTGCATTGCTTTCATCATTTTCTCAGACACCAGAAAAGGTGAAGAACCATTGCTGATAAGGTGTTCCTCCCGCCCTGTATCTTCCCCTGTAGGGGAGGGGTTGGGAATGCTACTAGGAATGCTCTTCTTCCAATTCCTTTCTCACCTGGAGCTCCGCCCCTCCCTTCCCCACCCCTCCTGGGTTCCTGAGCTTCCTGGCACTTCTACAATCCCTGAAAGGGGCCTTGCCAAGTTTCCTTGGCCCAGAGCTCCACTGGGAGGTTGAGTTGGGTATGTTTGTGTCTCTGGCACATCAGAGGCTCCTCCTCCAGTTTGGTGCTAGGCCCTGGTGGAGGTTAGCAGAAGGGGTGGGGAAGCTGGATTTTTATTTGCTTAGAGGAGAACCTCTCCCTGCAAGTTCCTGGAGCCAGAGCAATAAGCAATACCTGGAACACATTCCATTTGCTGACTCTGAGCTTAGGCAATGTAGACCCAGGGAGCTGGCCTGTAGGTGGTCTTGGCTCTGGCTCTCAGATGGGACAAGTCTGCCTGTCCTGGGGCCTGATACTCTTTTTTTTTTTTGGCTGCACCATGAAGCTTGTGGGATCTCAGTTCCCTGACCAGGGATGGAACCCAGGCCTCAGCAGTGAGAGCACCAAGTTCCAACCACTGGACCGCCGGGGAACTAATTCCTGGACTGGTACCCTTAAATGTTACTTAAATCTTTTCTTGAATAGGTAGTACATGGTTCCAGATTCAAAAGGGACAAAAAGATATATAATAGAAAGCCAGTCATTCTCCCATCCCTGTCCCCAGCCCTCAGTTCCCCCAACGCTGATGCATCACTGCTATTGGTTTCTTTGAGTATCCTCCCAGAAACGGGATGACATATCTTGGGGTCTTCTGTATTTGAAATGAGCTCTGGGATTGGAGGCCCCTATTCTCCATTGGGTTGGAGGTGTCTGCAGGTGGGGCTTGGGTTCTGCCTTCCCTGGGGGTAGGAGAAGCACATGGTAGTGTTATAGGTGTACGTGTGAAGATCAAGAAAAATCTTTAAACTCTTGACAAAACCAAGCTGCCCAGGACTGTATTAGAGGAAATGGATTCTTCTGGGTCAGTGGGTCTCAGAATGTGGAATCTGGACCAGCAGCATCACATCACCTGGGAACTTGTTAGAACTGTAAATCCTCAGTTTGGGGCTACCTGCTGAATCTGATACTCTGGGGGCAGGGTCCAGCAGTCTGTTTTAACTCGTCCTTCAGGTGACTCTGCTGCTCAGGTAAAGTATGAGAACCACTATTTTGTGTAGAAGGGATTGGCAGGGCAATCACCCTCACAAAAGCTGGGCAAGTGGAGGTTTCTGGGTTTCTACTTGTAGTCTCTCAGCTTAAACTCTTCATCTTCTAGGACCCCTCCTACCCATGGAGCAGGTGTCCACCATGGCCGAGCCCCGGGGCCCTGTAGACCATGGAGTCCAGATTCGCTTCATCACAGAGCCAGTGTGTGATGCAGAGATGGGCACCCTACGTCGTGGTGGACGACGCCCAGCTAAGGATGCAAGAGCCAATACCTATGGGGTTGCCGTGCGTGTGCAGGGCATCGCTGGGCAACCCTTTGTGGTGCTCAACAGTGGGGAGAAAGGTGGCGACTCCTTTGGAGTCCAGATCAAGGGGGCCAACAACCGAGGGGCCCCAGGAGCTCTGAGCTCCGACTCGGAACTTCCCGAGAGCCCCTACTCTCAGGCCAAGGAGTTTCCTGCCCGCTCGCAGGGAAGCACATCTGATGAGGAGCCCGGGGCCCACTGGAATGGAAGGCTACTGCGCTCCCAGTCCCAGGCCTCACTGGCAGGCCCTGCCCCTATGGGTCCAAGCAACAGGAGCACCAGCCTGCTGGAGCTAGCCCACCAAGGAGCTTACCTGGACAGCACCATTGACACTGCCCCCCTGTCTTCGGTGGACTCCCTCATCAACAAGTTTGACAGTCACCATGGGGGCCAGGCCCGGGGCCGGACTGGCCGCCGCACGCGGATGCTGCCCCCTGAACAGCGCAAGCGGAGCCAGAGCCTGGACAGCCGGCTCCCACGGGACACCGTTGAGGAACGGGAGCGCTGGTCCCCCAACCGCTGGACCCCTAGCACAAAGCATGACCAGCACACGGGCAGCATGAAACAGTCAGCCCAGAGCTGTCTTGGTGGCTTTAGCCGTTCCCGTCAGACCCAGGACTGGGTCCTTCAGAGTTTTGAGGAGCCACGGGGGAGAGCACAGGACCCTCCCATGCTACAGGTCAGACCTCACCCCTCTGTGGCTTCCAAGCCCTGGCCCCTTCTCATCAGCCCTGACCTACTTGGGTCTCCATGTTGGTTCAAATGACCTATGGCAGAAAGTCTACTTTTTGTCCTCCCCTTTATCCATCTACTTAATAGATGGTATTCACATGTACAAGACACTTCCATGGGCAAAATGCTGAAGGAAGTGGAAGTAACTGTGAAATCACCATTCACAAGCATGGAGAGTTACTTGTCATTGCCCGACCATTAACTGTGCCTCAGTCACCAGCGTTTGCTAGGTCTGCAGCAAATGTGAGGCAGGCTTGGAAGATATGAGTGGCTCCCTGGTGCTCTTGCCAAAACTCCCCGCTTTGTCTCCCACTCAGGAATGCGAGCGCGTGGGGGAGTGACTTTACTCTGAGACAAAGTTAAGCCCATTCTAAAAGTAAATCATTCACAAATTCTAGTACATTAACTGCCATTAGTGACAAATAACCTGTGACACAGCTCACAACTGGTCGAGATCTGTGTGTCGAGCAGAATCTGGTTTGCAGCGATAGTGAGAGGTGTACCCTGCTTGGACCCCTTCCTGGCCTGTTGCTCCGGCCTCAGAGGTGTTGCCTCTTTACCCCACTTCAGGCTTGTTCGTCGTGCTTGAAGGGCCTCGTCTCCCAACTGCCACGTCTCTTCCATCTGAACCCCACACACGCTTCTGGCGTAACCTTTGTAGTCTTCCTATTGCTCTGGGTTTACTTTTTTTATAGTTCAAATCAACTCCAGACCTTCTCCGAGACCAGCAGGAGGCAGTCCCACCAGGCAGTGTGGACCACGTGAAGGCCACCATCTACGGCATCCTGAGAGACGGGTGAGTGGGGACCCTCCCAATAGCAGAGTCACACACCTCCCTTCTTTTCCTTCTAGCTTTGTTCCCCATCTTCCTTGCTCTTAGCCTTTCCTTCCCTCATCTCTGCTACCCCTTTCCTCCCCTAACCTTTGCATCTGTCCTTTTATCCTCCAGAAGCTCAGAAAGTGAAACCTCTGTGAGGAGGAAGGTCAGTTTGTTGCTGGAGCAGATGCAGCCTCTGGTGGTGAGTGGCCTTCTCACGGTGGGGCAGGGGGCAGGGTTAGGGCCTTGTGGGCCTTGGGATCTGGATGTGGACTCGCTTCCTTCCCCCCGTGTCTCTGGCAGATGGTTTCTTCTGGTTCCACTAAGGCAGGGCAGGGTGAACTCACCCAAAAAGTGGAGGAGCTACAGAAAAAGCTGGATGAAGAAGTGAAGGTGAGGAGAGATTAGAGGTGCAGGAGGGATGAAGGGCCACAGGGGGAAAGAACCTTGGCCTGAGCTGGCCCTTCCAAACAATGGAATGAGCACTTGTGTGTCCTGTGAGACAAGAGTATGTGCTAGTCCCAGGAAGGACTTCTGGGGTTCTCTGGAGCTTAGAGAGGAGGAGCACATTCATCAGGGGTCTAACTACTTCTAATTCCATTTCCTTTGGAATTTCCTGTCCTAGCTCTGCCACTCACTGTGGCTGTATAAATCTTGAGTAAATTATTTACCTCAGTTCTTGGCATCATCATAGTAATGATGGCAGTAATAGTAGCTGTCATTTATTGAGTTTAATTTTTGTGGTAGGTACTATCCCGAGTAATATGTAATAATTACAATGACCCTGTAAAATAGGCATCCTTGACCCTTGTATGATGAGAAAGTTGAAGATCAGAAAGGTTAATTGCTCAAGGTGGTAAGTTGTAGAGGAGGAGTGTTAAAATTCAGGTGAGTCTTATGCTCAAGCCTACGTACTCCTCTTTTTTTATACTGCTTCCACCTGTCACAGTATTGCCTTGTATATAGGTGGTGCTCAGTAAGTGTTAGATTGTAACTCCCCTTGTTTCCTGAAAAGCGGTGTCATGTACTGGTTGAGCGGTGGGCTGTGGAGTCAAACTGAATTCAAATCCTGGTACTCTTACTTGTTGGCTATGTAACTGACCTTGGGCAAATTCTTTAAATGTTCTAAGCCTTTGTTTCCTTAACTGTAATGTGAGGATAATAATTGTGCTGTGTTAGTTATCTCTTGCTGTGTAACAAATTACCTCAAAACAAACATCCCCCAGTATCTGAGTGCCCAGGATCTGGGAGCCACTTAACTGGGTAGTTGTGGCTCAGGGTCTGTGATGAGCTTCCAGTCAAGGTATTGGCTGGGGCTGTAGTCATTAGAAGACTTGACAGGTGTTGGAGGATTTACTTCTAAAACGGCTTACTCAGTGGTTGTTAGTTGGAGGTCTCAGTTCCTTGCTATGTGGACCTCTTCATAGTGCTGCTTGAGTGTCCTCACAGTATGGTAGCTACTGTCCCCCGGAGGGAGTGATCCAAGAGAGAAGGTAAGGAGGAGGCCGCAATGCCTTTTTCTGACCTAGTCTCAGAAGCTACACATCACTTCCCCCTTTTTCTATTTGTTAGAAGAGACAGCCTATACTCAAAGGGAGCCTATATTAAGTCCAGCCTATACTCAAGGAGAGAGGCTTCACCTTTTGAAAGAAATGTCAAATAATTTGTGGACATATTTTAAACCATTACAAGTACCGAGGCTTGTTATGAGGATTAAATGCAGATAATATACATAAGGTCCCTAGTACAGTGCCTGTCATATAGTGAGTGTCAATAGATGTTAGGTATTCCCATTATTCCTGGTCCTTCTGAGAGGCTTTCCCTACTCTCCACCTGTTTCACTCTCTTTTCCCTTTCCAGAAACGGCAGAAGCTAGAGCCATTCCGGGTTGGGCTGGAGCGGCAGCTAGAGGAGAAGGCAGAAGAGTGCAGCCGACTGCAGGAGCTGCTGGAGAGGAGGAGTGGGGAAGCCCAGCAGAGCACCAAGGAGTGAGTGCAGCTGATGGTGCTTGCAGGGCTGCATGAGGGCCTCAGCCAGAGTTAGAGGCTCCCCCAGGGCTGGGGGAGACAGGGAAATCTCCAGAAGCTGAAAGCGTCCAACAGAGAAGGTTAAAGATAGGACCTTTCTCTTTACCTTCTCTATCAGTAATGCTGACAGCACATGAGTTAGGCTCCCTAGATTTGCCTCTGTGCATCAGGTTCTTAATCTGTAAAATGGGATTTTTTTTTTTAAATGTGATGGAACTGAACATTTCTTTTTTTATTTTTCAATTTATTTTTATTTTTTGGCTGTGTTGGGTCTTCATTTCTCTGCAAGGGCTTTCTCTAGTTGCGGCGAGCGGGGGCCACTCTTCATCGCGGTGCGCGGGCCTCTCACTGTCGCGGCCTCTCGTTGCGGAGCACAGGCTCCAGACGCGCAGGCCCAGTAGTTGTGGCTCACGGGTCCAGTTGTTCCGCAGCATGTGGGATCTTCGCAGACCAGGGCTCGAACCCGTGTCCCCTGCATTGGCAGGCGGATTCTCAACCACTGTGCCAATTCACAGGGAAGCCCTGTAAAATGGGATTAACGATGGTACCTACCTCACAGGATTGTTGTGAGGATTTAATCATTCATGTAGCAGAAGTTTTTGCAATGAGTACCGTGTAGTAGGCACTGATCTAGATTCCTGGGGTTCATCAGTGAACCATAAAGATGAAGCATAGCTTCTAGGAAGGGGGCACAGACAGTAAACAATTAACATATTGTATAAGTAAACGTATTACATATGAGAAGGTGGTAAGTAGAATAGGTTAAAGCAGATCAGGAGGGCTGGGTTGCAATATTAAACAAAGTAGTCAGGGGAAGCCTTGTTAGGATTTGAACAAAGACTTGAAGGAGGTTTATAGGAACTAATATAAGTAAAGTGTTTAGAAAACGGCCTTACACGTAGTGCTCAATACTGTTGTCTATAATTAATATTAGGCTCCAGAACATGAAGCTCCTCCTGGACCAGGGTGAAATGGTACGGCATGGGCTGGAGACACAGGTGATGGAGCTGCAGGACAAGCTGAAACAGGCCCAGGGTCCTGAGCCTGCTAAAGAGGTGCTAATGAAGGTAGGGAGCAGGATTGGGGTACCTTAGCCTCTGCTTCCTTTCAGCTAGAGCATCCTCAAGTCTGCTCATCTGCAGTTTCCCTAAAGTATGGGGAGTAGGTAGCTGATTACAGGTATCCCTTAGGGTGCTTTCACGCTGACTCAATGACGGCGTGGCACTAGAGCCCAGAATGGTAGATTTCCTTTATCCTAACAGGGCATCTTAGAGGGCAGAGAGCACCTGGTACCATGCCTAACAGATAGGAGGTGCTCAATAAATATTTTTGATTGACTTCCACCTTCACTTTGCCCAGGACCTGGTAGAGACCCGGGAGCTTCTGGAAGAGGTCTTAGAGGGGAAGCAGCGGGTAGAGGAGCAGCTGAGGCTGCGGGAGCGGGAGCTGACAGCACTGAAGGGCGCCCTGAAGGAGGAGGTGGCCTCCCGTGACCAGGAGGTAGAGCATGTGCGGCAGCAGTACCAGCGGGACGCAGAGCAGCTTCGCCGGAGCATGCAGGATGCAACCCAGGCACGTGACAAGAGCAGGGCTGGGAAAAGAGAGCACCCCCAGGGAAGGGGGCTGCCTCGAGGTCTTGGTATTTGGGGAATTTTTCATGGTCATAACCGGAACTCCCCCTAAAAGACACATGTGAGATGTAATGAAAACCTTGCTCAGGAAACCTACAAGGGCAGAGGGAAGGAGTGCAGGCCAGAAGTCCTGTGAGGATGTGTGACCAAAGTCCCATGGGGAAATAACTGGGGGAGGCTTCCTGTAGATGACAGAGGGGCAGACTGTGTCTTGGGAAGAGAGCCTTCTGCTAGCATTGCACCAGGTACCCTGGGTGTCAGGGTGTGCAGTGGGCATGGTGCCTCTGGACCTGAGCCTCCCTTTCTACACACTCACACTTTGGTTTGGAGTGAGCTCTTCCCTCCGAGCCTCCTGGCCCCTGACTCTCCCCTTCCCTAGGATTACGCAGCATTGGAGGCTGAGAGGCAGAAGATGTTAGTCCTGGTGCGGGAGCTGCAGAGGGAGCTGGAGGAGACCTCGGAGGAGACAGGGCATTGGCAGAGCATGTTTCAGAAGAACAAGGAGGAACTTAGAGCCACCAAGCAAGAGTAAGGACATTGCCCCCCAGGATGCTTATACATGATTCTTATATTCCCCCTCTTTTCTGCCAGTGCTGTGCTCCTTCCTTTCCCATTTCTCAAACTGCCCTTCTCCATCCCCACCTTCCACCCTCCTGAGGGTGGGTGCCCAGTGTCCTGCCTCCAGGGAGGTGGTTGTCATTGTCATTGTCCTGCTCACCTCTCCCAGGCAGGCGGCCTCACCCTGTTCCCTTTCCCTTTCGTTTCACCTTTCTGGGCTCAGACTCCTGCAGCTGCGGATGGAGAAGGAGGAGATGGAAGAGGAACTTGGGGAGAAGATAGAGGTCTTGCAGAGGGAATTAGGGCAGGCCCGGGCTGATGCTGGAGATACTCGCCAGGTGGAGGAGCTCAAGAAGGTACTTGGGAGTTGGGGGGCAATAGGGCAGGTTGGGGTGATGGGCATCTGCCTCACCTATCCACGAAGGCCTCCACACTTGTGTGGCTGTCTCCCGTGTGCTTGGTTTTCAGGCTTCATCCTGCCTGTTCAGCCTTATCTCTTCCCAGCACACACTCTAGCAGGACTGGTCTCCTCACTCAGTATAGAAGTTTCTAATGGAACGGGCTCTCGGCGGCCAGGTTGGGTTATAGCCAGAGGCTGCTGGCTGCCTCCCAAGAGACCTCATGGGTAGCAGCATTGAGGTGGATTTGTGAAACTCCAGGGTCATTTTTGCAAGCTTGGAAACCTAATTTGGTCAGGATAGCAAAAGTTGCTCTGTCTCTCAGAGGGGACTCATTAACTACACTTATGAAACAAACATTTACAGTTAGAATGCCAGTTTATTAACTTACAATGAGTAGTGTTGTCACATGGACTGGAACACTTGCAGTGGCATGGCCAGCTGACCTATATGGGAAGCCAAATTGTAATTTGAAGGCTGCTTAGAGAGTATAGAATCTAGACACAGGTAGCTAAATGTTTTATCATGTATGGATATTTTATGAATAATAAGGTCATAAAATTGAAGTGAACACAAATAATTTCTTCATATTCCTGGTATCAGTTTATGAAGGACAAGAAAGCAATGAATTATTTCAGATGATTTGAAAATTAGAAAATATTTTCATTAATTATAGGGAACTGGCATTTGTGGCCTCCTGAGAATCCTTCTGGGTTTATATTCTTTCATTTGCTATGCTGTATATGTAGTAGGTGCTCAGTTAACAAGTATTAATTAATCAATTCTTGTTTATCATGCTTTTACTATAAAACTACCTAATTGTAATCAAGGTAATCATATTTTTAAATGAGTAAAGAAATATAGCTCTGAATGATGATTTTCCAGATAAATAAAAGCCTGAGCTTATGCAAAATATTTGGTGGAGAAAAAGATAATAAATGTTAACCAAACATACTTTGGTGGTTGTGAAATCAAAAGTACTCCTAATTTTTACTATACTGTTTTTAAGTTAACAAATATCAAGGATAGTCTGAGGTCTGTTAAATATATTGGCTGATATAGTGAACTTGGACATTCCTCTGGACAATCTCAGTTGACTTATTATGCTGGGTAAAGCTAAAAAGCAAAAAAGTAATAACTAGTGTTTCATTTATATATTAAGCTAATTTTATTAAGTATTTAATAAATCAATAAGATATATATTAGGAAAATAGACTAACCCAGTCCACTGTAGACCATACACTGTGCTATTTTTCTTTTTTTTCTTTATTTAAAAAATTTTGAAAATTTATTTATTTTTGGCCGCATCGTACCTCATGTGGGATCCTACTTCCCCGACCAGGGATCGAACCCTCACCCACTGTGGTGGAAGCATGGAGTCTCAACTGCTGGACCGCCAGGGAAGTCCCCTCTTTTTCTTTGTAATTAGTATGTTAGTGTCTTACACTGAAGACTCACGATATACATATAACCTTTCAGCCTAATTATACTTTCTGAATTTCAGAAGTAGCTAATAGATAAAGAATTAGAATGAGAAATCATATTTTGATTTTTTAAAAAAGAAATCAGAGCAGCACCAATATTTATTGTGTCACATATTTTGGTTTTCAGCATTTAAAAAAAATAGCCAATCCTGTTTTATGCATACCCTCATCTGTTCTCACTCCATGTAATTTTTTTTAATGGAGATTTAGTTCACATACCATAGAATTCACCCTTTTAAAGTATACAATTTAGTGGGGTTTTGTATACTCACAGAGTTGTACAACCAACACCACCACCACTATCTACTTATAGAACATTTTCATCACCCCAAAAAAGAACCCCGCATCCATTAGCGGTCACCCTCCCCACTCCTGGCAGCCACTAATCTACTTTCTCTCTCTATGGATTTGCCTATTCTGGACATTTCATATAATGGGACTCCTATAATATGGGGCCTTTCATGTCTGGCTTCTTTCACCTAGCATAATGTTTTTCAAGGTTTATCCATGTTGTAGCAAGTATCAGTGCTTCATTACTTTTTATGGCTGAATAATATTCCACTACATGGATATACCACATTTTTTATCTGTTCATCAATTGATGGACATTTGGGTCCTTTCTGTATTTAGCTGTAATGAATAATGTTGCTATGGGCATTCACTTACAAGTTTTTTGTGAACATATGTTTATACAGTTCTCTTGGGTATATGCCTAGGAGTGGAATTGCTGGGTCATATGGTAACTTTATGGTTAACTTTCTGAGACATTGCCAAATTGTTTTCCAAAGTGGGCATACCATTTCACATTCTCACCAGCAGTGTACGAGAGTTTCAGTTTCTCCACTTTCTGTTATCCCAGGCTGGCTCTCTCTGCCCTGTCACCATTTCCCTTCCCTTCTAGGAGCTGCGCCAGACACAGGAGGAACTTAAGGAGCTGCAGGCAGAGAAGCAGAGCCAGGAGGTGACTAGGCGACACCGGGAGCGGGAGTTGGAGAAGCAGCTGAGGGTAGAGGCTGAACGAGGCCGGGGGCTGGAACTGCAGAACCTCCAGCTACAAAAGACCCTCCAGCAACTGAGACAAGACTGTGAAGAGGCTTCCAAGGCAAGGGGAGTGGGCACAGGGCTTAGGAGGTGGAGGCTGAGGGGTCTGGAGGGCTGAGGAGCCAGAGGGCGTGGAAAATTACCTATCATGGGTATGTATAGACCAAATACCTTGGTCCTAGGTGTGTGGTTAAAAGTAGCCAGGATGTGGCGGGGGGGAGGTTGGGCTGTACCTGGTGACACCCATTGCATCTCTGTAGGGGTGGGATTCTCAGGGAAGCCTCTGGCTGGTGGCACTACCCCTTTTCACACCTGGGTTCGTGTGAGCTCTCTTTGGGGTGGCTTTCCTGGGAGTCACCAATGACCTTGAGCCCTGGGGTCTGAGCCACCTCTCCCTGAACCGGCCTCAGGCTCAGATGGCAGCAGAGGCAGAAGTGGCAGTGCTGGGGCAGCGTCGGACAGCAGTGGAGACGACGCTTCGGGAGACCCAGGAGGAAAATGATGACTTCCGAAGGCGCATCCTGGGTCTGGAGCAGCAGCTGAAGGAGGCACGAGGCTTGGCGGAGGGTGGGGAAGTGGCGGAGGCTCGGCTTCGGGACAAGGTGCAGCGGTTAGAGGTCAGTGCTTTTGCTGACATTGTTGGCTTCCTCCTGGCCCTCTCTCCTCTCATCCCTGGCTAAATACTCAGCCATCACTTTGATTTTGCCTGTAGCGTGCTTCTGTTTGCCTCCCTAGTCCTCTGTCAACCTCGGGTTTATTCCTGGAGTGTGCTTTAGTGTGAACGTCTCAGCCTTTGCACTGGTATTTTTGTCCATTTCCCACTCTTCGCATGTTCTCTGATCTTTGCTGGTTCCTCTGAGCCTGTTTTCATTGCCCACCTTTTTCATAAACATCTCTTCCTCCTCCCTCCCACCTACTCACCTCCAAATGGCTTGAGCCCAAGCTTTGCATCCCCTCAGTCCAGCGTCCCTCACCTTCCCCACTCCCAGGCAGAGAAACAGCGGCTAGAGGAGGCCCTGAACACAGCTCAGGAAGAGGAGGGGAGCCTGACAGCAGCCAAGCGGGCACTGGAGGCACGGCTGGAAGAGGCCCAGCGGGGGTTGGCCCGCCTGGGACAGGAGCAGCAGGCTCTGAACCGGGCCCTGGAGGAGGAGGGGAAGCAGCGGGAGGCGCTCCGGCGCAGCAAGACTGAGCTGGAGGAGCAGAAGCGCTTGCTGGACAGGACTGTGGACCGGCTGAACAAGGAGGTGGGGCACGGTGGCCTGGGCTCAGGAAGAGGCTCAGCTCATACAGAAGCTTGCCTGGGGGGCGGGGGGAACAGGGGAGGGAATGGGGTCACGACGTGTGGTGTTTGCTTTCCTCAAGTTCATTGTTGGGGAGGCCAAGTCTACATCTGCAGTGTGGCATCCTTCCTACTTCACCTCAGTGTTCTTGACCTCCCCCTACCTCCCATTCCTTTATGATCTTGATCCTTGGAGAATGTCTCCTGGAGTTCCTCTTAGAAGTCTGTAAGACCTAAACATAAGAATCTTCGTTGGTAGAGTTTTATATTTAGGGGAAGGAAAAAGGCCTATAATCCCTCCTTAGATGTCTATAAGACCTAAAAACAGGAATTTTCATTGGTAGAATTTTATATTTGGGGGAGGGAAGGAGAAAGGAAGAAAAGGAGATAAATTGCTTTTTTTCAGGTAAGGTTCTCCTCCTAATCGCTTATTTATAAAACCGGAGCAAACACCTAAAATATTTCATCAGTTCTAATATGTACATTTTATCGTCTCTGAAATTGATTTGTGTCTTATAATTGACGGTATGTTATAGTTCAATTGGCAAATTTTTCTTTTTCTTTGTAATAATCATTGGTATCTTGGGTTTGCTGAAATATGGTCATTTAAGGTTTACTTTGTATCAGGCACTATTGTAAGTACTTTACGTAATTAATTAACATAATTCTCACAACAACCTTGTGATATAGGTGTACTGTTATTATCCCATTTTACAGATGGGGAACTGAGACCCAGAGAGGGTAAATAACTTGCCTGTGGTCACACAGCTAATAAGTGGTAGAGCCAGGATTTGAACCCAGGAAATCTATATATTACTCCCAGCCGTACTAGGGACCTAGGTCCAGGAAAGAGCAAGAGAGGGCTACTTCGGCAGGAAGGAGGCTCTGGGAGAGTCTTGGGAGTCTGGGCCCAGAGAAGAGAGAGAGGCATCCGTTAAAGAGATGCAGTGCTGAACAATCTCTTTTCTCTGTGTCTCAGCTGGAGCAGATTGGGAATGACTCTAAGCAAGCCCTGCAGCAGCTCCAGGCCCAGCTGGAGGATTACAAGGAAAAGGCCCGGCGGGAGGTGGCGGATGCCCAGCGCCAGGCCAAGGAGTGGGCCAGTGAGGCTGAGAAGACCGCTGGAGGGCTAAGCCGACTTCAGGATGAGGTAGGAGCCTAAATGGCAGTAGTCCCAACGTCCTTGGTTTGAAGGTCATTACCTCTTAACCTGTGACCAAGGGATCCTGGGACCTGGGTTTAGGTCTAATCACTTCGGTGGGGGAGGGTGGGGGGAGTTGTCCACTGTAGGCAGAGACAGTAGAGGATGCACTGTCTGCACAGCAGTGATTTTCAAACTCTGCTGCACACTAGGGTCACCTGGGGAGATTTTTAAGATCTCAACACCCAAGATGCCTCCTGTTACACTTAAATCACAAACCCTGGGGCTTGGATCCAGGATCAGTAGTCTAGAAACTCCTCACGTGACTTAAACTTGCGTAGAGAATTTTAAGACGATAGAGAATATGGGCTAAAAGTCAAGTCTTTTTATCATCACCGTGCTCTGGCAATTCTAAAGAATGTCAGAGTTGAAGAATTTTCCCCCACGGGGTGGACTGCTTCCACCCTTCAACCCCCATCTTACCTTATCTGAGCTGCTGCATTTTTCTCTTCTGACCAGACTCAGAGGCTGCGGCAGGGCCTGCAGGCATCCCAGGCTGAGCGGGACTCTGCCCGGCTGGACAAAGAGCTGCTGGTCCAGCGACTGCAGGGGCTGGAGCAAGAGGCAGAGAACAAAAAACGCTCCCAGGATGACAGGAGCCGTCAGCTCAAGGGCCTTGAGGTGAGGACAGTGAGGGGGTGACGGGTGGTGGGTGGGATGCGGAAGGTGAGGGTGTCCGGATCCTGGCACAGGTGGGACTAATGTGGGGAAAAGAGCCAGGACACTCCAGCCTCTGGGATAGGAAACTGGCAGCCGACAGCTGATGGGTTTTGTTTGACTGCAGTGTTGTAAACAACTTTGAATTAATTGCCACTGTTTAGAAATTTATAGATGTCACATAAAATTTTGGATTTCTGGCTTTTCTCATACATTTGGAAAATATAATAACACTGGGCTTTGAGTCTTGAATTGTCCACATGGCAACAGTTGGCTGGAGCTGAGCAGTGGCTTCTCCCCTTTAGAGTCAACAGTGGTCTTCAGTTTGCTATATTTGGCAATAACAACAACAACAGTAATAAGAGCAGCAGCAGCAGCAAGCAAACACTTACATATTGTGCTGTGTGCCAGGTACTTAAGAATTATTTAATCCTGAGAGTAACCTTATGGCATGAGTAGGCTTGTTTTCCCCATTTTATAGATGAGGACAACTGAGACACAGAGAGGCCAAGCAACTTGTCCGTGGCCCCTTTGCTAGGAAGCAGTCGATCTGATTTTTAAATCCAGGCAGTCTTGTCTTAGCCTCTACATGGTACTGCCTGACTTGAATTTGCTTCCCCAATCTGTACCCTGATGCTTCAGTTTCTGACTCTCTTTATCTCAGCCTTGGCCTGGGCACTTGGGTTTCTCTCTATTTTCCCATTTGGGAAATAGGGCTGCACCAGTGAGAAATAGATTCTGGGGTTTGTCATCCTGCCAAGGCGCCAAGGTCAGAGCGGGCCCACCCTTTTCCCTTGATGCCTCACTTGGGCAGCAGAGGGCGCTAGCTCCGTGGTGGCTCTGGGCAGGGGCAGGGACCAATAGGTTCTGGGATGTGGGAGAGAGAAGAACCTGTGGAGGCTGGTGTCTGAGAGGCTCCTGGGCAGAGTTTGGCGTTCTGGTGTCCAGCATTTGGGGCAGAATTAACCTGTTGGCCCTCTGCCACAGGAAAAAGTCTCACGGCTGGAGGTGGAGTTAGATGAGGAGAGGAGCACTGTGGAGCTGCTGACGGAACGGATGAATCGTGGTCGGGACCAGGTAACCCCTTCCTTATGCCTTATCCGTGTCTACCCCGATGACAGAACCTCTTGGCCCTTTCAGAAACAACCCTACCTTCCCATCTTTCATATATGGAGTTCTGGCTGCAGAATCGGTGCGTGGCCGGCTCTACTGCAGGGTCTCATCTGCTTTCGGGAGGGGTTGGCGGGTTTCCTCAGGTGGAAAGAAGCCGGGAGTTTGAATGGAGGAAGGAATCCTGGTGGCCTGGGCTGTGGATCTGAGTCTGGGCTGCTTGCATTCAGAAGGGACGTTAGTCCCTGGTGAGACTGAGGAGGCCCTGTTTAAATTCTGGGGCCCCTCCCATCTGAGTAGGCTGTGATTTCTTAGTTGCCTGGGAATTTGGGGGATTCAGAGAGCACCCTCCAGCTACTCTGCTCCACTTGGTTCAACTTGCTGGTTCATCATCAGTCCTCCCTAAGTCTGGTTCCTCTGGCCCATCCCCACTAGGTGGACCAGCTGAGGACAGAGCTCATGCAGGAGAGGGCTGCTCGGCAGGACCTGGAGTGTGACAAAATCTCCTTGGAGAGACAGGTGAGGTGGGGGGGGGTCTTGGGGATAGGCCTCAGGAGGTGGGTAAAATGACCATGGAAGCAATCGCAGGTTGAGTGCTAACCAAGGAGGCTTCCTGTCCCTCTCAGAACAAGGACTTGAAGAGCCGGCTGGCCAGCTCAGAAGGCTTCCAGAAGCCCAGCGCCAGCCTCTCTCAGCTTGAGTCCCAGAATCGGGAGTTGCAGGAGCGGCTGCAGGCTGAAGAGAGGTGACATGAGCCCATCCTCTCTCTCTCCCTCTGGGCTTTTCTCCTCTGGTGTCCCTACATCTTCTGCTTCAGACATGGCCAACCTGGCTTGATCTTTTGGGAGACCTCTTCTCTTGATGGGGAGAAGAGAGAGTTGCAGAAATTCTGAAATGTGAATGACCTCTATCTACCTGGTTCTTTGCATCTGCCCTGGATCCTCCTCAGTCTAATGGTTGGGCTCGTGGCTGAGCCCTTGGAGTTCTTGGAGGCAGTATGGGGCCAAGTAGGAGTTTCTTTAGAAATGACAACAGCCATAGACATCCCCCTACCCCACCCTCTTAGGGAGAAGACAGTTCTGCAGTCCACCAACCGAAAACTGGAGCGGAGAGTTAAAGAGCTGTCCATCCAGATTGATGATGAACGACAGCATGTGAATGACCAGAAAGACCAGGTAAGGATGGCAGCTAGGGCCAGGCAACCATATGGCAAGTATATACTATGCATTTGCTTGAAGGCCAAGAGAGGTCCCATCTCATAGGTTTTCTAAACTTAGACTTTCCTTCTATAAGGTCAGAGAGACTAGAGTGAAAGGACTAGATTAGAGCAGTCATAGTAAGCATGGGTATCGAGTACTTATGATGTGCTAGGCTCTCTTTCTAAGTGATGTATTAACTTATTTAATCCCCAGGACAAACCTAAGAGGTTAGGGTACTGGCCCATGGTCTCAACATTTTCCTAGGGGCAACTGTATATACCTTGTCAAGATTGCTGCAGGGGAGGATCCCAGGCCACGGTAGCAGCAGCTCCTTTTCTAATGTGGGGACTTGGTATCCTGCCTAGCTAAGCCTGAGGGTGAAGGCTTTGAAGCGGCAGGTGGATGAAGCCGAAGAGGAAATTGAGCGACTGGATGGCCTGAGGAAGAAGGCCCAGCGTGAGCTGGAGGAACAGCATGAGGTCAATGAACAGCTCCAGGCCCGGATCAAAGTCCTGGAGAAGGACTCCTGGTACGGGCTCCTCTTCTGACCCCTGTTCCATCGGGATAGCAGAGCAATAAGGGAATGGGCTCTCCTGAACTGGATGGGGAGGAGGATCTCTAAGAAGGGACTTCGCAGGCACTCATTCCTGGGTGAAAGCCAGTGTGACTGTCTTTTAGTATCTCAGCCCCCATCCTGTACCCCATCTCCCCATATCTCTAATTAGTGGGGGAATCTTGTGAATAGCTTTAGGCCTTAGGAGAACTGGGAGTTTCCTTAGCATGAAAAGGGAGGCTGTTTAAATCTTTCTGTCTCCTTCCCTGACCAGTATTTCTCTTTGACTCAGGCGCAAAGCTTCCCGCTCAGCTGCTGAGTCAACTCTCCAACATGAAGGGCTGAGCTCAGATGAGGAATTTGACAGCGTCTACGATCCTTCCTCCATCGCCTCACTGCTTACGGAGAGCAACCTGCAGACTAGCTCCTGTTAGCTCATGGTCCACAAGGGCCCATGAACCACACTTGAGGCCTATCCTGGCCAGTCCTGCTCTGCTCTGCCCAGCCTCAGATTCCTCATCCCTGTGGGGGACCCAGTTATTCAGACCTAAGACAGGGAGGGGTGTGAGTGAAGGTGATAAAAAAGGCATCAGCGCTAAGCCGGTAGACAGACTTTCCCTTTCCTCTGGAGGAGTGGGCATTTTAAGCCAACAGAGCCCCCTCCTTAAGTGCCGACCCCCTCTTCTGCTCCCTCACAGCAGTAGGTTGGTGAGCATATAGGCTGAGAGGGATTGAGCAGGATAGGAAGGGATAGAAATTGCCATGTATATAAAGCTTTATTTCTTTAGCCCTTAACCCCAGGCTCAGGGAAATACCCTATGTGATTCTGCCCCCTTGACTCCTGCAACTCATTTCCTTCCCATTCTGGAGCACTGTAAGGGGAACATTATGGGTAATGGACATGCTGGCGTGGCTCTACCCACTTCTCAGAGGCTCTTCTTTGCACAGTCATGGGGCCCATGTGGTAGTCCCCACCTGTCTCCATTCCTGTATTTTTTGTCTTCCCCAGGCCAGGATCCAAGGGACCCTTTCTCTTCCTCTTCCCATCTTTACCGTTTCTATGTTCCTTCTTTCTTCTCAGTGCCTTAGCTGGGGTGAGGAGATAAGGATGCTCTTCTTGCCTTTTATTACCTGCACATTCATACCTCTCCAAGGACCACCCTTTCTCCACCCGGGGCCTTCTGCCTTCCCTGCTGCCCCAATGACTGGTCGAGAGACCTACCGGCTTCCCTGCCTATGAGGCCCTGTGAGAGGGACTTTGGGAGGGCCATGATAAGGTGGTGGGGCTGCTTCTGCTCAGGGTTTCCATCCTTCCTCCTCTCCCTCCGTGACTATGGATGTGCTTATAAGATGGTTGCACCTGGGAACCCTGACCACTGTCTACGCAAGTTTGAAAAGCAAAGGTTTTGGTCTCCGGGGCCTTAACTTGTGGTTTCTCTGATCAGATGTGCCCAAACTCAGTAGGGAACCGAGGGACCCTCATTATCTCAGGAGCTTGGACCTGATACAGAGGGGCTAGAGGCTGACTCTTGGTAGAAGTGGGAAGAGGCAATGGTGGACTTATTCCTCCTTTGGGATTTGGGGAGAGCCACGTTCTGGTGGGAGGAGGTAAGGGAGATGATTCACCTCTCTTATTTTCTAAGCAGACTCTGTAAGAAGCCTAGAGGAGGGAGAAGCCTGTTCTCACCAATGACTTGTAATTTCATGATTAAAAAAAATTTCCTTTATTCTGCAAATCATATATTCTCTCCCAATCCAATCCAGCATTGAATTTATTTTAAATTAAATATTAAAATTATATATCTATACTGAAATCCTTGACTTGTCTTCTCATTCTTTTTCCTGACTTATTTGGAGGTCTAAATTTTATGAAGAAACCATTTTACTGTACAGCTTAGAGGCTGAAGCTGGGGTTTTCTTCACCTCACTTTTAGAGGCCTTTTACAACAGATCAGATGGAACTTAGGGAACCGAGAAGTGTTTATAGCAGCTCCATTCTTTCCTGAGGAAACTTTTGGGAATAGCAAGGCCAGTAAATGCCTTCTCTGAGGGTTAAAGGAGACAGACCAGAAATGGGTTTTATTCCTTTGGGGCATAGGGATAGCCCAAGCATGCACCTCCCAGGCGCAAAGATACCCATCCATTCTTACCAGGCATGGGACCCAGTCCCTCCATGAGAGGTGGGGAAGTTTCTGTCATCCCTGCCCTTGTGTTGCCTTGAAGAGAGCTAGCTGTTCACCAGAGCCTATTGCCAGATTTAGGGGTTCTGCCCACTCAAGAGTGGGTCAGACCTCTTCTTGTCTGGTGTCCATGTGGACCACAGCCCAGTGGAGAAGCCACCTGCTGAGAGCAGTTGGGCTGGAAGAGGCTCCAAGGTCCTGCTTGGCCATCCTCTATTCTAGGCCCTTAAGATGCTAACCTGGGCTTAGAGAGCAAATGCCACTGGAGAAGTTGAGGTTCATCCCTTCTCGAGAATGCAAATTCCTTTTAAGGCAATGTGTCCCACCTCTCCCATCCATATTAGGGCAGCTTTGGTATAATAGCTTCTGCAAAACAAGCCCCACCCAGAGCCAAGCTAGCTTTGCCTTTGGCCTGGGCTTCCTGCCAGGGAAGGGCACCTGCCAGACTGGCTTAGGCCAGTCTGAGTGAGCTGGTCTTGGGAGCCTGTACAGTGGAGGAAATGTTTGCTCAGCTCCACAAAGCCTACAGGCTGGCCTATGTATAAGGAGAGGAGAATGTATGGAAGCTTTTTTCGAACTCCTCATCCTCTAGGGGCAGGCAGGGTGATTCTGTCTTACCAATACTGATCTTGGAGTTGAAAGGAGAGGGCAAGACTAATGTTTAAGGTACAACCATACATAACGCTAGGCAAAACTTCAGTTAAGCAGAAAAGCAGCTCCTAAGCCCCACCTTTAGGTAAATCTGAGAGAGCGCAGATGGGCGTGCCCTGAAACGTCTAGGCCACGCCCACTGCATCCCTTTGCTCGCTTGTTGGCGAACGGCGTCCTAGGGGCGTGTCCTATCGTGCCTCCGCCCGTGACGTGCCTATACAAGGAAAGGTTCGGCGCGCGCTAGTCTGGGAGAAGTCGGACCGCAGGGCCCAGGGTTGGGGTCCCAGCTGCGACCCCAGCAGAAGATGAACGGGACGCATAGCTGGTGTACACTGGTGGATGTGCACCCGGAGGGGCAAACCGCGGTAAGAAAAAGCGTCCGCACCGCCTCCCCTCGCGCGGTATTCTCGGTTTCTAATTCCGCCCTTCCAGTGCCCAGCGAGGAGTTCGCTGACATCACCTGGTGCAGCGCTCGGTGCGGTCAGCTCCTCGCGGCGCTTCTCTTTTTCTGCCGCTTCTCGGCGGGAGGTGGAATCCTGGGGAGTTGCGGGATGAAGACTGTTTTGAGGCTCAAGGACAAGGGGCGTCCCTGCCCTTTGGGAGGACACTGCGGCTCCTGCCCGAACTGAGCGCGGATCTCCAGGTGCGCGTTGCTCGGGCGTCCTGTGCGCTGCTAGATTGCGTCGTAGGAGAATGAGCTCCAGGGACGGGATCCCTGTGCTCTTTTGAACTTTGGTTCCCAACGAGGGGGATTAGGCTTTTCTGTGGGTCCTGGTGACCTCAGGGGCCCTTCAAAGAACTTCATGGGGCTTTGGGTGAGCAGTAGCAAGACAAAGGGTAGAGAGTGAAATCCTAGGGCTTGGACTGGAGGGTGGGGGCGGTAGAACTCCAGGTACGTTGAGATTGGCCAGGGACTTTTACTTTTCGCTAGGTGGGGATAGGGCTGTCTGCTTGGGGGTCACCTCTCTGCTGAAAGAGGATTTCTCCTCTTTCCCCCCATGGAGGGTCTCCTGCTCCCCTCCCCCCGTCGGCCAACCGATAGCTTCCTGAGACGTGTTGTTGGTTTTGCTTCCGTCTCCAGCCTTCAAGCCCGGGGCAAGTGGATGGAGGGGATGCCAGAACCTGGGCTGAGAAGGGGAGGGAAGTGACTTACGCGAGAGCTTCTGGACGGAGTGAGAGTGGGGGAAAGAGGAGTGCTCACCCGTCTGCTCCAGTGCTAACCGATCTGCCCAGCTCCCCTCACTGCCTTGGCTCCCAGTACCTGGTCTCCTCCCCACCCCAGCAGACTGTATGATTCTTCCTCTCCAGAGGCAGAGGAGGGTAACTTGTGGCTGAGTGTTTCTAGGTCTGCTGGGGAACTTAACCCAGAATGGGTGTGTATTATTTCATCAATTTCTAAGCTATTGTGGGGGGGAGTGAAATGAGAGACAAGGTGATGGGGCGTTTGTATGCCTCCCTTTCCCCCACTCCACTCCGATTCTGATTCCCTTCCCCTCTTCCTCTCAGCATGCCCTTGAGATAGAGCTAACCCATGTGCACCTGAATTATGGCTCTTCAAAGAATATTTGTTGACTAGTTTCTCATTTCAAGTTTAGGGTATACATGATCACTTAATTCTGTTCACAGTCCCCTCTCTGTTTCTGCCCAGGCTGTGCGAGTTTCCACCACATTACAATTCAGGTCTTGCTACTGCCCAACCCCAGTACCTCCATGCCTCATCTTCAGTAGATAGAAAAAATCCATCCTCTATCGTGTCAGCCCCAAGTCCTACTCCATGAGCTTGCTCACTGTTTTGGGATGGTTGAGGCAGGGAACGGGGTATGAGGAAAATAAAGGAGAGGGGTGTTTGCACTTCTTTTTGCTTGCTGTAGAAAAGAGATCCAGAAAAGTCTTAAGTCTAAGGCATTGGTAGTGTTGAGAATGAATTGACACTCTCTTCCATCCCTTGATGTTTTGCTGCTTGTCTGGCGGGGGGAAAATAGTGGATTGAAAAATAGCAAGGAATTCAGACAATCTCCAGCCATAGATTAGTTTGAAGCTTATCAGAGACCTCTAGAATGAAGGGGAGACAGAAATTCCCTTTTATTCTTTCTTTCTAGGCTGGGCTTGAGAGTTATTTGACTTCAAAGGTGGGAATGACATAACTATTGCTGAGATCTGGTGTTAAGAGACATTCCTGAGCTCTTAAGGAAGGGGAGGAGATTGTAAACAATCGATCAGTCAGGAGACAAGCTTTTTCCTGGATTCCTCTCCTCTGAGCCATCCTGCAGATAGAATTTATGGCTCTGGACAGTCTCCAGGAACCTCTTGTATATTCACACCATTGAAGGAGTGCTCAGTGCATGTGTAAAGTGAGTGAGTGAATAAATAAACGAACAGATGTTTCTTCTGGTGTCTGCAGCGTAGACAGTTTAACTGTCTGGTGTGTCCTAGTGAATGTCAGGACCCTTGGACTGTGTTGGTATTTCTCCACCAGCCAGGCCATATGCCTCAGTGCACTGCACATGGACATGGAAATATGGCTAATGCATTCTCTGGGTTGCTTTTATTGTTGGAGGTAAATGTGGCAGGTACAGGGAGCCAGTGTTTTTTTTTTCAAACTGCTGATCATAATCGCATAATCACTGAGATCAACTTAGTGGGTCAGAACCAGCGTTAAAAAAGAAATAGATGTGCTCAGAGCAGGAAGCCGGAAGAAATGGTTCCTCTGTTTACAACACACCCAACAGGAATCATTGTAACAAGGGGCTCAAAACTTGTGGCCTTCCTATAAATAAATACCCTACAGGTGTCCCCCTGTACCTCTACTGGGCAGGACCAGTGGGAAGGGCTCAATATTAGACGAAAAGTTGCAGTATTAGAAGAGTTTGCCTTTTTTAAAAATTTTATTTAATTTTTTATTTTTGGCTGCGTTGGGTCCTCGTTGCTGCGCGTGGGCTTTCCTTTTAGTTATGATGAGCGGGGGCTACTCTTCATTGCCACGCACAGGCCCCTCATTGTGGTGGCCTCTCTCATCTTGGACCACAGGCTCTAGGTGCGTGGGCTATAGAGCGCAGGCTCAGCAGTTGTGGCGCACGGGCCCAGCTGCTCCGCAGCATGGGGGATCCTCCCGGACCAGGGCTCGAACCCGTGTCCCCTGCATTGGCAGGCAGATTCCCAACCACTGCGCCACCAGGGAAGCCCCGAGTTTGCCTTTTAGATCCTGTCTAGTCCATGCATGGGTGGGCCATGAGTGGTCTTATAGGCATAAAGGCTTTGAACTCTCTTTTCAAAAAGGAAGAAAGAGATTCCAGCTATATGCCATTCTGGAAAAGGTAAAACTATGGCGACAGTAATGAGATCAATGGATGCCAGGAGTCTGGGGGGAGAGGGGAGATGAATATACAGAATTTTTTAGGGCAGTGAAAATGCTTTGTATGATATTATAACGATGGATATATGTCATTATACCTTTGTCCAAACCCATAGAACGTGCAGCACCATTCACTTCGTTAGAGTGAACCCTAAGGTGATCTGTGGATGTTGGGTAATTACAATGTATCAATGTATGTTCATCTTTGGTTAAAAAGTACCATTCTGGTGAATGATATTGATAATGGCTATGCATGTGTGTGGGGAGGTATATGAGAAATTTCTGTACCTTTCTGCTAATTTTGTTGTAAACCTAAAACTGCTCTAAAAACAATAAAGTCTTAAAAAAAAGAAATAAAATTAACACTCTCAGAGTGTTAGGGTAGACATTTTGGCAAAACTTTTGTTTCAGTTATGTCTGTGTATACATATTATATATATGTGTGTGTGTGTGTTTATTTGATTGTGATGTAAAATGTATTTTTTAGGTCAAAAAAGTTTGCAAACCACTGTAGTGAGTTACACTGGCAAATAAAAGCACAGATAAACCTCAAACTCATTTTTTTTAGACATTCCCATTTAAGTTCCCTTATTATAAGCAATAGAGAGTGGCTCCAGCTAACTTAAGCAAAAGAGGAATTTATTAGACGGAAATGGGCAACACAGAGGATTTAAGGGAGAGCTTAAAAAGTCCGAACCAAGGGAGTCCTGGGGCCTGGGTAAGTGGAAGGTACTAATGGAGGGCTTCTGCTTCTGGGTGAAGTGTTTCCAGCTGTTTTAGGTCTTTTTGCCATTCTGCTCAAGATTCCAAGAGGGTGTCACTGGCCCCTTCTCCCCCTTGGCCAGGGCATGTTGGGGTTCCTTGATTGACAGGCCCACCGGATTGCCCAGTGAAGGAGGGAGATTCTCCAAAGCCAAACCCAAGTGCTGTTATCAGTGGAGGAGGATGGAAACTGTGGCAAGAGCAACAGTAGACTTTGATTGGCATGATCTCTGATTTTCTTTCTTTTTCCTTTTTAATCATTTTTTATCAAAGGAATACATGTGTATGATTTTAAAAAGATCTATTAATATCAAAAGGCCTTTAAAAGAAAATTGTAAGCAGTTCCCTACCCAAGGCCTGCCCCGTGGAAGTTACCACTTTTAACTCTTTTAGCTCTTTCTAGTGTTTACTGCCATGTTTCTAAATAGTATGCTTATGATTTATCAGTTTTAGACATCATTGACTTCCTATTGTAGGAATTATAGGAAGGTTTATACTCCCACTCCTTACATGCTCCCTTTTCCTTCTCTCATCTTCCCAAAGAAATTATATCACAATTTTTTTTTTTTTGGCGGTATGTGGGCCTCTCACTGTTGTGGCCTCTCCCGTTGCGGACAACAGGCTCTGGACGCGCAGGCTCAGCGGCCATGGCTCACGGGCCCAGCCGCTCCGCAGAATGTGGGGTCTTCCCGGACCGGCGCATGAACCCGTGTCCCCTGCATCGGCAGGCAGACTCTCAACCACTGCGCCACCAGGGAAGCCCCACAACTTTTTTTTATATCATTATTGGAGTATAATTGCTTTACAATGGTGTGTTAGTTTCTGCTTTATAACAAAGTGAATCAGCTATACATATATATATATATCCCCATATCTCCTCCCTCTTGAGTCTCCCTCCCACCCTCCCTATCCCACCCCTCTAGTTGGTCACAAAGCACCGAGCTGATCTCCCTGTGCTATGCGGCGGCTTCCCACTAGCTATCTATTTAACATTTGGTAGTGTATATATGTCAATGCTATTCTCTCACTTCATCCCAGCTTCCCCTTTCCCCCTGTGTCCTTAAGTCCGTTCTCTATGTCTGCATCTTTATTACTTCCCTGCCACTAGGTTCATCAGTACCGTTATTTTAGATTCCATATATGTGCGTTAGCATGCGGTATTTGTTTTTCTCTTTCTGACTTACTTCACTCTGTATGGACTCTAGGTCCATCCACCTCATTACAAATAACTCAGTTTTATTCCTTTTTATGGCTGAGTAATATTCCATTCTATATATGCCACATCTTCTTTATCCATTTATCTGTCAATGGACATTTAGGTTGCTTCCATGTCCTGGCTATTGTAAATAGTGCTGCAGTGAACATTGGGGTACATGTATCTTTTTGAATTACAGTTTTCTCAGGGCATATGCCCAGTAGTGTGATTGGCTGGGTCATATGGTAGCTCTGTTTTTAGTTTTTTAAGGAACCTCCATACTGTTCTCCATAGTGGCTGTAGCAATTTACATTCCCACCCACAGTGCAGGAGGGTTCCCTTTTCTCCATACCGTCTCCAGCATTTATCATTTATAAATTTTTTGATGATGGCCATTCTCACCAGTGTGAGGTGATACCTCATTGTGGTTTTGATTTGCATTTCTCTAATGATTAGTGATGTTGAGCATCTTTTCATGTGTTTGTTGGTAATCTGTATGTCTGCTTCAGAGAAATGTCTGTTTAGGTCTTCTGCCCATTTTTGGTATATCACAATTTTTGACTAAACTATGATTCTATTAATAACATTGTGGTTAAGAGCCTAGTTCTGGGAATCTGACCCAGTGGACTAGAGTCAGGGCTTCAGCGTTTGCTTTGCCCAAGATCACTTTGGTAAATTACTTTATCTCTTGTCTCAGTTTCCTCCTCCTTAAAATGGGGATAATAATTGCACCCTTCTCATAAGGTTGTTGTGAAGAATGCATATGAACCATTAAGCACAATGCCTGGCACACGGTAGGTGCTCAGATGTTAGTTGTTATTTTCTGTTACTTACTGGCTAGTGTTTTATCTTCCCCCGGTCAAGGGATGGAGAAAGAGTCTGGGAACTCTGTGGTCTGGTCAAGGTTTGCTCCTTCTCATTATGTTGATGTTTGCTCTTACATGTTCCTTTCCCCTTTCCTCTACCAGTGGAGGGTCTTGAGGATTAGAAGGAACCTATAGGTAGACCCAGAGTGAAGACCTGCGTAACCTTCGCTAGTCCCAACTCAGCCAGGACTGTCTTAGAGTGATATAGTCAGGGTTCATATTTTAGCATCCCACTCTGGGCTCCTTTCCTCCTCCTCCTTTTTCTGAAATCATGGCCAAGGCAGCTGGTATCCCATGATGCACTGGACTCTGATAAAGTGATTCCCTTTAAGTATCCTATCAGTGTTACCCTTCCTTAGAATATTTGCTCTCCCCTCCCCCACCCACCACCAGTCCGCTCTACATTTTTTTATGTTGGTCAGTCTAGGCCAGAGAGGTTCTCTCAATGCCTGAGTGGATTTGAAATTTTATATCAGTTGCAGTCTGAACCTTTGTCTTTACCCTGGAATAGGTGTCATTCCTTTAGGACCTCAGAAGCTGCATTAGTTACATACCAAGTCTTTCCTGAGACCAAGTCTTTCCTGAGCCCGACTCTTTTTTTTTTAAACTAAAGCTGTAATTTACTGAACGCTTACTATAGGCCTCATTTTCTTTTTATAACAGCTTTATTGAGATATAATTCACATACTGTACATATCACCCATTTAAAGTATACAGTTCATTGGTTTTTAGTATATTCACAGTTGTATAGTCATCAGCACAACTGATTTTAGAATACTTTCGTCACCCCATAAAGAAATCCTGACCCATTAGCAGTCACTCCCTGTTTTCTTCCAACACCCCCCCAGTCCCATCAGTCTCCTTCTCTATGATTTGCTTATTCTAGATATTTTATCTAAAAGTAATCATATAACATGTGATCCTTTGTGACCGGCTTCCTTCAATTAGCATGTTTTTAAGGTTGATCCATGTTGTAACATGAATCAGTATTTCATTACTTCTTATGGCTGAATAATATTCCATTGTATGGATATATTATGACATGTTCATCGTGAATAAATGTGAGTGGACTTTAGGGTTGTTTCTTCTTTTTTTTTTTAACTTTTATTGGAGTATAGTTGATTTACAATGTTGTGTTAGTTTCAGGTGTACAGCAAAGTGAATCAGTTATACATATATGTATATCCACTCGTTTTAGATTCTTTTCCCATGTAGCCCATTACAGAGTATTGAGTAGAGTTCCCTATGCTAGACAGTAGGTCCTTATTAGTGGGTGGTTTCTTCTTTTTGTCTATTGTGCATAATGCTGCTATGAACATTTGTTTACAAGTTTTTATGTGCATTTACATTTTACTTTCTCTTGGAAAGAAATACCTAGGATTGGAATTGCTGGGTGAGAATATTTGCGTTTTAAAAGGGGATTCATCTGGAGTCATTGATGCTTACTCCAAAGGAATGAATGAATTCTAAAATGGTGGAAGCCCTGGCTCTGTGACACCTGGGTGGGGAAGAAACTCCTGGGCAGAGGAACCATTCAAGTTTGGTGACTGCCTGTTCCTTCCACTCATGAGACCTGCCTCAAGCTCAGCCCATAAATTCCTCCTCACTCCACTCCATCTCCCCCATTCATTGCCAAGTTCTCACCTTCAGGAGCACTACAGCTGATGTCTCCAAGCCTGCCAGGAATTTGGGGAATCCTGGGCTCTGTGGGAGGATCTGGGTGAGGAGGCTTACCCAGTCACCAGGCTTTGGGCGCCAAAGTTTGCCCATATTTCTCCCGGGTGGGAGTAGTGGGGCGGTGTGTGCACGCAGATGGTTTTGGTTCCACACACGCGTGCTCAGAGCAGGTGGGACAGGTTTCCTCGCTTGCTGGTAATTGTGGTATGTGCCTCTTTGGGTCATGATGCAGAGTCTTGTGAAACACCTTTGTCTCCTAGGGGTGGGGATGTTTAGTTGAGGGAACAGGTATGCGCCAGGGAGGCTGTTGGCCCAGATTTAAGCCTAGCCAGCAGGGGCAGGAAGAGGAGAAGAAAATACAGGGGAAAGAAGAGGAAATGGTCTTCTAGGGCCTGGAGGCAAAGAAGCAAAAATCACAAAGCAAGGTAATCAGAGACTAGAGAGGGGAGAGGGTGCTGGGGACCTGGGAATTCCAGGCTGGCTGGGCACTAGGTGGGTTTCGTGAAGGGAGATTGGCTGAGCAAAAGGGTGTCTTTCTCAGAGTGGAGAGTTCAGGAGCCCACCTCCCTCTATGTACACACTCTCACTTCCAGGCCCTGGTGTTTCCCTGTGCTAGGGATCCAGGGAATGAGAAAGGCTGCCCCATTTAGGGTGCCACCCTAAATCCCTTTTTCTCATTTCACCTCCCAGTCATCCTGGTCAGCCCTCTGCATAGAGCTTGTCCAGCCCATGCCTCTGGGCGGGTAGCCAGATAAAAAGCAAATACCTGTTCTGTTGGCTAATCTGTGGGGAGGAGCAGGACTGATTCTTTGTGCCATCCCCAACAAAGCACCATCTCTGACCTAGAGAGCCCTGCAAAAGGCAGGACCAAGGGTACCTGAGATCTGTGAGCTGAGTGGGTTAGCAGTCTCAGCCAGGAGAGGGTCATCCCCCAACCACTGCATCCGGCCTCTTTGACTTTATTGGGGCTTTCCTCATCCTGACCTCTTGGGAACCATTGTTTCAAGGTGCTGGCTATTCCCATTTCTCAGAAGGGGAAAATTGAGGTGGCTGCTGCTGTAGCAGCTTGAGAGACCATGTACATTCCCGGTGGGAACAGGGAACAGGGTTGAGGGACAAAATGGTGGAAGAGTGGGTTATATAGGGAGAGGATAAATTAAGGATGCTGGTTTGCAGCTCAGGGGCAATCTTCCACTTCCCTTACTTCCTTCTCGGAGTCCCTTGATCCTCACCTGCCATCCAGTCCTCATGGCCCTCATAGCAGCCTGGGGAGTGGGAGCTGGGGAAACGTATTTTCCCATAGACCTTTCCCCTATTCATATGAGCCAGTGATGTGAGAACCTCCGGAGCCTCCCTGATATATCTCCGTATCGCTCCTCCTCAGCGTCTTGATCTCTAAGCCCTCAGCTCTGTGTTGACCCCCTCCCCACTCTGAGGAGTGAGTCACAGCTGCAGATTTGTTTGAACAGAGTGGAGAGGCTGCCTATAATTTGGAGTTGGCTGGGCTTCTCCCCAGGAATGTTTATGAGGTTAGAGACTGCTTACCTTGTGATTAGCTCTGCTCCTTTTTCCTTAGAGAAGATGGCTCCCCTTCCTATCTTGCCGTTCAGAGAGCACCCAGTGGGGACCACCCTGCTAGACATCTTGGGGTATTCCTAAAGCTCCCTGGAGCCTGCTCGCAGCCTCGGGGTCACTCCAGCCCCAGAAAACGACCAATGGCACCAAGCAGAGAGGGGCCTGGGTTTTCCTTCTTGGCTATGGTTTGGGGTCGTGGGGTGAAGTCTGTGGCCTTACAGACCGGATCCTCTGGTCCTAGAGGATGAAGTGCCAGAGAGAACCCTAGATTTAGTCACAGGCTTCTTTTAGACAGTTTGTCTCACCTACTCTCCTCCCTTGCGGTCTTTCCAGAGCTCCTTGGGAAAGTTAATGCTGCCTTACTTTTGTGAAGTGATTTATGGTTTGCAAAGCACTTTCACACTGTTCCTACACATCTACCTACCCTGCCTAAAGTGTAGGCAAGGTAGGTATTATTACCCCCATTTTGTAGATGGAAAATTGCCCGGAGAAATAAAATGATTTGCTCAAGGATTAGTAGGGGTCGGACTCAGAGCCCACCTCTAAGTTTAGTACTTTTTCTTTCCTTCTCTTTATTTTATATATTTTATTATAGGAATGTCACACAAATACATTTTTGTTGCAGAAGTTTAAATCACTATAGAAGTATATGGACTGAAAGTCCCTTGACTCCCTTGACTTTCTCTAGCTTAGTGTATATGAATTCAGTGCTTTTCTGTTGTGCTTACTTTCAAGAATTGCCAACGTGGCATGGTGGGTAGGAGCACAGACTCTGGAGCCACAGGGCCTGGGTTTGAATCCTGGCTCTGCTCCTTACTAGTTATATGACCTTGGGCAAGATACTTAACTTCTGTGCCTCAGTTTTCTTGTCTATAAAATGGGAATTTATACCTACCATATAGTTGTGTCGTGAGGATTAAATGAGTTAATACATGTAAAGCACTTAGAACAGTGCCTAATAGGGCTCAGCATGTAGTAATTGCTTTATTTAGGAACCGGCAATTACCAATACTATGAACATATGTGTGTACTTAAATAAATAAGAAGTCACATTTTATGAATGAATTTGTGACTTGCTTTTTTTTCACTTAATATGTCTTGGAGGTCTTTTCCTGTCAATTTATAGAGGTTTATTTATCAGCAGTGTAGTATTTCATGGTGTGGATGTTACCATACTTGACTCACACACTCACTTACTCAAGAATATTTATGCTGTTTCCACGTCTTTAACTATTGTAAAGAGTATTGCAGTCAACAGTTTTACACACATATCTTTGGGCAAATGTGCATGGATTTTCATAGGCCATATTCGTAAAAGTTGAATTACTCAAAGGGTTTATAAAATATGCAAACTGTTTATTAATATCACCAAATTAGTTTCTAAAAATACTTTTATAATCTCCAACGATATACATGGGAGATTAGTCTTTTTCCCTGCATCCTCACCAACCCTAGGTATTATCAGTATCTTTAAAATTTGCCAGTCACTTGATCTAAAAATGATATTTCTCGACTTCCCTGGTGGTCCAGTGGTTAAGAATTTGCCTTCCAACGCAGGGAGCCTGGGTTCGATCCCTGGTTGGGGAACTAAGATCCCACATGCTGCTTAACTAAGCCGGTGTGCCACAACTACTGAGCCTGCACGCCACAATTAGAGAGCCTGAGCACTGCAACTATTGAGCCTGCGTGCTCTAGAGCCTGAGCGCCTCAACAAAGAGCCCACATGCTGCAACGAAGATCCCGCATGCTGCAACTACGACCCCATGCAGCCAAATAAATAAATATTTAAAAAAAATAAAAATGATATTTCTGTAGGATTCACATGAAGTAACTCACTCGCTTTACTGAAAAGCAAGAAAGGATTCTTGTGTATATGTCAAGTTTTTTCTTTTTCTTTTTTTTTTTTTTGGCCACACCGTGTGGCCTGTGGGGTCTTAGTTCCCTGATGACCAGGGATCAAACTGTGCCATGCGCCCTGCAGTGGAAGTACGGAGTCTTAAACCACTGGACCACCAGGGAAGTCCCTATATGGGAAGTTTTAAAGCAAAGCAATAAAATGGTCCTGGTGTACTGAACAACCAGGTTAAGAAACAGAACATTACCCATACTTTTGAAGCCCCCTGGGGTCCTTTCTGGATCATAACCCCTCTGCTTCCTCCATAGAATTTGTGAATTTTGTGTTTATTTTCTTGCTTTTTATTATGCTTTTACTGCAAGCTCAAGTGATATCTTGCTTAGTTTGACATGTTTTGAACTTTGTATACATGGTATCTATATTCTGCTGCTTACTTTTTTATATAACATTAATTTTGAGATTCCTTCATGTCAAAGCGTGTAGCTGTAGTTCATTGTACTAATATGCCATATTGCATTCATCCATTTACTTGTCAGTGCACCATTTGGGTTGTTTCCAGTGTTTTGCCGTTGCAAGCAGTGCTGCTGTGAGCATACTTCTATGTGTCTCATCTTACACTTTTTAACTCAGAATTTAATGAAATTCCCCCCAAATGATAACTCATTATTATTTTCATTTGCATTTCCTTGATTACTGGTAAGGTTGAGCATCTTTCATATATTTATTAGCCACTTATATTTCTTCTTAGTGTTGCCTTTCTTGGTCTTTGCTCTTTTTTTTTTTTTCTTGTTTTCCCCTTTTCATGTCTGCTTTTTTCCAGTATTCCCTACCGCCTCTCTAAACTGAGGAATCTAATGTTCTCAAAAGAAAGAGAATTGGGAAAATCCTGGACCACATTACCTGAAGTTCACACAACATATATTCTTTGATATGCCCGCTCTAAGCAAGGCACTGTACTAAATAAGCCATCGAGGTCTTCAGAGAGCTTATGATTTTATTGGGGAGATGAATGAATAAGTAGTTATGAAGGAAGCGGACCAGTGTTACAGTGTAGGATACGTAGGGTGCAGTGGTTGCAGGAGCAGGCTCTGACTAAGGAGTGCTAGGGTCGGACCCTTAGAGCTGAGCCTTCAAGGTTGACTGGGAATTCTCCAAGGAGGCAAGGGAGGGAAGCGTATCCCTGGAGGAGAAAACGACATGTACACTTGTGGGGAGGTGGGAGTGTGTATTGCATTGGAAAACTCATCAACAGAAATAGAAATTTGGATTTGGATGCCTTCCTGCAATTGGATCAGGAACGTTTGGGATAGCTAATGTAGGGTACAGGTGGGGTACTGGTGGGAGTCAAGACATTATGTGATATACACTGTGATAGGTCTGATCATGCAGGGACTTTAATGCTACAATAAGGCGTTTTAAATTTTTTTGTTTGCTTTTTTTAAAAAAAGCATACATTTATGTATGTTAAACAATAACATACATACATAAAAGTGCATATATCATATATGTACAGTCAAGTAATTTTCACAAACTGGATGTATTTCTCTAACCATCACCCAGATCAAGAAGCAGATCGTCAAGAAGCCCCCTCTTGTCCCCTTCTAGTCATTACCTACCCTCCACCCTCAAGGGTAACCACTGTCCTGACTTCTGAAGCATGTATTAGTTTTGCTTGCTTTTATACAAGTGGAATCATATAGTATACTTTTGTGTGTGACTTCTGTTGCTTAACATTTCTGTAAAGTTCATCCATGTTGCATATTCACTCTTTTTCATTGTTGTGCAGTGTTCTGTTGTATGACTGTATCACAGTTTATCCATTCTACTCCAAAAACATTTGGGTAATTTCTAGCTTTTGGCTATTATGAAAAATGCTACTATGAACATTCTAGTATATGTTTTTTATGGGGAAAGTATGTATGCATTTCTGTTGAGTAGATAACCAGGTGTGGAATTGCTGTGTTATAAGGTACGCATGTGTTCATCTTTGGTAGATACTTCCAAAGTGATTGTGATAATGAGCAAACCCACCATCCGTTCTGATTTTTCCACAGCCCCGGAAACTTGGTATTTTTTTTTTTTTCATTTTAGTCATTCTGATGAGTAGTTTGTGGTTTCGCCTTATGGTTTTAGTTTCTAGTTCTTTGATGATGATGACTAATAAGGTGGAACCCTTTTCATATGTTTATTGGACATTTGGATATCCTCTTATGTAATGTATCTATTGAAGTCTTTTGCCCATTTTTCTGTTGGGCACCACTCTGTCTCCCTCTCATGTTCCCTCCCTCCCCACTTTCTTTCTTTAATTATACTTTTTATTTTGAAATAATTTTAGATTTACAGAAAAGTTGCAAAGATAATACTCATATACTCTTCACCCAATTTCCCCCAATGTTAGCATCTTAATAACCATGGTGCATTTGTCATAACTAAGACATTAATGTTGATACAATACTATTAACTAAATTATAGACTTTATTTGGATTTCACCAGCTTTTCCACTAATGTCCTTTTTCTGATCCAGGATTCAGTCCAGGATACCACATTGTTTTTTTGTCTTTTTGTTTTGTAGGAATTCTTAATGTATTCTGAATATCCTTTGTCAGATAGTCATAGAGTGAATATCTTCTACTCTGTGGGTTGTCATACTCTCTTAGTGGTGTCTTTTGATGAACAAAAGTTCAGAATTTTAATATAGTCCAATGTATCAGTTTTTTATGGGGAGGATTTTTTTTGTGCTGTGGTTAAGAAAAATTTTGCCTTTCCAAGGCCATGAACGTGTTCTCCTATAAAACCTTTACTGGGGCTTCCCTGGTGGCGCAGTGGTTGAGAGTCCACCTGCTGATGCAGGGGACGCGGGTTCGTGCCCTGGTCCGGGAAGATCCCACGTGCCGCGGAGCGGCTGGGCCCGTGAGCCATGGCCGTTGAGCCTGCGCGTCCGGAGCCTGTGCTCCACAACGGGAGAGGCCACAACAGTGAGAGGCCCGCGTACCGCGGAAAAAAAAAAAACAAAAAAAACCACCTTTATTGTTCTGCTTTTCACATGTACATCTATAATCCACTTGGAATTAATGTTTGTATATAGTGTGAAGTAGGAGTTAATATGCATCTTTTCCCATGACAAGGCATATTACTTTAACCTATAAACATATGGAATATGCTTATGGAAAATATTTTAAAGAGGAGCATTATGTCAAATTTGAGGAACTGGCATTTTTGTATGTCTATTAGTCACTGTGTATTAGTCACTGTGTTCTCACTGTGTATTAGTCACTGTGTTCTCACTTAAATGTTGTACTATCCATCTTACCTAATACTAAACTAAGGCTGAGGGAGAATAAAATTAATACACACAACAAATAAAAGCTGGAGCCAGTGCTTGAGCCAAGGTCTAACTGTTCCAAATGCTATTCTTTTTCTGCAAAGAAGAGAGAAAATCAAGTTAGGCTTGAGGAGTAATGGACCAGGCAGTAAATCTGGTGGTGATCTAGGTACTGCTGTGTATCATGTCATTCTATCAAAATAAAATATATTTTCTAAAATAAAAAAGTAAATATATAAAAAATAAAATGCAAAAAGTTGATAGGAACCTATACTGGGGTGGGGGTAGGCTGAATAAATTAGTCTGATCTATTCATGGAATACTAGTAGCCATTAAAAGCAAATTTTGAAGACTATTTATTTATTTTTAAAATGTTTATTATTTGGTTGTGCTGGGTCTTAGTTGTGGCAGGCAGGCTCATTAGATGTGGCACGTGGGCTCCTTATTTGTGGCCCAAGGGCTCCTTAGTTATGGTACGCAGGCTCCTTAGTTGTAGCATTCAAACACTTAGTTACAGCATACATGTGGGATCTAGTTCCCTGATGAGGGATCGAACCCAGGCCCCCTGCATTGGGAGTGCAGAGTCTTAACCACTGTGCCACCAGAGAAGTCCCTGAAGAATGTTTAATGTGATGGAAATTCATGATGAAATATTAAAGGGGGAAAAAAGCAAGTATATAACTGTATATAGTAGTATGCCTTTCAAAAATATACATAGAAAAATTATAAGGAATACACTAACATTTTAATAGTGACTATTTTGGAGTAGTAGGATTATAATAATTATTTTTTAAAATAAATGTATTTATTTATTTTATTTATTTTTTGCTGCATTGTGTTCGTTGCTGTGCACAGGCTTTCTCTAGTTGCGGTGAGCTGGGGCTACTCTGTTGCGGTGCATGGGCTTTAGGTGCATGGGTTTCAGTAGCTGTGGCTCACGGGCTCAGTAGTTGTGGCTCGCGGACTCTAGAGCGCAGGCTCAGTAATTGTGGCTCACAGGGTCTAGGGTGCAGGCTCAGTAGTTGTGGCACACGGGCTTAATTACTCCACAGCCTGTGGGATCTTCCAGGACCAGGGATCGAACCCATGTCCCCTGTATTGGCAGGCGGATTCTTAACCACAGTGCCACCAGGGAAGTCCAGGATTGTAACTATTTTCATTATATTCTTTAATTTTTATCTCTGGAAGTATTACTCTTTTTTTTTTTTTTTGGCGATATGCGGGCCTCTCACCGCTGTGGCCTCTCCCGCTGTGGAGCACAGGCTCCGGACGCGCAGGCTCAGCGGCCATGGCTCACGGACCCAGCCGCTCCACGGCATGTGGGATCCTCCCGGACCGGGGCACGAACCCGCGTCCCCTGCATCGGCAGGCGGACTCTCAACCACTGCGCCACCAGGGAAGCCCTGGAAGTATTACTTTAAAAAAAAAAAGACAGTTGTAGATTCACATGCAGTTAAAAGAAATAATAGAGATCTCTGTACCCTTTACTTAGCATTCCTCAGTGGTAACATATTGCAAAACCATAGTACACTGTCACAATCAGGATAGTGACATAAATACAGTCAAGGAACAGAATATTTCCATCACCACAAAGATACTTCAGGTTGCCCTTTTAGAGTCACACCCACTTCCTTCCCATCTCCATCTTCTCCTTAACTCCTGGCAACCCCTAATCTGTTCTCCATTTGTATAATTTTGCCATTTCAAGACTATTATCAATACATAAATGGAATCGTATAGTATGTAACTTTTTGTGATTGACTTCTTTCATTTAGCATAATTCTTTGGAAATTGTTGTTGCATGCATCAATAATTTGTTCCTTTTTATTGCTGAATGGTAAGCATTCCATGGTATGGCTGTACCACAGTTTGTTTAACCGTTCACCTACTGAAGGGCATCTGGGTTGTTTCTAGTTTTGAGGTATTACAAATAAAGCTTCTATAAATATTAGTGTGCAAGTTTTTGTGTGAACATAAGTCTTCATTTCTTTTGGATAAATGCCCAGGAGTATAATTGCTGGGTCATATGGTAGTTGTATGTTTAGTTTTTAAAGAAATTGCAAACTATTTTTCAGAGTGGTTGTGTCACTTTGTATTTCCACAAGCAATGTGTGAGTGATCCAGTTCCTCTGCCTTCTTGCCAGCATTTGGTGTACTTTTTGTTTTAATCATTCTGATAGGTGTGTAGTAGTATCTCACTGTGGGTTTAATTTGCATTTCCCTAATGACTAATGATGCTGAACATTATTTTATATGCTTATTTGACATGTGTATGTCTTCTTCAGTGAAATATCTTTTCACGTCTTTTACCCATGTTCTAACAAAATGTTAGAGAGTAAAATCTCTGTATTCATGAGAGATGTCGGTTTGTAGTCTGTTTATTTGTTTTTTTCTTTTTAAAATTGTCTTTGTCTGGTCTTGGTGCCACACAATAAGAATAGATTGATGAAATGAATTTGTTCCCTCCTCTTATTTTCTGGATGAGATTATGTAGAAATAGAATTGGTGTTAATTTTTTAAATATTTGGTAGAATTCTCAGTGGAGCCATCTGGGCCCGGATAGTTCTTGAGAATATTTTTTTTTTGGCCTCACCACACACTTGTGAGATCTCAGTTCCCCCACCAGAGATTGAACCTGGGCCACGGCAGTGAAAGCCTGGAATCCTAACCCCTAGGTCACCAGGGAACTCCCGGGAAGTTTTAAATTATGACTTTAATTTCCTTAATAGTTATAAGGCTATTCATATTACCTATGTCATATTAGATGAGCTGTGGTAGTTTGTATTTTTTGAAGAATTGATTCATTTTGT
The DNA here is from genome assembly GCF_951394435.1 of Stenella coeruleoalba. NCBI lineage: Eukaryota > Metazoa > Chordata > Mammalia > Artiodactyla > Delphinidae > Stenella > Stenella coeruleoalba. The sequence goes on from NC_137169.1 coordinate 108,779,680, forward strand.
CTAAATTGTCAAATTTATGTTCATAGAGTTTTTCATAGTATTACCTTATACTTTCAATATGTGCAGGATCTGTAGAAATATCCTATTTCATTCCTGATATTGGTATTTATGTCTCTCTCTTATTCTTTGGCAGTCTTGCTAGAGGTTATGATTTGCATCGATCTTTTCAAAGAACTGCTCTTTGTTTCATTGGTTTTTCTGTATTGTTGTTCTGTGTTAAATTTTATTTATTCATGCTCTTATCTTTATTAATTCCTTCCTCCTCATTGCTTTGAGTTTGGTTCTTTTTCTAAATTCTTGTAGTGAGAGCTTAAATTATCTGATATTAATACAGCACTCCTGCATTCCTTTGATTAATATTTGCATGATATATCTTTTCCCATTCTTTTACTTCAACCAGCCTATATTTTTATATTTAAAGTATGTTTCTTATAGACAGCATATAATGAGTCATGTTTTTTTTTTAATCCATTCTGCCAATCTGTTTTTTATTTTTATTTTATTTATTTATTTATTTTGGCCATGGCCATGTGGCTTGCGGGATCTTAGTTCCCCAACCAGGGATTGAATCCAGGCCCCCTGCAGTGTAAGTGTGGAGTCCTAACCACTGGACTGCCAGGGAATTCCAGCCAATCTGTTTTTTTTTGTTTTTGTTTTTGTTTTTGTTTTTGCGGTACATGGGCCTCTCACTGCTGCGGCCTCTCCCATTGTGGAGCACAGGCTCCGGACACACAGGCTCAGCGGCCATGGACCACGGGCCCAGCCTCTCCGTGGCATGTGGGATCCTCCTGGACCGGGGCACGAACCCGTGTCCCCTGCATCAGCAGGCAGACTCCCAACCACTGCGCCACCAGGGAAGCCCCAATCTGTTTTTTAATTGATGTATTTAGACCATGTACATTTAGTGTAATTATTGGTATGGTAAGTCTGCTATTTTATTTTTGTTTTTTGTTTGTTCTCTCTGTTCTTCATTTCTCTGTTTTCTTTTCCCTGCCTTTCTGTGGGTTACTTGAACACTTTTTAGGATTCAATTTTGATTCATTTAAAGTGTTTCTGAGTATTATTTCTTTGTATAGACTTTGTAGTGATTGCTCTAGTATTACCAGTTTAAGTGAGGTATAGAAACCTTGCCTTCCTTTACATTCCTTTACCCTCTCCCATTTATAATTAATTTAAATATTTCCTGTGTATGCACTTAGAATAACATCAGATGGGGTTATAATTTTTAGCTTCAATCATCAAACATAATTTAGAAAACTCAAGGAGAGAGGGAAAGCCAATTGGATTAACCCACGTTTTTGCTATCCATGTTGTTTCTGTCTTCCTAATGTTCCAAGATTCCTTTTTTATTGTTTCCTTTCTGTTTAGAGAACTTTCAAAGCCATTCTTTTAGTGTAGGTCTACTGGTAAGAGATTCTCTTAGTTTTCCTTTACCTGAGAATGTCTTGATTTCCCTCTCATTCCTGATGAATATTTTTCCTGGGAAAAAATTGATTGAGAGGTTTTTTTTTTCCCCAGCACTTGAAAAATAGTGTCGCATTTTCTTCTGGCCTTCATGGTTTCCGATGACAAATCTGTTGTTATTCAAAGTGCTTTCCCCCTATAGATAAGGTGTCATTTTTCTCTGGCTACTTTCAAGATTTTTTCTTTGTCTTTAGTTATCAGAAGTTTAATTACAATATATCTTGGCATGAATTTTGGGTTTATCATGTTTGCTGAGCTCCTTGAATCTGCAGATTCGTCTTTTGCCAGATTTGGGAAGCTTCAGCCATTATTTTCTTGAGTACTTCTTCAACTTGTTCTCTTTCTTGTCTGCAACTGGAATTCTGATGACATGAACAGAGGAGATGACCTCTCAGGGCCCAAATCCAGCCTAGTTGTCTGTGCTCTTCCAATTAGAATACCATGGTTGAACCCAGGCCACAGCAGTGAAAGCGCCAAATCCTAACCACTAGACCACCGGGGAACTCCTGAGATTGTGTTTTAATCTGAATGCATGCCTGCGTCCTGGGGAAAAGGAGTTGGCAGCCACTCTGGCTATTTTGAAATTATTTTTTCTTCTTTCTTTTGTAATGTTCTCTTGACCTAGATGTCATGGAACACTCACTATGCATTCAGAAAATACTTACCTTTGTTAGGGGCTGTGGCAGACAGCTGCCCACAAGGAGTTAACAGTTAGAAGGGGTAATTCCTCATGGATCACAAATAAGTGAGAGGCACGTGCCACCAGAGGCCCTGTGATACAGAGGGAGCTCAGGGAAGGGAGTATGTGTTTCCCACAGGATGTAGGGAAGTGTCATGGAAGATGTGGCAATTGAATGCAAGCTCTTGGGGGACTTGCAGATGCCCCTGGTGAAAATGGGAGGAAAGAACTTTTTTTTTTTAACATCTTTATTGGAGTATAATTGCTTTACAATGGTGTGTTAGTTTCTGCTTTATAACAAAGTGAATCAGCTATACATATACATATATCCCCATATCTCCTCCCTCTTGTGTTTCCCTCCCACCCTCCCTATCCCACCCCTCTAGGCGGTCACAAAGCACTGAGCTGATCTCCCTGTGCTATGTGGCTGCTTCCCACTAGCTATCTATTTTACATTTAGTAGTGTATATATAAGTCCATGCCACTCTCTCACTTCATCCCAGCTTACCCTTCCCCCTCCCTGTGTCCTCAAGTCCATTCTGTACATCTGCATCTTTATTCCTGTCCTTCCCCTAGGTTCTTCATAACCATTTTTTTTTTTTTAGATTCCATATGTATGTGTTAGCATACGGTATTTGTTTTTCTCTTTCTGACTTACTTCACTCTGTATGACAACTCTTGGTCCATCCACCTCACTACAAATAGCTCAATTTCATTTCTCTTTATGGCTGAGCAATATTCCATTTTATATATGTGCCACATCTTCTTTATCCATTCATCTGTCGATGGACACTTAGGTTGCTTCCATGGCCTGGCTATCGTAAATAGAGCTGCAATGAACATTGTGGTACATGACTCTTTTTGAATTATGGTTTTCTCAGGGTATATGCCCAATAGTGGGATTGCTGGGTTGTATGGTAGTTCTATTTTTAGTTTTTTAAGGCACCTCCATACTGTTCTCCATAGTGGCTGTATCAATTTACATTCCCACCCACAGTGCAAGAGTGTTCCCTTTTCACCACACCCTCTCCAGCATTTATTGTTTTTGTTGTTGTTGTTGTTGTTTTTGTGGTACACGGGCCTCTCACCGTTGTGGCCCCTCCTGTTGCGGAGCACAGGCTCTGGATGCGCAGGCTCAGCAGCCATGGCTCACGGGCCCAGCCGCTCCGTGGCATGTGGAATCTTCCCAGACTGGGGCACGAACCCGCGTCGCCTGCATCGGCAGGCGGACTCTCAACCACTGTGCCACCAGGGAAGCCCTCCAGCATTTATTGTTTGTTGATTTTTTGGTGATGGCCATTCTGACTGGTGTGAGGTGATACCTCACTGTGGTTTTGATTTGCATTCCTCTAATGATTAGTGATGTTGAGCATTCTTTCATGTGTTTGTTGGCAATCTGTGTATCTTCTTTGGAGAAAGATTACTTCTCCACCAATTCACTCTTTCTTGTGTAGGAAGGACTATTGTCTACCCAGAAAAGCTTCTCCCAACTCTCTGGGCAGAGTCCATTCTTTCTTCTTTCTTTCTTTCCAGCAGACATGTGGAAGGTTAGGAGGGTTCCTTAAAATGTGTTAAGAGTAAGATGGCATTTATACTTCTGGACCTTATGGCAGGGTATGACCAGATGACCTCAAGGTCACTTTCATCTTGGCTAGTTCAGCACCCATCTTCCCATCGTTGGATGGGAGAAGCATACACTCCTCTTTTATGCTGCCATAATATCAAGGCTGGAAGGAGCCTTAGAGATACTTATTCCAACCGTTCTTTTTCCAGTGAGATCCAGAGGCCCAGAGTGGCTAAGCCTCTTGTCCACCTGTACACATAACATGGGTTATTGGCAGGATTTGGTCCACTCTGCCTTGCTGATTCTCTCTCAATGTTATTATCTCTCCAAATCTCCAGCCCCCCACTTTTCCCTCTTATTGCATGCTTTCTCTCTCGGGTTTTCTATCTTGCTCACAATGTGTGTTTTTTTTAACATCTTTATTGGGGTATAATTGCTTTACAATGGTGTGTTAGTTTCTGCTTTATAACAAAGTGAATCAGTTATACATATACATATGTTCCCATATGTCTTCCCTCTTGCGTCTCCCTCCCTCCCACCCTCCCCACAATGTGTTTTTTAAAACTTCTTTGAGTTATGAAAGAACATCTGCTTTTCCCTTTGAAGTTAGGCTGATCTATTGTATTGCCTGCTTTCATTTGGATAATTTCTGTGTGGCTTATAGAAATAGGGGTTTGGATTCATGTACCTTCCTATGGTTTGGTTCTGGAAGGATATCTTAGTCTTATATATCAATAACTACCTGGTTGGCTGTCAGGTGCAGAAATTCTGGATTGGGGATGACCAATCCAGGGATGCTGTCTTCAGGGTTGGGGAAAGGAGAGTGCATGCAATGTGCTTCCTGTAATCCAAGGACCAGGGTAGCCCCTCTGCAACCACACAGAGCAGTGTGCTGTGTAGTCTCTGTGCATTGTAAAGAGCACTGTCAAAGTCCCTGGAGACATCCTTATTACCTAAGAGTGAACTGATCTTGGATAAGCTGATGTCACCTCCCCGGACCTCAGCTTTTCTTGCCTGTAAAATGCTGATAATAAGGCCCACTCCACAGGGCTGGCAAAAGTGCGTGTGTACTGGTAGTAGACTATAAAGGTAAGAGGTTATTGTTGCTGTCATTGTCATTATTAGGGCAGCGTGGACATTCTCAGGCTGACTCTCCAGGGTGAACTGACAGGAGATGAACTTGAACGCATAGCCCAGAAGGTATTGAGGTTTCTGGTGGGGCAAGGCCTCCTCCCCTGCACCAGTTCTCCTTCCTTGCTGCCGACTCCTCGTCCCAGTGCTGGCTGGAGCCATCTCCTCTGCTGCCCGGGAGCATCTCCTTTCAGACACCCCCAGCTGACCTCAGCATTGTGCACTGCTTTGGGGGATAGAGAGACCCCTATTAAAATTAAAACTAACCTGCAATTTCAACTAATTCTCCCCGTCCTGTGTTCTTGTTGCTGCTGTGTTCATCCTGTGGCTTCTGGTAGAGGTTCTGAAATGAATTTTTGGAGGGGAAAATTGGACTAACCCTTCAAGTCTTTTGAGGAGCAGTTCTTCTACATTGGTTGAGGGGCAGAAGTTCTGTGCTTGTCGTATGGTTTCTGAGCCACTTTTCTCTCTCTCTCCGGTAGGCCGGCAGGAAGACCTATGCCATGGTGTCCGGCCGCTCATCTGGTCATTCTCTGGCCTCAGAACTGGTGGAGTCCAACGATGGACATGAAGAGATCATTAAGGTAAGCTTAGTTCACCTCCACTGTTTCTCCCTCCTCTCTTTCTTCCTATAGACATGGGAGAGGGAACGGCTGACTTCGTCAAAGGGACCTTGTGGTTTGACTAGGAAGAACCAGACCTGCAATGCTAGCTCCTGGCCATCTCCTGGAAGGATCTTAATCAACACCAGGAGACCACAGTCAGTCTGTAGTGACTTTGGTGCAACCCGGCCCTGGGCATGGGGATGGATGGGATGACCTTTCTAGGTGCTTATCCACTGTCCATGTTTAGCTGCTGGAAGTTGTGGAGACCGGTGGGAAGTGTGTTTATGGAACTTATTTTTAAAAATTAAAACAATTTTTGTTATTTCTTTTTTAAAAACAGATTTTTGAGATGTAATTCACATACCATACAATTGACTTGGTTAAAGTGTACAATTCAGTGGTTTTTAGTATATTCACAGAGTTGTGCAACCACCACCACTACTAATTTCAGAACATTTTCAGTCACTCCTTCTAGCTCCTGGCAGTCACCAATCTACCTTCTGTCTCTATGGATTTGCCCCTTCTAGACATCTCATATAAACGGAATCACACAACATGTGGCCTTTTGTGTCTGGCTTCTTTCACTTAGCACAGTATTTTCAGGGTTCAGCCACGTTGTAACATACATCAGTACTCACTGCTTTTAACGGCTGAATCATGTTCCCTTGAATAAATATACCACATTTTGTTACCCATTCATCAGTTGACGGACATTTGGGTTGTTTCCACTATCTTTTATGAATAATGCTGCTCTGAATATTCATGTACAGGTTTTTGGGTGAACATATGTTTTCAGTTCTCTTGGTATATACCTAGCAGTAGTGAAATTGCTAGCTCATATGGTAATTCTATATTTATATTTAATCTTTTGAGAAACTACCAGACTTTTTCCCAAAGCATCTGCTCCATTTTATATTCCCATCAGTGATGTATGAGGGTTCCAGTTTCTGTACATCCTCATTAACACTTGTTATTGTTCATCTTTTTGATTATATCCATCCTAGTGGATGTGAAGTGATATCTTGTGGTTTTAATTTGCATTTCCCTGATGACATCTTTTCTTATGCTTATTGCCCATTTGTATATCTCCTTTGGAGAAATATTTATGCAAATCCTTTGCTCATTTAAAAATTCAATTGTGTTTTAATTGTTAAGATTTAAGGGTTCTTTCATATATTCTGGATAATAGACCCTTATCAGATATATGATTTCGAAAAAAATCTTTAATTTTTTCCCATTCTGTGGGTTTTTCTTCTGTTTTTACTTTTTCTTTCTTCTTCTTCTTTTTTTTTTTTAAATATTTATTTATTTATTTGGTTGCACCAGGTCTTAGCTGTGGCAGGCAGGCTCCTTAGTAGTGGCTCACCGGCTCCTTAGTTGTGGCATGCAAACTCTTAGTTGTGACATGCCTGTGGGATCTAGTTCCCTGACCAGGGGTCGAACACAGGCTCTCTACACTGGGAGCGTGGAGTTTTAACCACTGCACCACCAGGGCAGTCCCCTGCTTGCCCCACCTTTAATGGTAGTTTATAACATCTTTGTATCCATAAATGGGTGCTTAGTGTTCTAGTATACACATACCATAATTTCTTTAATCCTCCATTGTTGGACATTTTGTCTATTTCCATGTTTTACAGCCATAAACAATATTTTGTCGAGCATATATGTTACTAATTTGTGAATGTGCTTTAAAATACAAGTGATAAAGAACTACTTTCTCAATTGTTAAAGATTCAAGCATGGTATACAGAGAAAAATGTGTAAATCCCCTTTTACAACCCCCTTTCCATGAATTTGCATATATGTACGGGAGTATTTATGCTAGTTTAGCTAAATTTATTTCATTAGGATGAATTTCCAGAAATAGATTTGATAGGTTAAAGAGTAAATATAGTTTATTTTAAAATTTTTATTTATATTTATTTTTGGCTGAGTTGGATCTCAGTTGCTGCATGGGCTTTCTCTAGTTGCCGTAAGCAGGGGCTACTCTTCGTTGCAGTGCACAGGCTTCTCATTGCGGTGGCGTTGAGGAGCACGGTCTCTAGGCACGTGGGCTTCAGTAGTTATGGCACAGAGGCTCAGTAGTGTGGCTCACGAGCTCTAGAGTACAGGCTCAGTAGTTGTGGTGCACGGGCTTAGTTGCTCCGTGGCACGTGGGATCTTCCCAGACCAGGGATCGAACCCACGTCCCCTGCATTGGCAGGCGGATTCTTTACCACTGCGCCACCAGGGAAGCCCCCAAAGAGTAAATATAGTTTTAAGTCTTCTGATCGGAATTACCAAATTGCCACCCAGAAAGGTGGTGACAATTTACCCTTCCACCAGCAGTGTATGAGGCTGCCTGTGTGGAGTTAATTTAACTGGAGTTTTCTTTTTATTGAAGTAGAGTTGATCTACAATGTTGTGTTACTTTCAGGTGTACAGCAAAGTGATTCACATTCTTTTTCCTTATAGGTTATTACAAAGTATTGAGTATAGTTCCCTGTGCTATACAGTAGGTCCTTGTTGGTTATTTATTTGTTTATTTTGTCTGTGTTAGGTCTTTGTTGCTGTGTGCCAGCTTTTCTGTAGCTGCGGTGAGTAGGGGCTACTCCTCGTTCCGGTGTGCAGGCTTCTCACTGCAGTGGCTTCTCTTGTTGTGGAGCACGGGCTCTAGGCACTCAGGCCTCAGTAGTTGCTGCACATGGGCTCAGCAGTCGTGGCTCGCGGGCTCTAGAGTGCAGGCTCAGCAGTTGTGGCACACAGGCTTAGTTGCTCCGTGGCATGTGGGATCTTTCCCGACCAGGGGTCGAACTCATGTCCCCTGCATTGGCAGGAGAATTCCTAACCACTGAGCCACGAGGGAAGTCTTCTGTTTTATATAGTAGTGTATATATGTTAATCCCAACCTCCTGATTTATCCCTCCCCCCCACTTCCCCTCTGCTAACCATAATTTTGTTTTCTATGGGTCTATTTCTGTTTTGTATATAAGTTCATTTGTATCATTTTATTTTTCTAAATTCCACATATAAACAGTGTCATATGATATTTGTCTTTCTTTGTCTGGCTTACTTCACTTAGTAAGATAATCTCTAGGTCCATCCATGTTGCTGCAAATGACATTATTTCATTCTTATGGCTGAGCAATATTGTATTTTGTGTGTGTGTGTGTGTGTGTGTGTGTGTGTGTGTGTGTGTGTGTGTGTGTGTGTGTGTATATACACCACATCTTCTTTATCCATTCATCTGTCAATGGACATTTAGGTTGCTTCCATTGGAGGTCTCTTAATTAGTGTTGTTTTCCTTATTTCAGGTGTACTTGAAGGGGAAGTCAGGAGACAAGATGATCCATGAGAAGAATATTAACCAGCTGAAGAGTGAGGTCCAGTATATCCAGGAGGTGGGCACCCCTTCCCTTCGTGGAAATGACCTAGGTCATTTCTCTGAACCTCACATTTATTTGGCTCCCTTCTTTTGTAGGTTCTGATTTTCTCCCTTCTGCTCCCTTCGTATCTCCAAAGCACCATGCCCCCTCATGTGTAAATATCATTTCTGACCCTTCCATTCATCAACCAATCCATTAATCAACAAATACTTATTAAGCACCATGCACCTAGCACTGTCCCCCCAGTCATCCTACCTAAAGTTGCCAGCCTTGCTTCCTTACTTTTCTTTTTTTTTTTAACATATTTATTTATTTATCTTTTGTTTATTTTTTTGGCTATGTAGGGTCTTAGTTGCGACACACGGGACCCTCGTTGTGGCACGCGGGATCTTTTGTTGCGGCGCGTGGGCTTCTCTCTAGTTGTGGCATGCAGGTTTTCTCTTCTCTAGTTGTGGCGCGTGGGCTCCAGAGCATGTGGGCTCTGCAGTTTGTGCCACGCAGGCTCTCCAGTTGAGGCGCATGGGCCCTGCAGCGTGTGGGATCCTAGTTCCCCAACAAGGGATCAAACCTGTGTCCCCTGCATTGGAAGGCGGATTCTTTACCACGGGACCACCGGGGAAGTCCCCTCCCCACTTTTCTTAACCCTCACTCTGGCTCATGTTTCTCCTTGGCACTTGTCACCATGACATATTACATGTTTTACTTATTTGTCTTTTGGGTTGTGTGTCTCCACAACTAAAATGTTAGGTACACCAGGGCACGGTTTTTATTATCTTGTTGCTTGTATAGGAGGGACTGCGTTGCAGCCCCACTTGACTAGAACCTCTCCTTTCCCAGCCAGTACTTAGAACAGTACCTGACTCGTGGGAGTATGGGTTGTGGATAGGCACAAAGTTGGGTGAGTTGGTGTGCTCTGTTTCCCAAAGCTAAAGCCTCTTGCCCTCTCCTCCCAGGCCAGGAACTGCCTGCAGAAGCTCCGGGAGGATATAAGTAGGAAGCTCGACAGAAATCCAGGAGATTCTCTCCATCAACAGGAGATACAGGTAATAGGAAATGGTCCATGGTTGGGTCCCCACTGAGGAGGTGGGGTTGTACCATTTACCAGTCACCCAGTGGGTGCCGAATCTAATGCCGCTGCCAGGAAAGGCGAGAATACAAGTGATGCTGGCTTCTCTGAGCACTCACAACATTGTTAGGGCTCTCCGGCAGATGGACACTTGTATTCACACTAATCAGCCTACATACAAGCACACCTGTTCCTAAAACATGTGCAAAAATTGAATTTATATCAATAAAATTATTAAGTTAATGGCAGGCCATCTTATATATAAGGATTCTGTGATCAATCTTCTTGTAGTACAAAGTCTTATAAAGAGACAATTAACCTATAAATCCGAACTTCTCATAAGCTGATCTTGCTTAATTTGGTGATGCTTGTGGTGTAAATTGGAAGTCTTGGTCCTTGTCTATTATTACTGTCTGTGTCTATAGCTATCTCTACCCTGGGACAGGAAGCTCCTCCAGGTGAGGGTTCACCCCCTGACCCTCGTCTCTGTGTCCCCACGCCTCAGCCCAGGGTCTGGGATGCACAAGGTCATCAGTAAATGTTTGTTAGACCAAACTGGTTGGAGAATCCCTCTTGGGGTGGATGATCCTGGGATCCTGTTTTTCAGTTCTTCAAAAATTTGAGGATAGAAATGTCCCCAGGAGAGCAGAACTATCTCTTCCATGACTTCACCCTCATCTTCCCTTAGATTCCAAGCTGTGTCTCCTTCATTTGCTTTTGGTTTGGTTGCGGTGGTCCTTCTCCAGTAGATCCTGCCCTCATTCTCCTAAGGGGAAGAGTGACCTAGCAGCTAGTGCCAGCAAAATTACCCTTCGTCTTGGGCATGTGCTAGGCTTGTGTGGTGGATTCTCCTTAATTCATTTTGCTTTGGCTGGAGGTAAGACTTTCACTGCCTGAGCTCACATCCGGCTGGTGGGAGGTGCTTTGTCTAGTGACTGAAGAACCTAATGTGTTCAGAGCCTGGAGGTCCAGGCACCTTGTTTACACAAAACGGCAGTGGTATGATGACTAATTAGGCTTTGGGTTGGAAAGAACTGCAGCAAATGCCGCTTCCCCTTTTGATTTATGTTGTGTCAGACTTTGTCAGGATCCCCGAGGGGCAAAGGAAACTGTTTATGGCAGACAGCAGCTTGTATTTCCTGGGCTGCGAGGAATGTGCCTGCACATTTTCCAGTCTGCTGAAAGGTTTTAGCCTGGGGTTTCTTTCCTCCTCCCAACAAGGCTAGATAGAGTATTCCCCCTCAAGGCTGCACATGTTTCTCCACTCCCTCTTTTCTCCATTTTCCCACAGAGCACTAGATGTCTTTTTTTCTTTTCTTTTCTCCCTTCCTTCCTTCCTTCTTTTTCTTCTTCTTCTTCCTCCCCCCTTCTCTCTCTCTCTCCTCTTTCTTTCTAGCTAAGATTTGAACTCTTAGAAGAATAATGTTTCAAAAATATATGATACTAAAAAAAACGATACAAATGAACTTATATACAAAACAGAAATAGACCCACAGACATGGAAAACAAACTATGGTTACCAAAGGGGAAAGCAGGGAGGAGGGATAAATTAGGAGTTTAGGATGAAAATATACACAATACTATATATAAAATAGATAACCAACAAGGACCTACTGTATAACACAGGGAACTATAATCAATATTTTTTAATAATCTATAAGGGAAAAGAATATGAAAAAGAATAGATATATATATGTATAACTGAGTCACTTTGCTGTACACCTGAAACTAACACAAGATTGTAAATCAACTATACTTCAATTAAAAAAAAACAAGGAGAAGAATGTTTCAAAGTTGATTGCTTGGGATTGTTTTCACTACCAATTTTATTTTTCTTTGAATAGGTGGTGCTAGAAAAGCCAAATGGCTTTAGTCAAGGTCCCCTGACCCCACATAGCAGCCCACCCGAGGTAGGTAACAGGGAAAATAGTGGTAACTACTGCTTGGCCAAGAGGCAGGAAATAATCCTTCCTAATCCTTTTGTTTATTGCTTTCTCTCTCTCACTAAATATGAGAGTAATATTTACTTGCTGTAAAAATTCAAACAAAGGAGAAATATATAAAGTGTAAATTTTCCTTCCCCAATCCCACTCCTTGAAAGTATTTAAGGTTAACAGATTGAAGTGGGTGGGTCCTTTTATTTATTTAATTTTTATTTTTTTGGCCTTGCTACGTGGCTTGTGGGGTCTTAGTTCCCTGACCAGGGATCGAACCCACACCCTTGGCAGTGAAAGCGCAGAGTCCTAACTGGACCGCCAGGGAATTCCCGTGGGTGGGTCCTTTTAGAGCAGTGCTTCTCAGCCTTCATTGCCCATTAGGATGGCCTTGGGAGCTTTAAACGACGCAATATCTGCGTGCCATCCCTAGAGACTGTAATTTAACTGGTCTGAAGTGTGGCCTACGCATCAGGACTTTTAAAAGCTCTTCATGTGATTCTAATATTTAGCCTATTAGTTCTAATATTCTAGTCTAAAGTTCTAGAGTGTTTTTCTATACACAGACAACCGTATTTAAAAGCCATATGTATCTGTGTGTATACACTAATAGATACACATGCACCATATATACATACATGGATAAATGTCTGTATATAATATGCACATACTTTTCACAATTCCAGTTGTGATAAATACATTATTTCTTGCTTGCTTTTTTGTTTTTTTAAGCTGAAAAGTATATATAGTCTTCTTTCCATATTTGTATGTGTAAAACTATCTCATTCTCTTGAATGACAAAGTATTTCCTTCCGTAGCTGTACTTTCTTTCCCCGCCCCAACTTTATTGACGTATAATTGACAAATAAACATGGCTGTACTTTTTTTTAAATGACATTTGTTATTATATATTTTGTGATTACATAATAATTTAAGACACACATATTGTAGAAAATTAGGGAAATTCAGAAACACAGAAAAGTTGAAAGAAGAAAAAAATATCAATTGTAATCTACCCAGAGAAAAACCAGTTTGGTGAAATTTCCTTTGTTTTTCCTTCAGTGCAAATATATATTTATGATATTGAGATTAGACTGTATATAGCGTTTGGTTGCATTTGTTTCTTTGCTTGGGCAGGTATATTTTTGGATTAGGTTTGTTTGGCTCTCAAGTGCAGAGCTGAATCAGACCTTCCCATCAGTTCAGGGCTCATTATCATCATTGGTCCCATAAAGACCTCTCACTGCTTTCACTTTTTTTTTTTTTTTTGTCTCCCCCACCAAAAGGTACTCACTCTAACATATTCAATATATGATTTAAATATGCCTATTAAATATGATTTTTTTAATTAATTAATTTATTTGTTTTTATTTTTGGCTGTGTTGGGTCTTCGTTGCTGCGCGCGGGCTTTCTCTAGTTGCGATGAGCAGGGGCTACTCTTCGTTGCGGTGCACGGGCTTCTCATTGCGGTGGCTTCTCTTGTTGTGGAGCACAGGCTCTAGGCACGTGGGCTTAGTAGTTGTGGCACGCAGGCTCAGTAGTTGTGGCGCACGGGCTTAGGTGCTCCGTGGCATGTGGGATCTTCCCGGGCCAGGGATTGAACCCGTGTCCCCTGCATTGGCAGGCGGATTCTTAACCACTCCACCACCAGGGAAGCCCGTTTTTAATTTTCACAATGGACTTGTGCTGTATTTCTGTTTTTTCCTTTTTTTATCCAACACCATGTTTTTAGGCTCTATCTATGTTGCTGTGTTAAAATCTGGTTTGTTGTCTCTAGCTCCTGCATGTAAAGTTTTATAACTCCCTTTTCTCTCTTCATACTATATCATTAAATTTTTCCTTGTCATCAGAGAGTCTCATGAGAATGCCATTTGAAATAAACACATAACAGTTGTGCTCCAGGAGGAGCCTTTTCAAACATTCTCACCTGCCCAGCAGCATAGGTGCAGACATAGGGGAACTGACCAGATAACTTACTGACGGCTGGATTTGGAATGTTGTGATTCTAGCCACTTACTTTAGATGTGCAGTTTGGATGTTTCCCTTCCCCGAATCACCATATTTGGCAAATATGCTGTTGGCAACAAGTTATAATAACACCTGGCACTATCTGTTCAGCCTTTCTTCTCACAGGCTCCAAGCCCTACCGGATATTATCTTAGTTTTGAGGCAGGCTGTAAGGCAGGGCGTGGTAAGGAGTCTTTTCCCTGCTTCCCAGATAGAGAAACAAGGCCCACAGGACTCAGTGATAACACAGCCACCCAGGGACCCTGTCCGCTCCTCCCAGCTGAGCTCTGTGCTCTGGTTTGAAGGTGCTGCTATTTCCCCGCTGTGCAAGACCGGGAGGGACTTTTCTGTCAGACTCAAGGGAGCTGGTAACTGAAGTGAGCAGAGATGGAGGCGAGAGCATACATGCCAGTTTGGGTGTGCCTGGGGGAGAGGCTCACAGTAACCTCAGTGAGACACCTTTTCCTCCATCGAATCAGATTTCTGGACTTATTGGGTGCTTTTGCCTTAAGCTGCCCATCTGTCAGTAACCCTTTATCTGCTGATCTTTGTGCTAAGTGCAGAGAACCACAAAAGACGTGCCTTTGGGACATGCCCCTCATGATGAATGTGGCACAGTCCCTGCCCTTGGGGAACTGTAGTCCAAAGCGAAACATGGTCCCTGCTCTCAGAGAGCTCTAGTCTGATGGAAGCAGGACAGACACATGAGAACGGCATAAACATACCTGTTCATTAATCAGTTGATACACGTATAAAGATTACTACAGTGTGTCCTAAAATAATCAGGTGATTGGAAACTAGTTGAGTTCTTTAAGGTATGAGAGTGTTTTCATATGAATAACTCAGAACTCCTTAGTGCCTATGACTGACTAACTCTCCCCTTGTGCGATGTGAATTCTTTTGTGAGGGTGGTCTGAGCAAGATGGTCCAAACAAGTGTGCGTTGTCGGGGGGACCTTGTCTTACCAAGTCACAAACATAGTAACTTCACCTTCCCTTCCCTCCTCTGGCTGCAGGTGGACACCTATCTAGATGAAGATGTCGAGAGCTTGAGGAGGACCGTGCAGGACTTGCTTGTCAAGCTGCAGGAGGCTGAGCGGCAGCACCAGTCAGACCGTGTGGATTTTGAGGTGAGATTTGGGATCTGGGGAGAAGGTGCCCTAAGGGTTGGGCCACTGGATACAGGTGCAGATGAAGTCTTCCTGGCTGGAGTGCCATCAACTGGAAAGGCTAGGCTCTGCGGCCTGGAGCACTTCCTGTCTGCTTTGCCCTTTCCTGGATATTTATAGTTTTTGTTGTCTAAGGCTAGCTCTTGAGTCTCTGCTCTACTGGAGCAGAGTGGTGATGCTGGTCTGGGAGAGCAGGTACTTCAGAAGTCCTTTCTATAAGGACTGCTGGGCTCTAGGTACCATGCAGGCAAGGACTGTTGCTGTCCAGTTCACCACTGCATCCCCAGTGTCTGGGACAACACTTGGCATCAGGTGGGTGCCTCTTAAGTGTGGACAGGGTGAGTGGATGAATTGGTGTGGCCTTAGGAAGAACTGTGCCCATGGAGTCAGGGGACTTTAGATCAAGACTTGGCTTTACAACACAGAGCTCTGTGATCTTTTTTTTTTGAAATTGAAGTATAGTTGATTTACAATGTTTTTAGGTGTACAGCAAAGTGATTCAGTTATATACACATATATATATTCTTTTTCAGATTCTTTTCCATTATAGGTTATTTCAAGGTATTGAATATAGTTCCCTGGGCTATACAGTAGGTCCTTGCTGTTTATCTACAGTATATATAGTAGTAGTATCGGTTAATCCCAAATTCTCAATTTATCCCTACTCCTGCCCAGAGCTCTGTGATCTTGAGTGAGTATCTCAATTATTGTTATGAAAGTAATACTAGGTTATTGTAGAAGATTAAAAAAAATACAAAAATCTCTATATAGAGAAAGCCCCCCACTTTTAAAAGTATGTGACGTCTTCCATGCTTTCCAGACAATTCTTTGGGTATAAGATGAGGTACACTGGGCAAACAGAGCAGTTTTCCTAGCTGCTCTGTATGAGAGTAACCTTCTGTTATCTGGTATTGTTCACCCACACGTAAAGTACTTTTTAGGTCAGAAATATGTAATCATAGGATTCTGCCCTGCCCAGGCTTGCCAGGGTCTGGTGGAAAGAGGAATCCGAGCCTGAACTCTTCTGTTTTATGGACTAAGAGAGAGAATTTTTTTTTTAGGCCACACCACGCGGCTTGCGGGACCTTAGTTCCCTGACCAGGGATCGAACCCGGGCCCCCGGCAGTGGAGGCGTGGAGTCCTAACCACTGGACCGCCAGGGAATTCCCTAAGAGAGGGAATTTTGAGAGGTGTATTGAGGGTGAGGACGAAGGGCAGTGAGAGTGATCAACTGCCTCAAGAGTAGTCGAAGTCTTACCTGAGTGAGTAGTTTAACCTCCCTAACCATCAGTTTCAACTTCTGTACAAAGGGGTCATGAAATATACCTCACAGGTTTGATGTATGGATTGAGTGAGGTAATATATGTAAGTATATTTATTATTCAAAAGGGTTTTAGAAATAAAAAATATCCTATATTTTTCTTAGTGATCCATTTAACACATGGGTTTTCTTATCCTAAATAATTTGGGCTTAGGGTAATACTAAGATTAGTTTGTCTCAGAACAGAGTAGCTGTGCAGTAAAGGAGTTTGTTGTATCTATTTCAGATTCCACAATTTGTATAATTAGGTTGACAATGAATTGGTTCAATGACCAGCTGTTCCTTACCTTATTGGAGTAGAACAGGAGGAAGGGGAGGTCGAGGCTGTAGCACTGACCAGACTGTGAATTTTAGAAAGAAATTTCTACATTGAGAGACACTGTGAAGTACTGGTTGGTTTTGGCAGCATACGGGGGGCTCTGCTGGCCCTGGGTTTCAAAGCTTGAGCAAAAGTGTCCTGAGGAAAAGCCCAAGGCTAGAAGACCCCTGACAGCTGTTAACCACACGCCCATGGCTTCTTACAGGAGGCTGCCCTTTAACCCCAAGGCATGCAGCACCCACCTACGATAGGAGATGCTCCTTGGGTTTCTCCCACTGTTGGGGTAGGTCACCACACCCTCTTATGATTAAGAGGTTCCCTTAGGGCAGAGCTGGGTGGAGCTATGGGACTGATGTGGCAGAGGAGTGTGTTTTTTTCCTTTGTGATCCTACAGCTGGGTGTGAGGATCATCTGTGGCCCGTTAATGCTGTATTCCGAGCACACATCAACCTGGGTGCAATGTTTGTGTACAGAAATGAGAGGCCTTATTTTTTTTTTTGTGGTATGCAGGCCTCTCACTGTTGTGACCCCTCCCGTTGCAGAGCACAGGCTCCGGATGCGCAGGCTCAGCGGCCATGGCTCACGGGCCCAGCCACTACGCGGCATGTGGGATCTTCCCGGACCGGGGCACGAACCCGCGTCCCCTGCATCGGCAGGCGGACTCTCCACCACTGCGCCACCAGGGAAGCCCGAGAGGCCTTATTTTTACATTCCCGCTCATGGGGCTGGCCTGTTCCAGGCTAATATGAGACATTTGAAGGCTTTTCTCTGTCTCTTCTGGTGAATTAGACTTTCTGGTCTCCTTTTCTGAATATGCGGGGTAGGAAGGGCAAGGTTGTCAGTTACCATGAGGAAAACCTCATGGTTTCCCGTTCTACTGGCTCCTGGCCGTTAGGAGGGATTTGCCGTGAGTTTGCTCTGGACAGAGCTGTGTGCAGCATGGACACATCCCATCACACATCATCCTGTGCTTTGCTTTCTCCTCCTTGATTCTGACTTGGGAGGTGCCAGACAGTCTGGTTGCTGGTGTTCTGTTTCACCAGGTCTGGTTAGGCTTTCCGGAGGCTACTTGGATTCTTTTTTAGTAACTGACTGGGGAGTCAATATGGGGTATCTGGGAAGCATTGAAATGGATGACGAGGTAACCGGGTTCTGTCATTCTTTGGCTGTGTAACCTTGACTAGGTCAGTTGATCTTTAGTTGTGAAAGGAGAGGGTTGGACTAGATGACCATCAGTTCCATTCATGATGTTATGGAGCGGTGTTGTGCTGAGCTCTGGAAAGGTAACAGTGCCCAAGGTCTCCGCCATCATGAAGTTGATGGTCTCCTGGGGGGTGCACACAAGTGACCGGACAAAATCTGCTCAGTGCTATAAGAGGGAAGGGCTGTGTCTTCTGTGAACACACAAGGAAGGACTCCTTACCCGAGCTCAGAGCTCCCTAGAAGAAGGGGTGTCTAAGCTGAGGCCTGAAGGATGACTGGAGTTGGCAAAATGCACGTGGGAGGAAAGGAGGCAAGTTCTTACTTTTTCACTACAAGTGCTGCTTCTCTCCTTTCCAAATTGGCTTATCATCCTTGACAAAGAGCGAATGCTTCCTGGTGCTAGTAGCCCTTCCGGGTGCCATTTTGGCCTTTCCGGTATTGCTGGAAGTGAGGACGAGGAAGAGTGGGAGACAGAAGGAAGGACATGGAGATCTCCTCCCCTGGATTTTTTTGTGTTTGCATGAGGAGGAAAGCTGAAACACTGGGTTAAGCTTGGGTGGCACTGGAGGGCTGGTGGGGATTGTTGACAAAGTCATCCATCTGGAAACCAGTGCTTGTGGGTTCCAGGTGTCACTCTAAAGTAGAGCTTGATCAACTCTGTGACAATTAACCCTGCAAGTGGAGTTAATCTGCTAGTCTCCTGAGTGGTCCTGGAACAGTGAGTGGGAGACAGTGGTGTGCCCATCAGGGTTGCCTCCCTCCTCCCATCACTGCACCCAGATTCCTGTTTTTTTTGTTTTAATACTTATTTATTTATTTGGCTGTGCTGGGTCTTAGTTGCGGCGTGTGGGATTTTTAGCTGTGGCATGTGGGATCTTTAGTTGCGGCATATGAACGCTTAGTTGCAGCATGTGGGATCTAGTTCCCTGACCAGGGATTGAACCCGGGCCCCCTGCATTGAGGACACGGAGTCTTAGCCACTGGACCACCAGGGCAGTCCCCCTCCGGGTTTTTTTTTCCTAAGGTTTTTATCCATGTTTGTCCCTCTGCCTGCTTAACGCATCCCCATCCTGTGTCACAGGTCACACTCAATCGGTACCAGAGAGAAGCAGAACAGAATCAGGTGGCCCTTCAGAGAGCAGAGGACAGAGTGGAACAGAAGGAGGCGGAAGTCGGGGAGCTGCAGAGATGCTTTCTGGGAATGGAGATGGTAACTGTTGGACTCTTGCTCTTCAGCACTCAGACTCCTGGGCCGGAAGGCGCCTGGGGATTGACTGAGGTGGTCGCAGGGACTGTCCTTCTCTGAGCAGCTCCAGAAAATCACATTTCATAGCTTCCTTTGGCAAATACCTTCGAGGACCTTTCAGCCCTTAAGGAATGGGAAGGTCTTTCTCTGTCTAACTTAGCCCTTGACAACTAGAGTTGAACCCATTTCCATTTCGGGCGGGTTCTTGGATAGCTGCCCTTTGGCCTTTGAAGATGGTTCTTCAGGAGCCACTCAGCCTGGTTTCTTGGGGACTGGTAGCCATAGTTGGCAGGGGGGCCTGGATAATGCAGGGCCGGACTCTCCCTCTGGGCAGCTGGGTGAGGCTGAGAAGTTTCTATGTGCTGGGGTGGGAAGGGTTATCCCGGACAGGGGAGAGTGCCCCATCAAACCAGCTTGGGCTGCTGCTCTTTGGCAGCTGTCCCAGGCCCAGCAGGGGCTGACTGCCAGCCCTAGCGCCCATCTCACCCCAAATGCAGGAACTGTCGCCATCTCCTCATCTTAGATTTTCTTCCCTTTGGCCCATCCAGGAGCATCAGGCCTTACTGGCGAAGGTCAGGGAAAGGGAGACAGCTCTGGAGGAACTTCGGAGCAAGAAGGTTGACTGCCAAGCAGAACAAGAAAAGTAAGGACTCTGGTTCACTGTGAGGTTGGGGTGCAGAGAAGGGAGGGCACAGACCTGGGGAGGAAGCTGGTGCTGATGTCAGATTTTCCAGCTCTGACTCACCATGTGTCTGCTCAGTGTGGGGCCCTGCCCAGGGAGACACTGTTGGGGAGGCTGCCATCTCCAAGGAGCTCATTTTCCAGGGAGTGGAAAGAAAGGGCTTCTACAGTTTTAGAGCCAGGGTCAAGCAGGAGCTGGTAAAGTGTCTGCCGTTGTGGCACATCATTCCTTGGTTGTCATACTGGATGTGGAAGTGGTGTTATTACACCACAGCTTACTCCCCCCCTAAACAAAAACCAACTGTAAACTATCTGAGGGTAAAATTGAATACTTTCCTCACAAGTTGTGCTGATGAAAATAAAATGAGCAGCTTCGTGGAGAGCTACTGAACTTCTTTCATCTGAACCATCTCAGAAACTGAGACCCACCTGTCAGCAGTGGCATCTAGGGGATCTCTGAGATCCTTTCTACTCCAGGCTTAGAGGATTTTGCGAATTCCCTCTGATCAGAGGGGATCAGAGGCCCCAGACCAATGAAACCTACAGGGCAAAGATTGAGCCATTCTTGGACCTTCACAAATTTAGAAATTTTTTACGCTGTTGGCAAGTAATATAGATCTCAGATGGTAAATCAAATTTTTTTAAAATAAATTTATTTATTTTTGGCTGCATTGGGTCTTCATTGCTGCACGTGGGCTTTCTCTAGTTGCAGCGAGCGGGGGCTACTCGTCATTGCAGTGCGTGGGCTTCTCATTGCGGTGGCTTCTCTTGTGGCGGAGCATGGTCTCCAGTTATGGCGGGCGGGCTCAGTAGTTGCGGCTCACAGGCTCTAGAGCGCAGGCTCAGTAGTTGTGGTGCACAGGCTTAGTTGCTCCGCGGCATGTGGGATCTTCCTGGACCAGGAATCGAACCTGTGTTCCCTGCATTGGCACGTGGATTCTTAACCACTGCGCCACCAGGGAAGTCCCGGTAAATCAAATTTAACGTTAGTATATTGGTCTGGACTTCATTGTATAAGTTGAACCTTTCTAAGTTCAACAGACATTACCTGAAGGGCCTTCTAAGGAATTCCAAGATGAACCGACACAATCCTTGCCTTCTTGGACCCCTCAGTCTTCTGGGGGGTCCTTTTCTCTCCTTTGGGAGATCCTTGATCTAGGCCTGCCTGACATGAAAAATGCAGACATCTTATTGTAGCCTTCTTTCAGACTTCACAGCAGAATTGCTTGATTTTTTAAAAAAATTTTTATATACATTTATTTATTTATTTTTGGCTGCACTGGGTCTTCGTTGCTGTGCGCGGGCTTTCTCTAGTTGCGGCGAGAGGGGGCTACTCTTCATTGCGGCGCACGGGCTTCTCATTGTGGTGGCTTCTCTAGTTGCGGAGCATGGACTCTAGGCGCACGGGCTTTATTAGTTGAGGCACGGGGGCTCAGTAGTTGAGGCTCAAGGGCTCTAGAGTGCAAGCTCAGTAGTTGTGGTGCACGGGCTCAGTAGTTGTGGCGCACAGGCTTAGTTGCTCCATGGCATGTGGGATTGTCCCGGACCAGGGCTCGAACCCGTGTCCCCTGCATTGGCAGGTGGATTCTTAACCACTGCGCCACCAGGGAAGCCCCAGAATTGCTTTAAATTACTCAGCACTCCCTCCTCAATGGTGGAGGTGCTCATGGGCAGGAGACTGAGTGGAAGGAGCAGGAGAAATACAAAAGACCAGATAATCCAAAACTGAGACTTGGGGATGGCAAATGACAGCTATGCATCATAAATGCTGATTTTTTAAATAAAAGAAGGCTGAGTAATGGGGCACTGCAGAGCTGAGGGTGACAACTTAGAATGTTTGAAGCTTAGGAAGGATGAGTTTGGAGGCTCAGATTGCAGTGTCCCCCACGCCGAGCACTGCCCATCTTCTAGCAGTGGGCGCTTGTCTGTTTCCTCAGGCAGACCCAGAGGGTAATGGGTACCAGCAATTCTTCAGCGCTCTGAACTCCTGGACTCCCCAGCCGCCTGACCTTTGGAGATCTTGGCCCAGTTTGCTTAGAAGAGGCAAAGGAAGCAGCAGTGGCTGGGAATCAGGAGACTTAGAAATGGACTTGTGTGAAGAGGCTTTAAGGGTCCTCAAATCTTATCTCCCTCCTGATATAAAATCCCTGCCAAAGCTTGAAGGTCTAGGGTATCATAATCCCAGCTTGTACTTGAATCTTTCCAGGAAGGAGGAGTTCATTACACACGAGGCAGTCCACTTTCTGACAACTTTAATACTGAAAAAGTCTTTCCTGTGTTAATATAAGAACTCCTTCCTTGAAACATCTACCTATTGACTCTAGTTTTATCCGTAGAACTATCCGGAATGACTTATCCTTTCTAACCTTTCTGAGCCTCAGTCCCCTTATTTGGACTAGATGATCTCTAGTGATGCTTCTGATGTGTTGTTCTAAGGTGTCCCACCACCTCCTCCTTATAGCAGACCACTGGGGAATCAGGCAGAGGGAATCATGCCTGATCGAAAGCCCCTGAGCCCAAGGCCCTTACTGTGACTGGGTGGAGAAAGCATCTTTTCCCCTTGTCTCAGCCTTGTGGTCTTAATCCCCAGAGCTGCTAACCTGGAAAAGGAAGTGGCTGGGTTGCGGCAGAAGATCCACCACTTGGATGACATGCTTAAGAGCCAGCAGCGGAAAGTCCGGCAGATGATAGAGCAGGTAAGCAGGGTTAGATCTTACCCTGCTCTGGGTTACCCCCTCTGGAAGTTTCCACATTGTCTAGCCCTGTTTTCCTGTCAAGTCTACACCTTTATTGATTTATTCGCTTGGGTATCTTGGCTTATATTCATTAAGTGTCCCGTAAAACATTTATGGCAACCGATTATTAGGTTAGGGTGATTGGGATTTGCTTTTCTCCCATCTTTCCCCTACTTGTTCGGTTATTTGCCTTGTGCGTTCCCATGGGAGAAGAAGGACGAGGTTATTCTTGCCCACATGTTGAAGAGTGCTGGTAAATGAGTAATTAAGTCCCAGTAAACTCACTTATCTGTGTGTAGATTTTCAGCCTTTGCCCCTCATGCACATTTTCTGCCTTCCCTTGCCTGAGCTAGGGTAGCACACTCAGAACATGCCATTTTGTAGAATCGTTTTGAGAATTTAAGATACCCTAATTGGGAGGGCATAGTTGCTGCATGTCAGCTCCATGAGGGCTAGGATTTTTCTGTCTTGTTCACTGCTGTTGCCCATTCTCTAGAACAGGGCCTGTCATAGGGTAAGCACTCAGTAAATATCTCTTGAACCAATACATAATTTGTCTTTCCCAAAGTCAAATGGAAGGGGTTTTGAATCATCCATTACTTTGTATTATCAGGGTGGTGTTCCCCTCAAACCCCTGCCCCCACACCTGGGGTAATCAAGAGTTTAACACTCACTGAAACAAGGCTTTTATAGAAAAGCTAAGCCAGCCACGTGAGAGGTGCAAAACTCTGCCCTTTGTCTCTGCTGGCTCCCCCGCCCCGGCAGCGGGGCGAAGTGCGATGAGTATGTAATGAGTCATTTCAGAACAAGCTTCAGTGTCTGCCATAACTTTGCAGCTCCAGAATTCAAAAGCTGTGATACAGTCAAAGGACACTGCCATCCAGGAGCTCAAGGAGAAGATCGCCTACCTGGAAGCCGAGGTGTGTGTTCTGGGCAGCCCTGGGAAGGGAGCAGACTCTTGAAGAAAAAACTGGACATAGGGAGGGGGAGATTCTGGAGGGGGTCTCGATCCTGTCTAGCTGCTGCTCGGAAGTGAGTAGCTGGGGTGGTTGGATGATCTTCAGTGCCGCCGAGTGAACATTTTCTAAGACTCTTCAGGGAGTTGCAAACAATGGTAAGACCTGTCCCCACTCTGAAAGGATATATCCTCATGGTGCAAGCCCTGTGCCACATAGCAGCATGGAGGCCAGCCCTTCATTCTGACTATATGGGCTTGGCAGAGGAGCTGACAGTGGAGCTGAGCTTTGAAGGAGGACGCATTCTACGGGTGGAGTCTTCTCCTTGGCTAAGACGATGGGCTCGATTAGCTAATGAGTTCTTGGTCTGATTTCTCCCATACCTCAGGGCCCCTCCTGTCCATTGACTGACTACCTGAGATTGCTTTGCAGCCATTGTGTGAGAGTCCCAGCTAGTGGGGGAGATAAAAAGAAATGGGAGACAGGGTTGTTTATCTCCAGGGAGATTGCAGTCTAGATTTATAGATAAAATACATTTAAAAAATACCTAAGAATACTTTATAGAAAAGCATATGGACAAACATAAGTAAATATCTCAGCAGACTATAGGAAATTATATGCAGGAAATGTATAGAGAGGATTTACAGGAGAGGATCAGTGCTGCACAGTTATTGAGAGAACGCGCCTTCAGGGAAGGAGGCTGGAGTAAGTAAGTACTGGAGGGAGAGGGCATCCTGGTGGCACACACGGTAGGGGTTGGGGTGACAGCAGCGCACAGAGCTGGAGACCAGAATGAGCTGGTTAAATGTGGCACGGGGCAAACCAGAGGAAGCCCAATTCTGATCTCATAATGTGTGTTACAGAATTTAGAGATGCACGACCGGATGGAACACCTGATAGAGAAACAGATCACCCATGGCAACTTCAGCACCCAGAACCGGACCAAGACTGAGAACCTGGGCAGGTGAGTGGGCATGAATGGAGTGGGCCCCAGGTAGGAAGTGAAGGAAAGAGGGACAGAGCCGTGGGAAGGAGACCTTTAGTGCCAAGGCCAGGATGAGGCTCTTCTAAATCCAGCTTCCTTCTCTCAGTCTCGAATCTGACCCATTCTCCACCTGAGCCACTTTCTAACCAGCTTAGAGTAGAGCCTGATACCAGAACCCCAAAGAGGCCCGTGAACAGTGCTAGAGGCGCCTGAAGCCCCTAAAGTCGTATGCAAAAATTGTGAATGTATAGTAAGGGCATATTTCCAGGGAGAGGGCCTTTTGTTTCCAAGAGATTCACAAAAAGGTCCAAGACTGAAAAAAAAATCAAGAATCACAGCCATACCCACTCCTAAGGTGTTCAGCTGCACCTTCTCTTTTCCCCACCCCTGCCACCAGACAAAAGTACCAGTCCCCTAACCTCTTAGCACTGACAATGACTATTTCAAGGCATGAGAACCGAGATCAGCGGGCCCTGCAGGATAGAATCCAGAGGCAAACTGGAGGGGCGGCTCTGTGAAGGGTGGGCAACAACAGGGCACTCAGCGTTTCCGACTTTCTTTTCAGCGTTAGGATCACCAAGACCCCCAGCCCAAAGCCCATGCCTCTCATCCGAGTGATGGAAACATGAGCTGAAGGAGACAAGATGCTGCTGTTGCTGGTGCCTCTGGCCTGGGGAGCAGCCCACCACCCCTGGAGGCTGCCGGCCCTGACTTTGACTTCCCGACTGCTCCCTTCATGGTTCCGAACGCCAGTCCTCTACGCTGGGCGGACGGGGGATGAGCTCCCCCTCTGGACACTGCAGCCTCTGGAGGCCGGCGATATCCTGCCTACAGGACCCAGGGCAGTAGGCTTATTCCCATAGTTACTATTTTTCTCTGTAGCAGAGCCTCCCTTCTGTTGTAGACTGGAGTTTGTAGCCGGGGCCGGTTATTCTGCCCCAGAAGCCAGGCCCTCCGCAGGTCAGGAGAGGTGACAAGATCTACCTCAGCCCTAGAGGCTGGAGGCACAGATGTCAGCAGTGATTGGAGAGTGGCCCCGGGGCATGAAGTTCCTTCCTTAAACACAGCTCAGTTCTTAGCAACAAACTGTTTGTTTTTCTAATTGCTCCACCCTCAGCCCATGCTGACCTGGGCCTCCTGCAGACAGACAATGGGGCTACCTGTCATGGCCTGTGAACCTCAACTTTGACTGGACGGCCTTGTCTTTTGGGAAGGGGGAATGTCCTTCAGGGAGTAGCTCATAGCAGAAAGGTTCTGTGAGGCCACGGACAGTTACGGGCGACTTCTGTCTGTTGTGAGGACTCCCAGAATCTCTTAGGGTTTCCCCCTAAGTTGCGGAGCAAGATACACCTCATTCTTCTCGACTCAGAGCCTAAAAACTGTTTTCACTGGGTTACATCAGTCTCAGCGAAGAAACTCTCATGGTATTTACTTGGCTAAGTTATTGGTGTTTTTGCTTACAACTGATTAAATACCAAGAGTTCAGAGTTCTGCAGCCTTCTCTTGCGGTGTTTGGATTTGCTCTGACAGAGGGAAAAGAGTGTTCCCAGTGGACTTGTCGATTTCAGAATGATGTCATAGTCTTTTTCTCTCTTTCCTGCTGCTTTTCCCTTCCTCCTCCAAACCTCAGGAAGGCAAGTATTGATATATTCGCCCTGAAGCATCTGGGTCTGAGTGTCTGTTGTTTGGGGGAAGAGAGCAATCAGGAGGGATTGAATTCTTCCCTTAACCCCTCTGCACCCCTCTGCTCCACAGTCAGTTTGTTACCCTGGCTCTGAGTGAACCTGCCACTCATCGAGTTTCTTTAGGGCTCTTCCTGCAGCCTTAAGGAGGAGATAAGCGTCAGAATGTGGTACCGTAGGACACAGAAAAATGAGAAATAAAAATTAAGTCTTTAAGTTCTACTTGGCTCAAAACCAGAAGCCTTAAGTCTGTGGTTTCTGTGCATCAGGTCTGAGCTCCCATGCTGGCTTTGTCCATCGTGTTCTGGTGTTCTGGTGTTCTTCTCGCCATTCCCATTTGTGAAACGAGGGGGCTGGACCAGATAATCTCCATGAGCCCTTCCAGTTCTGATATTCTTTCCTGTGGCATGTTCTTTGTGGGGTGAATTTAATAAATTATGTTAATGTGTCTCTTTGAGCTCCTGGCCTGGTTTCTTTTCACTTTTCAGGGAGGATGAAAGAGCATAATTTTAGTGCCTCTTGCAGGTGGGCACCCTGCTGTCCACATCTGGGAGGTATGGAGACATCCCCAACACGATGATGTGGGGACTTTGTGGCATTCAGAGGAGTTAGCCTGTCTCTGTTAAACAGCTCAGCTCCATAGTCTGAGTCTGCATGGCAGGAGGTAGCCCCTAACTTGAGCTCTGACCCTGTCTGGGGTGGTGGCCTTGTGGGATCCCTAAGGTTGGCCACTGCGTGTCTTCCTCAGTTGGAAAAGATCTGCTGACAGACAGAGGTCCTGTGATTACTTAGAGATTTACCAATCAGCACTGGAGGGAGACGACTAACTCCATGTGATTCGCAGAAATGAAAAGTACTCTGGAAATGCTGACTGCAGCTGTTTGAGGCTTTAGTTTTTGGCTATCTCTAGGCATCATTCAGTTAATCCACTGATCATCTTTTTCTTTCTGCCAAAAAATGTAGTTGACTGCAGGGCCCAACGGGGACATAGCTAAATTTACACGAATCTTCCCTGTACCAAAGAAACTAGAAATGGAACCCCTGTCATCCCTGGCTGCATGTCCTCTCTAGTCCCCTTTCTCCTTCAATCAAAAGAATGTAAATTTTTCTCTTGTGACTTTTCTTCCCCTGTCTGCTTCTCAGCTAATTCACATCCAGGCTTCAGGATGCACTGGATACCTCCTTCCATTCCAGACCTGGGTTTGTCTTCTGACAGCCTGGGTTCTCTTCCTTCTCTGGAAGTCTTGCTTGGCCTGGGTGTATCTAGACTGTGCTTGTTCTCCGAATATTAAGAGGGTGGAAGCAGGGTGCGGTTACCTGAGGTGCCAAGGCGACTGACTTGCGTGGCTGGAAGGAGACAGGAGCGAGTGAGCCACCGCACAGGAGAGGGAGGCTCTGGGCTGGGTCTCAAGGACGCGGTTGGATGAGCAGAGCTTCCATCTGGAGATAATGAGGTGGTCTGGAAACGTTCTGGAGATTAGAACTAGAGCTCTAATGGCAGTTCCCTGGAGGTCCAGTGGTTAGGACTCTGCGCTTTCACTGCCTCAGGCCCGGGTTTGATCCCTGGTCAGGGAACTAAGAGCCCACAAGCCACGTGGCACGGCCGGAAAAAAAAAAGAACTAGAGCTCTAAGAGATTCCTGGGACCAAAAAGTGCCCCTGGTGTATATTTCCCCGAGTTTAGTTGTACCACTGCTGAAAGGAACAGGGGCTAAGAAGGGTCTATGGGAAGAAAAAGTAGCTGAGGGAAAGGTAGTTTATATCCTGGCAACTTTTCCATTAGAGATGGAGAATAGCCCAGGGCCTGAGAAAGGGCGTGGCGAGAAGCTGCTCCTGACTTCAGCGGCCTGTTTATTGCCTGAGTTATGTCATTTGTAAGCCAACTCCTCTGTGCTCCTTGAATATGTCGCAGAGGGAAGATTGAGTCTGACTCCCTGGGACCTTTGCCATGACTGCCTGTTTATTTGAGCTGGGTGTTGAGAGCTGCCCGGACACGCAGCCGTCATCAGCAGGCTGCTATAAACCCGGAGCATCACCCCAACATGGGAAAAGCTTGCAGAAGCACTCCTTGCCTCTGTCCTCCCACCTCTTCATTTGTCCCCTCCCTGAGTAGAAAAAAATCCTGACAGGGACATGGTATTTCAACCAAATGGTACATTGGACCTCTTTTCTTTTTTCAGTTTTTAATTTTATTTTATTTTTTACTTTTTTGAAAAAATATCTTTATTGGAGTATAATTGCTTTACAATGTTGTGTTAGTTTCTGCTGTACAACAAAGCGAATCAGCTATAGGTATACATATATCTCCCTATCCCCTCCCTCTTGTGTCTCCCTCCCACCCTCCCTATCCCACCCTCTAGGTTTTCACAAAGCATCGAGCTGATCTCCCTGTGCTATGCAGCAGCTTCCCGCTAGCCATCCATTTTACATTTGGTAGTGTATATATGTCAGTGCTACTCTCTCACTTCCTCTTTTTTAAAACTAAGTATCTAAAGCCAAAAATTGATTGGCTTATTTTCAACTCTATTTAAAAAAATTTTGTATTATGAAATGTTCCAAGATGTACTCTGTAAAGATGATTTGACATGACATGGCTTAAAGCAACTTAATTTGACTGAGGAGGGTAATATCCCTTGGGGTAGAAAAGCAAATTTCTGTCTTTAATCAGCTCTTCAATGTGTGTTGCTGTTTTTTGTTGGGCCTCTGCTAATCCCGTGGGCTCCCTCATTCCTCATTGCCAAGCGTTGCGGAGCTTGGGCCTGAGTTTTGTTCAGGCTCTGACCCAACAGCAGATGTTAGCCTAGGGCCCTTGGCCTCTTTTCCATGCTTCGATTTAGGACTCTCACTTCGCAAGGAGAAAGTTTCCTATCTTCCCTGTCCCAGTTCTAAGCCCCATGACCTTGAAACTCAAAGTTGGAGACCTAAATATTCTCTAGCCCCTCTTTCTCCAAGGAAAATCCTTATCTAACCTGAGGCTAAAGGAGATGTGTTTTTAAAAGGTGAGGAATTTCTAACTCTGTGTGCTCTGTGGGTGGGCAGTGAGACCTACTTTGAACTCTAAAATGTGTGTGGCCTTTCTTCTGGAATCTCTCTTCCTCTGGAGCCCTCTGGGACATGGGATTGAGGGTAGATGGTGGTAGCTTAATTAATTTCCTGACCAGGTATTGGTCGCCAAGTCTGAGACCACAGGATCTCACAAGCTGAGGGGAAGGAAGTCATTTGTCCTCTTGACTTAATCTGTCAATTCAGGGGGGTATTCTAGGCCAAACTCGCATACGTCTGCAGGAGTTTGAGGACACTTATATCTGTTTTATATCTATTTCTATGTGTTTGCGTTTGAACTGGCCTGCTATGTAAAACATATGATTGTGGGGGAAAATTGGAAAAACACTGATGTTTAGGGAAAACTCAGTTTTTCACCTGTATGTCTCCTTTACTGCATACACAGAACACTTCACTTCTGGTCACCAAGTATGTGGGGGTTTTTCCCCCTATAACAGGCAATTCTCTGCAACACCAGCTGGGTGTCCTACAATTTAACTCAATTCTGACACCATCTACCTGGAGATAAGGTTAAGGGCTCAGTCTCAAGAGACTGTCCCTCCCCAACCTCAGATGCCAACTGCAAGTAGCAGGTCCCTAGCTGGACTTTTGTCTGACTTGCCTGCAAACCAGAGGTTCCCACAACCCCCTCCTTGGGTTCGATTAATTTGCTAGAGAGGCTCACAGAACTCAGGGAAACACCTACTTACCTTTACCAGCTTATTAAAGGATATAATAAAGGATGCAGATGAACAGCCAGATGAAGAGATCCATAGGGCAAGGCCTGGGAGGGTCCCGAGTGCAGGAGGTTCAGTCTCGGTGAAGTTGGAGTGCATCGCCTTCCCAGTATAAGGATGTGCTCACCCACCTGGAAGCTCTCCGAACCCCATACTGTTGGTATTTTATGGAGTCTTCCTCATGCAGGCATGATTAATCGTGAACTTCATTTCTAGTCCCTCTCCCCTCTCTGGGTAAGTGGGGGACAGGGCTGAGAATTCCAAGCTTCTAATCATGGTTTGGTCTTTCTGGTGACCAACCCCCATCCAGGAGCCCGGCCGGAGTCCCCTCATTAGAATAAAAGATGATCCTAGTGCATTTATCACTTAGGAATTGACAAGGGTGTTAGGAACCCTGTGCCAGGAACCCAGGGCACAGACCAATACATATGTTTTCTGTGATCTCACAACTAGGCTGTAGATCTGTCTCCTTGGATATATTGTAATCTCAGGGTCAGGAGGACCAAAATTGACTTCCTTTGAAACTACCTTCCCTTTTCAATTCTCATACTTCCTCTTAGTAGAGAGAATCACTTTCTTCAGTGATTTAGAGCCATCTTTTTTTTTTTTTTTTTTTTTTTTTTTAGAGCCATCTTTGACTCTTTGCATTTCTTTATTCCTTATATCTAGTTTGTCAATATGTCCTGATGTTTCCTCTTTTGAGATATCTCCCAGACTTGCCCCTTCCCATGTTCGCAGCCTCATCTTAGCCCATCTCTTTAAGCCTGGATTACCACAGAAGCCAGTCCTCACTGGTACCCCACCTCTAGCCTAACCTGCCCCAAATCCACCCACCTCACCACTGTCATTTGAATTACTCCCAGATACATTTTCATCCTATCAGCGGGGTTATTTAGCCAGGACAAAAGAAGGCTGATGGAAACATGATAGCAGTCTCCAAGAGATGAAAATCTGTCCTGTAGAAGGAGGTGCAGTTTCACTCCACCTAGCTCCAGAGGGGAGAACTCAGACTTGTGGGTGGTACCTGCAGGGAGATGGCTAAGAAACAAAAGGACAGTTAGAGTGTCAGCTGGACTGTCTTGACGAGTTAGCAAGTTTCCCTACATATGCCAGTAATATCCCAGTTAGAAAACAATCTGAAATAACAAATACAAAATACCTAGAAATAAACTTTATTTGAAATGTCAGTAATCTATGTGAAGAAAATGACCACATTTTGTTGAAAAATATGGGAAACTTAATGAAGAAAAACTTTCCTGGATGGCAAAGTTTCAAATCGTAAAGATGTCAATTCTTCCTTAATTCATTTTTAGGCTTCGTGTACTTACAGTGAAAATTCCAAGAGTCCTTTTAGAATTAGATATAATTATTTTAAAAATTCATCTGGAAAAATAAACAAGGGAGATGGCAAAGAAAATTTTGAAGACAGACCTTAATTGGAGGATTATTAGCCTTGGTGGATAGTGAAATATTACATAGCTAGGCAGAAATAGACTCAATTTTATATAAGCATTAAAAAAAGGATAAAAGAAGCATTGCAACTCAATGCGGGAAAAGGCGTTTGAACAGTTGGTTAAGAATTTAGAAAATAGGGCTTCCCTGGTGGCACAGTGGTTGAGAGTCCGCCTGCCAATGCAGGGGACACGGGTTCGTGCCCCGGTCCGGGAAGATCCCACATGCCGCGGAGCGGCTAGGTCCTTGAGCCATGGCCGCTGAGCCTGCGCGTCCGGAGCCTGTGCTCCGCAGCGGGAGAGCCCACAGCAGTGAGAGGCCCGCGTACAGCAAAAAAAAAAAAGAATTTAGAAAATAAAAGAAAAAAGAATTCTAACCTTAAACAGTACACCTGAATAAATTCTAGGTAAATGAAAGAAATTAAATACTACAATTTAACTGTAGAAAAACTAGAAGAAAATACAAATGAATATCAACTCTGAGAGGAGATCCATTTAGAATTTTAGTATTAAAGGTCATGAAGGTATACGTCAATTATATCCCAATAAAAAATAAAAATAAAGATCATGAAGGAAAATATTTTAGTTCATAAAAATGTAAACTTTCTAAATTGAAGAACTAAAGAAGGCCAAAAAATGGGGAATTATTAGTGGCAAATATGATGAAGAGGCAACATTTTTGTTGATAAGCTCATATTGATAAAAGTACTAAGATCCTTCTAGATCACTGGTCAGGATAAGAATGGATAGTTCAGGGCTTCCCTGGTGGCGCAGTGGTTGGGAGTGCACCTGCCGATGCAGGGGACGCGGGTTCGTGCCCCGGTCCCCTGGGAGGATCTGGGAGGATCCTGCATGCCACGGAGTGGCTGGGCCCGTGGGCCATGGCCACTGGGCCTGCGCGTCCGGAGCCTGTGCTCCGCAACGGGAGAGGCCACAACAGTGAGAGGCCCGCGTACTGCAAAAAAAAAAAAAAAGAATGGATAGTTCATACAAGAGTTCATATTCTTTTTTCTGCACATGTTTATTAGGCTCCTACTCTGTGCCTTGGACTGAGGATTCAGGTGGGTTTACGACAGTGAGCAAGACAAGCTCAGTCCTGCCATTGGAGCCCTTATGTTAGGTGGGATAATGTGGGTTGCAAATCAGAGAAAATGCAGCTCCAATTGGCTTAAGCAATAATGGATCAGTCTGACTGGCTCAGGTGACTAAAAAGTCCAGAGATGCTTTAGGCTCACGTGAGCCTTCATAGAATAATTTGAGGTTTCACCAAAGACCCAGTTTTGTTCCATGTCTTCTCTGCACAAGAGATCTGTGCTTCTTATAATAGCGTAAAATGGGAAACATGTGTCCAACAAAAGAGAAATGGATAGGTACATGCAGATGCATTCACTACAAATGGCCTTTATGAAGACTATGTCACATCAGGGAACTGTGCTTAGAATGTTAAGTGAAACAAAGTAGGACACAAAATTTTATGGACACTTATTACAGCTTAGCAAAAGAAAAAAAAATATTTCTAAAAAAAAGGCTAGAAATAAATACACCTAACTGCTAACCATGTTAGTGTTAAGGCAGGATTTATTTTTCTGTTGGTTTTTGTTACCTTTATCCTTCATTTTCCAAATTTTCTACAGTGTTCACTCTTCCCTCTCCAGCAGGGTTGTGTTCCCACACTGCCTTCTGTTCATGCCAGGATCATTCCTCTCTTTGTACCTTTGCTAGTGTTATTTCCTTCGCCTGGAATGCCTTCCTCTTTTGCCCTATTAATCCATCAAATATTTATTGATAATTGATACAGGCGTATAGTGCAGCTTGTGGAATGTAATGTACATGAAAACACTTTGTAAACTGCTTTACAGATGTTAGTTGTTATTGTTAGGAGAAAAAAAAAAAGATGAGGAGGATAAGGAAGAGAAAAAACTATTATTTGTACAAAAATGTGCCAGGTGCTAGGGGAGGCCAGGATGGAAAAATATAGAACAGGGTTGCAGTCCTCCAGAAGTTTAGAATCTTGTCAGGTGAGTAGAGGAAAAAAATACCACCATGTGGAATAGAAATCGATAGAAATGAAATGAATAGAAATAGATAATGGAACATGTGAAATGCGAATGTGAGAGAGGCAGACAGTGATATAAGAGGAAACAGAGGAGGGTGGGGAGGATGTGGAGCTAGAACCAGGCCCTGAGGGATTTGGGCAGGTAGGTTCAAAGAGAAAGGACATAAAGAAAGCTTGCGTTGGGAAAAAATGTGGCATGGGGTGGGGTGGGGGGATGAGCCCAGCTGAAGATCCTGCTGGAAAGTGGTAGGAGGTTAGGGGGAGGGGGAGATAAGTAGGGTGGGCCTTGCCACAGGTCTCTGCTGGAGTTTTTAAAAACTAGTATGGAAGTCCCAGGTGGATGGTGGGCAGGGTTCTTCCTTGCCTGTCTTGTTCGATACTGAATATCTTAGTACATAGAAAAGTGGTGCCTGGAACACAGTAGATGCTCAATAAATATTAGTTGAAGGGAAGTTGGAATGAATGAATCATAGGAGTGACATCATAAAATAGGAAGGCTAATCCGAAAGAGGTGGATGACATGGACTGAAAAGGTAAAGGCTGACAGCAAAGAGACAAGTTAATAGATTGTTAGGGTACTTCCAGGCAGGAAATAATGAGGGACTGAATTGGGATTATGGCTGCTGGACTTGAAAGTACAGGACTGGTGTGAGAGTCATTTGGAAAGAACCGATAGGCCTTGGTGACTAACCAACCAGATCTACAGAGATGGAGAGAAAAGAATTAGAGCTAACATCAAAGAAAGTTAATCATGCTTCAAGACTTGGCCTGAGTTCCTCTTCCAGGAAGTCTTCCCAGAATTCTCAAGCCTGTGCTGTGTGTTCCCTTTCTGAAATCAATTAACATAAATAATCTGTATCACCCTGTATTAGGATGTAATAGTTATGACATTATAATTCAGACTTTGCATATGTTTGTTTCCCCAACTAGATTGCAAGCTTTGAAAGGTCAGGGAAATATCTAATCCCCACAGTGCCTGGCCCTGGTACTGCCACAAAGTCCTCACTGATTTAGAAGAAACTTGTATTCGCCTCTGTGCTGAAGAGGGCACTTACCTCTGTTTCTTGTTTTGAATTGTTTTCATCTTCTCTCTTAATTGGTCCCAGGTAGTATGGAAGAGACCAATCTGGAGTATTAGTATCCTCCCCATGTAAGAGTCGAATGCCAACTATTAGCATTGTTTTCAGCAATAAAGAATTTTATTTATTCCTTCATTCATTTGTCAGTCATTCAACAGTAGGGAAATAATGTAGCATAGAGCTTAAGAGTCCATGAGCTTTGGATCTTGCTTCTAATCTTAGATCTGTCATTCACTGGGCCATGCCGGTTTGGAAAAGTTATTTAATCTCTCTCAGTTTTAATTTCCTCATCTATAAAATCAAGATAATAATGTCTACCTAATAAGAACATTTACTGAGTGCTTACTGCCATTTACTTCCCATTTTACAGATGAGGAAATTGAGACACAGAGAAAGGATGCACAGGTAGGAAGTGTGGAACCAGGAGTCAGTCATAGAAAATCTTGTCCCAGACTCCTTGTGAAATGGGAGGGAAGCGGGCAGGGCACAGCCTTTGAAAGAACAACATAGCCCGAGGACATGACATAAACTGATTTGAACCAAATGGGCCCAAGATGGCAGACAAGTTGACTTCCACTAGACCTTGAGCCTCAGTATATGCTCACTGTAACACATCAGCAAGCTAAATTACACAGCCATAGGCACCATGACAGTTCCAAGGCTGACCATAAGGATCAAAAAGTGGGCGGTGGGCGCTTCCCTGGTGGCGCAGTGGTTAAGAGTCCGCCTGCCGATGCAGGGGACACGGGTTCGTGCCCCGGTCCGGGAAGATCCCACATGCCGTGGAGCGGCTGGGCCCGTAAGCCATGGCCGCTGAGCCTGCGCGTCCGGAGCCTGTGCTCCGCAACGGGAGAGGCCACAACAGTGAGAGGCCTGCGTACCGGGAAAAAAAAAAAAAAAAATAGTGGGCGGTGGCCCAATTCCTGGAAATCCCCGCCCCTTCCTGAAATAGCTGGAATACTCCTCCCATTCATTAGCCTATGAAATTACCCACCCTGATAAAAACTGACAAACCCATACCCTGGTGCCTTTCTCACTTTCTGAGGTGGCCCACACTCTGTGGAGTGTGTTTCTCTCTAAGTAAGTCCACTTCTTACCTATCACTTTGTCTCTCACTGAATTCTTTCTGGGATGAGACATCAAGAACCTGAGCTTCATTAAGTCCTGTGATCTCAGTTGGAAGACTGGAGGTTTTGGCCGTGTTCGAGTCCTGGCCGCATGGGTTTGAGTCCCAGTCAGGGTTTTGGCCGGGTTCGAGTCCCTGTACGTGGGTTCAAGTTCCAATCTGAGGTGCATGGTTTCACTTGTGCTTAATGGTGTGCTCTATAACTTCACAGGTGTGGCGATCGTCAATATAAAACCATATCTAAATATCATATGTAATGTGTCTGGCAGTGTCAGCACTGAATATGCTAATTATTGTTAATAAATCTTTTTGAGCATCTAATATGTCAGTGGTATAGGGTTGGGCTTTGGGGATATTAAGAGGAAAAGACTCTGCCCTCAAGTTACTCCGAGTCTTAATAACCAGATATTTGTGTGCCAGATATTTGTGTCCCAAGAGGCAAACAGACAATCATAAACTATCAGTGCTGGGGCTTCCCTGGTGGCGCAGTGGTTGAGAATCCGCCTGCTGATGCAGGGGACACGGGTTCGTGCCCTGGACCAGGAAGATCCCACGTGCCGCGGAGCAGCTGGGCCCGTGAGCCATGCCCGCTGGGCCTGAGCGTCCAGAGCCTGTGCTCCTTAACGGAAGAGGCCACAGCAGTGAGAGGCCCGTGTACCACAAAAAAAAAAAAAAAAAAAAAAAAAACTATCAGTGCTAAAGCAAACTTTAGAAAACATCCAACCCAACTCCCTCATTTTCCAGAGGAGAAAACTGAGGCCCAAAAGTGGGAGTGTGGTATGAGTAACTAAAGGTTGAAGCTTGGACAAAAATCCTGATCTCCTACAATGGAGTGGTGTGTCCTTGGCATAAGAAAGTGTTCAAAAAAGGCAGAGAGATGGTCCTTATCCAAGACCTGTGTGCAATTACAAAGCGGCTTTCCTTGGGAAGCAGAAAATGGGAGAAGTGGTCACTGACGGATGGAGGGAAGCCCACCAGATCCGCCCGGCTCAGCTGTCTCAGCTGGTCTGCAACTTTTTAGCATTCTCTGTTTTCCTAAATTTCAACTGGCCATTTGCTTTTGCTTTCCTGTCTTCTCATGAGGGTGGGTGTTCCATTCCTGCTCACTTCTCTAACCAGGGTGTGTCCTTAGCTAAATGACCATATCTCTCTTATCCTCAGGCTCCTTCTCCACCAAAAAACAACCACCACCACCACCAAAAAAAGGGGGTTTGGCCAAGGTTCCTTCCAGTTCTAAAATCACACGGGTCCTGGGACTTCCCTGGCGGTCCAGTGGGTAAGACTCTGTGCTTCCAATGCAGGGGGCATGGGTTTGATCCCTGGTCGGGGGAACTAAGATCCCACATGCTGGCGCTGGGGGGTGGAGGGGGGCACAGCAATGTTTCAGAGCACGTTTCGTCAGCCAGTGAACCTGAAAACAAGAGGAGTTTCTTTGTTTGCCAAGCGGCGGTGCTTGCCACAAGAGGGCAGCAGGGCCTTGAGCACCTGGGCAGGTGCCTACTGTGGGCCCCACAGGAAGACAAGCAGGCTCTCTCCTCTGACCGTGCCTAGGCCCCCGGAGTTTTCCTGTTGTAAATCCCAAACTCACTTATTTAGCGAAGGGCAGCCAGCCAGATTGGAGTGAGACAAGGGAGCAGTTTTGCAAATTAAGTCTAGCACCAGAAAGATGAAAGACCAGGCCTAAAAAGAAATTGGATTCTAGAAAAGTAAATACTTTATGAAAAATTGAAAACGTATCCCTGCCCTAGTTTAAGTTGCCTACGGCTCACATCATCGGAGGCAGAGCTTCGAGAAGAGCTGGGAGTATATTACAGACCAGTAAACATTTTAGTAGGCTGAAAGGTTTAAAGCTCATTTGGAAGGCTTGTGTGTTAGACCAGCATTTCTCAGAGTTCCTTGAGAAATTTCAGTTCATTTTGCTCATGTTTAATAAGCTCTTAAGAAAGAATTCGTTCTGGAAGT
This sequence comes from Stenella coeruleoalba, assembly GCF_951394435.1. NCBI lineage: Eukaryota > Metazoa > Chordata > Mammalia > Artiodactyla > Delphinidae > Stenella > Stenella coeruleoalba. Next base: position 108,817,243 of record NC_137169.1, read on the forward strand.
TTCCAGAAAGCTCAGCCAAACCAACACTAAATTAATTAATTAATTTATTAAGGAGAGGATGAAAATTATCTTGTGTTTACTGAATGAAGAGCACCGGCCTGGGCTCCTGAAGGGTCTGAAAGGATGGAGAGGAAGCTCAGTGAGGGTGCAAAGGAGGGCTGGGTGCTGCCTTGGCTTATCCTCTTCAGAGTTCCACTCAGCAATAATCACATTTGAGGTCATCACAACAGCCCAAAGATTCCACATGGCCTGCCCTAGGGCCTTTCAAGTATATAAAAGAACTTTGTTCCTTGAGAAGACAGTTCCCCTTAGATTATAATCTTGCAAAATACCTAGAACACCCACAGAACAGGATCTATAAGGACATGAGCTTTATATAGGAAGATAACATTGCTCATTCACCAGCAAAAGAGCTAGAGCTCTGTTTTTGTCCCCCTCTCCCAGGGCCAAGGAGGGGTCATGGTTGGGATTAAGCTGCCCACTGCCTTACTCAACCAGCCTCATTTCTGAGCCTCTGCTACCTTGCCAGTTGTTTCCAAAACAGAAGGACTTGCCTTTCCTCACCTCTCTGCCTTTGCATATGCTATTCCCTCTGCCTGGAAATCTTTTCCCTGCCTTATCTTTCCAGCAAGCTTGTACTCATTCTTCCAAACCCCACTCAATGATACTGGTGAAATCTTCCATGACTCCCCAGAGAATCCCCAGACAGCTAATTATCCTTCATCTGTGCTCCCAGAGCAGCTGGTATAAAACATCACATTGTACAGTAATTGTTTGTTTTCATGTCTGCGTCTCCCCTCAGACCTGAGAATTCCTAAAGGACAGGGGCTGATGGTTTATCCCTGTATCCTCAGTCCTATATTGCCTGGCACACTGCGCATACTCAGTCAATGCTGGCTGAATGGAAATGGATTCTCTTTCCTGTAACTAGCAGGGTGTTTTGCAAGGTGACTGACCAGGATCACTGAACAAAAGACAGTCATTCCTGAAGGGAGCCCTGGGGCACTTGCCTAGTATCAGGAGCTAAATACCTATAACTGATTGCTAACATTCAATTGCATTGGAGGGCACACATCGCTCAAAACTCGATGGAGGCCATTTGTCTAGAATCCATTTTATTTACAGCAGAAGATTATGTGTAAGGAGACACCTTCTGATGGTGTGACTAAGCTCTGGGACATGAATTTAAGGGAGTGGTGAGTGTTCCATGTTGAAGGTCTTTATAATCTATGATATGTTTTGGAAAAGACTGTCCAGAGTGAGTAGGTTAAATATGAGTAGATGATGGGACTTCCCTGGCGGTCCAATGCTTAGGACCCTGTGCTTCCACTGCAGGGGGCATGGGTTCGATCCCTGGTAGGGGGAACTAAGATCCCGCATGCTGCATGGCACAGCCAAAAACCAAAAAAAAAAAACAAACAAAAAAACCCCAAATAAATATGAATAGAAGACCTCTGCTTTCAAGTTTATGTAATAGAATGGCTCAGCTCTGGGCTCTGGACCTGGGGGCAGGGGCTTTGGTAGCTGCAGCGGGAATGACCTGGTCCTCTATGAATGGGTGTTTGGTTTGGATACCTAGCTGCCATTTCTCTACACAGCAGCTTTGCCTCATTTACAGACCTCTGAGGAATCAGTAAATATTAGTACATATGTGTTGTCAGTAAATAGAGTTTGCAAGAGCTGCCAACACCTCCCGATGCTTTGTGCTTGTGCTTCTCTCTGGCTCCGAGTCTTCCTCTCTGCCTTCTTGTCCCAAAGCCTCTGGGCAAGGATGTGGGGAGAGACAGCTGTGTTGAAAAGGACCAGAAGACAAAGGAAGGAAGGGGAAGGTAACCTTCAAGGGGAAAGTAAATGGGTATCGTAGTTGATTCCATTCCGGGCAGAGGATTCCCTTGCAGGGCATTTTTCGGAGACGGAATTTCTTGATCTGCGCCTCACTCAAAATAACAATGAATATGAGGAAAGAGGAGAGAATGGCACATGATCTGGACAGAAGTGATAGCTGAGGCTGGGAAATGATTACCACCCACAAATCAAAATAGGTAAAAGTTCAACATTATGGTTATTAGAACCATGAATTTATATTGTACATTTTTCAAGTTTAGCACCATTTCTTTGCTCTATGTCTTAAATAACCTCACTATTTTATTAATTTTTTTGTGTGTCATAGAATATACACAACATAGAACTTACCATTTTAACCCTTGTTAAGTGCACCTTTCCGTGGCATTAAGTACAGTCACATTGTTGTGCGACCGTCACCGCCATCCGCCTCCAGAACTTCTTCACCTTCCCCGACTGAAACTCTATACCCGTTAAACACTAACTCCCCAGTTTCTCCCCCATTAAGCCCCTGGAAACTACCATTCTTTCAGTCTGCATGAATTTGACTATTCTAGGAACCTCACTGTTTTGTAATTAGACTATTTTCATGAGAGTGTCCTGCAAAATCTTATTTCTAAAAGTATCTCTTCATATAGATGAAGTAGGTATCATCATGCCTAGTTTGTAGTTGGAGAAACCAAGCTGAAGAGAAGTTCAGTGCATCAGATACAAGTGGCTGCTTCTCCAAATCTATTCTGCCCTGTTCCCTTTCCCTCTCACCCTTCTTTCTTTCAGCAAGTCCCAAATTTTGTTGGTATTCACAGGCAAACTATGCACACAGGGAAGGGGCTACTCTTAGCCCCAGGAGTATGTCTTGATGCATTTGAGTCAATCACTGTAATTTCAGTTCCTTTGACAATGATTGGTATAGGGGATTAGTAGGTGATACACTTTTGGCCTATGAGACATGAGAGAAAGCTGATGCAAGGATTCTAAAAAGGGTTTCTTTGCTTTGACAAATACACACTTCCTATTTTCTGCTTCTCAGTATGGTGGCCACATGTGTGAGTGATGCCTGGAGCTCAGCAGTCATTTTGTCACCATGAGAAGAGTTAGCCACATCACCCAGATAATACACTGAAGATGGCAGAGGGGCAGATGGAAAGAATCTGGATCCTTTATCATGTGAATGACCTTCTGAATTAACCAACTCTGGAACTCCCCACTTTTAGTCTTGCTATTTATGCAAGATCATAAATTTCCTTATTATTTAAACCACTTTTGCATTTTCTGTACTTGCAGCCAAAAGCATACTATTGATAAATGACTTGTTAAGGATTAAAGCTAAACAGGAACCAATGCAGAGGACCCAAGTCTCACATGCTTTTCCACTGGATGATGCTATTGACTCAGCATTGGTCTTTTTGTTATGAGCTAGCCCAACCTATTGTATTATTTCTGAACTGTTGGCTCTGGGAAGCAATTTCTAGGAAAAGGGACCCCTGGAAAATTGAGTTTGATTTTGAGAAAAGAAAGGGGAGGGGAGACGTTGGAGAAAATGAAGAGAGGCACAAATAACAGGGCGACAATTGCCTAGGGAGTTGCAACTGGAAGGATGGTAAAAAATGATATTTGGGAATAGCTCTGTGAAACATGCCAGTCAGGTGTGGTGAGACGGAATGGGTGAAAAAAGCCAGCCAGTATGGCTGTAAGAGCCAGGGAGCTTTTCTCTCCGATGGGAAACCCAGCAAATCTCAGAGAGTTGTTGTGTGACAAAGTAGAAGACAAGGGCATCATATGAAGATGACCAGGTAAAGGGCTTTGAAATACTGCAACTACAGAATACTGATAGGAAACTAACATAATTATAATTACACACGAAGCTGACATCAACGCTCATTTACATTAAACCTGTGGCAGATTGTACTAGCTATTCCTCAGAGCCTACACAGCAAACTTTCTTTTAGACATGTGAGCTGGGCATGTGATCCTGGTTTGGACAATCACAGTTCTTCATTCTCCAGGCAACTTCAATCAGTCCAGGTGGTAGGCACATGACTCAAGGAATGGCAAAAGTCCTTCCCTAGGAAATTAGATACAGACACTGCGAAAAACAAGGTGTTTTTTGCTCATAGACAAAGAGAAACAGAGATGAGCAAAAATGAAAGTCAGAAGAAAAAGAGGGAGATGACCTTGAGTTCTCTGTGTCAGACCTTAAGGCCTAGGTTCCTATAGCATTTGCTCTAAATCTATGAGCTATCCCAGTGTGGCAGATTATGTTTTCCAGAAATGGCCACCATGATATATCCCATCCCATATATTCTAATTACACTGCAACATCGATACTCCTTCCATGGAGTGGTGGTGTCTATATCCCCTCCCCTTGCACCTGGACAGAACTTTATGACCACTTGGACCACAAAAGTATGGTGGAAGTGCTGCTATATGACTTCTGACACAGAGTCATAAAAACGCCATACACTATCGCTTTATTCTCTTGGGACATCTGATTTTGGAAACCAGGCACCATGCTTGAAGAAGCCGATAGCCACATGAAGAGACCATGTATAGGAGTCATGCCAACAGCCCTAGATGAGGTCCCAGCAGACAGCCAGCCTCAACCACCAGAAATGAGACATTTCCAGATGAACCCAGCCATCGAGTCACCCCTAGCCTTTGTCTTCCCAAGTGAGGCTCCAGGCATCAAGCAGGGGCAGAGACAAGTCATCCCTATGTATCCTATCTGAATTCCTGACCCACAGAGTCCAAGAGAATAATAAATCGATGGTTTTAAACCACTAAGCTTTGGGATGGTTTGTTACACAGCTACAATTAAGGAAATACCCGGTGTCCTCCTTAGCTATGTGAACAAATAAATTCTCTTTTTTGCTTAAGCTAATTTGAATTGACTTTGTCACTTGCAACTAAAGGAATCTTGACTCATAAACCCTCTAGTCTCTAGGTCTTATCCACTCTAGCAAATCAGTTAATTCAGTTTACCAAAAAAGTGATTTTTCATGTGGTCTTCACAGAAAAAAGTACAGAAAGGTAGTGAAAATGAAAGAAGAGTCAGAATTAGTGCAAAGGCCTAAAAAAAAGAGCCCTCTTTTTGTTTTCTTCAACTCACGACTCCCTGGGAAATGGCATGCCTTATTTCCTCATTCACGCCATTTAATTTTTCTGCTTAGGGTTGGGTGCTGGCCACTGATCTGCTGAGTGACTTTTTTCTTTTTTTTTTTGGTGGTATGCGGGCCTCTCACTGCTGTGGCCTCTCCCGTTGCGGAGCGCAGGCTCCAGATGCGCAGGCTCAGCGGCCATGGTTCACGGGCCCAGCCGCTCCGCGGCATGTGGGATCTTCGCAGACCGAGGCACGAACCCGTGTCCCCTGCATCGGCAGGTGGACTCTCAACCACTGCGCCACCAGGGAAGCCCTGCTGAATGACTTTTGAAAATCATAGTACCTTGCTGGATCTACTTCCTTTTTCAAAGGGTGATAGTGGAGGGAGCTATTCCTTTACCAGCAAAATGAGGGAATAGGGCTAGATGTGATATTAATTAGTATTTTTTTATTGGATTATAATTGTTCTACAATGTTGTGTTAGTTTCTGCTGTACAACAAAGTGAATCAGCCTATGTGTATACATATATCCTCTCCCTCCTGAGCCTCCCTCCCTATTAGTACTCTTAATAATAGCTCTGTGCTAAGTATTAATATTATGTTAGGTGTTTCCCACATATTCTCATTTGGTCCCCACCATGTCCCTATGCAGCAGGTATTATTAGCCACTTTATGGTCCTTTCCTGGACTAACATTCTATCAACCTTTGTTGAGCTCCTTCTCTTGTGCCTCTCACTCTGATACATTCTGAGGGCATGACAAGTCACATGTAACAAGTTCCTTGTTTTCAAGAAGCTTATGTTCAGATTGGAAAGGTAAAGCTAAACTAAGTATTAAATTGATCTAAACTGAGTAGCACTGACCATAGTTGCAACAGGAGTTATATTCGTTATCTATTGTCCTGTAACAGATTACCACAAATTTAGCAGCTTAAAACAATACACATTTATTATCTCACAACTTTTGTGGTCCAGGAGTCAGGGTTCAGCTTAGCTGGGTCCTCTGCAGGGTCTCACAAGCCTGCAGTCAAGGCACTGGCTGGGCTATGTTCCCTAGTGGAGCCAAGAATCCTCCTCCAAGCTCACGAGGTTGTTGGCAGAATTTCTTGCAGGCTTAGGACTGAGGGCCCTATTTTCTCGCTGTCCACTCAGGGCAACTCTCAGTTCCTAGAGGCTCCTGCAGTTCCCTGTCATGGGCCTTCTTCACCAGCAGTTCACAACATGGCAGCGTTCTTCTTTAGGGCCAGCAAGAGACTCTCACCCCAGTCAGCTAAGAAGGAATGTTATATAATGTACCTGTAACCATGGGAGTGACACATCATCATCTTCACTATATTCTATTGTCTAGAAGCAAGTCACGGGTCCTGCCCACACTCAAGGGGAGGGTATTACAAAAGCGTGTGACTCACTGAAGGGGAGATGGGGTCACTGGAAGGTGTATTTGTTGCAGGGATTTAAAAAAGAGCGAGGGGACTTCCCTGGTGGTGCAGTGGTTAAGAATCCGCCTGACAATGCAGGGGACACGTGTTCGATCACTGGTCCGGGAAGATCCCACATGCCGTGGAGCAACTAAGCCCGTGCACCACAACTACTGAGCCTGTGCTCTAGAGCCCGCAAGCCACAACTACTGAGCCTGCGTGCCACAATTACTGAAGCCTGTGCACCTAGAGCCTCTGCTCTGTAACAAGAGAAGCCACCGCAATAAGAAGGCTGCACACCACAAAGAAGAGTCGCTCACCGCAACTAGAGAAAGCCCGTGCGCAGCAACGAAGACTCAACGCAGTCAAAAAAAAAAAAAAGAGTGCTTAGAATAGTGTTTGGCACATAGTTACGTTGAGAGAGACAGTCCTTCATGGGTCTTTCATGCTTCTACCCATCTTCCTGGGTATGACAAGAATGCAAAGCCCTGACCGCTTTTTACCAGGGTCATTTCTCAGGGTTATGTTTACAGTTAGCAGCTGTGAGTATTGAAGTAAGCTCTCCCTCCAGGACAAACAACAGGTTTGCTTACTGCTTCCTACAAAACAGCGGGTTCCCCAGCTGTGGTGTAAGCCCACCAAGTGCACAGCATTCATCTGAGCCCTTCATGTCATCCCTGTGGCACTTGGCGGGGCAAGAGGAATTGATACAAAGGGGCTGAAGCTCAAGTGGCTCCCTATGTTGCGAGTAAAAGTCCTTTGTCGCTGACCCAGGAATTCTGTGTCTTTTATCAGCATCCATGATACAGTAACAGACTAATTTATTAGCCTGCCAGTAGAGTAAAATCAAATACCAGACTTGAGCAGTTAAGTGCTTAAGTAAGCTATTTTTCATTATTTTTGCTCTTGCTCTTCTTACTTGCCTTTGCCAGGCATTCTGCACAATATCTGCAAGTTTGTGTTCGGGTAGGTAGCCAAAAAACATCAATTGCTGCCATATGCAAAGAACTCTACTGTGTTGTTGGGGGAAACAAAATGAATTTGAAGTAACGGTAACTTCAAAATCACTGCTCAATACTGTATGTTGTCATTTATACGTGGAGTCTAAGAAATAAATCAAAGTAGTGAATATAACAAAAAAGAAACAGACTCTCAGTTACAGAAAACAAACTAGTTGTTACCAGTGGGGAGAGGGAAGGGGGGAGGAGCGTGATAAGGGTAGGGGATTAAGAGGTACAAACTACTGTGTATAAAATAAATAAGCTACAAGGATATATTGTGCAGCACAGGGAATATAGCCCATATTTTATAATAACTATAAATGGAGTATAATCTTTAAAAATTGTGAATCACTACGTTGTATACCTGAAACTTACATACTATTGTAAATCATCTATATTTCAATAAGAAAAAAAAATGGATATTTTAAAACTTAAAAAACAAAATCATTGCTCAATTGAAATTATTACTTGGACACTCTAATGTCCAGGTCTAAATCACTGAGACCATATAGTTTCCTCTACATATGCTTTTTTACATAGATGGGGCAAGTTTTTATGTAGTTGCAATATATGAAAAGAAAGTTGCACAGAAATAACTGGGCCTTGGTTCCTGTTACTTAACAGCTGGATGACTTTGGTTCAGTTTCCCAATACTGAAATAGAGAAGCGAATTCATGACCCAGTTGTCTCACAAGATTGTTGGGGTCATTCAATAAAATAATGTATATAGGGACTTCCCTGGTGGTCCAGTGGTTAAGACTCCCGCTTCCACTGAGGGGGTGGGGGTGGGGCGCCGATTCCATCCCTGGTCACGGAACTAAGATTCCGCCTGCGAGCCCGCGGGGACTGAAAAAAAAAAAGTATGTAGACACATAAGGTACTGAGCAAACGAGTTGTTATAATTTAAGACTATGCTGACACAAACATCAAATTGTCCTAATATTATTGTTTTTTAAAGATTATGAAATGAAAGAAAAATAAAATATCCTCCACGTCAGCAGATGAATCTGTCACCTCCACTCCAGGCTGGGTTACCTGCTCACCATCCAAAAGGACACTCGTAAGAAGAGCTTGAAAGGTGAACTACAACCCCCAGCAGGCTTTGCGCCCAAATTGCGTCACATAACCTCAGCTCCGGCCCGGGCCCAGCCCTCTCCCCGCCCCCACCATTCAGAAACTACAACTCCCAGGAGGCTTCACGGCGTCTAAACCGTCCTCTTTCCCCCCGCCCCCTGTCTCCCCTTTACCCGCGCCGGCAGCTCCGTGGCCGACTCGGGTCCCGCCGTCGGCGGAGCGGGCGCGCGCGCCGGGGGTCGCGCGGCTGCTGAGAAGGCCGAGCACGCGCGGAGGGAGTGGAGGCGTAGGGTGGTGGGAGTACGGCTTGCTCGCTCGCAAGATGGCGGATGAGGACGGGGAAGGGATTCACCCCTCAGCCCCTCACAGGAACGGAGGTGGCGGCGGCGGCGGCGGTGGGGGGTCTGGGCTCCACTGCGCCGGGAACGGCGGCGGGGGAGGCGGCGGCCCGCGGGTTGTGCGCATCGTCAAGTCCGAGTCCGGCTACGGCTTCAACGTGCGGGGCCAAGTGAGCGAGGGCGGGCAACTGCGGAGCATCAACGGGGAGCTGTACGCGCCGCTGCAGCATGTGAGCGCCGTGCTGCCCGGGGGGGCGGCCGACCGGGCCGGGGTGCGCAAGGGGGACCGCATTCTGGAGGTGTGAGTATCGGGGCTGCCCGCCGCCCCACCCCTTCCCCTCTGTCTGTCCCTGCATTTCCCCTCTACCCCTGTCACCCTCAGGCCGCACCTCCCCTCAACCCCCGAACCGGCCCCCCGCCCCTCCATGGAGGTTGGCCCTTTTACCTCCCCACACCCCGGGTTTCTGGGACCCCCGCACCCTCCCTGTAATCTCCAGTGTCCCAGCGCCCCTACTGCTTTTACCCCTGCCCCCATTGCTTTGGCTTCTTTTCTGCCCCCTTGCCTTCCCCTTTGGCTGCTGCTTTCTGCTCCTCGGTGCCCCTTGCTTTCCTCTTGTTGAACCTTTTTCTGCTTCTGACTGACAACATCTCCTTTTCTGACCCAGCCACTGTGTGTCCTCCCCAAGTTCTCATCTTGAGCATCATAGTTTCTTGTTCTCCACCACTCCTTTTAGCCCCCGTGGACCGTCCCTTCTGCCCTCTAAACCAAATAGGCAGGACCTTTGGTCGGCTCCTACTTTTCTTCCGGAAACATCATCCTTCCACGCTGCACTCCTTTTTCTTTCCTTAGTTACCCTCTCCTTAGGGTTAAGCACTCTCTCTATTTTTCTGTCCTACCGTGTGTCCCTTTCCTCCCCTCTTTTTTGTATTCATACTCTGAGAATACCTTCTTTTCTGACCCTTGCTTTTTTTTTTTTTTTTTTGATGGTGGTGTCGTCTTTGACACGATAGTTTCTCTTCACAGTAGTCCCCTTATCACACCAGTATTTTGAATCTAGCGTCTCCATCACCACATCCGTCTGAGAGCATCCCTGTTCTGGCCCCTGTCTTCACTTCTGCACCATACTCATATTTCTTTTTAGTCGGGTTTATGGTAGAGCTCTCCTTAGCTCCTACTTCCCCCCAACTACAGCCCCTTTTGGGTCTTTGACCTCCCCACTTTTTCAGGGCATGCCATTTTCATTCTGTCTTCTAGTCTGTTCTCTTGTGATATCATGCTTGACTTTATCCTATTGTTTCTCTCTGAGGTTGTTTTCCCTTCTTTCTCTTTTTTAGGCTCCTTCATGTTGAAACCCATCCTCTTTCCTTGCTGCAGTGCCTCCCGCTTCATATTCCTTCATCCTTACTTCCTCACCGAATACCTTAAAACTCTGGCAGGATGCTGCCCTGTCTTGCAGTTTCTTTGCAGACCTCCTCCTACTCCTTTAATCCAGGTGTTACATTTGTGTTTTTATACTTTGTATTAAGATTTGTATAGTGATTGCTGATTGACTGGTAGGTGGTGTATGCTCTCATTGTCTCCATTCTCCTCAGCAGTCTTCAATCCTATATCTCTCTCCTGCTTACTGACTCTTGTATATTCTTTTTTCACACTTTTGCCCTCTCTTTCAGTGCTAGGATTTGCCCTCATGAATCTTTCTCTCTCTTTTTTTGGCCGCTCCGCGCGGCTTGAGGGGTCTTAGTTCCTTCACCAGGGATTGAACCCAGGCCCACCACAGTGAAAGCGCAGAGTCCTAACCACTGGACCGCCAGGGAATTCCCTCTTTCTCATTATTATAAATGTTATTTTAACCATAATTTCCATAACCTTCAGTCTTTCTTCTAGTAGAACAGTAGGTTTATACAGTAGGTTTGATCAATGTTTCAAGGGGATGAGTATTTTGAAGGACCTATAGAGTAGACTATCCCTTCTTATTCAGCTTATGCCTCTTACCCTTATCCTTGACATTCTTACTCTATGGTATCCATTCATTCTGTTTCCTCTTACCTTCCACCTCAAGAAAGAGTAGTTCACCAAAGTAAGTGTTTGAAGCTATTATACATATCCTCTGTCCTTCCTGTAAATAGATGCGTTCTTTTTTCTGTTAATGTCCTATGACTTTTCTGGTACTCTGGCAATATATTCTTAATTTTTTGGGTGTCAGGGCATTCAGATGCAGAATGCAGTAGTGACCTTTTGCTTTGTACCTGGGTACCTAATTCTTTTCTTTCTAGATAACTCAAAATCTGTGGCTGATGTTTCCTTCTGATAGAAGCTCTTGGAATTGTCATTTTCCTTTCCCTTTGGAAGTTAACTTTGTATCCAGCTGTTTATTTTTAAATTTAAAACTGAAGTATTTATTTAAAATTATAAATTTATCATAAAGTTCTAAATCATTTACTCTTTACTGGAGTAGAGTACTGTGGTTTTTGCAGCAGAGTCCAGATATAAACTAGGTACTCTAAAGGAGACCTCAGATGATTCCCCAGACAGACAGAAGGACTTGCCTCAGGCCCAGGTTCCAGTCTAGGCCCCTTTCTTCTTCTAGAGAAAAGACATTACATTTTAGTGGTGATGAGTATACAACTTTCTCTCTTTTAGTGGGTGGGGCAAAAAGAGCACTCTTTGCTTAGAGAACCTTTTTCTGGAATGTTGTGATGATTGGACATCTACCTGGCATTGGTCTCACCTTCCAACTGTATTTTGATTTCCAAATTCTTTGAAGTTTCTCTGCTACTGTAGTGAAAATAGTAGTAGTTGTAACAGCCAAGATAGGTGGTAAATTGTTTGGGTCCTCAACTATACAGTTTCTTTCTCTGTCCTTCCCTTCTTCCAAAGTCTACATCTTCTCCTTAGGTTTTCAAGTGAGAGGAGGAAAACAGAGAGCAAACAGACATTATTCTTGAGGGATATCTGTATCTGCTACTTGTTTTGATCTTGGTTAGGTTGATGCTAATTTTCCTAAAGCATTCTTTAGGCAACACTTTTTTCTGTCTCTCACCCATGTTCCTTAAATTAACCTGTTGTCCCAGGTAAGCTTTGCATGTTGATGAAGTGCCAAGTAGGGTCAGAGTAGGCATAGGTAGATTATTATTGTGTAGATGTAGTTTGTATCGAGTTATAGGTGGATGTCTGGACCTTCTTAAACAGATCATTGTTGATTAAGACTTTTCCCGATTTTAGACACTTTCCTCCAATATGCAAATTATTGTATTCCAATTTTCATATATTGCAGTAGTTTGGACAACTGATAGAGGTTTGAAAGAACAGATGAGATTTGCGAGAATAGAAGCTTGGACAAAAAAGAGCATTTTTTCTGTGCATTTCTTTAAAGGCTGCTTACCAAGGCCTTGTCCTAACTGAATCTAGGAGAAGTCATTAAATTAAATTCAATATGGTTTGGTTTGTCCTTTCTCCCTTCAAAGCTGACTAGATTCTAACTGGTTAGGGAAAGAGTCATGTTGCAGGGCTTGGTGCTGGAGTATGAACAAGCCTTCTGGGCTCTGAATTTTACTGCAGATGGAAAGTTTTCTTGAATGGCAATGTTAGCCTTCACCTTGTAATTTTTCCAGTGTAACATATATTGAGTGTCTTCCCTTTGATGTATATACACTTGGAGACTAGTGAGTGAAGGATGCTTTCAACAAATAGAACCAAAATAAATATGTCTTTGCACTAATCATATAGCATGTGAAGAAATATTAGACTTCAGGTGATTTTCTTAAGGTTAAGATAGTTTCAAGGGCTCTTGATTGATTTCTTGAGAGATGCCCTTAGGAGGGTTTAAGTGTGCAGTGGATATGGATATTGTACTGTCTATTTTTGAGAGATTAGGTTTGTCTGTTGGCTAGTTTGTTTTGTCTCTTTGGTGTTTATGGTCTTCAGTAAGCATGGACCCTAAGGTTGACTTGTAAGCGTTCAATATCATGATATATTTATGCTAGGCAGAGAGTATATGCCTTACTTCTTTTTTAAAAAAATTAATTAATTTTATTTTTGGCAGCATTGGGTCTTTGTTGTTGCGTGCGGGCTTTCTCTGGTTGCGGCGAGTGGGGGCTACTCTACGTTGTGGTGTGCGGGCTTCTCATTGCGGTGGCTTCTCTTGTTGCGGAGCACGAGCTCTAGGTGCGTGGGCTTCAGTAGTTGTGGCTCGCAGGCTCTAGAACACAGGCTCAGTAGTTGTGGCTCATGGGCTTAGTTGCTCCGTGGCAAGTGGAATCTCCCCGGACCAGGGCTCGAACCCACGTCCCCTGCATTGGCAGGTGATTCTTAACCACTGCACCACCAGGGAAGTCCCACCTTACTTCTTGATAGCTACAAGATAATATAACTTTTCTGTATTAAAGTTAAACCATAAGAAAAAGATGTTTGTGGGTGTATATATATTTGTTTAGTGATAATTTATTTTAAAAACGTATAAATATGTCATGGGCATTCTTTTTTGTTTTTTTTAAATTTTATGTGAAAATTTGAAAATTGACTAAAAAGAGGTTGGGGCCACATGAAATATTTTTGAGTTAAAAAAGTACATTCTTAGGATCTGCTTTCTCAGTTGTAGCTGAATTCTATTTGGCTTAGATCTTCCAGGTAGGTTTTGTAAATGGTGTTTGAAATCATGGTTATTGATCAAAGGAAGTTTTTATGGCTGTGATCCTCAAGCTTTAGTGAACGTAAGAATCACTGGGTGTGCTTGTCAAAAGTATGGATTCTCAGGCTCACCCTTTAAAGGTTATGATTCAGTAGGTCTTGCACGGGGCCTAGAAATCTTTATTTTTTACTCCCTGGCCAGGTGTGGGTAATGCAGCCAACATACCCACCCCATACCTGGAGTGAAACTACAAGCCTTTAATTCTCAGTTCATTTTATTGTCATGATTATGTAGAGAGTCATTAGCTAAGACTATATGAACAAAGTGATTTATTAGGCTCTTGAAATCCCAGCCCTTAGGAAAATCAGCTCAGTAGATAGTGGACTAACTGTTGTATCTAATCATCTACACTTCATTTTTTGAATCTTGATAAGCTGTTGTAATAAAGGTGAGGGTTAAGAGGTAGAGCAAGTTAATAATAATTACTATATTACTTTGCAATTTGTATAGTGTTACAGTTTGCACAGTGTTTTTACATTTGATCTTCACAAGAGCCTTGTGAGATAGGGAAAATATAAGCTCCTTGGTGGCGGGGACTATGTCTATGCTGTTTCCGTAGCTAAATATCTAGCGGCACATAGAAAGTACTCTTCTATAAACGCTTGCTGAATGAATGTATGAGTATTATCCCTGTTTCATAAGAGAGGAAACTGGGTGTTGCACTAATGAATGTTAACCAGAATTAAACCCAGGTCTTTGGAAGCTAAATCCAGTGTATTTTCCATTTCTTTGTTTTCTCAGCTATTCTTGACTGTTAATAGTCAACTATTCTTGACTGAAGTCACTTAAAATTCTTAAAATTCAGTCGTATCCCTATGAAGTTGGATAGCAGTTGAACTTTGGTTCTATGATTTTGAAATGTAACCGTGTTATATCTTTATTTACCCTGTCTCTCTTATTGTTAAATTGGGTAGAAGACGGGGGACCAAAATAGGCATTCTTTGCCCTTATTTGTTGCTATCTTTATTGGTTATCAGTGAAGAGAGCATGACGATCGTAATTGCAACCCCAAGAAATACTTTTAATTCCATAGGTAGTGGAGGCGGCAAAATAATAAAACTAAATTTGAAAAGAGCATTATCTTCCCCACAGAAATGTCTTCTGCAACGTTGCTGTGACCAGGAAAAGATTTCTTGTTAGTAACGTGAAGATTTGTTTGGGTCATATAAGTTATGGTGAAGAACAGTTCTTTTTCCAGCCACTACTTCTCCAGTTTGTTTCAGGAGAGGGTTTATTACCACGCTCTAAAGGATAATTGTTTTTTTAGATAAATCCCGTTGGGAATAATTCTTATGATCTGGTAGACAAGCAAAGAGACTCAGTTGACAAGCAAACATTTATGATTTATGATCACTGCACGGTGCTTTGGGAGCATGATCTGTGGTAAGTTCATTGTTAGATGCTGACATTGCTGGCACAAAGGATATTGTAGTGGTTTAGGTTAGCGCCAGTTAGGGTCATTCTGTTCTTCTACTGTCAGCTATAGAGATGGTTTCTGTGCTTCACTTAGGCAGTCTAGTAAGAGCCAGTGTATGGGTGGTGCAATTCCAGGCCCACATTTGGAAAAAAAAATTTAGGCAGTTTAAAACCATTTTTAAAAAAATTGAAACTCATAGATTTTGTATTACACCCAGTTAAAAAAAAAAAACCACCTGAAACAAGTTTCACAAAACTGTGTTTACTAGTATCATGCACTCTGGTATTTTTTAGTCCGTCAGTATTTTGGGTTTTTTGTTTTGTTTTTTGAATGCTGATGGTGGCCCACTGCATTAATTTCATGACTCATTAGGTTGTAATCCACTGTTTAAAAACCAGTGATTTAGGGTATCAGTTTTATGATGTTGGCTAATAATCACCTCATGTTCAGCCTGGTACCACAATTAAGCACAAACTATGTGTAAAGTACTGTTAGGCTTGTATGAGTCACAGAGTCCCTGCATCCCTGCCCTTGGGAAACTTACACTGCAGTGGGGAAGGTGCATGTAAACAATTTACTGCATGTAAAGCAAAATGAAATAATGGAGATAAATGAAAAACACAATGGAGTTTAGAGGTAAGAAGAGTGAATATGCTTGAGAAGATTGGAAGATTGGTGGGTGGATGGGTCATAGAAGGCTTTTAAACTGTGATTGAAGGACAGGTATAATTTTAGTAGGCGGAAGAGGGGGAAAGATTTTATAGGCTGAAGTAACTGTGTGACCAAAGGGAGGATCTTAGGATAACAAGGAATCGAAAGTTGCTGTTTGTTTATAGACACCTGTGCTTCAGGTTAGATCAAATGGGGTTTTGATTGCCGTGCTAAAAAGTTTGGATTTTATTCTGTTTTTGAGGTCAGAATATCGTTATATGTGCATTAATACCCAGGACTCCCTGAGAATTTAGTTTTTATTTAATTATTTACCTGAAGAGGTTGAATAACATTTCCAAGGCCAAAGAGGAAAATCACTGTTAGAAGAATTTCAGAGCATCTACTCTCTTGGGCTGTTTTGTACTATATAAAGAAGGGAACTAAAGACAACTAAGCTCTAATGCCCAGAGCTGGGAGCAGCTGGTGAGGAGCTGGTTGCCTTTAATTTGTATATGTATTTTACTCACAGCACAGTTCAGCTTCTCAAATATCTGTTTCTCTTTCTCTTATGTTTTATATGACTGTACTTACTATTGTGTTTACAGTTGGTAAGTTTGATCCTATATGCCGCAGGTCCACTTGTGCTCTGCCCTACAGATGTTCTGTTTTAGCTGTACTCCTCTGATTTGAAGATGCCTCCTTTAATTTAAATCTTTTATTTTGGCAGACAGCATG
The DNA here is from genome assembly GCF_951394435.1 of Stenella coeruleoalba. Classification (NCBI taxonomy): domain Eukaryota; kingdom Metazoa; phylum Chordata; class Mammalia; order Artiodactyla; family Delphinidae; genus Stenella; species Stenella coeruleoalba. The sequence continues at coordinate 108,833,506 of NC_137169.1, forward strand.
TTGCTGGGAGTTGAGTGGGACGGAAGACAGACAGGGAACTTAATATGTATAGTACTAAGATTTATACCTGAAGTCTACATTCAAAATGAAAATTCTTACAAAGATCCTTCAAATAAGTTTGTTTATTTATTTATTTGTATGTGTTGGGTCTTCGTTGCTGCGCGCAGACTTTCTTTAGTTGTGGCAAGTGGGGGGCTGGTCTTCGTTGTGGTGCGCGGGCTTCTCATTGCGGTGGCTTCTCTTGTTTCGGAGCACGTGCCCTAGGCACGCGGGCTTCTGTAGTTGCAGCACGCCGGCTCAGTAGTTGTGGATCGTGGGCTCTAGAGTGCAGGCTTAGTAGTTGTGGCGCACTGGCTTAGTTGCTCCGCGGCATGTGGGATCTTTCCGGACCAGGGCTCGAACCCACGTCCCCTGCATTGGCAGGTAGATTCTTAACCACTGCGCCACCAGGGAAGCCCCAGATAAGTTTAAGAATTGCTGGTGACCGTACAGTGAATTTCTCCTGTCAGTATTGTGAGGGGTACTTCAGAATTAGATTTTGTGATATGGTATCAGTCAAATGCTAGGTAGTATGTGTGTAGTCTTTTTTGTTTATTATTTATTGCTCCCTGCTAACTAATAAGGTTTTCATATAGTTGAGGAAATACACCTATCTGCAAGGTATTAAAGTTGCAGAGTAAGGTACTGCATTTGAGTACTCTTATGTGTACTTCCTTTAATGAACTTCCGTTGTTATGAAAACATCTTTTAAAAAAATGGTTTTTGCTTAAGCTATCTGAAATTGCAGATTCGTATGTGAGACCTCAGAGCAAGACTAGAATGACAGGTCTGTGTATTCTGTGGACTTGAAACACAAGTAATTAGTTTACTTCTCTTTGGAAAAGTACAGAGCAGTCTGCAGAGTCAGCTGCTTGTGTGGATTTTCTCCCAGCTGCTTTGAAGAGGCTGATTACTCTTACAGAACTATTCAGTGTGATTAACCAGGAAGCTCTCTCTCTCCCCTCCAACCCCCTGCCCGGACAGTACTTTTATATCTGTGGGCCTATCTAGTTATATTTATTTAGTATGTTTTGAAAATTGATTAACTTAATATTTGGAGATGTGATGACCTCTGTGAAAGTTTTGGAAACTTCTTCTACTTCTTTTGCTGATCAGTTTAATCATGATAAAGTTTGTAATTTAGTGTGCAGTTTGTCTACTGAATGTATCATGCAGGTTACTTAATTCTTTTTACCAAAAATTATGATCATTTTGATTCTGGTAGGGTTAAAAACTATTTTTTGGATCTGTTTTCTCAAGGTAGGTAACTTGCATCTCTTTTCTTAGAAACGACAGTGAGTTTTGTTCTCTTTACCTGGTGTTTTGAATCCAAGGAAATGTGACACTAAAGTTTCCCTTTCTGAATTGTGTGCTAATAGATTATTTTAGATTTCCCTGGCCTACCAAATTATCCTTTATGTTTCTGATTTGGAAAAGGTCTTACTGTAACTTTCTTCTTATTCAATATGCTGAAATAGACTACAACTTAACAAAAACTGTACTGTAGTCTGTGTTCCTCAGCTTCCAAAAAATTGTGCAAACTTAATTTGGGTTAAAAGATGGTATTTGATTGCTGAAGGGCCATATGACTTAAAAAGTATCTATCTTGTTATTCATTTCTAAGGGCTTGTTACATAGATGAAGGTATTTTGAACTGTTTTTTCAGTAGTAGTGATAGATTTACACTTTTCCTCACACTCAAATACAGTACCTCTGGAGACGAATTGAATATTTAGGAAATGGGTGTTGGGATTCAGGGTGCAGTTTGTCACCGCAGAACAGACTTATCAGATCACATGAAGAATCATGTTTTTAATTGCATTATGTGAATAATTCAGAAATACTAGTGAAATAGAACTTTAAAATATTAAGATTCCTCCTTTGGTAACTTACCTGACTTGCAAACTAAGGTTGTTGATAAAGCAAGTAGATTTTATTCTTTAATTAACTTTCACTGTACACCAAACTAAAAACATTGGGGAGTTGCATTTAAATTGGCCATTTAGGCAATGGTTCAAATTATAGCAGATCTCAGAGACTGAGTTGGTGTTGAGAAATGCTTTAGGACTGATTATGTTTGTTTTGCTGGTGAATAATTGATTGAGGGGGCCTGAGAAATAGGGTAGATAGGAGGAGAATGAGTTAGTCAGGTTAGGGAAACCATTTATGGCTATTAGCAACTTTCTTACCTTTATCTAGCATTCATTATCCCCGCAGTGTGAAGAAGTAACCTATTTTCACATCTAGCTTTACATTTAAATTGAACCATAGAGTTGTTATATGCTGATCAAGTTTTTAAAGACCAAAGTTGAAAAGTGAGCAAACAAAAAAATCTTATCCAAACAAGATAAATGTATACTTTTATAGCTTTAGTATCGGGAAATTTCTTTAAGACTTTACTGGTAATACTTTAGCCTCTGTCGTGTGAGGAAACCCATTGTGCTTAAATTTTTTTTTTTTTTTTGTGGTACGCGAGCCTCTCACTGTTGTGGCCTCTCCCGTTGTGGAGCACAGGCTCCGGACGCGCAGGCTCAGCGGCCATGGCTCACAGGTCTAGCCGCTCCGCAGTATGTGGGATCTTCCCGGACTGGGGCACGAACCTGTGTCCCCTTCATTGGCAGGCGGACTCTCAACCACTGCGCTACCAGGGAAGCCCCTGTGCTTAAATTTTTTAACTAAATGTGGTACATTTAGTTTTTATGAGATGAAACAATATAATTATAATAGATTATTCCCAGAATTAACATAAAATACAGGCTGCTTTTTAAATGTCAACATGTTTATTTCTTATTCCTTCTTCTTACCTCATTTTGCTATCCTTGGAATCAGTGTTTATTTTTTAAAAAATTAATAAAAACAGTTTACTTTTATTTTCAGTATATTTCAGTAAAAGAAAACATAGCCTCACTTTGGAATTGCTTACATAATTGAATGTCATATTTTACTCGTAACCATTATTTTTATTGCTACCCACAATAGAAAACAAAATGATCACTAATACTAAGGCTTGAAAAATGTAGAGCTTGCATAATATTTTTAGTACTTCCCTCTAAATAGTGAAACCAGTATAAAAGTTAAAAATAAGGAATTAAATTATGGAAGTGCATGAAGGAAAACCAGTATTGAGTTTATGTGCTAATCTTAATAATTTTTTTCATTCACTCAGGGAAAACTTTTAATGAGTGCTTACTACATGACACATACAATATTAGACACTGGGGATAGGAAGCTGAATGACATGTAGTCTTTGCACTAAGGAATTTTAGGTTTGGTGGAGAAAGCGGCAGCCTTAGGTTATTTCTTAAGCATAGTTGACCTGATTCTTATTCCTCCTCCCTAACCTCCCCCCGTCCTGCCTCACCACAATGGGATGAACAAGTTTAGAGCAATTCCTCCAAGCCGCCATAAGTACTCTTCTGCCCTTAGTTATCTAAACTAGTAATGCAAGTGCCTAGAGACTATGTGCATATTCACAGGAGTCTTCCAGACACAAAATGTACTAAAACTAGGAGGACTGTATAGTTTATTGTCCAGACCAAGACACTTGAAAGGGGCCCATTAATTATGCTAGGATAAAAGGTGTAAACTAGTTGTGTCCTGGCCATGTGGAGCACAGATCCAAAGCCTTAGTAATTTTAATATAGGAGGCTGTTTTAAAATCCTAAGACTAGAATTTTGTATTTTATTAGGAGGGAAATGAACAAGTTTGTTTTACTCTTGGTGTCAAGTTGTTACATTGGCTTTACAGATAATTATCAGATAACAAATGAACTTCTGAATAGCTTGATTATAATTTTATATTGATTTTTAAAATACCTTAAAACCTTAAGCCTTATTATACTTTTTTTTATTGAATGACAAGATTCGTTTATTTAGAAATAAGTCTACCTGTGTAGATTATATTTGTTTCCTGATTGCCTTGGAACTAGAAGTTTTGAGGAATCTATTACTCCTTCCCAAGTAGTAAACCCTTGTTACTTGTGGCTGGAGGTATTATGGTCGAAAGACAGATGATGCTTATTTGTACTTTTCCTGCCTCAGGCAGCATTCTTTGTGAATAGAACACCCAGCCAAAGGTAATGGTGAGCAGCTTATTTGACACGTTATTTATTCTTTTTTCCCTCTTTGGGAAGACTAGATGCTGATTGACATACCTCTCAGTTTCTCAACCCTGCCAGGGCCATACTTTATCGTTATTAGTACTCTCTTTTGCCCAGCATTAAATTTTTGGATGTAGGTGCTTTAAAATATTGGTATAAATGTTGAATTTTGCTTTTGATACTTAAAAAAGGCTTCGGTAAGGGTTTGTGAATTAGGGCTCTCCATAGAATGCACAGCCTCCACCATTATAAACTTCCCCCACCAGAGAGGTACATTTGTTAGAATTGATGAGCCTACATTGACACATCATTGTCACTTAGAGTCCATAGTTTACTTTAGGGTTCACTCTTGGTGATGTATATTCTATGGGTTTGGACAAATTTGTAATAACAGTATCTGCCATTGTAGTATACAGAGTAGTTTCACTGCCCTAAAAATCCTCTATGCTCTGCCAATTCATTCCTCTCTCCCCCTAAGCCCTGGCAACTACTGATCTTTTTACTGTCTCCATATTTTTGCCTCTTCCAGATTATCATACAGTTGGAATCATATAGTATGTAGCCTTGTCTTCTTTCACCTAGTAATATACATTTAAGTGTCCTTCATGTCTTTTTATGGCTTGATAGCTCATTTCTTTCTAGTGATGAATAATATTCCATTGTCTGCTGGATCTACCACAGTTTATCCATTCCTCAACTGAAGGACATCTTGGTTGCTTCCAAGTTTTGGTAATTATGAATAAAGCTGCTTATAAACATCTGTGTACAGGTTTTTGTGTGGACAAAAGTTTTTGACTCCAAAGAGCGTAATTGCTGGATCCAGGTGGTAAGAGTATGTTTGTGTTTTTTTTTTTTGCGGTACACGGGCCTGTCACAGTTGTGGCCTCTCCTGTTGAGGAGCACAGGCTCTGGATGCGCAGGCTCAGCGGCCATGGCTCACGGGCCTAGCCGCTCCGCGGCATGTGGGATCCTCCTGGACCAGGGCACGAACCCGTGTCCCCTGCATCGGCAGGCGGACTCTCAACCACTGCGCCACCAGGGAAGCCCAAGAGTATGTTATTTTTATAAGAAGCCACCAAACTGTCTTCCAAAGTATACCCTTTTGCATTTCCACCAGCAATGAATGAGAGTTCCTGTTAAGCCATATCCTCATCAGCATTTGGTATTGTCAGTGTTTTGGATTTTGGTCATTCTAGTAGGTGTTTAGTGGTATAAAATTCATTTTTTAAATTATAAAAGTAATGTATTAGTAATGTTAGAAAATTTGGAGACTAAGGAAAAAAATCACCTATCTTATCATCCTAACACAACTACTTTTTGTATTTTGGCTGTCCTTTTTTAATGTATTTGTTATGAAGTCATACTGTTACATATAATTTGTGATCTAATTTTTAGAATTAATAGACCATTTTCTAGAATAGTTTTAGATTTATGGAAAAATTGAACAGATAGTGTAGAGTTTCCATATATACATCCCCCACTCCCACCATACAGTTTTTCTCTTATATATGGTTATTTGTTACATGTTTAACATTTGTTAAAATAAATGAACCAATGTTGATACATTATTACCAGCTGAAGCCCATAGTTTATTCTGATTTCATTAGTTTTTACCTAATGTCTTTCTATTCCGGGATCCCATCCAAGATACCACATTACATTTAGTTGTCATGTCTCCTTAGGCGCATATTGGCTGTGACATTTTCTTAGTCTTTCCTTGTTTTTGATGACCTTGACTTTTTTTTTTTTTTTTTTTGGTGGTACGCGGGCCTCTCACTGCTGTGGCCTCTCCCGTCACGGAGCACAGGCTCCGGATGCGCAGGCTCAGCGGCCATGGCTCACGGGCCCAGCCGCTCCGCGGCATGTGGGATCCTCCCGGACCGGGGCACGAACCCGTGTCCCCTGCATCGGCAGGCGGACTCTCAACCACTGCGCCACCAGGGAAGCCCCTACCTTGACAGTTTTGAGGAGTACTGGTCAGGTATTGTATGCCTGACTATTAGAATTTGTCTGATTTTTTTTCATGATTAGATTGGAGTTTTGGTGATTTGGGGAGGACAGTCACAGAGGTAAAGTATCATTTTCATCAGTTCATATCAACTGTACATACTATCATCATGATTTATGACTGTTGATATTGACCTTGATCATCTGGCTAAAGTAGTTTGCCAGGTTTCTCGACTTTAAAGTTATTCTCCTCCTCCTCTCCCCCCTCTTCATACTGTACCCTTTGGATAGGAGTCACTATATGCAGCCCACACTTAAGGAGTGGGAAGTTATGCTTTTCTCCTTTAGTATGTAGTAACTGTATAATTTATTTGGAATTCTCCATAGGAGAAGAATGTCTCTTCTCCCCTGTGTATTTATTCTGTCATTTATTTATATCAGTATGGGCTCGTGGATAATAATTTTATACTTCGGGTTGTATAATCTGAGACTGCTACTTTATTTTGTTGCTCCAGTTGTTCCAGAATCAGCCATTGGTAGCTCTTTCAGTTGGCTTCTGTGCCCTTCTACCATACTCTCATCAATGTGTGTTTTTTTGTTTTGTTTTGTTTTTGAGCACTTCCTTACTTTCTGGTACTACACAGTGCTCCAGGCTCATCTTGTGTGTTTCCTGCCCCAGTCCTAGAATCAGCCATTTCTCCAAGAGGCACTGGTTCTTTTTACTGGAGAATGTTATTAGAAACCAAGATCTAGGCATTAGGTATGGTTCTTGCTAAGAGGGTGTACTTTCAGGCCCTCTCAGCTGTCAGAGCAAAGAAATATATGAGTGTTTATTAACCCCTGTATATACACATATCTATAAATATTTCTATATGTAACCATCTGTATCTATATTAAGTTAAACATGAGTTCTTACTGATGTCTATAGCTTTTCTTCATTACCATATAGATGTTTTATCCCCTTCCCCTTGCTGATTTGTACATTTCCACTCCAACAATGAGAAACTTGGCTCCCTACATCCACCATTTATTTACTTAATTTTTCAATTCCAGTATACATGTGTAGTAATACCAGAATTGTTAACCTGTACCCCTGCGGGAAACAACTTTACTAACTAGAATACAGTACTTATGTACAGTCCCTTTGGCCTTTAATCTTACAGAATTCATTCATTTCCAGTTACTTAGGTCTGTACCTTTTCCCTCCTACCCGCTTCCATGAGGTTTTTTGAAATAGAGGCCCGCGTACTGCAAAAAAAAAAAAAAAAAGATTTGAAATACAGTTAGAGTCTCTTGTTATAGCCTGGAATTCTCTGAACCTATGATTTAAGAAAAAGTTGCATACATTAAGGTTTACTCTTTGTGTGGTAAAGTTCTGTAGGTTTTGACAAGTGCATCCTCTCATGTATGCAGTGTTACAGTATCATAGGGAATAGTTTCTCTGCCCTAAAAATCCCCTGTGCTTCACTTATTCATCCCTCTCCTCCCTCCAAGCCCCTGGCAGCACACTGATCTTTGCCTTTTCTGGAATGTCATATAATTAATTGGAATCATACAATATGTAGCCTTTTCAAATTGGCTTCTTTCCCTTAGCAATATGCATTTAAGCCTCCCGCATGTCTTTTTGTGGCTTGAGAGCTCATTTCTTTTTATAGCTGAATGATATTCCATTGTCTAGATGTACCACTTTTGTTTATCCATTCACTTATAAAGGACATCTTGGTTGCTTCCAGTTTTTGGCAATTATGAATAAAGCTGCTATAAACATCTGTGTGCAGGTTTTTGTGTGAATATAAGTTGTCAACTCAATTGGGTAAATACCTAGGAGTGTGATTGCTGGATCTTATGGTAAGACTATGTTTAGCTTTTTAAGAAACTGTCAAACTGTCTTCCAAAGTGGTTCTACCATTGAATGAATTGCTGTTGCTCCACATCTTCACCAGCATTTGATATTATTGTGTTTCTTTTAACCAAATAGGTATTTAATGGTATTTGCAGTTCTCCAATGATGAGTGATGTCGAGTAACTTTTATATGTTTATTTACCATCTGTATTTCTTCTTTAGTGAGGTGTCTGTTCAGATGTTTTGCCCATTTTTTAATACATTAAAAAAATTTATCTATTTATTTATTTAATTTGGCTGTGCTGGGTCTTGTGGCCCACGGGCTTCTCTAGTTGAGGCTCATGGGCTCTAGAGTGCACAGGCTCAGTAGTTGCAGAACTCGGGCTTAGTTGTGGTATGCGGGATCTTAGTTCCCCGACCAGGGTTAGAACCCGGGCCCCCTGCATTGGGAGTGCAGAGTCTTAACCACTGGACCACCAGGGAAGTCCCTGCCCATTTTTAACTGGCTTGTTTTCTTATTGTTGAGTTTTAAGGTTCTTTTATATTTTGGATACAAGTCCTTTATCAAATATGTGGTTTCCAAATATATTTTCCCAGTCTGTGACTTGTTTTTCTTAACAGTGTCTTTCACAGAGCAGAAGTTTTTAATTTTTATAAAATTCATCTTAGCAATTTTGTCTTTCATGGATCACATTTCTGTTGTCTAAAATCTCATTGTCATACCCATCACTAGATTTTCTCCTGTGTTATCTTTTAGAAGTTGCATTTTTATAATCCACTTCTTAACATAACAGTGGCCCAAACATATTTACAGATTATTTTGTTCTTCATATTTACAATTTTAAATGGTTGCTTTATAGTTAAATTGTTTTGCTATAATTTTCTTTATCATTCATTTCCCCCTATTGCTGACTTTTTATAAGAACAGAAATTTGGAAACAACCTAAATAATGAACATACTTGTACCTTGCTTTTTCTGTGTTCAGGATTATTTCATTTCTTTCAACAAATACTTGAGAATGGTCCAAATGCCACTGTAAAGTTCTTGCCCTCATGGAGCTCATATTATGATGATTTCCTTAGGATAAATTCTCAGTAAGGCCATTTTGGGTTGAAGGAACATGAACATTTTTATGACTTTAGATGCATATTACCAGTGAAATGGCTTTCCATTTTCTACCTGTTTATGTAGTCATCGTCTCATTTTCCACATAAGTTAACATTAAGAGTAATTGAGATAATAGTTTTGTGCTTTTAAAATTGTTAACCAGATTGTTTATTAGAAAAAATGCAAGCGTTTTAGAAACCTTTGACCATTTACTTTCTCTAGTTGTACTTCTCTTGTCCTGTCAGTAAATTAGGTGTTCTAAAATGTTATTATTTCTGAAACAAAATTCCAAAAAGTTCTTGGTATTTAGTGGTCTGGCATTGTACTTTGGTACAGACACGATCAAGCTTGACTTCCTTTGGCTATTTTTATTGCTTATGCATGTCTGAATCCCTTATCTCCAGAGTGTAAGGGCAAAGTACAGCATGATTGCTAATACAATTAGTCAGTTATGTGATTTGATTGTTTGCCTAAGTTAGATATCAAAGAGGCAGAGGTGGATGAAAAGGAGTCAACCTAAGCCAGCCAGATGATTTAATTGCAAAATTTAAAAGGACATGTCTTTACATTTCAGTAGAGTAGTTCCTTGTTTTTAAAGTCTAGTGTCTAGTATAGATGTACTCAACAACTGGGCAATGAACCGAGAAAAGTCAAAGGAAGGGTTGTTCTTTTGATGAGTTAGGGGACTGTTTTTCTCCAAATTGTAAGATCTTCACCCAATTTCCAAGAAAATATATTGCAGAGAAGATAGGGAGTTTGTTTAAAAAGCTTTGTGTAATTGAAAAGATAGAAAAGCTATGTTAAATTTTTAAAATTACCCATAGTTACCCTAACTTAGCTATTTTCATAGTTTACATACTGTGTCTATTTGGGGGCAGAAATATCTTATGTGCTCATAAGATCACAATGGACGATATTTTTATATTTTAAATGCAAAAAACCTCAAACAATATTTATAGTCTTTGTTTTTTGCATTTTACATATTATAAGGACTTTTCCATGTTTGCATATAGTCTTCTTAAATATTTTTTGAGTTGTAAGTTCATTTGCTTGATGTACTTCAATGTTATTAGAAGTTTTTCTAATGTTAGCTATTTGGCTGGACAAATTCTTTTTCAAATACTCTGTGAGAAGAAAATGCTTTACAGCCTTGAATGCTTAAAAATCTAAAAAGGGGATTCTAGGACTCCTAAAAAAGATCAATTATATTTATAATGTAATACAATAGTATTAATCAAGTGTTGAGTGAGTTTGATGTTTCTCACATTATGGCTTTAATAAACTAGACAGAGATGCTGTTGCTCTCTGGCTTAATTTTATAATCATCTGTTGCTGACATTCTTAACTACACTAGGCTTGAAATACGTGTCCTGTTGTTTTTAGGAGGTTAAGACAAAAGGCCAAAGCAGTAGTAGGGGTAAAACTAGCTCTGGCTTAATTTTCTCTTCATTATTTTGTTGAAATAGGCTTGTAAGACGTGAAAGTATTGAAGGCTTAGCTTATTTTCCACAAAGATACGGGAGGTGAAGGAAAAAGGGTGTGTTTTATCCATTAAACAATTTTGTACTGCAGATATGTGTAGAGATTCATCTATTGGGATCTTCATAACAACATTGTCAATAACAGCAAAAAAAAAATTCAGAGTAATCTAAAAGTAGAATAGGGGCTGTTTCACTCTGATGATGGACTATTTTACATTTCTAAATGAGGATATTATATAATTTTATTTTAAAATCAACTTTATTGAGGTTTAATTTACATACAGTCAAATGCACACATTTTGAGAGTTTTAAATCTGAGAAAAGTATAGATCCGTTTAACTACCACCCCAATCAAGATATAGAGCACACACATTACTTCAGAAAGCTTCCTTGTGTCTGTTGTACCCCCTACCCCTGCCCCCTCCCTGACAGACAACCACTGATCTGATAATTATCACTATAGAATAGTTTTGTCTATTCGGAACTTCAAATAAATGAAATCAAATCAAACAGACTCTTTTCTGTCGTCTTTGCTCAGTGTATTTTTGAGATTCATCCATATTGTGGGCATCAGTAGTTTGGTCCTTTTTATTGCTGAGTAATACTCTGTGGCATGAATGTGCCACAGTTTATCTGTTTACCTCTTGATAGACATTTGGCTGTTTTCAGTTTTGGACTATGATGAATAAAGCTTCAGTGAACATTCAACTATAATTGTCTGTATGGACATGTTTTCATTTCTCTTGGGTAGATACGTAGGAGTGGAATTGGTAGGTAATATAGTAAATGTGTTTATGTTTCACATTATAAGAAACTGCCGGATTGTTTTTGCTTTATGCTCCCATCAGCAATGCATGAGAATTCCATCTCTTCCACATCCTTGGCAAAACTTTTTTTATTTTAACCTTTCTGTGAACATGTAGCCGTTGTGTTTTAACCTACAGAATTGAGAAGTGTCTCCTACTGCTTGCAGTTATAGGACTTTATTGTCTGTTTTTTACAGGCTGCCTCTGGGGGACTAACTACACTTTAATTACTTTCCTGCGTGTCACAGGGGGTCAAAATAATATTCTGCTTACCACATAGAATGGCTCCTTCCTGTGGCACGTATAGTGATCGGCTGTGTCATACTTCCATCCATACCTAGTTTCATTATATACAGGTTCCTTCATAAACAGTATACAAATCCTGACTATTTAGAACTTTTTTTCCCTGCTTTTTTGGGAGTGTTTATATTAGCTTTGCAGTTTCCTCAGCTGGCTAACTTTAGTTGAATAAAAGTCTTACTTAAAGCCATTCCTGTTAGCTAGCTAAAGGCCTCTCCAGTGGGGTCAAATTTTGGTCTTATGTAAAAAATGAGGTGCATTTTATTAAAATTATCAAGTGTATCTTTACAATGCTGAAGACACAAAGTAATTGGGTATCATCTAGATGCGTAAGGAAACTAAATTTTGGTCTTAGTTGTGGATGGTTGGATTTTTTGGTTGCCTTCTTTTTTCCGTCAACATTTAATTTATTTTTAAAATTAATTTTATTTATTTATTTTTGGCTGTGTTGGGTCTTCCTTGCTGCGTGCGTGCTTTGTCTAGGTGTGGCGAGCGCGGGCTACTCTTCGTTGCGGTGCGTGCACTTCTCATTGCGTTGGCTTTTCTTGTTGCGGAGTATGGACTCTAGGCACGCGGGCTTCCGTAGTTGTGGCTCGCGGGCTCTGGAGTGCAGGCTCAGTAGTTGTGGCGCATGGGCTTCATTGCTCCAGGGCATGTGAGAACTTCCCGGACCAGGGCTTGAACCCTTGTCCCCTGCGTTGGCAGGCGGATTCTTAACCACTGCGCCACCAGGGAAACCCTCTCCACATTTTATTTTGAAAAATTTCAAACATACAGAAAAGTTGAAGGAATTGCACGAGAATACCCGTTTACCACCTAGATTCTATAATTAACATTTTACTGTATTTGTTTAATCACATATCTGTTGAAAATATTTGATGGTGTGTTTAAGCCTTTCTTTGTAGAAAAAGCATTGATGGGTAGAACTTACTGGGCAGTAGTTACTTTTGTGTGGTATAGGACTTAGTGGTTCTCTGATGCGGTAGTTCTCTTTTGAAGTTGACTGTCTTGTGTTTCCTATTATCATTGGTTGAGAGCTCAGTCATTTATTTTCAAATGAATTCCATCTAGATTATGTTACAAAGACAAAAGAAAAGCAAGGGAAATTGGTCATAGAAAGGGTTTGTTTGTATCATCAGGAGGCCAAAATACTGCCAACCTGCTTGCCCAGCTGATAGAAATGCTGTCACATGAATAACTACCTTTTATTGAGTGATTACTGTATTCTAGAGCTTTATCTCATTTGGGGTCTTACAATAACTCTGTTATCTTATTAGCCCCATTCTATGAGTTAAGAAATTGAGGCTTAATGAGATTGAATCATTTGCCAAATGTCTCATCTCTTAAATGGCACAACTGGTATTCAGACGGAAGTCTCTCTGACTCCAGAACCCATGCTTTGAACCAGAAGTCTTTAGTGCTGAAAGTTCCCTTTCTGCAGAATTTATAGTTTACATTCATTTTTGTCTTCAGAATCGGCCAAATTGGGCCACACCTAATATGAGTCTGGTATAGTAGCATTCTTGTGGAAAAGGGGATATCATATAAACATTTTTATGACTATGAAGGGCTCTTAATTCTTGAGGGAGGGCCCTTTTTGAAATCAGGCATCCTGGGGTTTTTACTGACCTATTTCATTCTCTGAAGAATTAAGGAATTTCCAGCTTGTATTAAATTGTGGAATGTATAGAATTCCTTCTACAGTTGAACCAGATAAGTATTAGCAAGTGTGTTTAGAATATGACACTGGTAGTTCTTTCCTGTTTTTTTTGTTTTTGTTGTTATTTTGGGTTTTTTAAAGAGGGTTTTGGGGATGATAGCCAATTTGAAGCTTGATCTTACTATTAAAGAAGTGAAACCTAAGCAAGCTTCCTTGCTCCCTGCCTGCTTTTGGAGTAAGCGTCACTTAAGTTTGCCAATTTTCAGGGCTTATTTCTGTGAGTGACCCAAGGAACAGTGTATTCTAACTTGAAAACTGAATGGGTGGAGGTATGCATTGAAAACAATAGTTTTTAACCTTTCTGGAGATTACATACTCCTTTTTTGAAGCTGATGAAAGCTGTGGGCCCTCTTCCCAGAAAACAATGCATATATGTAGACAAATATAATTTTACATACAAAGTCTGTAGGGGTTCACTGACCGCCGCCCGCCCCCAAGCCTATCGACAGAGTAGTCCAGATTAAAAATCCTTTAAAATTAGGAAAAATTAGGGAGCTGAAAAATAAGATTTGAGCATCAGTTCTTAAACTTTTTTCACAAATGCTGATCTCATAAAATTGATTATACTAACATAAAAATCATGTTTTAGTATCCAAGATATTTACTTCAGTCTCTACAGTATTAGTTTTCCTCACTTTGTTAAAAAAAAAAAATTAACAAGGATATTCGTGAGTTAAGATTCCTAGGGATAGATCAAATTCTCTCTGTTGATTTTTAACTTTTGCCTTTTCCATTTTATTTCTTCTACCATCAAAATATTTTCCCAGAACTAGTAATTAGGTCAAAGATTCAGATGAAATGCTTCACCAATCCCCAACTTTAGGTTTACATTTATTCTTCAACCAAAATCTCTTCATAACCCATAGATACATAGTACTTCTTTCCTTAATATACTTTCTGGTATGAGTGTTCAGGCATTGATCTTGGCAAGTTACATGTTTTATTACATTAATCTTCACAACGACTCTGTTAGGGACTTATTATTGTCTCTCTTTTATAGACGTGGAAAGCAATGCTAAGAAAGGTTAAATGACTTAAGACCAGTTCTGGCAGGGCCAGGATTTGAACCCACGTAGATCTAGCTCCAAAGCCCATTTTCTTCTATTTTACCATCCTGCTCTATGATCAAAGAACTGACCACTTTTTCTGGCCACTGGTCTGACCTGATCTGAATTTTAAAAGCTCAAATTTCCATCAGTGGAGGGAGCTCTTTATTTTCTTCTATAGCTAGCCAGTTGTAAAATTGCTGTAGTGTGTGTGTGTGTGTGTGTGTGTGTGTGTGTGTGTGTGTATTTAAGTTAGATTTTAGGTTGTGAAATGTCAAGAGCACTGAATTTACTGGCTAGATTGTTAAACCTAGAATAAGGAAGGAGGCTTAGCTGGATGATCTCCTGCCTGTTCTGTTTATATAAATGGATGTTTCAGATACCATACTCTGACAGACAATTCCAGTGATTGAAAAGTTTGTGGAAGGCTTGTTAAACCTAAACCTAGCATCATTTGCAGGAAGGAAAAACCCTAATGGTTTGGAACAAGAGTGAAAAAGAGTTTAAAGGGTAGATAAGCTTTTATGAAATTGACTAAAGGCCAGGTGTGTATTTCCTAACCCTCTTGGGATAGCCATGGGGGGATTCCCTCCAGGTCAGCTAGCTGCCTAGTGGTTTTTGCTGAGATAAGGGGCGGGGTCAGCATTCTGGAAGGGTAGTTCAGTTTGCTGAGTGAGTTTTGTGAGACTCAGCATCTTTCTTGACAAAATTATTGTTCTTCCAAACCTTGTACTTTTCCTAGTTTCAGCCTTTTTATACACAGTGGAACAGGAAGGAGAATGCGTAGGTTGATTTACTATGTAAACTTAGCGATACATTTTTTAGTTTGAACTGATTACACAGGGCTTTAAGTGAGATAGCACAGAACAGAAAAAAAAGTAGATACTAATTGAAGTGATTGGGAGAACAAAGGAAGTTGGGTCAGATAATAAAATTTTAGAGAGTTTATCTCCTTGCCTTTTTAAAAACTGAGTGATAGAGGAAACTAGTGTGTATGAAGATATATATTATTTAATTCCCAAGGTGATGAAACTTGGTATAAAGGAAAATTAAGTTGACCGATTTTAAGATATGGGGAGAAATCAGATACAAATGTAAAAGAACTATCTTAAGTCATACTTTTTGGGTCTTTACAAATTAAGGGAGCATATTTTGTGAAAAATTTCTTTTGACAGAATTCCGAATTCTAAGAAATTTAAAAAGGACAAAGAACAGTTCAAATGGCAGGATTGTTAAAAGCCACTTTATTGTATTGTATACGTGCTTAGTTAGGATGAGGGAATTGGCTTTAAAAGCTTTGTTCCCTCATCAGCTTCACCCTCCTTCCCTTGTGTTTTCCTGAGGCTGTGTGCGAGGTTTTAGCATAGAGGAAGGGTAGGTCCTTTCACCTGTTGCCATTTTTCCCCCTGCCATAAGTTCACACACACTTTTTCACATTATGATTTGTAAAAACATAAACAGCTTTTCTGGAACCAAACTGATCTTTTTATTTTGTGGTTCATACTTCATGACACTGGAGTGGGGGCAGGAGGGTGGAGCTATAAGGTGTTTGGACCCTTCTGGTTTATGGGATTGTCTTTTTCCCTTTTTCCCCTTAGGAACGGCGTGAATGTTGAGGGGGCGACACACAAGCAGGTGGTGGACCTGATCCGAGCAGGCGAGAAGGAATTGATCTTGACAGTGTTATCTGTACCTCCTCATGAGGCAGATAACCTAGATCCCAGTGACGACTCGTTGGGACAGTCATTTTATGATTACACAGAAAAGCAAGCAGTGCCCATATCGGTCCCCACATACAAACATGTGGAGCAGAATGGTGAGAAGTTTGTGGTGAGTGTCAGCCCAACTCCATCCTCAAACACCTAGCTTTTGTTTCTCCCAATCTTATCATTTATGATATATATTAGAGCACTAGGATAAATGACTGCCACCTAGGTCAGTTTGCCTACCAGGAATATGGGTTTACACATAAATAAAAGACACTGGCCCTGATTTATTGCAGGGAGTGAACTACAGTAATGGAAGAAGAGGCATATTTCTACTTAAGTATAACTCCATTTTATTCTAGACAGTTTTAAGTTTGGATTTGGGCCTTTTGCAATCATGTGTGAGTTTATTTTGTTTGTTCTTTTATTGGTTGTCATATCTCTTTGCTAATAGCAGTCTCTCACTGTTGACTCTGTAGAGTTATAGAGCAAGATTAATTTTAAAGTGTGGTGTGTCTTCCAAAACATTTGGGTAATACAGAGTTTGTCCATGTCAGAACCTACAAGTGCCCTATACCCCACTTCATATCTTGTTCTTTTTCATTTTCTTTGGAGATATCTGTGTGAATGATTAATTCTGGTTTTCTCCAAGGTCCTCATTATATTCTGCATGCAATTCACATGGGCTATTTTATACATTTCCAGTTTCTTGCTGTTGTAGATATGCAGGAAAGCCCATCTTGAATTCTGGATGATGTGTGCCAGCCCCTTTCCCAAATGCCTTTGTTTGTTCTTTAAAACCTAATTACAACTGATAGCCCAATCTGCTTAATTTTTCCCTTGGTTGCAGTATTCTTTATTTGCCTTTGATTATTTTGGGAGTGATGGTATAATGAGAAATTCATTAATCTTTGTGGAAAATGCAGTGCATTCTGTAGGTATTGGCAAACAGACGACATGTGTTTAAAGCTGATCTGCTGTTTAATGTTGCAGTCTCTGAAACTGAGATTTGTCCCCTGTATAGGAATGAGCTACTAGATATTTATGGTAAATTCTTTTTAATGGGGACATGAGAAAAGCAAGCAAGGAAGCCTGAAAAGTTCCAGAAGGATCAAATAATGTTTGACTGCATCTGTAATTTAGCTGGAGATGATAGCATGTAGGCTTTATGTCAGTCTGGTCTATGTATTCTCCGAACTATACACACAAAATTTAGAGTTTTGTGTTTCAGAGGTGCTATACTTTTTTTTAACCATTTTTTAAATTGAAGTATAGTTAATTTACAATGTTGTGTTAGTTTCAGGTGTACAGCAAAGTGATTCAGTTATACATACACATATATATCTATTCTTTTTCAGATTCTTTTCCATTATAGGTTATTACAGGATAGTTCCCTGTGTTTCCCAAGTAGGTCCTTGTTATTTATCTATTCTATATATAGTAGTGTATATATGTTAATCCCAAACTCCTGATTTATCTCCCCCACCCCAACCTCGTGCCCCACTATCCCCTTTGTTAACCATAAGTCTGTTTTCTGTGTCTGTGAGTCTATTTCTGTTTTGTAAATAAATTCATTTGTATCATTTTTTTTTAGATTCTGCATATAAGTGGTATCATATAATATTTGTCTTTTTCTGTCTGACTTACTTCACTTAGTATGATAATCTATAGGTCCATCCACGTTGCTGCAAATGGCATTATTTCATTCTTTTTTATGGCTGAGTAATATTCCATTCTGTATATGTAGCACATCTTCTTTATCCATTCATCTGTCAATGGACACTTAGGTTGCTTCCATGTCTTGGCTGTTGTACATAGTGCTTCTATGAACATTGGTGTGCATGTATCCTTTCAAATTAGAGTTTTTCTCCCGATATATGCCCACGAGTGGATTGCTGTGTCATATGATAACTCTATTTTTAATTTTTTAAGGAACCTCCATACTGTTTTTCATAGCGGAGGCACCAGTTTACATTCCCACCAACAGTGTAGGAAGGTTCCTTTTTCTCCACACCCTCTCCAGCGTTTATTATTTGTAGATTTTTTTTAATGGTGGCCTTTTTGACTGGTGTGAGGTCATACCTCATTATAGTTTTGATTTGCATTTCTCTCATAATTAGCAATGTTGAGCATCTTTTCATGTGCCTCTGTGTCTTCTTTGGAGAAATGTCTTTTTAAGTCTTCTGCCCATTTTTTGATTGGGTTGTTTGGGTTTTTTTTGATATTAAGCTGTATGAACTGTTTGTATATTTTGGAAGTTAATCCCTCATCGGTAGCATCATTTGCAAATATTTTCTCCCAGTCCATAGGTTGTCTTTTCATTTTGTTTATGATTTCCTTTGCTGTGCAAAAGCTTTTAAGTTTAATTAGGTCCCATTTGTTTATTTTTGTTTTTACTTCCATTACTCTAGAAGATGCATCCAAAAAAATATTGCTGTGATTTTGTTTTGTCAAAGAGTGTTCTGCCTATGTTTTCCTCTAGGAGTTTTATAGTATCTGGTCTTACATTTAGGTCTTTAATCCATTTTGAGTTTATTTTTGTATCTGGTGTTAGAGAATGTTCTAATTCATTCTTTTACACGTAGCTATCCAGTTTCCCCAGCACCACTTATTGAAGAGACTGCCTTTTCTCCATTGTATATTTTTGCCTCATTTGTCATAGATTAATTGATCATAAGTGTGTGGGTTTTTTCCTGCGCTTTCTATCCTGTTCCATTGATCTATATGTCTGTTTTTGTGCCAATACTACACTGTTTTGATTACTGTAGCTTTGTAGTACAGTCTGAAGCCAGGGAGCATGATTCCTCTAGCTCCATTCTTCTTTCTCAAGATTGTTTTGGCTATTTAAGGTGTTTTGTGTTTCCATACAAATAAAAAATTTTTTTGTTCTAGTTTTGTGAAAAATGCCACTGGTAATTTGATAGGGATTGTGTTGAATCTGTATATTGCCTTGGGTAGTCACGGTAATTTTAACAATATTGATTATTCCAATCCAAGAACATGGTATATTTTTCCATCTGTTTATGTCATCTTCAGTTTCTGTTATCAGTGTCTTATAGTTTTTGTAATACAAATCTTTTGCCTCCTTAGCTAGGTTTATTCCTAAGTATTTTATTCTTTTTGATATGATGGTAAATGGGATTGTTTCCTTAATTTCTCTTTCTGATATTTCATTTTTAGTGTATAGAAATGCAACAGATTTCTGTATATTAATTTTGTATCCAGCAACTTTACTGAATTCATTGATGAGCTCTAGTAGTTTTCTGGTAGCATCTTTAGGATTTTCTATGTGTAGCATCATGTCAATTGCAAACAGTGACAGTTCTGTTTCTTCTTTTCCAATTTGGATTCCTTTTATTTCTTTTTGTCTCTGATTGCTGTGGCTAGGGCTTCCAAAACTGTGTTGAATAAAAGTGATGAGAGTGGGCATCCTTGTCTTGTTCCTGATCTTAGAGGAAATGCTTTCAGCTTTTCATCATTGAGTATGATGTTAGCTGTGGGTTTGTCATATATGACCTTTATTTATTTTATTTTAAAATTTATTTATTTAATTTATTTATTTTGGGCTACATTGGGGCTTCGTTGCTACGCGCAGGCTTTTCTCTAGTTGCGGTGAGTGGGGGCTACTGTTCATTGCGGTGTGTGCGCTTCTCATCGTGGTGGCTTCTCTTCTTTCTTGTTGCCGAGCATGGGACCATGGGCTTCAGTAGTTGTGGCACGCGGGCTCAGTAGTCGTGGCTCGAGGGCTGTAGAGTGCAGGCTCAGTAGTTGTGGTGCATGGGCTTAGTTGCTCCACGGCATGTGGGATCTTCCTGGACCACGGATAGAACCCGTGTCTCCTGCATTGGCAGGCAGATTCTTAACCACTGCGCCACCAGGGAAGTCCCTATATGGCCTTTATTATGTTGAAGTATGTTTCCTCTGTGTCCGCTTTCTGAAGAGATTTTATCATAAATGGATGTTGAATTTTATCAAAAGCTTTTTCTGCATCTATTGAGATGATCATATGGTTTTATTCTTCAGTTTGTTAGTGTGGTGTATCACATTGATTTGCAGATGTTGAAGAATACTTGGATCCCTGGAATAAGTCCCACTTGGTCATGGTGTATGACCCTTTTAATGTATTGTTGGAGTCGGTTTGCTAGTATTTTTTAAAAATTAATTTATTATTTATTTTTGGCTGCATTGGATCTTCGTTGCTGCGCAAGGGCTTTTCTCTAGTTGTGGCGAGCGGGGGCTACTCTTCATTGCGGTGTGCGGACTTCTCATTGCAGTGGCTTCTCTTGTTGCGGAGCATGGGCTGTGGGCGTGTGGGCTTCAGTAGTTGTGGCATGCGGGCTCAGTAGTTGTGGCTCGCGGGCTCTAGAGCACAGGCTCAGTAGGTGTGGTGCACAGGCTTAGTTGCTTTGAGGCATGTGGATCTTCCCGCACCAGGGCTTGAACCCGTGTCCTCTGCGTTGGCAGGCAGTTCCTTAACCACTTTGCCACCAGGAAAGTCCCAGTTTGCTAGTATTTTGTTGAGGATTTTTGTGTTCATCAGTGATACTGGCCTGTAATTTTCCTTTTTTGTGATATCTTTGTTTGGTTTTGGTATCAGGGTGATGGTGGCCTCATAGAATGAGTTAGTAAGTGTTCGTTCCTCTGCAATTTTTTAGAATAGTTTCAGAAGGATAGGTGTTAACTCTTCTGTAGATGTTAGTAGAATTCACCTGTGAAGCCATCTGGTCTTGGACTTTTGTTTGTTGGGAGTTTTTAAATTACTGATTCAATTTCAGTACTGGTAATTGGTCTCTTTATATTTTCTATTTCTTCCTGCTTCAGTCTTGGGAGATTGTACCATTCTAAGAATGTGTCCATTTCTTCTAGGTTGTCCATTTTATGGATGTATAGTTTCTCGTAGTAGTCTCTCATGATCCTTTGTAGAGGTGCTATACTTTTAATCATAAGACATGTAAGAAGTAGAAATCAAGATTGGGCCCTAAAAATGGAGCAGATTGGATATTGAGACCTTTGGGGAATTACCTGAGACCTCGAGAACCTCTGTAGACTTAGAAAAGGAATGAAACTACTAATTGTCCTTTTTTAAAAAATCAACTTTATTGAGCATAATTTACTAACATTAACATTCACCCATGTTAAATGTCTAGTTTCATGAGTTTTAATTAAAGCACATAGTTTTATAATCACCACAATCAAGATATAGAACATTTTCATTGTCCCAGGAAGTTCCCTCATGCCCCTTTGTAGTCAGTCCTCTTTCCCTTCCACTGCCTCTGTCAACCACTGATCACCTTTCTGTTACTGTATTCTGCCTTTTTTAGAATGTCAAATAAATGGAAGCATACAATATGTAGTCTTTCATGTCTAGCTTTGTTCACTTAGTATAGTCCTTTAAGATTGATACATGAGGGCTTCCCTGGTGGCGCAGTGGTTGAGAGTCCGCCTGCCGATGCAGGGGACACAGGTTCGTGCCCCGGTCTGGGAAGATCCCACATGCTGCAGAGTGGCTGGGCCCGTGCGCCATGGCCGCTGAGCCTGCACTTCCGGAGCCTGTGCTCTGCAACGGGAGAGGCCACAAGAGTGAGAGGCCCGCGTACTGAAAAAAAAAAAAAGATTGATACGTGTTGTTGCATATATCAATAGTTTATTCCTTTTTAATTACTGATAGTATTCCATTGGATGGATTTACTACAGTTTATTTATCTGTTCGCTTGTTGTTGCCCATTTGTGTTGTTTCCAGTTTGGGGCTATTATTAATGACGCTGCCATGAAATAACATTAATGTACAGGTCTTTATGTAGATTTATGTTTTCATTTCTCTTGAATACATACACAGCTAGAAGTGGAATTGCAGGGTCAAATGAGAAAATGTCAAACTGTTTTCCAAAGAGGCTGTACTGTTTTTGTATTCTCATCTGTAGTGGAGCGTTCCAGTTGCTCCGTAACCTCTTGAATACTTGGTATTTTCAGTTTTTTAAATTCTAGCCATTCTAGTGAGTATAGTGGTGTTTCATTCTGATTTTAATTTTGCATTTGCCTAATGACTCATGATGAGTGTATTTTCATGTGCTTAATGGCTTTTCTTATATCTTCATTGTTAAAGTATCTGTTCTGCTCTTGCCCATTTAAAAAATTGGGCTGGGGCTTCCCTGGTGGTGCAGTGGTTGAGAGTCCACCTGCCGATGCAGGGGACACGGGTTCGTGCCCCGGTCCGGGAAGATCCCACATGCCGCGGAGCGGCTGGGCCTGTGAGCCATGGCCGCTGAGCCTGCATGTCTGGATCCTGTGCTCCGCAATGGGAGAGGCCACAACAGTGAGAGGCCCGCGTACCAAAAAAAAAAAAAGGGCTGTTTGTCTTATTTTGTTTTAAGTGTTATTTATGTATACTGTATATAAGTCTTTTATCAGATAAATGCTTTGTAAAATATTTCTCCCAGTCTGAGGCTTGCCTTTTTATTTTATTTTTAACAGTGTCTTTCAAAAAAACAAGTTTTAAACTCTGATGAAGTGTAGTTTGTCAATTTCTTTCTTTTATGAATAATGCTTTTTGTGTTCTAAGAAATCTGCCTACCTCAAGAACACAAATTTTTATGTTTTCTTCTAAAAGTTTTATAGTTTTAGCTTTCTGATTTTGTAATAACTTTATTTCGAAGTATGATTCACATACCATAAATTCACCCATTTAAAGTGTACAATTCAGTGGTTCTTAATATGCTCACAGAATTGTGCAACTATCACCACAATTTTAGAACATTTTCATCATCTCAAAAAGAAACTCTAGGGGCTTCCCTGGTGGCGCAGTGGTTGAGAATCTGCCTGCCAATGCAGGGGACACAGGTTCGAGCCCTGGTCTTGGAGAATCCCACATGCCGTGGAGCAACTAGGTCCGTGAGCCACAGCTACTGAGCCTGTGCGTCTGGAGCCTGTGCTCCGCAACGAGAGGCCGCGACAGTGAGAGTCCCGCGCACCGCCATGAAGAGTGGCCCCCGCTTACCGCAACTGGAGAAAGCCCTCTCACAGAAACGAAGACCCAACATAGCCATAAATAAATAAATAAATTTATTTAAAAAAAAAAAAAGAAACTCTATACCCTTTAGCCATCATTCTCCAAACCTCCTATCCCCTGTAGTCCTAGGCAACCACTAATCTACTTTCCATCTCTATAGATTTGCCTATTCTGGATGTTTCATATAAGTGAAGCCATATGTATTTTCAAGGTTTATCCATGTTGTAGCATGTATCAGCCAAATGACACTCCATTGTATGAATATAGCACATTTAATTTATCTCTTCTTCTATTGATGGACATTTGGGGTTCTTTATATTTTTTGCCTCTTGTGTATATTGCTGGTATGAGCATGTGTGTACGAGTTTTTGTGTGGATACCTGTTTTCATTTCTCTTGGAAAGAAATACTTAGGAGTAGAATTGCTGGGTCATATGGTAACTCCTATGTTTAACCTTTTGAGGAAATGCCAAACTGTTTTCCAAAGTGGCCGCATCATAGTTTTATTCTTATGTTTAGGTCTGTGATCCATTTTGAGTTGATTGTTGTATATTGTATGATTTAAGGGTCAAGGTTATTTTTTCCCCCATATGGGTATCCAGTTTTAGCAACTTGTGTTGAAAAGAATATTCTTTCCGCACTGAAATACCTTGACATTATTGTTGAAGATCAGTTGAACATATATGTGTGGTTTTATTTCTGTATACTGTTCTGTTCCATTGAGTGTATGTCTGAACATTTTAATATTTATGTCATTTTGATGTTGTTCTCTTTTTAGTGTCTTTTTCATTGGGAATGGGTCATATCTTCTTGGTTCTTTGTACAGTGAGTAATTTTGGATTGTATCCTGGGTATTGTGAATGTTACATTGTGTAGACTCTGGATTCTGTGATATTCCTCTGAGGAATATTGATGTATTTGTTTTACTTGGCAGTTAACTGTAAGCTGTGTCAGCTTCTGTGAGTTGCACTTCAAGTCTCATTTCAATTCTTTCAGCTTTTGCTGTGCTACTTTTGAGTCTGTCTTGTGTATATATCATTTAGGGAGGGATCAGCCTGAGATGTATGTGATGTTCGTTCACAGAATTAAGGCATCCCCTTTTCTGGTTCTGTCTCTTTTGGGATTCTCTACTCATTTTGGTGGCATCCATGATTGCCCAGAACCTTTCTCTCTTTCCTCTGGCCAGAAAGATGTCACAGTTTTTCTTGGAGTTTTAGTTGCTTAAGTTATGCTAATTTGTGACTGATGCTCCCTCTCAGGGCAAAATCCCCTAAAAGCAGGAAACTCCCCAACTCTGTCAATTGCTTCATGTTTTGACTCCCCTTTACAATTTTAGTGTACCATTCAGAATCCTCAGGTTATTGGTTTTTGTATTTTTTCCAGAGCTTGTAGTTGTTCACTGGGAGGGTTGGTCTATAGAGAGTTTACCTGAAGCAGAATCTTCAGTTCTATCCATGTTTTCTTTATGTATAATGAAGTCATTATGTCTTAAAGTGAATTGACACCTTAAACATCTCTTGCATTGTTCTTTGTTCTGAAGTCTGTCTCTAATATTAACATATAGCCACTAATAGCCGCTTCAGCTTTCTTTTGGTTATTGTTTTCATTGGATATCTTTTCCATTCTTTTACTTTTAACCGATCTGTATAATTATACTTAAAATGGGTTTCTTGTAGACACCATATAGTTGTATCTTGCTTTTTTTGTGCAGTCTGGCAATCTTGGTCTTTTACTTGGAGTGTATAGTCTGCATACTTAGTATAATTATTTTATTTATTTATTTTTAAATTAATCAATTTATTTTTGGCTGCATGGGGTCTTCTTTGCTGTGCACAGGCTTTCTCTAGTTGTGGTGAGCAGGGGCTACTCTTCGTTGTGGTGCGCGGGCTTCTCATTGTGGTGGCTTCTCTTGTTGCGGAGCACAGGCTCTAGGCGCGCAGGCTTCAGTAGTTGTGGCTCGCAGACTCTAGAGTGCAGGCTCAGTAGTTGTGGCACATGG
Organism: Stenella coeruleoalba; assembly: GCF_951394435.1. Lineage (NCBI taxonomy): Eukaryota > Metazoa > Chordata > Mammalia > Artiodactyla > Delphinidae > Stenella > Stenella coeruleoalba. The sequence goes on from NC_137169.1 coordinate 108,858,606, forward strand.
GTTCAGTAGTTGTGGCTCGCGGGCTCTAGAGTGCAGGCTCAATAGTTGTGGCGCATGGGCTTAGTTGCTCCGCGGCATGTGGGATCTTCCTGGACCAGGGCTCGAAGCTGTGTCCCCTGCGTTGGTAGGCGGATTCTTAACCACTGTGCCACCAGGGAAGTCCCAGTATAATTATTGATGTAGTTAGGTTTAAATCTACCATATTCTTTATTATCTATATCTCATGTGTTCTTTATTCCTTTTTCCTCCTTTCTTGCCTTCTTTTCAATTAATAGAGTATTTTTAATGATCCCATATTATCTCCATATAATTGTTGTTTTATTTTGTTAGTGGTTGTTCTACATTTACAGGATACATCTTTTTAAGTATTATCTTCAAATAATACAATATTACTTATCATTTAGTATAAGAATTTTATAGCAGTACATTTCATTTCCACCTTCTATCCTTTGTGCTGTTGTTATACATTTTACTTCTATATGTACTATAAAGTCCATGATATTTTGTTGTTGTCTTTGCTTTAAATAATTAAAGAGAGGACTTCCCTGGTGGTCCACTGGGTAAGAATCTGCACTCCCAGTGCAGGGGGCCTGGGTTCGATCCCTGGTCTGGGAACTAGATCCCACATGCATGCCACAACAAGGAGTCTGCATGCTGCAACTAAGAGTCCGCATGCTGCAACTAAGAGTCCACGTGCTGCAACTAAGAGTCCACGTGCTGCAACTAAGAGTCCACGTGTGGCAACTAAGAGTCTGCATGCTGTAACTAAGAAGCCTGCATACTGCAGCTAAAGATCCCGCATGTGGCAACTAAACATGCCACAACGAAGATCCCGTGTGCCGCAGCTAAGACCTGGCACAGCCTAAGTAAATAAATATTAAAAAAATAATTAAAGAGATTGAAAATGAGAAGAGTTTCTTTATATTCAAGCACATATTTACCATTCCTGGTGTACTTCATTCCTTTGTGTAACTGCAGTTTCCATCTGGTATCATATTGATTCTGCCTGAAGAATTTCCATTAATATTCTTGTAGTGTAGATCTGCTGGCAATGAATTCTCTCAGCTTTTGTTGATCTGAAAAAGGCTTTATTTCACCCTTATTTTATTTTATTTTTTTTCGGAGTTTGTAAGTTGTGTTCTGACACCTTTTTAAAATGTGCAGTTATGTCAGGGACATAACTTGACCCAAACTAAACCTGTGGTAAGAGCTGGGTTTAAAAGGGTCTAGTTTCATTTTCCCTTAGGAGATTTTTATTTATTTTAAAATTTTTACTGGGGCTTCCCTGGTGGCGCAGTGGTTGAGAGTCCGCCTGCTGATGCAGGGGACACGGGTTCGTGCCCCGGTCCGGGAAGATCCCACATGCTGCGGAGCGGCTGGGCCTGTGAGCCATGACAGCTGAACCTGCACGTCCAGAGCCTGTGCTCCGCAACAGGAGAGGCCACAACAGTGAGAGGCCCGCGTACCGCAAAAAAAAAAAAAAAAAATTATTGAAGTGTAGTTGATTTACAATGGTGTGCCAGTTTCTGCTGTACAGCAAAGTGACACAGTTATACATACATATATCTATATATATATCTATATATACTCTTTTTCATATTCCTTTTTCTTTTAAAATTTTTGAATTTTTATTTTTTTATACGGCAGATTTTTATTAGTCATCAATTTTATACACATCATTGTATACATTTCAATCCCAATCGCCCAATTCATCACACCACCATCCCCACCCCCCACCCCCCCCCGCCGCTTTCCCCCCTTGGTGTCCATACGTTTGTTCTCTACATCTGTGTCTCAATTTCTGCCCTGCAAACTGGTTCATCTGTACCATTTTTCTAGGTTCCACATACATGCGTTAATATACGATATTTGTTTTTTTCTTTCTGACTTACTTCACTCTGTATGACAGTCTCTAGATCCATCCACGTCTCAACAAATGACCCAATATCGTTCCTTTTTAGAGCTGAGTAATATTCCATTGTATATATGTACCACATCTTTTTTATCCATTCGTCTGTCAATGGGCATTTAGGTTGCTTCCATGACCTGGCTATTTTAAACAGTGCTGCAATGAACATTGGGGTGCATGTGTCTTTTTGAATTATGGTTTTCTATGGGTATATGCCCAGTAGTGGGATTGCTGGGTCATATGGTAATTCTATTTTTAGTTTTTTAAGGAACCTCCATGCTGTTCTCCATAGTGGCTGTATCAATTTACATTCCCACCAACAGTGCAAGAGGGTTCCCTTTTCTCCACACCCTTTCCAGCATTTATTGTTTGTAGATTTTCTGATGATGCCCATTCTAACTGGTGTGAGGTGATACCTCATTGTAGTTTTGATTTGCATTTCTCTAATAATTAGTGATGTTGAGGAGCTTTTCATGTGCTTCTTGGCTATCTGTATGTCTTCTTTGGAGAAATGTCTATTTAGGTCTTCTGCCCGTTTTTGGATTGGGTTGTTTGTTTTTTTAATATTGAGCTGCATGAGCTGTTTATATATTTTGGAGATTAATCCTTTGTCGATTCATTTGCAAATATTTTCTCCCATTCTGAGGGTTGTCTTTTCGTCTTGTTAATGGTTTCCTTTTTTTAAAAAAATTTTATTTATTTATTTATGGCTGTGTTGGGTCTTCGTTTCTGTGTGAGGGCTTTCTCTACTTGCAGCAAGTGGGGGCCACTCTTCATGGCGGTGCGCAGGCCTCTCACTGTCGAGGCCTCTCTTGTTGTGGAGCACAGGCTCCAGATGCGCAGGCTCATTAACTGTGGCTCACGGGCCTAGTTACTCCGTGGCATGTGGGGTCTTCCCAGACCAGGGCTGGAACCCGTGTCCCCTGCATTGGCAGGCAGATTCTCAACCACTGCGCCACCAGGGAAACCCTATGGTTTCCTTTGCTGTGCAAAAGCTTTGAAGTTTCATTAGGTCCCATTTGTTTATTTTTGTTTTTATCTCCATTACTCTAGGAAGTGGATCAAAAAAGGTCTTGCTGTGAGTTATGTCAAAGAGTGTTCTTCCTATGTTTTCCTCGAAGAGTTTTATAGTGTCCGGTCTTATGTTTAGTCTCTCATCCATTTTGAGTTTATTTTCGTGTATGGTGTTAGGGAGTGTTCTAATTTCATTCTTTTACATGTACCTGTCCAGTTTTCCCAGCACCACTTATTGAAGAGAATGTCTTTTCTCCATTGTATATCCTTGCCTCCTTTGTCATAGATTAGTTGACCATAGGTGCATGGGTTTATCTCTGGGCTTTCTATCTTGTTCCATTGATCTGTGTTTCTGTTTTTTGTGCCAGTACCATATTGTCTTGATTACTGTAGCTTTGTAGTATAGTCTGAAGTCAGGGAGTTGAATTCCTCCAGCTCCGTTTTTTTCCCTCAAGACTGCTTTGGCTGTTCTGGGTCTTTTGTGTCTCCATACAAATTTTAAGATTTTTTGTTCTAGTTCCGTAAAAAATGCCATTGGTAATTTGATAGGGATTGCATTGAATCTGTAGATTGCTTTGGGTAGTATAGTCATTTTCTCAATATTGATTCTTCCAGTCCAAGAACATGGTATATCTCTTCATCTGTTGGTATCATCTTTAATTTCTTTCATCACTGTCTTATAGTTCTCTGCATACAGGTCTTTTGTCTCCCTTGGTAGGTTTATTCCTAGGTATTTTATTCTTTTTGTTGCAATGGTAAATGGGAGTGTTTCCTAAATTTCTCTTTTGGCTTTTTCATCATTAGTGTATAGGAATGCAAGAGATTTCTGTGCATTAATTTTGTATCCTGCAACTTTACCAAATTAATTGATTAGCTCTAGTAGTTTTCTGGTGGCATCTTTAGGATTCTCTATGTACAGTATCATGTCATCTGCAAACAGTGACAGTTTTACTTCTTCTTTTCCAATTTGTATTCCTTTTATTTCTTTTTCTTCTCTGATTGCTGTGGCTAGGACTTCCAAAACTATATTGAATAATAGTGGTGAGAGTGGACATCCTTGTCTTCTTCCTGATTTTAGAGGAAATGCTTTCAGTTTTTCACCATTGACAACGATGTTTGCTGTGGTTTGTCGTATATGGCCTTTATTATGTTGAGATAGGTTCTCTCTATGCCCACTTTCTGAAGAGTTATCATAAATGGGTGTTGAATTTTGTCAAAAGCTTTTTCTGCATCTATTGAGATGATCATATGGTTTTTACTTTTCACTTTGTTAATATGCTGTATCACATTGATTGATTTGTGTATATTGAAGAATCCTTGCATCCCTGGGATAAATCCCACTTGATCATGGTGTATGATCCTTTTAATGTGTTATTGGATTCTCTTTGCTAGTATTTTGTTGAGGATTTTTGCATCTATATTCATCAGTGATATTGGTCTGTAATTTTCTTTTTTTGTAGTATCTTTGTCTGGTTTTGGTATCAGGGTGATGGTGGTCTCATAGAATGAGTTTGGGAGTGTTCCTTCCTCTGCAATTTTTTGGAAGAGTTTGAGAAGGATGGGTATTAGCTTTTCTCTAAATGTTTAATAGAATTCACCTGGAAAGCTGTCTGGTCCTGGACTTTTGTTTGTTGGAAAATTTTTAATCACAGTTTCAATTTCATTACTTGTGATTGGTCTGTTCATATTTTCTATTTCTTCCTGGTTTAGTCTTGGAAGGTTATACCTTTCTAAGAATTTGTCCATTTCTTCCAGGTTGTCCATTTTATTGGCGTAGAGTTGCTTGTAGTAGTCTCTTAGGATGTTCTGGATTTCTGTGGTGTCTCTTGTAACTTCTCCTTTTTCTTTTCTAATTTTATTGATTTGAGTCCTCTCCCTCTTTTTCTTGATGAGTCTGGCTAGTGGTTTATCAATTTTGTTTATCTTCTTAAAGAATCAGCTTTTAGTTTTATTGATCTTTGTTATTGTTTTATTTGTTTCTATTTCATTTATTTTTGCTCTGATCTTTATGATTTCTTTCCTACTGCTAACTTTGGGTTTTGTTTTTTCTTCTTTCTCTAGTTCCTTTAGGTGTAAGGTTAGATTGTTTATTTGAGATTTTTCCTGTTTCTTGATGTAGGCTTGTATAGCTATAAACTTCCCTCTTAGAACTGCTTTTGCTGTATCCCATAGGTTTTGGATCATTGTGTTTTAATTGTCATTTGTCTCTAGGTATTTTTTGATTTTCTCTTTGATTTCTTCAGTGATCTCTTGGTTATTTAGTAACGTATTGTTTAGCCTTCATGTGTTTGTGTTTTTTACTTTTTTTCCCTGTAATTCATTTCTAATCTCATAGCATTGTGGTCAAAAAGATGCTTGATATGATTTTAGTTTTCGTAAACTTACTGAGGCTTGATTTGTGACCCAAGATGTGATCTCTCCTGGAGAATGTTCCATGCGCACTTGAGAAGAAAGTATAATCTGCTGTTTTTGGATGGAATGTCCTAAAAATATCAATTAAATCTGTCGGTCTGTTGTGTCATTTAAAGCTTCTGTTTCCTTATTTATTTTCATTTTGGATGATCTGTCCATTGGTGTAAATGAGGTGTTAAAGTCCCCCACTATTATTGTGTTACTGTCGATTTCCTCTTTTAGAGCTGTTAGCAGTTGCCGTATGGATTGAGGTGCTCCTGTGTTGGGTGCATATATATTTATAATTGTTATATCTTCTTCTTGAATTGATCCCTTGATCATTATGTACTGTCCGTCCTTGTCTCTTGTAACATTCTTTATTTTAAAGTGTATTTTATCTGATATGAATATTGTTACTCCAGCTTTCTTTTGATTTCCATTTGCATGGAATATCTTTTTCCATCCTGTCACTTTCAGTCTGTATGTGTCCCTACGTCTGACGTGGGTCTCTTGTAGACAGCATATATATGGGTCTTATTTTTGTATCCATTCAGCAAGCCTGTGTCTTTTGGTTGGAGCATTTAATCCATTCACGTTTAAGGTAATTATCGATATGTATATTCCTGTGACCATTGTCTTAATTGTTTTGGGTTTGTTTTTGTAGGTCCTTTTCTTCTCTTATGTTTCTCACTTAGAGAAGTTCCTTTAGCATTTGTTGTAGAGCTGGTTTGGTGGTGCTGAATTCTCTTAGCTCTCACTTCTCTGTAAAGCTTTTGATTTCTCCAGCGAATCTGAATGAGATCCTTGCCGGGTAGAATAATCTTGGTTGTAGGTTCTTCCTTTTCATCACATTAAGTATATCATGCCACTCCCTTCTGGCTTGTAGAGTTTCTGCTGAGAAATCAGCTGTTAACCTTATGGGAGTTCCCTTGTATGTTATATGTCATTTTTCCCTTGCTGCTTTCAATAATTTTTCTTTGTCTTTAATTTTTGCCAGTTTGATTACTATGTGTCAGCATGTTTCTCCTTGGGTTTATCCTGTATGGGACTCTGCGCTTCCTGAACTTGGCTGGCTATTTCCTTTCCCATGTTAAGGAAGTTTTCGATTATAATCACTTCAAATATTTTCTCTGGTCCTTTCTCTCTCCCTTCTTCTTCTGGGACCCCTATAATGCAAATGTTGTTGCGTTTAATGTTGTCCCAGAGGTCTCTTAGGCTGTCTTCATTGCTTTTCATTCTTTTTTCTTTATTCTGTTCTGCAGCAGTGAATTCCACCATTCTGTCTTCTAGGTCACTTATCCATGATTCTGCCTCAGTTATTCTGCTATTGATTCCTTCTAGTGTAGTTTTCATTTCAGTTATTGTATCGTTCATCTCTGTTTGTTTGTTCTTTACTTCTTCTAAGTCTTTGTTAAACATTTCTTGCATCTTCTCGATTTTTGCCTCCATTCTTTTTCCGAGGTCCTGGATCATTTTCACTATCATATTCTGAATTCTTTTTCTGGAAGGTTGCCTATCTCCACTTCATTTAATTGTTTTTCTGGGGTTTTATCTTTTTCCTTAATCTGATACATAGCCCTCTGCCTTTTCATCTTGTCTATCTTTCTGTGAATGTGGTTTTTGTTCCACAGGCTGCAGGATTGTAGTTCTTCTTGCTTCTACTCTCTGCCCTCTGGTCCACCCTTATGTTTTAAAGATATTTTTACAGGGCATAGTATTCTGGGGTGATGGTGTTTTCTTTCAGTACTTTAAAAATGTCACACCAAGGAACCACTCTTAGTTTCGTCAATTTTTTCTATTGTTTTGTTGTTGTCATTGTTGTTATTTAGTCTCTATTTCATTTATTTCTGCTCTGATCTGTATGATTTCTTCTACTAACTTTGTTTTGTTTGCTCTTTTTCTAGTTACTTTAGGTGTAAAATTAGCTTATTTGAGATATTTCTTTTCTCCTGTGGTAGGCTTGTATCGCTATAAACTTCCCTCTTAGAACTGCTTTTCCTGTGTCACATAGATTTTGGATCGTTGTGTTTTCATTTTCATTTGTCTCCAGGTATTTTTAAATTTCTTTGATTTCTTCAGTGACCCATTGGGTGTTGAGCAGCACATTGTTTAGCCTCCATGTGTTTGTGTTTTTTGCAGGTTTTTCTTGTAGTTCATTTCTAGTCTCATAGCATTGTGGTCAGAAAAGATGCTTGATATGGTTTCAGTTTTAAATTTACTGAGACTTGTTTTGTGACCTAGCATGTTACCTATTCTGGAGAATGTTCCATGTGCACTTGAAAAGAATGAGCAATTTGCTGCTTTTGGATGGAATGTTCTATATATATATCTGTTAAGTCTATCTAATCTAATGGGTCATTTAAGGCTAGTGTTCTGTTATTGATCTTCTGTTTGGATCATCTGTCCATTGTTGTAGGTGGGGTGTTAAAGTCCCCTACTGTCATTGTGTTACTGTCAGTTTCTCCTCCTCTGTGTCTGTTAATGTTTGCTTTATGTATTCAGTGCTCCTATGTTGGGTGCATATATATTTACAGTTGTTATATCTTCTTCTTGGATTTATTCATTGATCGTTATGTAATGTCCTTCTTTATCTCTTATTACAGTCCTTGTTTTATAGTCTATTTGGTCTGATATAAGTATTGCTATTCTGGCTTTCTTTACATTTTCATTTGCATGGAGTACCTTTTTCTATTCCCTCACTTTCTGCCTGTGTGTGTCTTTATATCTGAAGTAAGTCTCTTTTAGGCAACATATATATGGTTCTTGTTTTTGTATCCATTCAGCAACTCTATGTCTTTTTTTTTTTTTTTTTTTGCGGTACGTGGGCCTCTCACTGTTGTGTGCTCTCCTGTTGCGGAGCACAGGCTCCGGACGCGCAGGCTCAGCGGCCATGGCTCACAGGCCCAGCAGCTCCGCAGCATGTGGGATCCTCCCGGACCGGGGCACGAACCTGCGTCTCCTGCATCAGCAGGTGGACCCTCAACCACTGCGCCACCAGGGAAGCCCAACTCTATGTCTTTTTTTTTTTTTTTTTTTTTTTTTTTGCTGTATGCGGGCCTCTCACTGTTGTGGCCTCTCCCGTTGTGGAGCACAGGCTCCGGACGCCCAGGCTCAGCAGCCATGGCTGACGGGCCCAGCCGCTCCGCGGCATGTGGGATCTTCCCGGACCGGAGCACAAACCCGTGTCCCCTGCGTCGGCAGGCGGACTCTCAACCACTGCGCCACCAGGGAAGCCCATATGTCTTTTGATTGGAGCATTTAGCCCATTTACATTTGAAGTAATTATTGATAGGTTTGTACTTATTGCCATTTTATTGTTTTGGGGTTGCTTTTATGGCTCTTATTGTTCTTTTCTTCTTTTTTTTTTTGGCTCTCTTTCCATATCCCTAGTGTTATGTTTGGATTCCTTTCTCTTCTTTGTGTGTATATCTTTTATAGACTTTTGGTTTGTGATTACCATGAAGTATATATATAGCAATCTATCTGTCCATCTATTTATATGATTATTTTAAGTTGCTGATCTCTTAATTTCGAATGCATTTTAACAATCCTGCGTTTTTACTCCTCGCCACATTTACTGGTTTTTTTTTTTTTGCGGTACGTGGGCCTCTCACCGTTGTGGCCTCTCCCATTGCGGAGCACAGGCTCCGGACGCGCAGGCTCAGCGGCCATGGCTCACGGGCCCAGCCACTCCGCGGCATGTGGGATCCTCCCGGACTGGGGCATGAACCCGCGTCCCCTGCATCAGCAGGCGGACTCCCAAGCACTGCGCCACCAGGGAAGCCCACGTTTACTGTTTTTAACATCATCTTGTACATCCTTTTTTGGTGTGTGTATCCATTAACTGCTTATTGTGATATTGATGATTACGATACTTTTGTCTTTTAACCTTCCTACTATCTTTATAAGTAGCTGATCAACTACCTTCATTGTATGTTTGCCTTTACCAACGAGATTTTTCCTTTCATAATTTCTTCTTTCTAGTTGTGGTCTTTTCTGCATAGAGACATCCCTTTAACATTTCTTGTAAAGTTGGTTTCATGGTGCTAAACTCTTTCAGCTTTTTCCTGTCTGTAAAACTTTTGATTTCTCCTTCAAATCTGAATGATTTGAATAATTATTCAAATTATTGAATAATTTGCCAGGTAGAGTATTCTTGGTTGCAGGTTTTTTCTTTTCATCACTGTAAATATATTGTGCCACTCCCTTCTGGCCTGCAGAGTTTCTGCTGAAAAGTCAACTGATAGCCTTATGGGAGTTCCCTTGTGCATAACTAGTTGCTTTTCCCTTGCTGCTTTTAATATTCTCTCTTTATCTTTAATTTTTGCTATTTTAATTACAATGTGTCTTGGTGTGGTCCTCTTTGGGTTGATCTTGTTTGGGACTCTCTGTGCTTCCTGGATATGGATGTCTGCTTTCTTTCCCAAGTTAGGGAAGTTTTTAGCTATTATGTCTTCTAATACGTCCTCTGCACCTTTTTCTCTCTCTTCTCCTTCTGGGACCCCTGTTATGTGAATGTTATAAGCTTGATGTTGTCCTAGAGGTGTCTTAAACTGTCCTCATTTTTGAAAATTATTTGTCCTTTTTTCTGTTCAGCTTGAGTGATTTCCTCCACTCTGTCTTCCAGTTTTCTGATCCATTCCTCTGTATCATCTAATCTCCTGTTGAATCCTTCTAGTGTATTTTTAATTTTAGTTATTGTATTTTTCATCTCGGCTTGGTTCTTCTTTATATTTTCTAACTCTTTTTTAGAAACTTCTAACTTCTCACTGTGTTCATCCAGTCTTCTCCAAAGTTCTTTGAACATTTTTATGATCATTACCTTGAACTCTATTGCATAAATTGCTTATCTCCATTTCACTTAGTTCTTCTTCTAGGGTTTTGTCTTGTTTCTTTGTTTGGAACATATTCCTCTATCGCCTCATTTTGCCAAATTCTGTGTTCTTATTTCTATGTATTTGGTAGGTTGGTATGTTTCCTGATCGTGGAGAAGTGGCCTTATGTAGGAAATGCCTATGGGCCAGCAGCATACTCCCCTCTGGTCACCAGACCTCTATGCTTTAGGGGTGCCATCTATGTGGGCTGCATGGGCCCTTCTGTTGTGTCAGGCTGACTACTGTGGGTGCCTTGGTAAGCATGGGTGGCCCCTGATCAGGTTGGTTGCCAGGCCTTGCCTAGTGCAGAAGTTGCCAGTGACTGGTGGGTGGGGCCATGTCCTGGGAAGGTTCTGGGGCTGGTGTCAGCCTGCTGGTGAGTGGGGCCAGTTCCTGACTTCGCTGGCTGTGGGGCCCAGGGTTTCCCAGAGTTGATATTGACCCACTGGTAGGTGGGGCTGGATCCCTGGGCAGCTGGCCAATAAATATATGGAGAGGTGATGATCAGCATCATTACTAATCATGGAAATGTAAATTAGGACCATAGTGAGAAATCTTTTCATACCCATTCCACTGGTAAAAATTAAGAGGATCTTTTTATATTATTACTGAAAGGAGTAAAAATTGATGTAACTGCTTTAGCTTACAGTTTGGCATTATCTCCTTAGGTTGAATATTCACATACCTTATAACTCTGCAGTTCCTCTTCTAGGGTATACCCAGGAGAATCTCTTATATATGTACTACAGGGGACATATGCACAAATGTTCATAGCAGCATTGTTCATAATAGCCAAAACTAAGAAGTAGTAAAACCCAGAAACAACCTGAATACCCATCAAAAGAACAGATTTTTGAAAAGCGAAACAACGAAGTGTCGTATACAACAGAATAAACAACAAAGATATATAACGTTGTGGATGAGACTAAGTGAAAAAATAAGTCCCAAAAGGTCTCATTCTGCATGATAGCCTTTTCATAAAACTAAAATACCCTTCAAAAATTAAAATAAAAAATATAAGGATTACATATAAATGCAGGAAAAAACTATAAAAAGAAAAACAAGGGAATAACGAAACATGGTTGAGCATAATAATTTTGGGAGTTAGAGAAACAGGGAGATAGGGTGAAGGAGGCAGAGACTATATGGTTAGAAATGTTTTTGTCAAGGTCTTAGCTTTTAGTTTGCTTTTCACAATGTTAAAAATAACTAAATAGGGACTTTCGTGGTGGTCCAGTGGTTAAGACTCTGCGCTTCCACTGTAGGTGGCACAGGTTCAATCCCTGGTTGGGGAACTAAGATCCCACATGATGTATGGCATGGTCAAAAAAATAAAAGTAAAATAAAAATAACCAAATTAAATATCCAAACAAAGAGTTTGCCAAAATGAGACTGTGTTATGAACCAAGGATTGTGATTAATCCAGTTCTGTACACCTGAGGTCCAAATAAAGAAAATAGATACCATTTATGACCTACATTAGGGAAAACACATACACACACACACACACACATACACACTAAACCTAAGTTCTTTAGGATCATGTTGTTTCCTTTTGCTTTTTTTCTTTCCAAGAAGAAGCCTAAATACTTCAGTATTTGGGAAGAATCCCTTAGTTAAGGATCTCACACCTTTCACCCAGAAATCAGCTAAGAGTGCTGTATCTCCTTTTGCTATTATAAGCAGCTTATGAATAGCAAATAATGTGTCCTTTGAAGATGAATTTTCAGCTAAAAACAAGATTAAATGGCAAGGGAGCATTGGAAACAATTTGTTGATCATAATGTACATTGAAGATTCATTCAGATCAATAGCATGGACTAGATCAGGGTCTATTTGACATATGTAAGCAGAACTTGGGTGATGTTGTCATGGCCAAATTGTCATCATTCTTTTCTTCTAATCACTTTTGCATTGTATAAGGAGAGTCTCTTCTGTGTGTTCAGTAGCACAATTCCTGTTGGTTACTAGAGGTTTGAGAAAGTGAGAACATTTTAATATTCAGATCCTACATAGAATGAGATGTTACCATTTAAAAGCCTTAAGAAATCTGTAGGTGGGGATTAAGGAAGCAACAAAATAAAGATCTCTGATATCTGGAATTTTGGGTTTTGCTATTGAATACAGAGCCCAGATATTACTAGAATTGCTTTCCCTTCAGTGGTTTGTGCTATTGTGAGAATTTATCAGTTACTGTCTTCTGGCATTCATTCCATAGAATTAATTCATGAGGATAAAGAGAGAAATGGCATGGTGTGGATTTTCAACATTTACATATTGAGAAATTTGGAAATTATTTCAAAGCTGAAGTTTGAAACTTTGACTTGCAGAATCCAGAGAGACAAAATTAGATCACTGATCAGAGATAAGTTGTACACTTTGCCCACTCGTAATTCATTCCTTTTCCCTTATTGGGGTCTAACTCAGCAAAGAGTATCTCAGGAGGGCTGTAACTTGTTACCCTTGGAAGCTGGCTTTGCAATCTGAACATTCTAACTTTTTTTTAAGAGCTCTTTATTGGAGTATAATTACTTCACAATACTGTGTTAGTTTCTGTTGCACACCAAAGTGAATCAGCCATATGCATACATATGTCCCCATATGCCCTCCCTCTTGAGCCTCCCTCCCATCTTCCCTATCCCACCCTTCTAGGTCATCGCAAATCACCGAGCTGATCTCCCTGTGCTATGCTGCTGCTTCCCATAACTGTTTTACATTTGGTAGTGTATATATGTTGATGCTAATCTCACTGCGCCCCAGCTTCCCCCTCCCACCCTGTGTCCTCAAGTCCATTTTCTATGTCTACATCTTTATTCCTGCCCTGCAACTAGGTTCATCAGTACCTTTTTTTTTTTTTTTTTAGATTCCATATATATGTGTTAGAATATGGTATTTGTTTTTCTCTTTCTGACTTACTTCACTCTGTATGACAGACTCTGGGTCCATCCACCTCACTACAAATAACTCAATTTCGTTTCTTTTTATGGCTAAGTAATATTACATTGTATATATGTGCCACATCTTCTTTATCCATTCATCTGTCGATGGACATTTAGGTTGCTTCCATGTCCTGGCTATTGTAAATAGTGCTGCAGTGAACATTGTGGTACATGTCTCTTTTTGAATTATGGTTTTCTCTGGGTATATGTCCAGTAGTGGGATTGCTGGGTCATATGGTAGTTCTATTTTTAGTTTTTTAAGGAACCTCCATACTGTTTTCCATAGTGGTTGTATCAATTTACATTCTCACCGACAGTGCAGGAGGGTTCCCTTTTCACCACACCCTTTCCAGCATTTATTGTTTCTAGATTTTTTGATGATAGCCATTCTGACTGGCATGAGGTGATACCTCATTGTAGTTTTTTTTTTTTTTTCCCCTGGGAATACTTATTTATTTGGTCTATTAACACCAAGATCTGCAAAAAACAAACAGAAAAACACAACTTCTAAACACAGGATAATAAAACTTGAACATTAACATTCTTCTTCGATTTTGTGTAAGCTCTGCAGTATGGAAAATATACAGACTTCAAACAGCTGCAAAAATAGTGTCTTTGGGAGAAAATAGAGTTTCTACATCGATACAAGAAAAATAGGCATTTTTCTAATCCAGCCCAGTCCTGGGGCAGGTGGAGGGTGGAGAGTCACCACTTGCCACCCGGAGGAATGCCAGTTCTCCCTCTCCCCTACTACCCACCTGGGGCTGGGCAGGCTGGGCTGCTGCTTAAGACAATCTTAGGGTGAAAGCGAGATGAAAATGCCACTTAGGAAAACGCTTGGTTCCCCCTCTGCCAGCAGCTGGATTGGTCAAGTGTTATGGCCCTTTCGAGCTGCTTTGGTCAGCTCCTCCAATGAGAGGGAGGTAGGGGGATGGGACTGAGAGGATCGGGGAATCTATTCGGGTCTCCTCATCTGTGTCTGGGGAGGAGAGGTAAGGAAATCTGTGGTGTCCCCTCTCCTTTAATCATGGCTAGCTTGCTCCATGATAAAGACATGGGCCCCATACACTGTCCTTCGGACTCACACCCAGGGGTGGGGGACCCAAGACCTTCTGGTTGAGTTTTCCACCAAGTGAGGGGGTGACAAGAACACGGGTGTGACTTGTGAGCTGCCCAGCTTCTAGTGGAGGAGGCAGGTCCCCTCACATTCGAAGGGGCAGGGGTCCATCGGAAAGAGGACCCAGGGCTTTGACACAATAAATGAAAGTGCTCAAAGGCCAGGAGGGAAGGGCTCCTTCATCCCCCATCTCAGGGGAGCTCGGGAGGGGCCTGCCACCAAGGCTCTGGTCTCCATGGTGAAGTGGGAGTGGGGCCCTCAGACCACCAGGGAGCTCTGGAAAAGCGCAGGCTCTTCTGACGGTGGGGGCGCTGCCAAGACTCAAATGGCAGCGAGGAGGCCTTGGGGGGGCCTCTGGATCCTTCCGAGGCGGTGGCCTGGGGCTGGCCGGGGGAAGGGGGGACCCCGGGCTTGAGGGGCAGTTACGGAAGATGAAGCCCATGCTGGGGAAGAGGGGCTTCATTAAGCTGACGGGGCAGAAAGCCGAGCCGGTTGGGTTGAAATGGACTTTGTTCTTGTCAGGACAGGAAGTCAGGAAGGCCAGGTCAGGACCTGGGGACGTGGCCTCTTCAAACACCCGCAGTCTCTCACAGCCTTCCGGGGGTTCCCGTTTGAAGATGTAGCTGTGATTGGGCCGAGGGGAGGCGGCAAAGGCAAGGACTGGAGATGGGCTGCCCTCTTCAAGGAAGGCTGGGTGGCCTGGAGGGGAAGCTTTGTCACTGGGGATGGACGTCAGCTCCTCGGCTGCACCCTGGTGTTCCTCACGGCCAGTCTGGCCAGAAGGCTGGGGGGATGCCAGGGGCATGGAGGGAGAGCTGGCAAGGTTTCCAGGCTCCAGGAGGAGGAGGGGATGATCACAGCTGCCGCTCTGGAGGTGAGCTGGGGCTCGGTGTCCGTTAGGGATTTCAAGGATCCGCAGCAGCTCCTCCTCACCCTGCTCTTTCACAAACACCTCCTCCAGCTCTTGGTTGAGCCCTTCCAGGCTCCGGTGCAGGCAGGGGCTCAGTCGCAGGACAGAGGACCCTGAGGGGAAGCTGGGAGGGGACGCCCTCAGTGCTCCCCGCACAGCATGGTCCCCTTGGAGGGGGAGCCCCGCTCCTTCTCTTTCCCGCTGCGGCTAAGCTTTGTCCTCTGCAGCTGTTGCTTCAACTTGGTAATCTCTTTTCGGTGGTCTGTGCTGCCCCAGGACGCTGAGCGCTTGTGTGTACACGAGCTGGCCCGCTCACCTTCAAGCTCTTGCCAGGACAGGGGGGTCTGGGTGGCCTTGTCATTGGTACAACAGGTGAAGGCCCCATCAGCATCTCGTGGCCACTGGCCCAGAAGGTAGGAGCTGAGGATGGTGTCCAGGGAGAATGTACGCCGGACCTGGGGTGGCTAAGGCCTACACACTGGCTTTTCTGGGGCCACGGAACACGGGACGCTGGCTGCGCGGCCACTCCCGTCCCGGCGCTGGTGCGGCTGCTGCAGCTGGAAAGGGACGGTGGCCCTGAGCGGCTGCAGCCCAGCCCGGGGAAAGCCGGCGGGGGCTGGGGGAGAGCAGCCCCGCCGGAGGCCCCCTGCCCCTCCGTGCCCTGGCCCCCAGGCACCTCCGCCTCTGCCGCCCACTGCGGCCCCCGCCATCGCCCGCCCGCCTGACTGCTGGCCTGCCTCGGCCCCACAGCGAGCCCCACACTCTCATTGTAGTTTTGATTTGCATTTCTCTAATAATTAGTGATGTTGAGCATCTTTTCATGTGCCTCTTGCCCATCTGTATGAATATTCTAACTTTTGAAGTTTTGTAGGATATGGTCAGTTGGAGAAGACAGTGACCAGTGATCATTAAATTCAGCGTGCTATCGCAAGCTTGACAAACATCATCTAATTCCATGTATGAGCCAGCCAGTCTGAGGGTTTACATTAAGGTGGAAAAATTCTAGAAGCACTGTCAGCCTGTGTATATCTTTAGTTCCTATTTGATTATCTTCCTTCAAGTCCAGAGAATATATTTTTTGATGGATATTTTCATTTGTAATGAGACTATGGTCGTTTCTCATGGATCATGGACATTCATGAGTTGATTCAGCAGGGAGTCAGTCATTTACTTTGCAAATGAGTGTGTCCAAACCAGGGAAATGGATGCTAATGGATCTTGGTTAATTTTAAGGGCAAGTGAAGAACAAAGTAGTCTGTTGTGATCTCTTTTTGTATGTTTCTCATTTGCTAATAAGCACAGTTAACTTACAAACAGTTTGTGTTTCCATACGAATTGTAAAATTTTTTGTTCTAATTCTGTGAAGAGTGCCATTGGTAGTTTGATAGGGATTGCATTGAATCTGTAGGTTGATTTGGGTAGTACAGTCATTTTCACAATATTGATTCTTCCAATCCAAGAACATGGTATATTTCTCCATCTGTTTATGTCATCTTTGATTTCTTTCATCAGTGTTTTAGCCTGAGAAAACCATAATTCAAAAAGAGACATGTACCACAATGTTCATTGCAGCACTATTTATAATAGCCAGGACATGGAAGCAACCTAAGTGTCCATCGACAGATGAATGGTTAAAGAAGATATGGCATATATATACAATGGAATATTACTCAGCCATAAAAAGAAATGAAATTGAATTATTTTTAGTGAGGTGGATGGACCTAGAGTCTCATACAGAGTGAAGTAAGAAAGAGAAAAACAAATACCGTATGCTAACACATATATATATTTATATATGGAATTCAAAAAAAAAAAGAATGGTACTGATGAACCTAGTGACAGGGCAGGAATAAAGATGTAGACATAGAGAATGGACTCGAGGACACAGGGCGGAGGGGGAAGCTGGGGCGAAGTGAGATTAGCATCGACATATATACACTACTGAATGTAAAATAGTTATGGGAAGCAGCAGCATAGCACAGGGAGATCAGTTCAGTGCTTTGAGATGACCTAGAAATGTGGGATAGGGAGGATGGGAGGGAGGCTCAAGAGGGAGGGGATATGGGGATATATGTATGCATATGACTGATTCACTTTGTTGTACAACAGAAACTAACAGTATTATGAAGCAGTTATCCTCCAATAAAGGTCTATTAAAAAAACAACAACGGTTTGGCTCTTTTGGAAGCCATTCCTACCTGCATTAAAGTATTACTGAACTGTCAGGCATCCTATTTATAGTTCTGTTCCCTTTGACTTCACATTTAAGTGGAAAGAGGTGGGTGGTGAGAGGCTATTTGATGTTACTCTTCGCACCTTATAAGAAACTGAAATTTTAGGATTGAAATTGTCACAAAGGCCTCTCAAATTGTAGGGTTCTTTCTACCCTAGGAAATGTTTTTCTAGACTTGCGATCACTCAAGTCATCATCATTGAGGAAATCCAGTCATAGTCTTTCTGTGTGTTATCAAAGACCTAGTCTACTCTTCCCTGGAAAAAGACATTGGGGAATACCTAATTCACCAATGCCACTAAGCTAGCTTTACTCCCTTCCTTCCTTCCTTGTGTGAGGAACTCAGACTGATTTTTAACACCAGTAGGGTTGTAGACTTGCTTTTTAAGCAAAGGAATGATGATGTTCTTGAGAAATTTGGGAAGTTTAGTTTGAGAAGTAAGTATATAAGACCAGGTTGACTGAATAAGACTTTCTTGAGACTGCCTGCCCTTAAGAGAATGTGTGGTCTTGTCTGAGGGAAAGACTGTTTTCCTTTTAATGCTTTTGTACTTAAGAAGGAATACTTGGTAATATGTGTGATTCATTACAATCAGTTATAAATTTGAGCGATAATTATAAGAAGAAAACTCATTGATCAGGATCATACTCATCCCTGGACACTATTTGATAGTGGTTAGAGGCTTTGCTTTCAAGTAGGGGAGGGATCATAGGAGGAGAGTTGTGAGAGAGGAGTTTTTAAATTATTGTTGCATTTAATTTATACTTCCTAAATCACAGAAGCATGGAAAAGATTCTTCCTGAGATTGAAGGAAGGGCTTTGGTGTATACATTCTCAGTGACTAAGTCTTTATTGATTTATTTATTAAATTGAAGTATCGTTGATTTACCGTATTGTGCTAATTACTGCTGCACAGCAAAGTGATTCAGTTATACATAAATATACTTTTTTTGGTATTCTTTTCCATTATGGTTTATCATAGGATATTGAATATAGTTCTCTGTGCTGTACAGTAGGACCTTGTTGTTTATCCATTCTGTGTATAAAAGCTTACATCTGCTAACACCCACCTCCCACTCTATCCCTCCCGCAACCCCCTCTCCCTTGGCAACCACCAGTCTGTTCTCTATGCTCAGTGACTAAGTCTTGATTACATGAGTAGATGACCTATTTTGTGCACATTTAAATTTTTGAATGATTTTTGCTAAGCCAGTAAATGTGATTTGGGGCTAATTTTCCCATCTCTGCATAATTTGATATGTTCTGAGAATACAAAGTAACTTAGATTATTTGATGTTTTTGGATTATGCATCCCACCACTTTCCTTTATGAGGACACATATTTAAGAATTACACATACATACATTCATTTCTTCATCAAATATTTACTGAGTGCCTACTGTGTGCCAGGCCCTGTTCTAGAAGTTTGGCATGCATCTGTGAACAGTAGACAGAAATCTCTATCTATTTCTTTTTTATTTTTAAAATATTTATTTATTTATTTAGGCTGTGCTGGGTCTTAGTTGTGGCACGTGGGATCTTTGTTGTGGCATGCGGGATCTTTTAAGTTGTGGCATGCGGGATCTGTAAGTTGCGGCATGCAGGCTCATAGTTGCGGCATGTGGGCTTCTTAGTTATGGTGTGCGGACTCCTTAGTTGTGGCATGCGGACTCCTTATTTGTGGCATGTGGACTCTTAGTCATGGCATGTGAACTCTTAGTTGTGGCATGCGTGCAGGATCTAGTTCCCCGACTAGGGATTGAATCCAGGGCCCCTGCATTGGGAGCTCGGAGTCTTACCCACTGGACCACCAGGGAAGTCCCTCTACCTATTTCTTTATGAGGATTATTAACTGTTTATATGAGGAGGTCCTTAGAGTACATTTATTCTTCAACTTTTTGTTAACCCTGTTTTAATGATGGAAGGGAGAAGAACAAAACTAGGGATATCTGACTTCAGGAAAGGAGTTTTTGCAAAAATGATCTATTTGGTAACAAAAATGTCACTATTGCTTACATCAATTTTAGATCTTGTCTTTGGAAGTGTGGTTCACACACAAATATTAGTCACATTGCTTTATAATCAATTCTAATTTTTTACATCTCTCTCCAAATTTGCCTGCTTGTTCATTCACTTTACTTACCACATTGGCTTTGAATGATCTTTCACTTTCTGAAAATAAAATCTACCCTTAAAATCTGGTAATTGCCTCTGAAGATATTTAAAACAATGTGTTGGAGGTAATTGTAATATCAAAAATAAGATCATGGGCCCCCTGAAGGCAGTAGCCCTCTTTTGTACATATAATTTCAGGCATCTTTATTAAAAGTAAATCTTGTTTTACAGTGACCTTGAACATATATTCTCTGTTAAGTGTGTATCAGAATATACCTAACCGGTATCAATCTGAGCCTGACTGTAGGTGATTCTGTGATTTAATTTGCAGTAAGTAGGCTTTTTTTTGTTCTTCACCCTCACCAGGTATACAATGTTTACATGGCAGGGAGGCAGTTGTGTTCTAAGCGGTACCGGGAGTTTGCCATCCTACACCAGAACCTGAAGAGAGAGTTTGCCAACTTTACATTTCCCCGACTTCCAGGGAAGTGGCCATTCTCTTTATCAGAACAGCAATTAGATGCCCGACGTCGGGGGTTGGAAGAATATCTAGAAAAAGGTAAGCCAGGCTATTAAACTCTACTATCTTGAGTAAAAATAGGGTCTAGGTATATATTGCAGCTCCTAAACTGCATAGCTAAGTTTCCTGAAACTCAACAGTGAAAGTAAATCAGGTTTTTGACTTAGGTGTTGAATGATCTGAGCTTTGAAGCCAAGAGTAAAATGTTCAGTACAGCAATTAATAGCCTATTTTATTGACTCGCCAAACACTTAACAACAACAGAAAAATGCATAATTATTTTTTGATGCATTAAGGACCTTTATTTATTTGTAGGGTTATATTTTTGCACACAGCAAACATATACAGACTCAGCAACATGCTAAATTGATTTGGGAACTAGATGGGCAGTATTTAAGACATTTTTATGAAAGTGATTTTGGTTCACTGGCATGTCCTACTTGAAAATTCCTTATTCCTCTTACACGTGTCCATGGATAGGTTTGATGAGTTGTAGGTAAGCTAATGTTCCCTTTTTCTAAGTAGGTTATAGGTAGAAATATTAAAACTTATTTGTTATCTCAGGACCTCCAAACAATACATTAGGAGTCTTTGGATGTGGATGCTGAAACGTTTGTCTAGAAAGGCAGGGAGAAATGACACAGATCTCCTGAATAAGATGGTTCAGTTTGTGGCTCAGAGAAGAGACCTTGTTTTGCTACGTTATAGTTACATAATTTGCTAGGCATGCAATAGGCTTTTCTTTAAAATACTAATTTAACAGAATAATGGTCTTATGTGGTATTTAATAATTCTGTGTCCTTGTAGAAGAACTAATTGACCTAGTTGAATTTTTTTTAAACTTTGGTAGAGAGCTTTATCCCTGAAGAAAAACCATTTCCCCCATAGAAGGTAGTTAAACTTCATCTATTTTTAGCTTTTCTCTAACATGGAATGGCCTCCTAACACAGCCTTTGGGAAATGAGAAAGAGTACAATTTTTTTTTAATAAAATGAAGTAAAATCAGCAGTGTAATTTATTATCCTCAGGAGAATGTTAGGAAATTAACTCTCTTAGATTTAGATGATTACCTACCTACCTGCCTGTTTTCTTTTCCTTCCTTCTCCCTTTCTCTCTCTCTCTTTTTTTTAGTTGTAGTTGTTTTGAAGTTAAAGTTAGTGAGGTGAGAAGATGAGAAGATGTGCTCAGCTTAATACTTGATTACCTACCCATTTTTTTCCAAAGTGGCTTTAAATGCTTATGATTCTCTTACTGGCCTGCTCCTAGGCCAAATAGATATTTTTCTTTGTATTTTAATTTTGTGTTTATTCCTAATTGACCTTACCCTTGCTCTATTGTCTAGCTTATTAATAGTTAACACAAGACAGCAAAGTTAGATTTACTGAACTTTTATTTCTCTTTTACAGGTAACTTCCTTTGTCTATGTTTAATGTTTTTAATAAGCTACATCTTTGTACGTCTATTATTCCTCTGTTCTGGTTCATATTTATATAAATGTTTGTTGTGCCGTAAAATATCATGTGTCAGGGATGGCATACTACCTCAGCACTGCCTGCTAATGATGATTTATACTTAAACCTTGATATGTTCTTGACTTTATATTCTTGATTTTAGGGCCTCATGCCAGATTCTGTCTTTGTTTTCTATAGTGTGCTCAATACGAGTCATTGGTGAGAGTGACATCATGCAGGAATTCTTATCAGAATCAGATGAGGTAGGTGAATACCCACTATAGTGACTGTTTACCTCTTGGCTCCTTGTGGGGGAAAATAAAGATATCGATGATGGATTGAATTGCCATAAATTCTCTAAATGACTGTTTTTTCAACTTCCTTTTGTTATGTGTCCTGCTTATCCT
Organism: Stenella coeruleoalba; assembly: GCF_951394435.1. Classification (NCBI taxonomy): domain Eukaryota; kingdom Metazoa; phylum Chordata; class Mammalia; order Artiodactyla; family Delphinidae; genus Stenella; species Stenella coeruleoalba. Next base: position 108,880,486 of record NC_137169.1, read on the forward strand.
TCAAGACCTAGTGCTAGGTCCACCTTCTCTTTGAAGCCTCCCCTGATATTCAGGGGATACACATTGATTTTTCATTCCACCAAGAACTTCCGCAGTCAGTACACATAATTATCACCTTGTTGCTATCTCAGTCTCTAATTTTTTTTTTTTTTTTTTTTTTTTTGCGATACGCGGGCCTCTCACTGTTGTGGCCTCTCCCGTTGCGGAGCACAGGCTCCGGATGTGCAGGCTCAGTGGCCGTGTCTCACAGGCCTAGCCGCTCCGCGGCATGTGGGATCTTCCCGGACCGGGGCACGAACCTGTGTCCCCTGCATCGGCAGGCGGACTCTCAACCACTGCGCCACCAGGGAAGCCCTCTAATTTTTTATACATATAGTCAGATGATCCCTTTATAATTTTACTTTACTAGATCATGAGCTACCTGTAGGTAAGAGCTAAATCTTTTTTTTTTCAGCTTTTTGAATATAATTGTCAAATATGAATTGTATATATTAAGGTGTACAACTTGATGTTTTGATATCTGTATACATTGTGAAATGATCACCATAATCAAGTTAACTAACCTATCCATCATCTCATTACCATTTCCTCCTCCCTTTTCTCTTCTTTCCTTCCTTCCTTTCTTCACTTCAGATCTACCCCCTTAGCAAATTTCAAATATAGAATATAGTATTGTTAACTATGATCACCACGCTGTACATTAGATCTTCAGAACAAGAGCTAAATCTTGAACATCTTTATATTCCCAGTGCCTTACCACAATGTCAGGCATTTTGTAGGTGCTTAATAAATATTAATTAAATAGAAGAATGACTATGTAATGCTGCTGTATTAAATAGTGTGTCATCCACTAATTATTTTATATGTATATGTTTTATTTCCCCAGGTAGATTATAAGTTTCTTGCAGACAAGGGCTTTTATAACAAAGTAATGCTTAGGATGGTTTTAGGCAATGAATAGTAGTTTTTTTAAAGTGGTAAATGAAGATGGACTTGTTTCTAAATAGTTGTTTCTCTGTAATAAAAATTACAAGATCACAAATTTGTTAGAAGAATGTGTTAATTTTCAAAAGCAGTAAGAGAGAAAGACTTCTTTCGAATTAAGGAGGAAAAGAATTGTTTACTCTTTGCTAGAAGAAAATTGGACATCAGACTAACTCAGATTCCTGAGTTTCATCAATTTTTCCTTTCAAAGGTGTCATGATTATTTCAGGGTTCAGAAAGGAACTTAGGATACCTCTTGAGCCAATCTAGCATGCCTAACCATTTAAAACCAGAGAATATTTGTTGAAACTACTGCTTTTGGTTGTTTTCTTTTCTCATTTGTGAGTTCTGAATGTTTGAAAGTAAGCCAAAAATCTTATCTGTGTTTGACCTAGACTGATTCACACAAGTTTTCTGTTTTGAGATATGAACACGTTGGGTTCAACATATTTCTTTCCTCCCTGTTCATCTTAAAGGTTAACTTCTGCTGCAGCCTAAAGTCAGCTTTATGACTTGAAATGTATTGACTTATGTCTTTTTTCCCCTTTTCATTGGAACTCACTTTCTTTCTATCACAAGTTTAGTTTGTTTAGCTAGCATGTTGCAAGGAGAATGAGGATATACTGGGTCATAAATTCTTTTTTTTTTTTTTAATTAATTCTTTTTCTGCCTTTTCCCCAGAACTACAATGGTGTGTCTGACGTAGAGCTGAGAGTAGCATTACCAGATGGAACAACAGTTACAGTCAGGGTTAAAAAGAACAGTACTACAGACCAAGTATATCAGGTAAATTAAACTTGAACAAGTAGCTTGACATTGGTTGGTTTAAAACTAAGAAAGATAGATTAAATGAGTTAATACATATAAGGAGCTTGGAGTATCTGGCATGTAATAAATTTGTTAAATGTTAGCTGCTGCTGTTGATGTTATGATTATTAACGTGGAAGTACTTTGTCCTCCTTGAAAGAAAGATACAATAAATATCCCCAGGTTGTAATGGTTGTGATTAGCACCCCCTCTTTTTAATTGTAAAAGACTTTCTAATGTATGTGAAAATAGAATAGTACAGTGAAACTCCATGTACTCATCACTCATATTTAATAATCCTCAAGATTTTGCCACATTTGTGTTATATATCCTTTTTTCCTTTTCCTTTGTTTAAATATTTTAAAGCAAATTCCATGTTTTTCGACCTGTGTATATTTCAGTATACATCTCTAAAAAATATGGATGTTCCTCTTACATAATCACAAAGCCATTATCAAACCTAAAAAATTAACTACTTCCATGGTATTAACTAATAATAAATCCATAGTCAAGTTTTCCCAATTGTCTAAAAATGATTTTTAACAGTTGATTTGTTATAATTTGTATCTAAACAAGGTCCTTATGTCCTTAAAAAACATTTGGTTTTTATGTTTGTTTTAATATAGAGCAGTCTGCCTTCCCTTCCCTTCCCCAACTTTTTTCCCTTATGTTATTGTTTTATTGCAGAAATTGGGTCTGTGTCCTGTGGAATGTCCCACATTCTGAATTTATTTGTTTGCTTCTTTTGTCTATTTGTGTCATTTAATATGTCTTTCTGTCTACTTATATTTTCTATAAATGGAATTTTTCTCTAGAGGCTTGATTAGATTCAGGTTCAGCTTTTTGATGAGAGTACTTCATAATCGGTGCTATATACTTCATATTGCTTCTCAACCGGAGGAACACAATATCTGGTTATCCACTTTTAGTGATTAATCAGTAGGTTTACATGGTAATAACCTGATGTCTCCATTGTTAAGTTCTTCACTGATCTTTTATCCAATAAGTGTATCACTGATGATTACTGTCCTAACCAGTGATTTCATTAAGGGTTGCAAAATGCTGATTTTCCAATTTTCTCATTTCTTCACATTTATTAACTAGAATTCTTCTGTAAAGAACTTCCCCTTATCAACTGAGGCTATTTAGTATCCTGAAATACAGTTTATAGGAAAAGGGGGATAAATATTTAATTCTTCCCTTTTATTGCCAGTTTTTGGCATAAAGGATCAACGCCCTAGCTGATTCCAGTGATGTCCAATGAGATAATTATTATTTTAGTGTCATGTGGCTTTTTAGATACTCAGTATGATTTAATCAAGAACATATATTCTTTTTGGTGCTCACATTGTTCTGTCTTTGGTCAGTGGAATCTCCTTCACGTCTGCTCCTGTATTTTTGTGGTGCAACCCATTTGTTTATGATAGCATCCTTGCTTTTTGGTAGAACAAGATGCTCTGGGCTCATCTTTGTATATTTCCTATACTAGATTGAATCAGTCATTTCCCCAAGGAGTCTTTCCTTTCAGTGAGGAAAGATCATGATCCGGGTGCTGGGTATAATTGTTTCTTTTAGGCCTTTTCATTGGTCTTTAATCCTGATTTGATCAAGATTTTCAGGGAGACTAGTGGGTTTCTGGATATTAGTACTTATTTCTCCTTTGTGGCAAACAAAAACTTTACCCCCCAAATATTTACTGTATACCATGGCAAAGGATATGTACAGGATCTGAGGTATTTCAGAAATTATAAAATGGTGGATTGATTGCAAGGAAAACATTAATTTTATGTAGCTTATTGATGTTTTATTTTATTTTCAATACTTCTCTAGCAAGGCCTAACTTTTTCTTTCACTTCTCTCCTCACCCTGTTACTGAGACTTCTAGCTATAAGCCATTTTCCAAACCTTGAGAAGATTTCAGTTTCTATCTAGTGCAGTATAGAATGGTAACTTAGAACACTTACAGTCTCCAGTTTCTGCCTCACATCAGGGATGAACCTAGGTCTGATACGTGAGTAGATACAGGAAGAAGGATATCATATTTGGTTTACTGAGACACAAATACTCAATAATTTTCTCTTGTTTAATTAACACTTTATACATTTTGGGATTGATCTTGAAAAGGAATTTTGGTACTACTAGTTTGTGTTTTTTGCTTTGTGTTTTCTTGTTATTTGTATGTAATTTCAATTTTCCTTTATTTGCATATGGAGTCTTTCAATTTCTTTTTATTTATCATGTTGGGACCTTAGTTCCTAGAGAGAAGGACTGATACTTGTTTAAAATGTCTCTGTTGTCCCAACATTTTGCTATTTTCACATGGATAAGGATGATGATAATTCTTAGGATATAGAGGTCCCCAGCATGAGACGTGGATCATCTGAAAAGTAAACAAGAATAATTTGTGAAGTATGAGCAAAATTGATAAACAATGTTTTAAGCTCAAGAACCAAAGATATAGATCTTGTATGTTAACAGCCTGTATATTAAATGTAGGCTGAATGTGTGAGACTAGATATTTAAGAATTTATTTTCTTTTTAAAATCTGTCCTTATGTAGCACATTTTTTGTAAGTGCTATTCTAAAAGATCCTCATGATATGAAGTCCTATTTCAGAGAGCAAAGCTGATATTTAAGGAGAGACTGTTATTAGCTTTAATTGGAGGGGAGAAACTCATATTTAGAGATCATAGCTGTTTGGATCAAATAAAGGTATTTTTCTCTTTTATTTCATGCATATGTATTCATACATACAAAAAAGAGTAGCTGCGGACCATGAATTTAGTTTCTATGAAACCAAGATGGCAAAACCCTTCTCTTCTCCCCACTCCTCATGCATATACCTGTCTTTTCCCACAGCACTGTCTGATTTTGTTTTCCTGAAACTAATCTATCCTGTTTACACTTTAGGCTATTGCAGCAAAGGTTGGCATGGATAGTACGACAGTGAATTACTTTGCCTTATTTGAAGTGATCAATCATTCCTTTGGTAAGTGCCAGTAACTAATATTACGTTTTGTTTGAGGATATTTTATCCTAATACTAAGAAACTGAAGCTCCCAAAAGCTGTCAAATTGAAACTGTTTGCCTAGAGAAGAAGATCTTGAAGACAAGGGGCAATCCCACTAATTGGGACTGTTTCTAGCAAGCAGACAGGACAAATCCCATTAAGCATAATCCCACTAAGGCTAGATACCTGATCACCCCTTTTTCCTCTGTTGGCAGTATCAGTTACTTACACCCAGCACTGAATCAGATACTTTCATGAGATTTTTAAAAATCAGAGTTCAAAATTAATATATTCCAATGAAACAGCCTTAAAAAGAGGGGATTTTCTACTTAGCCACAGTTTGTTTTAGCGTACTTTATGGTTTTTGTAGATTTTTAAGAATAGCTTTTTGTTTTCAGGAGTTAGAAAGAAATATGTTGATTAAAAGCCTTTGCTTTTTAAAAAAATTAATTAGTTTATTTATTTTTGGCTGTGTTGGGTCTTCGTTGCTGCGTGCGGGCTTTCTCTAGTTGCGGCGAGTGGGGACTACTCTTCGTTGCAGTGCGTGGGCTTCTCATTGTGGTGGCTTCTCGTTGTGGAGCACGAGCTCTAGGTGGGCGGGCTTCAGTAGTTGTGGCACGCGGGCTCAGTACTTGTGGCTCTTGGGCTCTAGAGTGCACGCTCAGTAGTTGTGGTGCGCGGGCTCAGTTACTCCGTGGCATGTGGGATCTTCCTGGACCAGGGCTCGAACCCATGTCCCCTGCATTGGCAGGTGGATTCTTAACCACCGCTCCACCAGAGAAGTCCTGCAAACCACTTTTGACACGTTTGATCAGTCACAGCACCTTCTCCATACGTTGCACAAATCTTTTTTTGCGTTTCAGTTGCACTTTTACCTTTCTTGAAATAATAAAGCATGATATGCCGAAAATGTTGCTTTTTTTCTTCCATCTTCAATATTAAAATGGCTACACAAAAATTCACCAATTTTGATAAGTTTTTTTAAACGCATGCTGATATGATAGCTGTCACAATACAATCCGTTTCGAATGAAGTTAAAGACAACTAAGCGCTACTGGAGCCATTTTATGGAAAAGACCGAACGAACTTTTTGGCCAACCCGGTGTTTAAGTTTGTGTAAACAGATATCCTCTTCCTAGGAAGTTTTATTGCACTGTGACAGAGATTTTCTCTTATATATTCTTTTATAAAAGCTAGGGATAGTTGCACTGAGACCACAAAGGGGAGGAAGTTGGAAGGCTTGCTTTAAATGACAGATTTCCTACGGTTTATGGGTCTTTTCCACATCATATATGTACAGGGCTGAGGCCAGAAACAACAGATAATATTGACTGATCAGAACTTCCTCATCCCGGAAAGGGAGAGAGTTTGGTAGATTTGAGTCGCCTTGCCATCCCAGGTCAAGGTAGAACAACTTTGATTCCCCCTAAAGCAGCTATCTCCCGATTGTTTATTGTCTTCCCAAATCTCTACAGTCTAACTAGGCAGATATAAATATTACAAAGGATTGCTAAGGATCCAGGACACTTGGATTCTAATCTTACCTTCTTCTCTAAGCTTTAGTTAACAAATAAAATGGGAAATATTAAATCTGTCTTTTGCTCTGTTATAAAGCCAAGTAAACATCAAGAGAAGAAAACTCCGCCTTTTTAAAGAAAAACAATATAGAAATTAAAAGTGGTAGTGTTTTATACTGCTTGAGCATTGTTAGGAAGAGGAAGTAAGGCTACCCAGAAGTCACTTTTCTTTGGTAAATGTCTTAGACTTGTGGGGGGATGTGGAGAGCCTTTCAGCTCTTAACAATAAAAGCTGTTCATTGAGAACTGCCACATGAGAGACTCTGAATGCACCATAACTGGGTAAGAGGGGGAGGCTTGCTGTAAAGATGTTCAGTGGACATTGCTGTAACTTAACTCAATTATGGATCAGATTTTTTTAACTGACTTTGGAGTAGGTGATGTCTGCAAAGTCAGCATGTTAACTGAAAGGCATGTCATTCAGGTGAAAGATTTCAGTTAGCTTGAGGCTCAGTTGGCCAGTCATATTAGAAGGCGTAGATTTGGCTAGGCAAATTGATATTTTGTGGTCCCAAGGCAGAGCTCCTGGATGGAACTAAGCTGATGTGCTGGTTAATGATAACCTCCATTCTTGTCTGCTTTACACAGTTCATACTAGGGAGATGCCTTGTATATCTTCTCACTCTAGCTTTCTTTGCTTTGTCTTCTCTTTAGTACGTAAGCTGGCACCTAATGAATTTCCTCATAAACTCTACGTCCAGAATTACACATCAGCTGTGCCAGGCACCTGCCTAACCATTCGAAAGTGGCTTTTTACGACAGAAGAAGAAATCCTCTTAAATGACAATGACCTTGCTGTTACCTACTTCTTTCATCAGGTGGGTGAACTGATCTCCCTGGAAAGGCCTGATTTCTTTTTCTGTTTGTATGTAGTGGTCATTTGCCAATACAGTGTGAATCCTTGAGTAAGCTGTTTTGTCTCCTGGATCTTAGTTAAATTTGTAAAATGTTCTGTCCCATTTTGACAAAAGATAAGTTTAAGAAGGTGGGGGGACTTCCCTGGTGGTGCACTGGTTAAGAATCCGCCTGCCAGTGCAGGGGACACGGGTCCGAGCCCTGGTCCAAGAAGATCCCACGTGCTGCAGAGCAGCTAAGCCAGTGCACCACAACTACTGAGCCTGTGCTCTAGCGCCCACAAGCCACAACTACTGAGCCTGTGTGCCACAACTACTGAAGCCCACACGCCTAGAGCCTGTGCTCTGCAACAAGAGAGGCCATCGTGATGAGAAGCCCTCACACTGTATTGAAGAGTAGCGCCCACTCACTGCAACTAAAGAAAGCCCGTGCACAACAATGAAGAACCAACGCAGCCAAAAATAAATAAATAAAGCCATTAAAAAAAAAAAAGTTTAATAAGGGGATATCCTGGAGTTCAAAATGTATTTCTTATTATTTTTTAAAACAATAACAAATGAACATTATGGGGCTATGTTCTTTTTCAAAAAATTTTTCATCACAATTATACATACATAGAGCTTAAAGTATCAAATAGTTCTACACAGGTTATTATGAAAAATATTAGTTATTCCCACTTCTTTTCCTCTCATAGGTAACCATTTCATCTCTTTTAGCTTGTTTTTTGTTTTATTTCATCTTTTTAAAAAATTTTATTGAAGTATAGTTTATTCATAATGTTGTGTTAATTTCTGGTGTACAGCAGAGTGATTCAGTTATACATATATATTCTTTTTCATAGTCTTTTCCATTACGGTTTATTACAAGATACTGAATATAGTTCCCTGTGCTATATAGTAGGTCCTTGTTGGTTATCTATTTTATATATAGTAGTGTGTACCTGCTAATCCTAAACTCTTAGTTTATCCCTCCCCCAGCCTGTTTCCCCTTTGGTAACCATGAAGTTTGGTTTTTATGTCTGTGAGTCTGTTTCTGTTTTGTAAAGAAGTTCATTTGTGTCATATTTTAGATCCCACATATAAATGATATCATATGATATTTGTCTTTCTCTGTCTGACTTCACTCAGTATGATAATCTCTAGCTCCATCCATGTTGCTGCAAGTGGCATTGTTTCATTCTTTTTTATGGTTGAGTAATATTCCATTGTGTGTGTGTGTGTGTGTGTGTGAGTGTGTGTGTGTGTGTGTGAGTGTGTGCATACACACACACATACCACATCTTCTTTATCCATTCATCTGTCCACGGACATTTAGGTTGCTTCCATGACTTGGCTATTGTAAATAGTGCTGCTATGATCATTGGGGCACATGTATCTTTTCAAATTAGAGTTTTCTTCAGATGTATGCCCGAGAGTGGGATTGCTGGGTATTATGGTAATTCTATTTTTAGTTTTCTGAGGAACTGCCATACTGTTTTCCATAGTGGCTACCCCAACTTACATTCCCACAAACAGGTATAGGAGGGTTCCCTTTTCTCCACATCCTCTCCAGCATTTGTTATTTGTAGATTTTTTTAACGATGGCCATTCTGATTGGTGTTAAGTGGTATCTTATTGTAGTTTTGATTTGTATTTCTCTAATAATTAGCGATGTTGAGCATCTTTCCATGTGCCTATTGGCCATCTGTATGTCTTCTTGGGAGAAATGGCTGTTTAGATCTTCTGCCCATTTTTTGATTGGGTTGTTTATTTTTTTGTTATTGAGTTGTATGAGCTGCTTGTATATTTTGGAAATTAAGCCCTTGTCAGTAGCATGGTTTGCAGATATTTTCTCCCAGTATGTAGGTTGTCTTTTTGTTTTGTTTATGGCTTCCTTTGCTGTGCAAAAGCTTAAAAGTTTGATAAGCTCCCATTTGTTTATTTTTGCTTTTATTTCTATTGCGTTGGGGAGACTGACCTAAGAACACATTGCTACAATTTATGTCTGAGAATGTTTTGACTATGTTCTCTTCTAGGAGTTTTATTGTGTCATGTCTTATATTTAAGTCTTTAAGCCATTTTGAGTTTATTTTTGTGCATGGCGTAAGGGAGTGTTCTAGCTTCATTGATTTGCACACAGCTGTCCAGCTATCCCAACACCACTTGCTAAAGAGACTATCTTTTCTCCACTGTATATTCTTGCCTCCTTTTCAAAGATTAAGTGACCATAGGTGTGTGGGTTTATTTCTGGACTCTCTATTCTGTTCCATTGATCCATATATCTGTTTTTGTGCCAGTACCACACTGTTTTGATTACTGTAGCTTTGTAGTATTGTCCAAAGTCTAGGAAGATTATGCCTCCAGCTTTGTCATTTTTCCTTTTGGGTTTCTTTGGCAATTCTGGGTCTTTTATGGTTCCATATAAATTTTAGGATTATTTATTCTAGTTCTGTGAAAAATGTCATGGGTAATTTGATAAGGATCACATTAAATCTGTGGATAGCTTTGGGTAGTATGGCCTTTTTAACAATATTAATTCTTCCAATCCAAGAATATGGGATATCTATTTCATTTTATATTTACTTCCATACCTCTATTATAATTTGATTATATTACTCCTACTTGATGTTTCCTATTCAAGCAATATTGCTTAATTACCTGCTATTGAAGATGGGACTTTAGCTCCATTTCCTCCCCCACTCCACTACATATTTGTACCTTTTCATCTGTCCTATTTTCTTACTATAGTCAAATTACAATATTTGTTAGATTAATATTCAGTGTTTATACTGCTGTGACTGTAAATAATGAATGTAGCAGAGCCATATAGAGAATACTATCCTTACTTTTTACTTTCTTTTAAACATTTTAAAATTATTTTGAAAATAATTAACCCATTTCATAACACTTCATAAAGTATCCCATTACAATTCTAATTGGGTTTTTGTTAAATTTATAGTTTAACTGAAGAAGAGTCACTATTTTTATTAAATGTGGTATTCCCAACTAAATGTGTGATGTTTCTGTTTTATTCATCTCATCTTTTGTTTCCCCAAATAAAGTTTCTGTTTTATTCATCTCATCTTGTTTCCCCAAATAAAGTTCTGTCTTTTTATGTTTCACATATGCCCCTTTAAATTATTCCCAAGTATTTTATATTTTTATTACAATTATGAATGGGATATTTTTTCTTTGTATTGTTGGAACGGAGTAATTATTTACCAGGAGTCAGAATATCTGGTTCAAGTACAAGCTCTCCATTGGGTAAATCCTTAACATAGCTTTGCTGAGATCTGTTTTATGATCTATTAAAGGGTAATAGTAGTACCTCACAATTTTTTAATCAGCATCAAAATTTAAACAAAGCAGAGCTTGTGAAATTACTTTTTGAATTATAAAACTGTAAAGCAAAAATAAAATATTTAGGTATATAGAAAGAAAAGCTGTTATTTTTGTAGCAGTATCTCATATGCAACAACTTTTCTGAACTCTTCTGTTTCTTCAAACAATTTTTTAAACAACTTTATTGAGGTATAATTGACATACAATAAACTGAACATATTTAAAATTTATAATTTAATACTTTTTTTTTACCCCCTTAACCATTTTAAAATGTACAGTTCAGTAGTGTTAAATATATTCACATTATTGTCAGTTGAATCTCAGAAATTTTTCATCTTGCAAAACTAAAACTCTACCCATTAAACAACTCATTTCCCCCTCCCCTACCTCTGGCAACTACCATTCTACACTCTGTGAATTTGACTACTTTAGGTATCTCATGTAAGTAGAATCATACGTTATTTTTCTTTTTGTGACTTGCTTATTTCATTTAGCATAATGTCCTTAAGGCTTTTTCATGTTGTAGCATATGACAGGATTTCCTTCCTTATTAAGGCTGAATAATTATATTTCATTGTACATGTATATCACATTTTGTTTATTCATCTGTGGATGGACATTTAGGTTGCTTCCACCTCTTGGCTGTTATGAATAATGCTGTCATGAACATGGTTATGTAAATATCTCTTCAAACTTCAATATACCCAGAATTGGGATTGCTGGATCATATGGTAATTCTATTTTTAAATTTTTGAGGAAATCGCCACACTGTTTTCCATAGCAGCTGTACCATTTTACATTCCCAGCAGTGCACAACAGCTCAAATGATTTTTTTGATTGACTAGGTAAACAGTTGTGCCTTTTGGAAAATAATACTAAATTTTTTCCCTCACTTAATTTTAGTTATTTTTTTGTATCATATGTTGATGTTGGGAATATCTCATGCATCTCGTCAATTCTAAGACGCCATCAGTTGTAAGATGCACTAGTATTTTATGTACTGCCAAGAGAAAAAAGCTACCAATTAAACAACACACGTTGATTATAAGATGCATCCCAATTTTAGGAACAATAAAATGTGAAAAAATGTGCACCTTAGAATTGATGAAATACTGGATAATAATGATAGTAATGTGCCTTTTCCTTAAAAAATTGATAAGGTCAAAATCCATAGTAGGATATATTTAATTTCTGGCTAAGCCTGACAGACTCAACATACTTTTAAACTACTTCTTCCTGAAAGCTCACTAAAGTAACATTAATGGATTTTAAGAGGCATAAACCTGCAAAGAGAAGAGGATGAGACACAGCAGATGAGAACAGTCAACAGTTTTTAGAAAATGAATGTTTGAATGAATCAACATGACTTTGGTTATCATGGAAGAATTGGTGAGAGGCATGTGGAAGGTTACAAACAAACAGGCAGTTAACCTAAGAGGAAAAAAAAAATGTACAAGAGAGGAAGCCCTGGTACAGTACATGATTTAGTTGTGAACAATGTTTACATGCTTACAATAATCAATACTCATTATTGATTTAATTAATTAATTAATTTTTTTTTTTGGCGGTACGTGGGCCTCTCACTGTTGTGACCTCTCCCATTGCGGAGCACAGGCTCCGGACGTGCAGGCTTAGCGGCCATGGCTCACGGGCCCAGCCGCTCCACGGCATGTGGGATCTTCCCAGACCGGGGCATGAACCCGTGTCCCCTGCATCGGCAGGTGGACTCTCAACCACTGCGCCACCAGGGAAGCCCTTGATTTAATTTTTATTGAGGTGTTGAAGGAAGAAGAAGTGAGAGTGTAGGAGTGGTATAAGAAAGCTAAAATTTATTTATTTTATTATTATTATTATTTTTGGCCGCACTGTGTGACCTGTGGGATCCTAGTTCCCTGACTAGGGATCGAACCCATGCCCTCTGCAGTGGAAGCATGGATTCTCAACCACTGGACCTCCAGGGAAGTCCCTAAAACTTATTATTTTTAACAGCAAGTCAACATTGTCTAAAATTGATAAGTTAAAAAAAAATTGATAAGTTAGGAATTAGCAGCATAGGCATGACATTTAGAATTATGAAAGGAATATCACAAAAAACTGTTTACAGTGCTTTAAAGTATCTGTGTAATGAGGCTGTTGAATCAGGAGACTTATTTTTTTTTTTTTTGGAGACTTATTTTTATTAGGCACCTCTTAGTAATACACATTTAAAAAAATTATGTATGTCTTTTACCTTAATAAAAAATTTTTAATTAAGGGAAAAAGGAATCTAGTGTGGTAATATTTATGTTTTTCACTCAAGGCTAGTCAAGCAGTATAATCCTGATTAGAAATGAGTGAGGAGAGAACATTTTTACTGCCCCATGTGAAAATAGGTCACTTAGAGCTGCTGGAGTAGATGTTCACTCTGGGTAGATGACCCACCTCTGCCCTGGGGAAACATTCATCAATATTTAAGTGCTATTACTAGTCAGACACAGTTCTAGGTATTGGGGAAACTGAATAGATAAACCAGTATTCATTTGTTTGTTTTCCCTCTTTACTTCTCTCCCAGCTTTTCAGTAACTGATTTAAATTTGACCTGGAGCAGCTGAGTCTTTTGGCGATAAACAACAGAATGTTCAGGTTCTTCAGGACATTGGTGGCAGTTCTTGTTGAGCATCGCCTCTGTGAATATGATCCTCTCTAAGTGAATCCTTGCTTATACGGCTAGGGCTGGGGAGACACTGGCATAATCTTTCCATTAGGCAGTCCCAGGCAGGATATTAATTAAGAAGGATATTAAATTCCTTCTTAGAGGAATTTAACAGCTAAATGATGCTAATATAAATGATAGTAATAGTAACTATTTATATATATTTATATATACTTTACAAAACTATTAACATCTTTTATCTCATTTTGTTGTCCACCTACAAGATGAATGTTATTCTTGTTTTACAGACTGAGAGGGTTTAAGTGACTTACTCAAGTGCATATTGGTAGGTGACAGCTAGAATTTGAACTAGTCTCTTAACTTCAGTCCTGAATTCATTCTGTTATGCAAATATTTTCCCTTAAAAGACTATGGGGAATGATTTCTGCCTTAAGGAAATCAGCAGTTTTCTGATAAAGATTCAAGTGGGCCCCTGCCTGGTGTCTGTGTAGAGTTGTCCTTTCAGTAACTCACTGAGGTTAGATCCTGAATGCCCTAGACAAATGGTTCTATTTGTTCTTTTTCTTTTTTTTCCTCCCAAAGATCAGTTTTCCCTTCCATTAGATTTTTTACGTTTTTCTTGGAGTGGAGGAGGAGTAGGGTAAGGTTGGAAAGGGGGTGTATGTTTCATATGGCTGAACCAGGAATAGTTTAGAATTAGCATATTAGAATATTATATCTGGGTACCTTCATGCCTGTATCAAGTCCTCTCTGAAAGTTTTTCGGTTCATGGTCTCAGATTTATCACTTCCTCTCTTCCAGTTGTTACCACCCTAGATTAAGGTCTTGTTTCATTTCATGCTTAAAGTACCACAACATCGTTGATCTCCCTTGTTTCATTCTCTCCTTGGCTTAAATCATTTGGGCAGTCATATACAGATCAATCTTTCTTAAAAAACAACAGTAACAACAGTTTTTTTATTATTTATTTTAGCTCTCTACTCTCCTTAAGTCTAAATTCCTGTGCCTGCTCTTTAGGATCCTTCATACCCTATTAACCTACCCATTCAGAATTATTTTTCATTGTCCCCTAACATGTACCCTTTATTCAAATCAGGCAAGTCTGTCTCCTGAATGTATTTAAGGTCAAACCCATTCCTGTTTCCTGACTTTAGCTTGTAGTTTCTTCTATTCAACCTCTCCTTTGAGGTCCAACTGAGACTTCCTTGATAACTATGGTTAGCAATAAGCTCTCCTGTTCTGGCTGCATGTATCACTTACTATTTATGTCACACATTTTTTGCTACTTCACTATTATCTTTAATACAGTATTGTATACTATCTTGCAGTGTTCTGTAATTCTTTCTCATGTATAAATTAACCAGAATTTAAATCTCTTAACAGGAGAAACCAGATCCCTCACGTGCCTAGAACAATCCTTGAGCACATACCAGACACTCATTAAATACTACTTATTCCAGTAAATATACCCATGTGGCAGAGTTTACTGGTGATAACAGATGGATAAGAGTTATTGTGAAAATGAATCTATGTCTCTTTATTTTTATCAAGAATGTACTTGATACTAATTTTTACATTTCTTTCTTCCCTGCCTTGTTTTGGTGACAGGCTGTTGATGATGTGAAAAAAGGTTACATCAAAGCAGAGGAAAAATCCTACCAATTACAGAAGCTGTATGAACAAAGGAAAATGGTCATGGTAGGTTTATGTCTCCATAATCTCTTTATAAAATGCCCCTTTTTATCTCTTTTTTTAATGTAATTTAATTTTATATTGGAGTATAGTTGATTTACAAAGTTGTGTTAGTTTCAGATATACAACAAAGTGACTCAGTTATACATATATCCATTCTTTTTCAGATTCTTTTCCCATATAGGTTATTACAGAATATTGAGTAGAGTTCCCTGTGCTATACAGTACGTCCTTGTTGATTATCTATTTATCCCTATTTTACATATAGTAAAATATAAAGTGTATATGTTAATGTGTATGTGTTAATCCCAAACCTCCTACTTTAATACATATAGTGTGTATATGTTAATCCCAACCTCCTAATTTATCCCTCCCCCGCACCATTCCCCTTTGGTAACCATGCGTTTGTTTTCGAAGTCTGTGAGTCAGTTTCTGTTTTGTATATACATTCATTTGTATTATTTTTTAGATTTCACATATGAGTGATATCATATGGTATTTGTCTTTCGCCTCCTGACTTCCTTCATTTAGTATGATAATCTCTAGGTCCATCCATGTTGCTGCAAATGGCATTATTTCATTCTTTTTTATGGCTGAGTAATATTCCATTGTATATATGTACCACATCTTCTTTATCCATTCCTCTGTTGATGGACATTTAGTTGTTTCCATGTCTTGGCTATTGTGAATAGTGCTGCAGTAAACATTGGGGTGCATGTATCTTTCCGAATTTTGGGTTTCTCCAGATACATGCCCAGGAGTGGGATTGCTGTATCATATGGTAGTTCTATTTTTAGTTTTCTTTGGTTTTTTGTTTTTTTTACTTTTTTATTGACAGAATTTATAGCAGTTTCATATTACAGAAAAAACTAAGGAGATAGTACAGAGTTCCTATCTTAATATGGTACACTTGTTATATATTAACTAAAGTCCAACAATTATTAATTTCCTTAGGTTTTTTTTTTTACATCTTTATTGGAATATAATTGCTTTACAATGTTGTGTTAGTTTCTGCTGTACAACGAAGTGAATCAGCTATGTGTATACATATATACATATATCCCCATATCCCCTCCTTGTTGAGCCTCCCTCCTACCCTCCCTATCCCACCCCTCTAGGTTGTCACAAAGCATTGAGCTGATCTCCTGTGCTCTGCAGCAGCTTCCCACTAGCCATCCTTTTTACATTTAGTAGTGTATATATGTCAATGCTACTCTCTTACTTCGTCCCAGCTTCCTCTTCCCTCCTCAAGTCCGTTCTTTATGTTTGCGTCTTTATTCCTGCCTTGCCACTAGGTTCATCAGTACCGTTTTTTTAGATTCCATATATGTGCGTTGGCATACAGTATTTGTTTTTCTTTTTCTGACTTCACTCTGTATGACAGACTCTAGGTCCATCCACCTCATTACAAATAACTCAATTTTGTTCCTTTTTATGGCTGAGTAATATTCCATTGTATACATGTGCCACATCTTCTTTATCCATTCGTCTGTCGATGGACATTTAGGTTGCTTCCATGTCCTGGCTATTGTAAATAGAGCTGCATGAACATTGTGGTACATGTCTCTTTTTGAATTATGGCTTTCTCAGGGTATATGCCAAGGAGTGGGATTGCTGGGTCATATGGTAGCTCTATTTTTAGTTTTTTAAGGAACCTTCATACTGTTCTCCATAGTGGCTATACTAATTTACATTCCCACCAACAGTGCAGGAGGGTTCCCTTTTCTCCATACCCTCTCCAGTATTTATTGTTTTATAGATTTTATTTTTCAGTATTTTTAATGAAGTATAGTTGATTTACAATGTTGTGTTAATTCCTGCTGCACAGCAAAGTGATTCAGCTATATATATATATATATGTGTATATATATATATACACACACACACATATACACATACTTCATTTTAATATTCTTTTTCATTATGGTTTATCATAGGATATTGAATATTGTTCTCTGTGCTGTACAGTAGGACCTTGTTGTTCATCCATTCTGTATATAAAAGCTTACATCTGCTAACACCAACCTTCCACTCCATTTTTCCTTCAACCTCCTCCCCCTTGGCAACCACCAGTCTGGTCTCTGTGTCTGTGTTTCTGTTTCGTAGATAGGTTCATTTGTGTCATAATTTAGATTCCACATATAAGTGATATTATATGGTATTTGTCTTTCTCCTTCTGACTTCATTTAGTATGATAATCTCTAGTTGCATCCATGTTGCTGCAAATGGCATTATTTTGTTCTTTTTTATAGCACTGAGTAGTATTCTATTGTATATATGTAACACATCTTTATCCATTCATCTGTAGGTGGACATTTAGGTTGTTTCTATGTGTTGGCTATTGTGAATAGTGCTGCTATGAACATAGGGGTGCATTTTTTAAAATAAATTTATTTATTTTATTTATTTTCATTTTTGGCTGTGTTGGGTCTCTGTTGCTGTGTGCGGGCTTTCTCTTGTTGTGATGAGTAGGGGCTACTCTTCATTGAGGTGCGCGGGCTTCTCATTGCAGTGGCTTCTCTTGTTGCCGAGCACAGGCTCTAGGGGCACGGGCTTTAGTAGTTGTGGCACTCCAGCTCAGTAGTTGTGGCTCACGGGCTCTAGAGCACAGGCTCAGAAGCTGTGACGCACGGGCTTAGTTGTTCCGCTGCATGTGGGATCTTCCCAGACCAGGGCTCTAACCCATGTCCCCTGCATTGGCAGGTGGATTCTTAACCACTGCACCACCAGGGAAGCCCGCATATATCTTTTTGAATTACGGTTTTGTATAGATATATGCCCAGGAGTGCGGTTGCTGAGTCATATGGCAGTTCTATTTTTAGTTTTATGAGGAACCGCCATACTGTTTTCCACAGTGGCTGCATCAGCTTACATTTCCACCAACAGTGTAAGCATGTTACATGCACCACAACTACTGAGCTGGTGTGCCACAACTACTGAAGCCTGTGCGCCTAGAACCTGTACTCGGAAACAAGAGAAGCCACTACAATGAGAAACCCGCGCACTGCAACGAACACCCAACGCAGCCAAAAATAAATAAATAATTTTATTTATTTATTTTTTAAATTAATTAATTGTATTGGAATAAGAATGGAAACAAGTTAGCCACTGAACTTAAGCCCATAGTCTTATATCTAGGTGGAATAGTTATTTTATCACTCATGTAACAAAAAGGGAACCATCCACCAATGTTCTGCATACCAACAGGCTGAAATAGACAACACAAAAATCTTTTAAATAGAATTAAGTTTTGGTACTTCCCTGGTGGTCCAGTGGTTAAGACTCCACGCTCCCAATGCAGGGGGCCTGGGTTCAATCCCTGGTCAGGGAACTAGATCCCACATGCCACAGCTACGAGCCTCAACTAAAAAGATCCCGCACACGGCAACGAAGATCCCGCATGCTGCGGGGCAGCCAAATAAATAAATATTTGAAAATAAATAAAAATGTTTTTTAAAAAATAGAATAAAGTCTTGGCAGAATTTTGGTAAAGGGAATTTTGCTATGTGGGAGACAGGATTTTAAAACTCAACTTCCACCTCTTCTTTAAGATAATGGTATTGTCTTCTATATATTAATGCATGATTCTGACCAACACATCTGCATCTTCTACGAAAAGGGCTGTCCACCTCTGCAATAGTTCTTTGCCTTTGTCAAAGCCAGCAGAATCAAAGTAATTTCATAAGGCCTTCTGAATATGGAATACAGATTGTTTCTTTGCACATATAGCACTCTAAACACACTAGCTTCCATTTATACATTTAACAAAAAATATTTGTTGAGCACCAAGTGTGTGCCAGGCACAGTGCAAAGTGCTAGAGAAATAAATAGGTTTGGGTTGTTCTGTGGCAAAATATAGAAAATCTGAGTTTAACAAGCATAGTAATCTATTATGAAATTATTTTTTAGACTCAAGTTTGTATCTTGTAATCCTCAGTTAAGAACACAAGTGCAGTTAGTACATTGATAGGTTTCCCCGTGGGTCATCTGAACTGAGTATAAAATATGCTTCTCTTGAAAACCTAGTGCCGGTGTACAAGTGTGTACCGGCCCCATAATACTGCAGTCCTATTTTAAAGACCTCCCCCCTGACAAAAGTTTGGGTTTTATTCAGGTATCAGTGTTCAAAGACATTAGCCTAGTCAATGGTCAATACATTGAAACTACCACCTCAGATGGACCCTTCAGAGCCCGTAGGTCTTGATACCATTATAACAACTTAGCACAGTTGATAGGCCTGAGATTAGGCCGTATCACTACGATTAGTTGCCAGATCACTGTGAGACCTTCAGCAATTCACAAACTTGTCACTTTCAGTTTCTTTTCTGTAAATTGGGGATGTTCAGGTTGTTAGCTCTCAAGTAGAATCTTGACAAAATATTCCAAAGTTAACAGATAAATAAGCTTTGTGTAAGTTCCCTTGCTCTCCAAATACAGAGGACAGCTCATACCTTTGCCATAGTTTGTTAATACCCAGTGTGATCAAAATGTTTTTGTTTTTTACCGGTTTGCAAAGTTAGATTGAATCTCAAATTAGGATGGTTGAGAATATAGTGTACATAAGACTTGTTTTTTCTTTTTTCTCTCTCTCTCTTTTTTTTAAGCCTTTAATATTTATTTATCTTATTTTTGGCTGCGTTGGGTCTTCGTTGCTGCACGTGGGCTTTCTCTAGTTGCAGCGAGCGGGGGCTACTCTTCGTTGCGGTGCACGGGCTTCTCATTACAGTGGCTTCTCTTGTTGCGGAGCACGGGCTCTGGGCGCGCAGGCTTCAGTAGTTGTGGCTCGCGGGCTCCGTAGTTGTAGCTTGCAGGCTCTAGAGTGCAGGCTCAGTAGCTGTTGCACACAGGCTTAGTTGCTCTGTGGCATGTGGGATCTTCCCGGACCAGAGCTTGAACCCGTGTCCCCTGCATTGGCAGGCGGATTCATAACAACTGCACCACCAGGGAAGTCCCTCTCTCTTTTTTTTCCAACTCTCACACAAGCAGTGAACATGTGTAACTTATATCTTGCCATTGTTGAACTGACAAATAAGAAGTTTCTGGGTTTGGGGTTCCCTGGTGGCGCAGTGGTTAAGAATCCGCCTGCCGATGCAGGGGACGTGGGTTCGAGCCCTGGTCCAGGAAGATCCCACACGCCGCAGAGCAAATAAACCTGTGCGCCACAACTACTGAAGCTGCATGCCTAGAGCCCGTGCTCCACAACAAGAGAAGCCACTGCAATGAGAAGCCCGCGCACTGCAACGAAGAGTAGCCTCCACTCGCCGCAAATAGAGAAAGCCTGCATGCAGCAACGAAGACCCAACACAGCCATAGATAAATAAATAAAATAAATAAACTTATTAAAAAAGAAAAAAAGTTTCTGGGTTTGTGTTTGTCAACATAATTTTTAATGATTTCACAAAAGGCAGTATTATGTGGAAGTCAGTGTTTCTCAAAGTGTAGTTGCCAGCCCAGTTACATGGGAATCACTTGTCAAGCCTGCTCAAAATGCAGATTTCTGGAGCCCACCTCACATTTACTAAACCAGAACCTCTACGGGTATGACCTAGAAATATTTGTGAAGATTTTTACAGAAGCACCCTAGTGAGTCTGCAACTTTAGGTGCTTGAGAAACACTACCCTTGGAATTTGGGAGAGTTGGCTTCCAAGTTTCCTCTCAGGCCTTTATTTCAATTTTAGATCTGGTTTGACCCTTGGCAGGTTGTTTGGGAGAACAGAGAGTTCTCCAGAATGGACCTCCATCCCTCACCTAAAGTGTTTTGCTCTGTTAAGTACTGTCTCTGCTTTAATAACCGTCCTGTTTCAGTATTTACCTATCTTGCTGAACATTGAACATTTATAAAATGTCCCATGCCATACCTGTCCTCTTCTCTTGCCTGATGTGCACCATCATCTAAGTGGTATACAAGTCAAGGAAGGTAATTTGGGATACATATTTAGCTACTCAGAATTTAATATGAAAGGAGAATAGACAGGATAATTTTTTGTTTGAAGTACATAGCTACACCCTTATGTAAACATGTTTGAAAACAAAAATTAACTTTCCTTTGGAAATTTGGATGTATGTAAAATTTTAAATATTTCTTCTCTATGTTTTCTGCAAATCGAGGAATGTAGAGATTGCCCACTTAAAACTGAGAAATACTACCTGACCTGATAATCTCAGGAAAACCTTAAATTTCCCCAATGACACCTTACCTTAATGGAGCCTTTAAAATTTTTTTTTAAAGCTGTCATGTATTGAATACCTAATTATGTACTAAGTACTATGCTAAATAGTTTTCAAGGTCACAAATAACTGTATGGTATAGATGCTATTATTATTTCCCTTTTTTTAAAAAAATTTATTTTATTTATTTATTTTTTTTTTTGCGGTACGCGGGCCTCTCACTGTTGTGGCCTCTCCCATTGCGGGGCACGGGCTCTGGACGCGCAGGCTCAGCGGCCATGCCTCACGGGCCCAGCCGCCCCACAGCACGTGGGATCCTCCCGGACCGGGGCACGAACTCGCGTCCCCTGCATTGGCAGGCGGACTGTCAACCACTGCGCCACCAGGGAAGCCCTATTATTTCCCTTTTTATGGAAGAGGAAACAAAGGCTCCTAGGATTTAATAATTTGCTAGAGTTCAAATAACTTGCCCAAGGTTACAGAGTTAGGAAGTTATGGGTGCAGGATTCAAGCCTGGGGCGTTCTGGGCCCAGGCTCTTGATCACTACTCTGTGCTGTTTGCTGCTTGTTATAACCCCAGAAGAGTTCTCTCCTATCATCCACTGCCTGTCATATTTACCAAAGTATAGATAGTAGCCAGCGATTTATTTTTGTTCATAGTGCCAGTAGAAGGCCTAAGCAGTTTATCACTGGTTCAGGATGGGTGATGGTCAAGGGGGATGGATGGGGTAATGGAGGGAGACAGAGAAGAAAAATGATGCAAATGAAGTATTTTGGCACTTCTGTATTGACCCTGTCCCTGTGTTCTTGCTACCCCTTTATAAGTTTTCACCTTTAAAGTTGCTATTATTTTACCCAAGCAGAAGTAAATACAAAGTAGGGAAGGGAGCCTGTGGTGTAATTTTTTTTCCCCCTGGGCCCTTAGGTCTTCCCGGAAAGTCCCTGGTGGCAGTAGAGACAGTCTTAGGTGCCATTCCTTGGTACCAGAGCCATAGGTTGCCTAGGGTCCTTTTTGTGCCTGTCTCTTCTTTTCTCTTGGTGAGGCGGAAGGCAGCTCTCCAGTGTATTCTAACCTCCGTACCCATCTAGGTGAAATCAACTAGGGTGCTAGACCTTTGTCTTCTCTCTAACTCTCTGCGCACATCACCACTATGCCTTGTTCTTCCTGTGTGACATGCAGATGGGGGTGTCACACAGACTTGAGACTATTTGCTTGTTTCCCCGGCAATCACTGAGGAAACCAGGTCAGAGTCCCTGCATCTTCTTTTTTCCTTACCATCTTTCCCTATTTCTCTTCTCTCCTTCCCATTCATTATCTTTTACTCTCTCCCCTCTCAACTCAACATAGTGAGTTAAGTAAGAGAGAGGCCAGCCTTAACTGTAGAGGAGAAGGGACAAAGAGTTCAGAGGCCTCTCTGGGTCAGTCTTGGCGCATTGTACCTGTGAGGGTCACGTATGTCACTTATTCTGGGTCTAGATGCTTTTTAAGGAGACATATATGCGGGAGACCCAGGGGCAGTGGGGCTAAATGGGACTAGTTGGTAATAGAGAAAGGATCAGAGGCCTAGAAATTAAACCTGGCTTCTAATCCTGGTTGTGCCACTTACTATTACCTGTGACATTAAGCAAGTCTCATTATTATTCTGAGTTTCTGTAAAATGACTAACTTTTAAAGTTTCCTTCAGCTTAAACTTTTTATGAATATGAGATTTGGGATAGCTTAATCCTCATCACTGAGATCATTCTAACTTTTGATTGGAGAAGAGATGAGAAACATTAGCTCTCTTACCTTAATTATAAGGATAGATTTGATTCCATCCCTTAGGTACAGTGAAAATAGAGGGCTGGACTAAATGGCATTGTGAGTTCCCTCTAGTCCTAGGGCTCTTGGTTGCGGTATCTCTTCTGGCTTCATTTATATATATAAGTAGAGAAAGAGAGCAGGGTTGGAAGTATGGAGTTGGAAGTTAGAAGGATAGTGGATCATCTAGGAGCCCTGTCCCAGCTTGGCAATGGACGTGAGACCAGAGGCAAGGTCTCCAGGTTGCGAGGTTTCTCTCGGTTCTTTTGTGTGCCATCGCAGCAGCTCCTGATGACGGTGTAGTTCCATAGTAACACTGTTTCTCTTTCCTTTTTTCTCTAGTACCTCAACATGCTAAGGACTTGTGAGGGCTACAATGAAATCATCTTCCCCCACTGTGCCTGCGACTCCAGGAGAAAGGGGCATGTTATCACAGCCATCAGCATCACGCACTTTAAACTGCATGCCTGCACTGAAGAAGGACAGCTGGAGGTGAGAGTTCATTTAGCATGTAGCTGGGAAGTCAGGGGGCATGGTCCAGGAACACCGGGAATACTTTGATACTCACTTGCTATGTTTTAATTCCTCCTTGTGGGGGAAATGATACCAAGACTGTTTTGACTGGGGTAAATAGGCTCTGGATCTACACTGCTCCTCACCTTCACTGGCTGCTTACACTGACTTTTATTCTTCTGTCACAGTCTTTTCCCTGAAATGATGTAGACATCTCTACTGATTTCTTTTCTGCTGTCTGGTTCAGAACCATCTTACCTAAGCTCCCCAGCATTCTCAAACTTATGCTCTTGTTCTCGGTTGTTTAGAACCAGGTAATAGCATTTGAATGGGATGAGATGCAACGATGGGATACAGATGAAGAAGGAATGGCCTTCTGTTTTGAATATGCTCGAGGAGAGAAGAAGCCTCGATGGGTTAAAATCTTCACACCATATGTGAGTGGTAGTTGGGGAAGCATGCACGGGGAAAGTAGATTGGGCTTAAAGTTCTCCTTAAGCTAAATGCGTAAATGGAGAGAGCTGTAGAGCTGTTGTTTTGAGATCTGAATCTGTTTGAATCCTAGAGCCCCAGGTTCTTCCTGACTTTCCTTTAGGCCTGAGTAGGATTGGCAATTTCATATCCCACTTGACTCACAGTTAACCACTAGAAGGAGCCAGAGAATAGCAGATGAGCCAGGCCTGGGTTTTATGGAGCTTGTTAAGGTTTTTCTCTAGGCTGAGCAAGTTTGGAAGGTGACTCTGGGCAGGAGTTCAAAGGCATGGTCCTTTGGTGCCTGGTCTTGAGAAGCCAGTGAGTGTTGCTCTGTTTTTTTTTTCAGTTCAATTACATGCATGAATGCTTCGAGAGGGTGTTCTGCGAGCTCAAGTGGAGAAAAGAGGTAATTCTAAACAATCTTGAATTGACCTTTTTATCTTTTTTTGTTTGTTTGTTTAAAATGTATAGTCCTGTGGCCAAATACCTGGGGCCCTCATCTCCATCTGTCTAGGAGTATTAGTTAGAGACTGGTTATCCCATGTGAGCCAGGATATTCTTCCAGAGAGGTTATTAGCCTTGGATGCTAAACGGACTATGCCAAAAAGCCCTTCTTCCATCGTCTAGAGATTGGCCATTGGCTACAGGCTATTCCATCTCTCATGACTTCATGCACCCTCCTCTGCTTGTTTTTTGTCAGTCGCCCTCCGTGTTCTTCCTGACCCAGAAGGGCAGCTGTCCTCAGTTTTAGCCATTCTGACTGGGTGAGACGTGAAAGAGTCTGTCTAGGCTAACCAGGAGTGCGTGTGCATGAGAAGGTTTTTGCTGCTGCTTTCCTGCTGTCTGTATATGCCAGTGCTGGAACAGAATTTAAAACATTCAGAATAATTAGCTACTTACTCTCAGAGAAGATGTTTCCAAGGTTCAGAGGGTAAAGTCAGGAATAAGAAAATTTATATTCTTGGTATAGTAGAAAGAACATTGGGCTCTGGGAATCAGATCTGGATTCTCTCCCAGCTTTTTTTCTCTCTGTGATCTTGGACAAATCAGCCTCCCTGGATCTCAGTCTTCTCATCTTTCCTCATCTGTGAGACAGGAAGGCTGAACCAGATAGTTAATATCCTAGGTCCCTTCCAACTCTAAAAGGCTATGATTCTTGATGGAAAGTTATATCAAGTGAAGAGGCCAATCAGATCAAGTCATCCATCCAGTCATACGTTTTCTGTGTGAGGGGTTGTCTCTAGATGGGAGGAGATGAGGACACCTAAGGCTTCCCAGTAACTCTTTTCTTTTTTTCCTTTCAGAACATTTTCCAGATGGCGAGGTCACAGCAGAGGGATGTGGCCACCTAGCCTTTCGTTACCCTCTTCCCTTCTCTTCACCCTCATCCTCTTATCCCTTTCGTCTCCCATGTCAGACAGAGTAACCATTAACACGAAAGAAGAGAAAAAGGAAAAAAGTCATTATATTCAAAAGCCCTAAACTAAATATTATTAATAATCCCTCTGAATTTCATATCTCTGGAATTGAGCTGGTAGAGAACAACAGATGGGTCAGCACCAGGAGTCAACTGAGTTAAGACAGGAAAAGAAATAAGCCCAACCGACTCGCCAAAGGTATCTTTGTCTTTTCAACTGGGCCTCATACCAACAGACTCTCCTTGTACTATATTTTTAGAACTGGAACTATGAACTCCATCCATTTGCACTGTTCAGGCATATATATGTATGTATGTAAAAATTATATATACACAAATTAGCTGCACGTATATACATATATATATTTCTTTTTAAATTTCATATTGATGGCAGTACCTTTTTTAGCTTGTGTTTTTACACACCTTTCACTAGAATTCATGACTTCTCTCTTGCTCTCTTTATTTTGAAACAAACTTTAAAAAGGAAAAAAAAAATTTACAGGGAAAAATACCTCTCCTCATGAAGGACTTGAAAAGTTTACAACCTGCTTGGGTTTTTCCCCCCTTTTTTGTATTGAATGAAGATTCTGGATCATGGGTTGCCATAGAATCTGAGGAGCAAGGAGCATAGTTTCTTTATCTTCCAAGAGGCTGCTGGGGAGGAGAAAGAGGTGTGTTTCTCAAGGGCAGCAAGGCTGCAGATCTGCAGCGAGAGTCTAAAGACTTGGTGTGGTCTCTCTTGATTCCAAGACAACTTTCCTGGTCCATCTCTGTCTCTTCCACTCATGGCTTTTAGCCACATTCCACATCTTCCTGCTTCCCGAGGGCCCCCTGTATGGTTTCCCTCAACAGGCCTAGAATGAAGGGGAGGGCGGGCTCAGGAGGTTGACGCCACAGACACCTGAAACACTTAGTGGTCATGATTTCCCATTTCCCCGCTCGTTCTGAAGCAGGGATGGTACTCGGGACCAGAGTTAAAGCTGATACCTTTAGGCACAAAGATTGGACTTAAGTAGGGGGAGGGAAAGAAGAAAGTCCCTATGAATATAAGCTTTTCCCTACTCCATTGCTGACCAATAACCACCCATAACTATTACATTCTCTGTGACTTCCTTAAACGCCCATGTTGGGGAAGGATCTGACAGCATCCCCAAGGCCTTGGGGAAACTTGGAAGGGTCGGTGGCCCATGCCGGGCAAACCATACCCCGTCCAAGCCAGCTGAGGACCCAGGAAGGAGCAGTAGTAATATGGTTGATTTGGGTTGGATCTCAGCTTTGAATTAAAAGGAACCTGAAGGAAAATCTTTTTGTCCCTCAAAGAGCTCCTCATCTGATCTTGCAGTTAGACCTTTTGAGACCTGAGAGCTACATGCCAGGATCTGGGGCCAGGGCTGACTGGGGTAGAGCAACATTCTCAACCCCCAGCCTCCAAAGGTACTGCATTGGGAGCTCTGATGCAGTCAGGCTCCGATGCACCTGAAACATTTTTGAGCCTTCTTTACTTTTTTCCTTCTCTACCTTCTAAGCAGAAACCTCCATAGGATGGCATCTTTTGCTTTGTCTAACTGGGAGGCAACCATAGTTGGTTGTAGTCGACTCCACTGAGCAGTGTTGGGGTGGTTTGAAGTTTCTGTTTTTGTAACTTGTTTTTGCAGATTGTTGTGAGGCCACTTTGCTTTCTCTCTCACTCTGTTGTCTTGGCAGGCGCTTGCCCCAGGGGGTGTGGGATCATATAGGACATCCTATCTTTCCTCACCTTCTCCAAACCCAGGTGGAATCACAGAGTGCAAAATGTAAGAAAGCTGAATGTTTAAAATTGCAGGGCGTGATCCCTGATTTGGAGGCTTTGGCACAGAATTAACTTCTTCTGGCTTAAATGAATTTAATAATGAGCCAAGGGACCCTGGAAAGAAGGTATGTTGATTGCCCACTCCAAGATGCTGAAGAGGCTTTTGGCACCAGCTTCGTTCAAACATTAAAAATAGCAGTTTGCCCCTATTCCTTCAGAGTGGGAGAGGAATGAAGAAATCCGGGAGTCCGTGGGAAGCCCAGATGCTGACCTGTGATGTGAGAGTAGCGGGGATGCCTTTAGCGTGCATAGACGCTGCTCCTGTGTCGTTCTGACCTGGCACTCACTTGGTGCTTGGAGATTGGGTGAGGGCCCTGTAGGTAGTTAGCCTGTTTGGCCCCTGCTTGAGGCTGTACCACTAACAAAGCCCCAGCTACAGTGAGAAGGGGAAAGCAGGGAAGCCCTGGAGGACAGCGCCGCCTTCTCTCCCACCCACAGCAGCGTCCTGCAATGGAGGCAGAGGTCGCTGTGGCTGTACAGCTCCATCCAGTCAAGCTCTTCTTTGCACGAAGCAGTGTTAGTGTGATACCCTTTCCCCCTTGCTCTGCACTTCCTTTCTTGAATCCCTACCACCTTTCTCAGTCCAGGGTTCTGCCCAGGGAGTCTTCTGCTCAGTCTCTTTTTGCAGTTTGTCTCCGGGAAATAGAGAGGCTCCCCTTTCCCCCTACTTTGCCCCAGCAGAGCCAGCAGGATCTCTCTGATCTCTTGTTGTCCTCCCTTCCCAACGGAGAGTTTCTATCCATAAAAACTCAGAGTTTTTATGGATCAGGAGAAAATGCAGGCCCTGAGACACCTATCCCTGCAGAAAGGGTTCCCTTGGGCCATGCTTTGGGTTTTCTGCTCCTTATATTTTTATTTTACTCTCCATTTTTCTGCCCTCCCCTTGCCCTAGGTCTAAGCTCAGCACAGGCGAGTGCTCGGGGCAGCTCCTAGGCCTGGACAGCTCTCAGGGAGGAATTAGAGAAATGTTCAGCATCCCCGTGCCTGGCCCATCCAGTTTCATCCTTTAGTTACGCAGGCCAGTAGCTTCGGGTTATCCCCTCTTATATCTGCAAACCCAATGCTTGGAGCAGCAGCTCTAACAGGAGGTGATACCTCTCTCTTTCATTTCAGAATTTGCCAGCTTAGGGGCCTGGCTCTTGAAGGCAGTTTTCTTAAAGGGGACTGCATCCTGGGTGACCCGAACTCTCCAGACCTAGAGGGACAACTGTGCCCTCCCTTCTCTGCTTCATGTTCTCTGGCTGGATTGATTCAGCGGTAGAAACCATTTGGTCTTTTGCACCCCAGCATACCGCTAGGTTCCTTCCAGAGTCACTGTGTCACATTAGCTTCCTTTTGGAGGGAGGGTGACGTGGTTAAATACTCAGATAGCAGAGGCAGTGGGTACGCATCTTCAGTTCCCCATCTTCCAGTTTCACCTCCTGCCCTCCTCTTGCCCTAAACCTGAGCACATCATGCCAGGCCTCACTCATACAGGATGGTGTCAGCTCACTCCTCAGCAGTAATCTAGGGTGTGTGGGAAGCTTAAGGCTCTGGGGAAGAACAGAATCGAAGAGGGGATGATGTGGGTGGAGGCACTGGCCAACTAACTGCTAAACTTGGACACCAGTTTTATATCACATCCCCCTTTGTAAGCCAGTGAGCAGGGCTTCAGTTTTCCCCAGACCATGCACACTTTTAATTTATTTGAGAGAAACTCTAATTGTATTTTCACTGCAGTATCTTGTATTTTTTATTTGTGATTTAAGAAATGTGAAGAGAAAATACACAGACACATAATGGCTAACAGTGTTTCTTTCATTCCTTGTTCTAGAGCTAACCACTCTAAAATTGTTTGGTAATGTCACTTAGTGTAATTAATTGTAACATATTCTTTTAAATAAATTGATTTATTGATGAAACTATTCTTTGGTTTCCTAGACTTACAAATCCTTCGGGTTGTGTGGGAAGAGGTGAAGAAAGACGTTTGAGATTTGAGTTTGAATGATCAGTCTGAAAATGGGAAGGAACATCTGACTAGTTCTCCTGACCAACTAGCTAGTGAGGCGGTTGTTTGAGAGCAGGAGATGGGGAAGGGTGGGAAAAGGAGAAGCTGGGAGGCCCCTGGTCCAAAGTTCTATTTCCAGAAAATTCCTCCTTTGAAAATTCCTTCTTCCCCCTCAACCCTCAGGGTTGGTTGTGCCAGCTTGCACAAACTCCACGTTAAGACTCACAGGACTTCTGTTCCTCAGCCTTATGCAGATAGAGCCTGGCAGAGCCCTTGGGACAGATCTTAGCACTGTCCGCCTGCCCCCAGCCACATGTATATACTTTTTCATTTTTCAAGTTACTTAGGAAACTTCTCTCTGGAATCTGAACTGAATGGTACCTATTACCCCTAACGAATGCCAGCTCAATACCGTGTCCTCTGGGTGATTATATTCTCCCCTCTGCCCACACTCCTGAGAATAAGCGTGGTCTTGCATGTTCTTTGCTTTTGCGGAGGAATCTCAGGTGTTGCAGCCTGAGTACTACTCTTAAGGATGCCTACCCTACTCTGTCTGTGTGTTAGTTTATGGGCTGAATCTATTCTGAAAAGCTCAGCATTTGTGTTAGGTCGGATATTTAAAATTATTTTTTATAAACCTTCCTGTTTTGTTTTTCTAATCCCTAGCCATGTGCTTTTGCTCCTTGATTGGAGACCATAAGAGCAAGGTGTAGTTTGACATTTGGTTTGGCAGTTCAGGGAGAGACATTGCTGTGGGTCTCTCACTGAGCCGTCAGCATTCAATAATTGAAATCTGGTAAATATTACTGTGCTAATGGGGAAAAAAATTTTTTTTTCTTTAACAAGGGAAGAATCCACAGAGAAGTAGAAAGTGGAACTCCAGAGTTAGAATTATAGAAGTTAAAGTCAAACATTTATTGAACATCTACTGTGTGCAGGGTATTGTGTTAGATACTGCAATAGATACAGAAGCGAAGTAAGAGACACTGTGCTAACTTGCAGCCTCTCAGAGGAATGACCATATGACCTAGCTGTGGAAGGGTTAAGTGCCGGAAGGACTAGAAAAGGAGGGGAGAAAGATCTCTGGGTGAAGGCAATGAAGGAAATCTTTTTTTTTTTTTTTTTTTTGAGGTACGCGGGCCTCTCACTGTTGTGGCCTCTCCCGTTGTGGAGCACAGGCTCTGGACGCGCAGGCTCAGCGGGCATGGCTCACGGGCCCAGCCGCTCTGCGGCATGTGGGATCTTCCCGGACCCGGGCACGAACCCGTGTCCCCTGCATCGGCAGGCGGACTCTCAACCACTGCGCCACCAGGGAAGCCCAGTGAAGGAAATCTTGATGAAGAAAGTGAACTGTTTAGAATGAGCAGAATTTCAACAAGAAGGCATTCAGCAAGCTTTACTGAGCCATTATGTGCCAGACACTAGTAATTGGGAATGAAAAGACATGGGTGTGGTGGGGATCAAACTTGGCCAGATGAACAACAAATAGTCCTGTTTGATTAGAACTGAAGGTGTGTGTAGGAATAAAACAGAAGATAAGCCTTCGAAGAGCCTTAAATGCCAGGTGAAGTGCTCTACGTTAAAAAAAAGAAAAGGGAGGGGGGATTCCCTGGCGGCCCAGTGGTTAGGACTCTTCGCTGTCACTCCCGATGGCCCAGGTTCAATCCCTGGTTGGGGAACTAAGATCCCACAAGCCACGGCACAGCCAGAAAAAAGAACCAGAGAAGTTTTGTTTTTCATCAGCTCCGCTTTAGAAACACTGATATTTCAGAATACGTACAGAGGGATCAATTAGGAGACTGCCGTGATTAGTTAGTAAGTGGAGGCAGTGATAACTTGAAACGAGGGAAATGGGTATGAAAAAACTGTGGAAGTACAATCATTTATGATTTAGCATTAAACACTGAGTTGATGTGAGAGGAGTAAAAGACTCCCAAGGTTTCACGGCTAGGTGAACCTTGGGGAAGAAAATATTTTAGCTTTGGACCGATTATAATTCAGGCATGTGTGAGAAATCTAGATACAGGTGTCCAGCAGTTATTTCATAATTATTTGCTGAGCACCTTCTAATGTTCTGGGCACTGATGAGGATGGTGGGGATACAGGGTGATAAGGCAGAGTAAATACCTGTGAATGAATTCGTAGAAGACAGGTGTCTTCTCTGGAGAGCACGTTGTAGGAGAGGAGGAGGGGAAATGCAGAGACAGGTAAGGAGGATACTGCAGGCCTCCAGTGGGCGAGGGTGACCTGGACAGTGTTGATGGCGGTGGAGATGGAGAGACAGACGTGAGTACATCACCAATGCATTTTAGAGAACCAGTAGGGCTTTGCAGTGGGTTTGGATATGAAATGTGAGAGAAAGGGTGTGATCAGAGTTTTGGCCTGGGTGGATACACACTGGTGATCTTTACAAGCAAGGAGGACTGAGCGAGGAAAGGCACTACTGAAACTGAGTTCAGGAGAAACATTAGGTTAGAAACACATAGCTGGGAGTCGTTTTCACTGAGCAGATGGGAAGATGCAACCCCATTTATGGGGAGCAAGAGGGAGCTGACTACTCAGGGAGATAGACCGAAAGAGGGGCCAGAGAAGGGAGAATCTAAGAGCCGGGAGCTTGAGCCAGGGCTGCTCAAGTTCTCAGATTTGGAGACGAGAATGAGGCTTGGCCATGAGTGGCAATTCCTTCAATCACAAATACAAGCAGCCAAGGCTGTGACAGCCTTTGAAATTTTAGCAGGAGGATGAAAAGACAAAGGCAACGCTGAAAGTCAGAGAGGGTGTCAAGCTATTGAAGGGTCCAACCCTAAGGAAGCAAGACACTTTGCATTACATTCATACATTTTAAAGCTCAGAAAATACAGACGGGATGAGAATGCATTGAAGGAACGATCCAGGGCTTCCCCTGCCACATTCTCATCACCACAGTCCCCCCTAAGTGAGGATGTTTTTCTAAATGTCTGTTTTTGTTTCTAAAACTAGAAGGCTTCTCCCAATCCCTGCTACTAACCTGTCAGCTCCACTCTTCTGCCTCGAGAAGTTATTTTCCTTCTCTCTTCTCTTTATTCTGCCATTAACATTTGAACAGTAACTTGATTATTTTAGAAGAAACGTGCTGAGTTTCATCTTGTTTGGTCTGAAGTTAGGAGATCCTATTGTCATCATTTTCTGTTTCTTCTGCATTTTATTACTGGGGCCTCTTCTGCTCAGAAGAGATGTTAGTGAACTTTGGTAGTTAGCAGAACTATCCCTCCTTTATACCCTGCCTACTACATTTGAAGCCAGTATGATGTCTGAAAAAGTCTGTGTTCATACAAGAAACAAGTTAGGAGCTTCCTTTTCCGTCTCAGATGGCCTCCTATGTTTTGCTGTCAAAGGGCCTGGAGAATCCCTGCCCAGATGTTGTTTTGACTCCCCAGAAGAACCCTTTGTGTCTTCTTCATCCCCATCATTCAGCCTGACTTATCTACTGCTCCTCTGGAGAAAATCTGGCTGCAGCCTTGCAGGGAGAGGGGACAGCAGTGAGCAGTGACAGACAATAAGTGTAGTCTTCAATGTTTGTGTGAAGGGCTACCACACTGAGGGGCTGCCTGAGATCTGGAAAGATGCCAGGAAGGAGGAGCCTTCCGAGTCCCCCCAGCTCCCACATCTCAGGAGAACCCACCAGTCAGTAAATCACTCTGGGAGATGCCCTTTGGTTTAAACCCAACCTTCCAGCTCTCTGTCCTGACCAGAAACTGTTGCAAAGCCACGGTGAGCAGCTCAGGGGAAAATTCATAGTGTTAATACCAACTCCTGTTACCTTCCTCCTTGCACACCTCTTCCCATCTCTGACTGCACACACACACACACACACACACACACACACACACACACACACAATCTCTATTTAACTGAGATTTCAGATGCTGCGTACTTGGCTCAGAATCCTGACTGGATTCTCTTTCTTCTGAGTAAGTCCCATCCTTGATGTCTTTCCAATCCGAGAGACGTTTTTTCCTGAAACAATGTCCACAGATAGTCCCTATAGTGCTGCACATGTTACTTCTGTTTTTAACTCTTCTTAGTTTGGGGCAGTTTAAGAGAAGGCAGAAGTATGGGGCAGAGTGAGGGGTGAGTTGTGGGGATTTACTCATCCTGGCCTCAGGCCAGATCTGGGCTGGAAAGTGAGCAACTTTATAAGCAGGACGTAATGAGGGTGGGGTAGCAGGTAGCTGCCTAGAAGCAAATGGCCCATATGTTGTGAAGTTAAAGACGATACCTGTGTGAAGCCCAGCCTGAAAGCAATTCACAGAGAGGAATCTAGAAACTGCAGGGACCTTAGGGCTAATGCGTCCACCTTCACTGCTCCAGCCTGCTAGATACTCCTTGGGATCTTTGCCTCAGGTCACAGAACAGGTAGTTGAAGCTATGAGACAAGCACCTCATGGGCTTTGGGGCCTGGGTTCTATTCCTGCAGCCATCCCTTAGTCGCTCTGTGACACTGGGTAAGTTAACTAACCTCCAAATCCTCCGTTTCCCTGTCTGTAAAATTCTGTCCTGCCTCATAGGGCTGTTGGGAGGTTAAATGAGAAAATGCACATTACGGGCCTAGAACAGAATCACGTGCAGAGCAACTGCTTCATAAACGGTGGTGGTATAGTCAGCTCCCAGTAGCCCCACTGGCCGGGTGGTGGGACAGCTCCCTCACACGAACAAGGGAGAAGTGGAGGTCTGGAGTGTGAGGCTGCACGTCCTCAGCCTTCAGAAGGACAGGGCTGGATGCGGGAGAGAGGCCTGCTGACCTGCTTTCTTCCCTCTGTGCCCAGCTCTACAGAGCATTCCAGAATTAAGTCCAAAAGAAGGGCAGAAGAATAGGATCATGAAGCCGTGATCAGTGCCTGGACACTGCTCAAAGGCAAGGGCTGGGCCTTCCTGATAGAGTTTTCTCTCCCAAACTTCACTCTCCTCACGTCCCTCCCACCCCGTCCCCGATCCATCCCCTACCTTCAACCTCCCAAGACACTTATTTGATGCTTTTAAACTTTTTCTTTATTTAGACAGAAAAGACCAACTCTTTAAAAGTAAAATGCAATAAATAAATAAGTTAAGCATAGAGAAGTGTCTGAAACGGACTCCCCACTCTCCCCGGACCACTCCCACCCCCACCCCATTTCTCTTCCCTAAAACCTCTTTCTAGAGAAAATGATCATGTAATAAACCCCTTTAGCCCGCCCCACACCCCTCCTCCCAAATACCCAATTACCCCCCAAAGCAAAGGGAGAACTCAAGAGAGAGAGAAAATCCAAGGGAAACATTGTCTAAACCCCCAGAAAGAGAAATGGCAGCGTCCGGGCTGGGCCGGGCTGGATAACGCACGGGTGGTAGTGCTATTTACACGGAGGGGCCAGCAGAGACTGTAAACATTTTTAGGGGTTTGGGGGAGGTCTTTTCCTCGTGAAAGGAGGAGGGTCTCTGTGGCTGACTGGCGGAGAGGCAGCCCTCAGGGCTCCTCCACGTTCTCCTTGGAGGGGGCCCTTGGGGGAGGCAGTGAGTTTTAGGGCTGGGAGCCCAGGGTTCAGGGATATCCTACCTCGAGCTGAGGGTGGCCACAGGGAGTGTGACAACCAGCTTCTGAGAAACCCCGAATATGGGGGCGAGGCTGGGGCGAGGGTGGGCAGGGAGCATGTGGGAGGCCCCTGCTGCCCTCCCGGGCCGCACAGGTAGAAGAGGCCCGCTGCTGGGGGAGGCAAGTGCGAAGGCTGGGCGCAGAAGGCCCGTCACAGGAGCCCCAGCAGAAGGCAGATACCCCAGAGCCTTCGAGCCTGTTCCTTGCTCCCTCACAAAGGCCAAAAGGGCACCTGGGAGGAAACAGGCCCTTCGGGGAGGCGGGGTGGTGGGAGTGGGCCGGTATCCTGTGCCCCCAGGGCCATGAAGCAGCGTTTGCCCCAGAGCCCAATCAAGGCCCAGGGCGGATGTGCAGAGAGGGCTGGGGCCAGTCGTGGGGCGAGGGGGTGAGGCGCCCCTTCCTCTGGTGTCTCCAGGCCTGTGAAGGAAGGAAACGTGGGTGAAGCTGTGGAGAAGATGGCAGCTGAGGCAGGTCCCAGGCCCTGGGTGAGGAGAGGGAGCTGGGGCGGCTGAGGAAGGCAGGTCATCAGAAAGGCCTCCGTCCAAACTGAACCATCCGGCCCCCCAGCCATTCGACAAGGGGCAGGGATGGAGGAGACGGGAGGGAGGGGCGAATGACACAAGAAACCAAAGGATATTAGGAAGGAAATACTCAAACAGCCCGTGAGGGAAGGAACATGGAAGATAACGGAGACAGGGACTAGAGGAGGAGGGGCAAAGAAATGAGACAACAAACAGGCAGGCAGAGGTGACTCAGAGAAAGGAGGAGGGTGCAGTGTCGGGACAGACACCTGGAAAAAGAGCAAGGGGGCATCCGCAAAAGGGCGGCAGAGCAGGCCAGGGTGGAACCAGGGCTGGACTTAGGGCTGGAGTCTAGTGGGGGCGAGCGAGACCCCCCAGCCCCTAGGGGGCGCTCTCATTCCTTTTTGGAAAGGAACAAAGAAAGCGAGAGAGAAATGCACGGAACACAGACCACAGTCACCAACCACTGTTGACCAAGCACATCCCGCGAGCTGCCCCCGGCCCTGACTCTGGGCTGGGGGGCGCTTCCCTCCGCGGACCCCTCCCCAAATAACAAACAATCGGCTCCAAAGACAACACGCTCGTTCCATGCAACTTACAGGGGCCCGGAGCAGGGGTCCGGGGATGGGGGCTTCGGCCGACAATGGACACGGGCCCTGGGCTGGGGGGCCCCCAGGGTGGGAGGAGTTAAGCAGCCAGGATTGGGGGGAAAGGGGGAAAAACAGAAAATGTGGGTATTGTTCTTGGGTTGTTTTTTTTTCAGGGGTTTGGTCCAAAGGAGATTAAACAACACAAAAGTAATGAAAGCTCACAGCTCTGTGGCCATGAGGTTGGCGGCTGGCGGGCAGTGGGGAGGAGGGGACCTGTTAGGTGAAATTCACAGGCAGTCCAGCATTCCAGCTGCCTCCACCTGAACCAAAGCTGCTCCCCAGAGCCCTGACACTCGGACTCCCCCCAGTCTGTTCTGTGTACTCTCCCCTGTCCCGTGGGTCTGCTGCCACATGAGGGAAATCACCTGGGGTCCAGGGCACCGGGACCTGATGTCCCCACTTCTCAGGACAACAGATATTCTAGGAGCCAGTGATTCTAGGACCCTCCAGTACCCTAAACCAGCCCCCTATTCCCCAAACCCTACTCCCCTAATTCTACTCCAACCTAAAGGAAAACCAGAAAAAGAGACACACAAGACACATGGACACTGACCAGACAAACGAGACCAGATATTGGGGAGGTTCTAGGGAGTGGACACAGACATATACAGACCTGGCTCTCTCTGGGGTCACAGTGTGAGTGTGTGTGCACACGTGCACGCGTGTGTGTGTGCGTGTGTGTATGTGTGAGAGAGAGCGAGAGAGAGAAAGTGAAAGAGAGACTTGGGTGATTGAAAAACAGCTGAGGAAGCTGCTGCAGATCCCTGCCTCCAGTGCCCAGAGTCAGGGGTGGGCATCCCTGAGGGTGGTGGGAAAGGGGGGTGGGGCAGTCCAAGTGAGGGCCCTGGCTGCCATGTGAAGGGGCTGGAGAGGTCACAGGACGGGAGCGGGACCCACCTGGGGCCCTCAGTAGGGCCGGTTGGCATCCTTAGGCCGCTTTAGCTGGACTTTGAGGCGCTTCATGCCAATCTGGAAACCGTTCATGGCCTGGATGGCAGCCTGGGCACTGGCCGGATTGTCGAAACTCACAAAGCCTGAGGTGAGAGGGGCATAAGGCCTGGCCCAGCGCCAACCCCCCCGCCCCCCCTGCCCTGCCCCACTGTCCTGTGCTTAGGCCGAGGCCTGCTCTTTGCTTTCCCGTCACCACCCTACTTCCTCCAGGTCTCCCAAATGCCCGGAAAACTGCCCAGCACACAGGAGGCTTTCGGTAAGTAGTTGTTGGTTGACAGGCTGAGTGAATGAGTCCAGTCCAGCCTCTCACACACCCTGGGACATTCCTTTCAGCATTCTTTGAGGGGCGGCAGCCCCTTCCTTGGCCTGGGTAGCTCAGAACCTGCCTTTTGAAACCTCCACTCCGGACCCTAAATGACTTCTGAAGCCCAGAGGACAAGCACGTCCCCTCTCTCCCCTGAAGCAGGCTTTCAAAGAGTGAGGGCAGCTAAACCCTGCTCCCTAAGCCTTCCTTTTGACAACTGAACTTCCCCAGTTCCCGAGCCTCTTCCAATCCTCACAGAGCATGGATCTGACCAGTTCTTAAGGAGAAAAGATGTGGTTTTCTGGAGGAAGAGATGGGCCTGGGCAGCAGCTGGTATGGGATGTCAGGAGTGTAAAAACTGGTCCTTTCAGACTCTTGGACAATCTGGATTTCAACTACTGGGTCCATTGCAACCATAAGTGCCTGCAAATGCATCAGATCTTGACCTCATCTGGAGTTTGGCCAAAATGTGCTATATTTTATCTTTTAGATCATCATATTCTTACCAAAACACTTGCTCTGATTGGTGGCCCGGTCAACAAAGACTTTGGCTGAGATGACGTGGCCAAAGGGGACAAACATCTGGAGGATCTCTGAGTCAGTGAACTCCTGGGGCAGGTGGTAGATGAAGATGTTGCAGCCATCAGGGCCTGGGTGGCAGTGGAGACAGAAGGAAGAGCTCAGTGACTGGGAGACAGAGTCAAGGTGCAGGGGGCCGGGGAAGGCAGCCCCCAACATGTGGGCCAGGGCGCCAGCCACCTCACCTGCCCCCCTCCCCCCAGTTTCATCCCCACACATGGGGCCAGAGCTGGCCTTGGAGCCCACGGCAAGGGCACCACAGCCCTGAAGGCTCTTGGCTGGGACTCCCCGCCCAGGCCGCACCTTCCCGTTGCTGCTGCTGCTGCTGCTGCTGCTGCTGCTGCTGCTGCTGCTGGGGGGGAGGCGGAGGCTGCTGGGCCACCAGGGCGGGAGGCTGTGGGAACGCGGGCGCCACCAGGCTGTAGGCTGCCGGGTAGGCTGCTGCGGGGGGAGGACAGAGAGAGCTAATGGGGTTCCTGAGAGGCCCCTGCCCCACCTGGCCCTCCCAGCCACCCCAGTCCCCCTCTCCCTCGCCCAGGCCGATGGAGTGGACAGGGCCGAGAGGTGTCAGAGGGGGAGCTGCCTCAGACCGTGCCCGTAAAGGCGTGTCCTCACAGGTATGGCCTGCTGGGAAGTCTGACGGGGTGGCTGGCAGACAGCACGAAGCCCAGGCCCAACTTCTGGGCCTCTTTTGCTCTTACCAACCCTTCCACCCAGGCTGGGGCCTGCGCTGGGGCTCCTCACCTGTATAGTGCTGCATCCCCGCGTAGGCCTGCTGCAGGGGGTCCACGGGGGCCGCGGGGCTCTGGGCTGGGGAGAGCAGCACTGACCGTGAGGGTGGGGCTGGGATGCTGCTGGGAGCCCCACCAGTGCCTCTTGGAGCAGAGGTCAGGCAGGTGGGGAGGAGAGCCTCATGGGAGAGCATGGGATGTGAAATGAGAGGGTGGAAATGCACAGAGCCGTAGGGAGAGGGGAGAGCCTGGCGTTAGCAAGACTTGAGTCTGTGACTGGCTGTGCAACCCTGGACGAACTCACTTTGCCTCTCTGTGCCTCAGCTTCCCTGGCTGAGACCAGGAAGGAACATCCCTGCCCAGGGTGACAGAGCAGGAAAAAGCGCCGTTATCACCCCACAGCCTGGAGAGGGAAGGTGTGTCATGCCTGCCGGCAGTGAGAGCGATAGCTGGGGCGGTTGCTGGGGAGAGGGGTGGGTAGGCAGAGAACCCCACCTGGGTAGGGGTGAACCCCGTTGGGATACAGAGCATCAGGGGCAGGCTGCCCAGTGGGCTGGGTGGGCACCGGGCTGTAGCCGTTGACGCCCAGGGCAGCAGGGATTGCAGAGACGGGCGTGGCAGCGATGGCAGGAGGGGTGCTGGTTCCTGGGGAAGAGAAAGCGGCAGAGACAGAACAGAGAAGCAGACACACACATACACACAAATGCAGAGAAGCAGTCAACAAGTCTGAGGGCAGAGGGGAGGAAGCAGGCTACTCTCTGACCCCTGAACCCCTCCCAGCCCCCATGGCTTCCCTGAGTGATGCCCTGTGCCCCCCTCCCCACGTGGTAGCTCCCCTGACCTGCCCCACTCACACCCAGCCCAGCCCTGCCTTACCTGAGGATGGGGTGATGGGGGTGGCGATGAGGCCATTGGCATTGATGGCGGCCATGTGCTGCATCTGCACGGCAGCCATGGTGGCCATGGGGCTGAGGTAGGCACTGTGAGCCGCTACCAGGGCCGCCTGCTGCTGCATCAGCTGGGGACAGGGGAAGAGAGGAGAGTGGGGCCAGCCCCCCTGCACCCTGGCCTGGCTCCCCTCCCAACCCTGGTCCTGGGCATTGGTGGTGGGGGCGGGGGGGGCAGGACGCTGGAGAGCGTGGGGATGGGCCCGGCCCAGCACGGGGAGGAGGGGTTGGGGGGCGTGAGGGCAGGGCGGGGGGCGGCGGGCAGTGCTCACGGCCTGGGTGTAGGCGCTGTAGGCTCCGAACTGGAGGGCGATGGGGCTGAACATGCCCAGCTGGGTGGCCACCTGCTGCATTCGGCGGAGACCTCGCTCCTTCTCCGTGTCAGCAAACTTCACCACCAGGCTGGACGAGGCACCCTGGGCACCGGCCCCCCATGTGGTCAGAGGGACAGAGTCGGGGTCTTTCTTCCCCAGAGCCCTCACGACCTGGCCTCAGTTCCACCACGCGTGGCTTGGCCTCTTTGGGAGGGCAGCCATCATTGTGCCTATGTCAAAGCGGGGAGACTTTCATCCCACCCTCCCCCTGTGCCAGACTGTGCAAGAGACTAAAAAACGTAGAGGAATGTGCTGGGAAAGGGAAAGTGCTCCCAGAATGCAAAGGGCAGTCCTGGCTTCTCCATGAAGATTCTGAGCCGGAAATCCTCCCCAGGGTGGATGAAGCCACAGCAAACGTTTAACCTCAAGCTCGTCTTGCCTGGTAGCTACCCCACCCCCTTACCTCACCCCATGTTCCCACATCCCAGTCCTCACGGTGTGCTCAGGGATGCAGCCTCAAAGTTTCATACCAGCCTATGCCAAATAAAAACCAGCCTGGAACATTTGCAAGGACTGTTGTGGAATCCTAGGGTCTGGAACGCAGTTCTCTATCTGATGCTGCCTAGGTCCCTGCTAAGTGTTTGCCCAGCCTCTGCTGGAGAACCTCAAGTTATAGGAAGCTCACCTCCTTGGGAGCTAGCTAGTTCCTTCTGAGAGGCTTGTTCTGCTGGGGGAGCCCTCTGCGAGATCAGTCAGCTGACCCACTGCTAATGTGTGGGGCAGCAGGATGAATGTGCAGAGGGCACACGGGGCCTCTAAGCAAGTGTCCCGATGCCCAGCCAGTGAGGCGGGGTGGGGGGGAGGGGGGGATGCGATATGGGAAGGAAGGAGAAGAGGTGAGAGGTGACCAGGGCTGAGGGCTGGAGGAGGCAGGAGAGGAGGGGCTGGGAGATGTTATTGGAAAGGGGAAGCTGTCCCTAAGAGGTTTGATTCTTCTGCCAGAAAATTCTTTTTGAATAATAGTCATTCAATAATAGGCAGTCCATTCTGGATAGTAAAGACCCTATCCAACACGGACTGCGCCCTCTGAGCCAGGGTCTGGCGTGGGCCCAGCCAGGCTGGAAGAGGCCTGAGGGCTGGGGCAACGGGACTCACCGGCAGGGTCCGGCTGCTGTGAAGGGTGTTGATGGCGGCCTGGGCCTCGGCGTGAGTCTGGAACTTCACGAAGGCGCAGCCTGGAGAGTTCAAGAGGGAGGAGGAAGGGGTGAGTGCCCACCCTTGAGGGCCCCGACAGTCCCCATAGCCCACGGAACCAGTGGGGGAGGGGCAGGAAGGCGGAATGCCCGGCGGGGAAGGGGTATCTGTGGGCTACCTTTGCTGGTGCCGTCTGGGCCCCGGAGCACAGTGCACTCGTCTATGGTCCCGAAAGGCTCGAACATCTTCCGGACGTCCTCATCTGTCTGCTGCTTCCCTAGCATCCCCACAAAGAGCTTCCGGTCTTCTGGCGGGTAGGGCACAGGAGGAGGGGCAGGTTCAGGGCCTCCAGGCTGCTTTCCCAGCCCTGCTCCAGCTTGGGACAGGCAGAGAGACCCCTCCCCTTCGCCTTCAGCTCTTCCCTGGAACTCCCCTCACCCCTGACCGATGGCTCTAGGGCGTGAAAGAAGGGGTGGTTGGGGGATGGGCTGCAGATACATAGACTGTGCATACCAGTTCTGAAGGACTGACTTGCACTCCACTCTGGGCCTCAGTCTTGCCGTCTCTGCAATGGGCTGGATCACATCCCCTCTGGCCACCCTGACTCCTATGCCCATCTTGACTGGGAACCCTTCAGAATTCTCAGACTTTCTTCCTCAGAAAGCCTGCCCCTCAGCTACTCCAAGTCCTAGGCCTGCGGATTGAGGGAGAAGGATTGAGTCCCAAGGTACAGAACCTACCTCCTCGGCTCTCGCTGTCGGCTGGCTTGACCTGGATCGGCCTGTTCATCTAAAGGAAAGAAGAGAAAGCAACTGCTGGGGACCTCCTCTGACCACCCCAGGAGGCCTCCCCAGGCCAGGACCTGTGGAGAGGCTAGAGGGAGTAAGCCCCAGGCCCAGCCCTCTAAAGTGCTGATGGGAAGGGAGGGATGGGGATTAATCTTGTTTAGGATTGGACCTGAGGGGATTAGAGGTAGTGGAAGGAGAGGATG
Organism: Stenella coeruleoalba; assembly: GCF_951394435.1. Classification (NCBI taxonomy): domain Eukaryota; kingdom Metazoa; phylum Chordata; class Mammalia; order Artiodactyla; family Delphinidae; genus Stenella; species Stenella coeruleoalba. Next base: position 108,922,381 of record NC_137169.1, read on the forward strand.
TAGAGGAGGATGCTCCTGGGGCACGACTCTAAGCTCAGGTAGGGCCCCAGATGATTTGGCCGGGGAGAGGTGCTGCCCTCCTTAGGGGGAGAGTGGGGCTGCCCATAGGACCCGGGTCCTGAGTTAGAGCCCAACTAAGGGCTGTTCAGCAAAAGCTGCCTCAGTTCTACAAAGTAGGAGCAACAGAGGCCACCCCCTCAAGCAGCCCCAAAGAAGACTCTAGACTGAGGGAAACCCCACAGATGCCCCGACTTCCTTCTGACCCCTAGAGGTGTGTTTGCCTCTCTTTCTGCCCCCCTACACCCCTTGACCCCTGGGGGAAGGCACTCGGGCAGCACAAAGGGAGCAGATGCCCAGTCTCCGTGGCAACGGGAGAATGCGCGCCATGGCAACCGCCCACTCAGCCTGATTTATCCGTCCCCGTCGCCCAGGCGACCATGGTGACGTCATCACTTGTGCTGCTCCACACACCCGGAGAAGGAGTGGGGAGGGGGGGTGGGAACAGGGTATGCTGGGGGTGGAGGATTTGGTGGGGGCTGGGAGGTGGGGGAGGGGCCCAGGAGAGCTTCCTGATTCTGGAGGGAGGCGCTGAGCAGGCCCTGCAGGGGCCATACTGTCCAAGCTCCTGCCTTCCTCCTCCAGATCAAATCCTTGATGTCTCACCGCCAAGACAGCTCTAAAGGAGGAAATGCTGTCCTGTGCTCTTTCGCGATTCTCCGGGTACCCGGAAGTCCTCCTGAGCTCTACCCTCTCCCTACTCCTGCAGCATCTCCCTTTGTTCAGCCTCCAGTGGAAATGCAGACAGTTCCCCACTCCATGTTCCTGTCTGGTAAGAGGACTTGGGAATGACTCCCGCAGGTTGATTTCCTTAACCAGTGTGGGGAGCATCTTAGGAACTGGAGAGGGAGGAAAGGACTCAGTATTTCACATCTGAAAATATTTTGCTGTTGAAGGCTTTGACCGCTGGGGCCACACCTGGCCACCCCACTCATCTGATGGTGGGGCAGCCTTAGTTCTAGTGACCAAAAAAATAAGTAAACAGAAGAAAACATTCATCCAAATTCTGAGGGTGGGGCCAAAGTTACCCTCAGGAAAGGCACTGGACTTCGAGGACTGGCTCTGCCACTCACTGGCTGGGTGACCCTGGACAAGTCATTTCTCTCCTCTAGGCCTCAGCTTCCTCATCTGTAAAATGGGCTGGATCAGGCGATCTAGAGTCAGGTTCCCCTCAGCTCTAGTATTCTAGCCTTGAGGTCTTGTGTGTCAGCACTTAACACAGAGAAGTGCAGAAATGATAGTTGCCCCTGCCCCTTCTCACACTGCACCCTGTTCCCAGGTGTCACGCCATGCTAGTCAGTCTGGCTGGACTCTGCAGGTGAGGTATTTCCAACCCGGATCAAATCTAGGCCCCGCCTCAACCACTACTTCCTCCCTGTCCACCCCTCCCCCCCAATCTCTGGATCTGAGAGCAGCTGGGGGTGGGGGTGGGGGTGGTGGAGGGGGAACAGTCACACAAATCCTCCGGCCAATCTGCCCCAGCTTTATCCTCCACCAATCTGGGATTATCCCATCGGAGGTTCAATCTCCTCAGGAGCGCGTGTGAGTTTGTGTGTGTGAGTTTGTGTGTGTGTAGCAAGGGGTGGGGGCCAGACACTCAGGACTCTTGGTCCTTCACTCCCCTTCTCTCCCGTACTCCAGTCAAAGCCATCAGGAAGTCCTCTTACAGGCAGGTCAGCAGCCAGCCCCCCAGCTCCCACTACAGGAGAGGTAGGATTGGAGTCACAGCTTCGAGGAATTCTTATGCTCGGCACTAACCCCTTCCCAACAGGCCCCTGGGGATTTGTTGCTCTAGCTGGGGATGGGGAACCTGGGATCCAGGGAGAAAGGATGGTGTTCCCTCCCTGCAAGGCTCCCAGGCACAAAAATAGCATATCAATAAGTATCCACAGCTGACATGGATTCGCACAAACACACACACAAGTGCGCAGACCACAGCACAGACCACGTTGACGGAAGGCTCTCCCCACTCCCTCACAGACAGACTCCTCCCTCAGTGGCCCCCAGTGCCCCGTTCCCAGCCTCTCCTCCTTGGCCTGGCACTTCCTGTGGGAAGCTCGGCCTTTGTTAGCTCAGCTCGGGCACACCTGCCTCCTCCCCTGAGTCCAGCTGGGCCCTGTTTACCGGGCAACCTGGCGCCGGGCGCCTCTCTTCCCTAGCTACCACCCGTCAGGTGATAAGCCCTCCCCAGGGCCTCCCAAAGAAGAAGGGGCTATTTATACTCCTACCAAGTATCCCTGAGGCCCCTACCAACATGGTCACTTGTAAGTAAGTCCCTCTCACCAATAGCTAAGACTCCACTTCCAAGAAGAGCTCCCCATGCCCATAGATCTAATTTTCCTGAGGGCACAGGCCTGATGCCCTGCCACTCCCGACTCCAGACTTGCGCCCGGTGTCCCAGACCACACACAGGTCCTCTCCATGGAGCCAGAATCCACCTGCCCAACGGCAAGATGACGGGGAGGACCCATGTCCCCAGAGTGGGATTTTGGCCCAAGTAGAGGGGGAAGCGCAGGCCAGACAGGGGTCCTTCCCACCACCACCTCCAGGAGGTCACACCCTGCTCCTAGGAAGAATCCAGGGACCTGTGACAGAGCCTCTCCTGGGAACTCTTAGGGGAGAGAGAAGGAAATGCGGTTCCATGGCCATAGGCCCAGCTCCCATTCTTTCTCTCTGCAGCCTGAAGCGTCACTCAAATATGGTGGCATCTTCCGGATTCTGAGCTGACAAAGATGGGGAGAAAGGAGAGCGGGTAAATGCCCCCATTAGAGAAAGAACCTGCAGTCTGAGGGCACGGAGATTAGACAGTAGGAGGAACTTCCCAACACAGTTGTGCAAGAGCTGGCACGCTGGACACACACACACACACACACACACACACACACACACACACACTCAATGACTGTCTGAGGGGAAACACTGCTGCCAGAAAGGCAGGTGGCTGAGGAAAGATCTGGGGGCACAAAGGGTCAGGCAGAGCTTGGTTATAGACATCTGCTCCCCCAAACCCCCAGCACGGGGGGCCCCTTGGAGGATAGAACCCCTCATTTCCTACTAAAGCCTCTGTCAGGTGCCTCTGGATTCTGTCCCCTGGGGCAAGGGCCAAAGTGGAGGACTCAACCTCACCTGGGAGCTTGGGGCAAGGCTCGACAATTATTAACTGGGGCTCCCTTCTCACTCGCCTCCCACCCTGGGTCTTATTACCTCAGGAAGAGGAGGCAGCGCCTTTCCACACCCAGGGCGTAGCCCTGCCTGAGCCACACAGGCAGCTGGAGGGGGACAGAGCCAGGGCAGAAGCCCCCAGCTGGCACAGATGGCCCTGGGGCTCCTGTGCACCCGGCGCCGTCTCTCTCACCCATGTCCCCACTCCAGTACCCCTGCTTTCTACCTTCTCCCTTGTCCCTCTCTGGTTTCCGCAGGGGCTCTGAGAGATAGGAGACAACAGAAAAAGACAGAGAAACGGCAATGGAAATGAAAACTGCTGATTTGTGGGGGGCCTCCCCAGAGGAAAGAGAGAGGAGAGTTGTGAGGTCATGTGATGGGAACAGGGCTTCATGTGCCCAAACACACACACACACACACACACACACACACACACACGCTGCTTAGAGCCCGAGCCTGCTCACACATACACAGGTCCTTAACTCTGTGGGCGATGGCTGTTCTGGGCTACCTTGCCCCCGACTGGATAAGATAGTGGGGTGAAGGTGGGGAGCTGGCAGCAGATCTGCTTTCCTATAGTGGTATTTAGGGTTGAGGGCCACAGAGGGTCACAGAGCCATGGAGGGGGTGAAGTTGGGAGTGGTGGAGACAGTTCTAATTTTCCTAGATCCCCCCCGCCGCCCTTCCCATCTGTTTTGTCTATTTCTCTCCCAGGAAGAGCTAGAGGATCGGGCTCCATCTCCATTCCCACACGAGGGAAGGAGAAGATGTGACAGGTGTGTCTCCAGCACTCAGACTGTGTTTAGCAAATGTTGGCTGGAGGGAAGGGTGGAGTTAGCTCTCAAGAGGTACTTTCCAGGGAAGACAACAGAAGCCGATAGATACAGAAAGGGAACGGCACATCCTTTCCCCACAGGATGGGTAACTGGGGGGCAGTCTGAGATTCTTTATTCCTGTCCGTGCCAGCCCAGGCCTGGGATGAGCTGCAAGGCTGCCTGGGAAGAAGACAAAGAGCTCTGACCTTGCAGGAGGGAGGCCACGTCAGAGGCACCCCCTGCCTCCCTGGGCACACTTGGTGGGGTCAGGCCTGATCTTCCACACTGATGGCTGCCCCTGCCCTTGTCTGCTGCCCGCAGCCCCCCTCCACAGGGCTTACTCCCAGCCCAGGCCCACCAGGCCCTGACCACCCTGATTCCCTGTGGCACTGTTCCCGCGGCTTTTCCTGGGAGACGCGAGGTGAGCCTGTTCGACCTCAGAAGTCAGCACAGAGATGCCAGGCGGGCAGGCACCAGCTGCCCATCTCGGGCCGCAGGCACCCCTCCCCCATTTCACAGGCAGATTTCCTCCCCAGAGCCAGAAAGAGTGCCTGAATGCCTCCTGCTCACTCGGCCCTGCACTTGGTGTCCAAAGTCTTCTCCCCATGCCTCCCAACCAGCTAAGTCCCTCCTCTAAGTGCTGCCCCAGGGGCAGGTTGGGAAGTGGGGAAAGGGCTACCTCTGCTCTTTGCAAGGGTTATATCTACTCTGCTCATCGCTGTTTTCCTTCTCTCTTGGTGAGAAGAAATGCATGCATCTTCAGCAAGGAGGCGGGGTGCTACAAGGAGGCAGGGGCTTCCCGGTGATGAGAGGAGGTGGAAAATACACTCAGTGTCTTGGGAAGGTGGTGCCCCTTCTAAGGCCCTTCTCAGCCCCCTGGCCTTGAAAAGGCCGGGACTCACCCCTGGAAGCGTCTTCTGTTCGTGCAGGGCGCTCTGGGCCTTCAGGGCTGAATCGCGGGCACAGTATGTCAGGAAGGCACATCCTGAGGAGGGGCAGGGGCAGAGAGACCGGGTCGGGGGTAAGTCCCCGGTCTCCCCTCCCTAAAAGGCCCCCTACCCCCCACGAAACTGAGGACTGGGAAGCTTGTCCCTTCTTGCCACCTTCTGCCTGCTGGGGTGGGGAGGTGTCTGAGAGGGGGTGCACATTCGTCCCTGGAGTCTCTGGGCTGATGAGCACAGGGCAGAGACCCCGAGACCAGGAGGCTTACATGGTGGGGTGATGGAAGAGGGAGAACGCCTGGGCTGTGGGAGCTGGGGCTTTGTGTGGGGGGAGGAGAAGGGGCATGTGATCTCCAGACAAGTACGTGTGGTGTGGTTTTCTCTCTTCCTTAGCTGGTCTCCTTTCCCCTTTCTCCTTTGCCTCCACCTCCCTCCATCTTGGTCATCATCAGCCCTCTCCTCTCCCATTTTCTCTATTTCCTCCTCTCTCTCCAGCTCCATGGGAGGCAGGTGGAGGGTGGAGAGCTGACTAGAGAAGGAAAGGGAAGAGTGGGGAGCCGGAGTCCCTGGGCCGGTGGAGGGGGAGGCAGCGTGGCCCCTCTGACTCCCAGTGTCTGGGGCTCTCCAAGGCCTGACCCCAGGCCTGACCCTGCTTAGCTGCACAGCCCTTTGGCCTGAGGCACATCCTCTTTCACCCCCAGCTCCCTTAACTTTCGAGTCCCTACGCTTCCCAGATCTTTACCAATCTGTGTCCTACACTGTTTCCCAGGTCCCCCTCTTTAGTTCTGGGGCTGCCCTGCCCACTCCACGAACATCCACTCTTTCCAGGTTGAGCACCTGACCCTGTGTCCCGACCCCCATCCCAATAGTATCTGAGGCTACTAAGACTCTCAGTCTTGTGCGTGCTGCCCCCCTCCACACACACACCCCTGCCCAGCTCCTTATCTTTCAAACCAGCTCTCTCGTTCCTCCATCCTTCCTTGAGTTCATCCACATCATCCCCCTCAACTTTGGGGTCCACATCTTTGCAGCCACCTGGACAACTCTTCCCCCAGAGAGGCTCTCCTTGGTCCTCCACCTGAGGTCCCCTGGTCACCCTAGCTGAGTTCTCTTCTAGCTCCTCCATCCACACTCCCCAGCCCATGAACTCTTTTCCTTCCAGATCAGCCTTCTCCAGCCACTCCATCCCTCCAACCTGGCTTCCCCACCTCCTCCCAGCCTCCCAACCTCCCAGCCCACTCCCTGAAGCCTCTCCAGCCTGGCCTGACCCCTCACCCTTGTGCAGCCCGGTGTACTTGTCCTTGATGACAGTCAGCTCGAAGATCCGACCAAACTGTTCGAAGATGGGTTTCAGGTCCTTTTCCTCCAGATGCCTCGGTATCTGCCCCACAAACAGCTTGATGGCATCCGGTTCCTTCATTGGGGCGGCCCAGGAGAAGGGGCCGAGGGGAGCAGGGAGAGGCCCGAAGGCCAGGGGGAGCTGCCCAGCAAGGAGGCAAGTGGCTGGGGCTGGCTTTCCCTTTGGCCTCAACCACAGTGCTGAGCGGAGGGGCCGCTCTTCACACAAAGGAGGCCCAGGGAGTTGAGGGCTCGGGGTCAGGGGTCTAGGCAGACACTGTCATGCCACCAGGGGGCATAGCCCAAGCAAACGATCTCCCTCCCAGAGATCTGGCAGATATCCCAGGATGGGGGGCAGTGTGGCCAAGACCTGGAGGGTTAGGGTGGTAGCAGGGGCGCTGGGAACTAGGAGTTGAGATTAGAGCTGGAGGTGGAGGAAAGGGCCTGAGGAGGGTGATGGGGTTGCAGGCTGAGGGGTTAGGGTCCTGGTATGGTTGCCAGCAGCGTTGGGGGGGGGCACTCCTGATGTGGGGCAGGTGGAGCTCTCGTTGGCTTCCCTGGGAGGACACCTCCCCTGTGGCTGATCCTTCTGCTGGGTCCGAAGATCCCTGATGCCAGATGCTTGATCTCTGATGGCGGCAGGGCGCCGGGGGTCCCTTTGGCCCTGCCGCCTCCCTTCAGGTCCTCCCCTCAGCCCCCCTCCCACCCCCACCCCGGTCCCCGGGCCTGGGCTGCTGCTGGCTGCTCCCGCCGCTGGGGCTGCCTGCTTTCCCGGTCACCTGGGTCCCGGAGCTCTGCTCTCCGGCCGCGCTCTCCTCAACAAAAACCTCCCCCCTCCACACCCCCCTCCCCACTCCCACCTCCTTTCCCCTGACATCAGTGATGTCAGTCTCAGGGGTGGAAGACAAATTCTCTACCCTGGAGAGGGACGCACAATCCAGACAAGAGCCACGCCCTCTTCCTATCTCCTTCCTCCCTGACTCCCTTCCCACCCCCAGAAGAGCAGCTGGTCCTGTTGATAATAACCCTTCCCCCATCTTACTCCCTAATCACGAGTTGGGCAAGGCACTAAGATGGAGAATTTATAGAGGAGCCCTAAGGTGGGGTCCATTGTTCCGGGGGCTGGAGCTGTCCCCGGTGCTGGAAGAGAAGACCCAGGAGAGGGGAGCAGGGGGGAGGAAGAGAGAGGAGCTGGCATCTGGGGAGACTGAGAGTGGGGAGCCAAGGGAAGAAAACAGGGAAAAGAAGATGGCATAGAGATGGCTGGGCAGATTAGGGGCGGGTGGGGAGAAGGGTGTAGCTGGGGAGGGAAGCAGGTCGCAGAGCCTGGGGGAAAGGGCAGAAGGGACCCAGAGAGAAAGATGGAAAGGGGGCTGTGGAAGAGAGAGCAGGGTGAGATGAGTGCAGAGAGGGAACTGTGTTTTCCAGAAAGGGAACCAAGAAAAACTCGATCTTGCTGGCATTTGCCGACGCCCCCTTCTCGCCCTCTGGGGCGTTTGTGTGTATAAGTGCGTGGGCAGGGAGGCAGCAGTGGTGACAGCGGGAGCTCGCACTTGGAAGCTGTTTGAAGACCAGGACACTGTTTAATTCAGCTTTTACTGTTCACAGTGTCCAGCACAGTGTCTTGTTCACACGTAGTAGGAGCTTAACAAATATTTCTCGAATAAGTAGTCAATGCCAAGAACCTCTGATGAGAGTAGATTCCTGATTCCTTCAATGGGCAGAATCACAGCTGGCAAGTTCCCCTTTAGGGCAGAGGAAACACCCAAATTCCTTCCTTCTGCTTCTCCCCTCCCCCCCCACCCCAGTTATGTTCCCTGACTGGGACTCTCTAATTGAGTCAGGTAACAAAGAGGGATGAGGGAAGCATATTTGGGGGCCATTACTCCCCTAAACAGTTAAACTTCTACAGATGATCAGTTTGCCCTGTGATGTCAAGGGAGCTTGGCCCCTCTGTACACTGGGCTCACTCACAGCTCCCTCTCAATGCAGGGAGTGTCTGCTGGCATCAAACCTCTTGGACGGGGCAGCCCTTGCCTGCCATCAGGTGCTCACCGACCTGGGCTCACAGCTTTTGTGGAACTCCTTGCCTCCTGTCACCCCTTCTTCACCCCAGAATGAGGCTGATGTCTCCACAGTGGTGCTGGTGTCTCTGAAATCTGTCCCGCCTGAATCCCAGCAGCCCTGCCTCAGCTCTCTGGACAGGCAGGCTTTTCTTCTGGAAGGGAATTAATAGTACTATCACTTAGATGGCTCTTACGGTGTTGGTCCGTGTCATAGGCATTGTTTAAGTGCTTTAGATTTACTAACTTGTTTAACCCTCAGCACCACCCTATGATGTAGGTTCTATTGTTATCTTCGAGTAAAGATGAGGAAACTGAGGCACAGAGAGATTAAATGACTTGCCTAAGGTCACACACTGGAAAGAGGTATAGCTGAGAGTGGAGCCCGGACAGCGTGGTTCCAAGTCCATGCATTTAACTTCCCTGTCAAATCTCCTCTTGGGAATGGGGGGAGTGGTTGAGCCTAGCCTTTCTTCCTCTTGTGTCTTCATCTGAGCCCTGGGTGAGAGCTATCCTTCCTTCTACTGCTTGATTCTCCATTCACCACCATCCATCCTTCCCTAGCATCATTTCTGTGGCCTGAAGCCACATTCTGACAGGTATGTATGTTTGAGTGTGAGTGTGAGTGTGTGTGTGTGTGTGTGTGTGTGTGTGTATGTGTAGACGTGATTACACTTCATGGTACGATGTCCAGGTGCTCCCAATAGGGTCCTCTCAAATGGGTGGGTAGGGGGAGATGGGAGAGGGCCCAGTGCAGGGTGGTCAGAATATGCGATGGCAGTGCCAGGGAGTCAAGAGTGTAAATACATCTGGAAAGTAACTTTCCACCCATCTCCCCACCCCCACTGCTCCTTCCCTTGCCTCCTAATCTGATCTTGGTATTTATGGAGATGCTAAACAGATCACACCCTCTGAGGATGGAGCCTAGGAAGACCCCATGGCCCTGTTGATCTCATTACTCTGTGTCTTGTCAGCAGATCTGCCGCCCTGCTGCTCATTCAGGCTTGGGGCTGATCATATTAATTGAAATATTAAACATTCACAAAAATGAATTATAATGAACTCCCCTCACTCCTCCTCCCAGTCAGCAATTGAGGAGACAGCTGCAGGCAGCAAAACGCCTCCAATCCTTCGTTTAGTTTGTGGTCCCCAGACGGAAGGCTTCAGTCTGAGAGGAGAGGTGGGGTTTAGGAGAGAAGATGTGGGAGCTCTCTTCAGGCCCTCCTTGCTGGGCGACTGTGGGCACCTCTCTGTTGTCCTTCAGGCTGTAGGGGAGGGAAGCCCTGTGGGGTGAAGACTGGGGGGAAAAATGACCCAGAGGCGCATACCAGGGAATTGCTCTCCAGGAGGAGGTGAGGCTTCCAACTAGGTTCCTCCAAGGTACTTTCTCTGCCCACCATCCCCAAGCTCACCCTCTTTCTTATTCTCTGCACTCAACATTAAGATGCCCTACATTAAAAGATTATTGACTTTGTAAAGAGAGAGCTCACTCCTGGTTTTAGATTCTTAGGAAACGAGACATGCTAAATAATTGGGGTACTTTTCAGAAAGGTCAAAATGTAGTGATGGTATGTGTGGGCAGAATGGCTAGTCATCAAATACTTGCTGGCCTCACTAATTGAAAACAGAGTGAAGACTTCTGTAGCAGAATCTGTGAGAGTGTACAAAGAATTGATTATATAATCTTCCTTCCCTTGAGTGGCTTCTACCTCAAGTGGAGAGGTAAGAAAGGCCAACACAATTTACAATAGTGAGAACTGAGGTGCTGTTAAAAAAAGAAAAGTAGCCTCTCTCATTTACACATATGTGTATTTGGGGTTTGGGCCATGGGATGTGGTCAGTCAAGAAAGGCTTGACTGATTCTCAAAGCACAAGAAGATCATAGTTTAGCAGAAGGAAGACGTTAATTATTTTATGCATGGGGGTGGGGGATGGAGGGAGTTGTGCATGTATATGCCTGTGTGTGTGTGTGTGTGTGTGTGTGTGTGTGTGTGTGTGTGTGTAGATTTGACAGTCCAGACCAGCACCATTTACTGTAATGCAAGCTGTATATATAATTTAAAAATTTCTAGTAGCCACATTAAAAAAGTGAAAAGAAAAAGTGAAATGACTTTTAATAATATATTTTATTTAACCAGTATATTCAATGTATTATTCAACAAGTTTATATGATATATCCAAAATATTCAACATGTAATCAATGTAAGGATTATTAGAGATATTTACATTTTAAAATACCAAGTCTTCAAAATCCAGTGAGTGATTTATACTTACAGCTCATCTGACACTTTCAGCAAATTTCAAGTGCTTAATAGCCACAGGTGGCTCGTGGTGACCACATTGGATGGTGCAACTTAGAGGTTCCAACACTAGCTTCTCTGGGGGGTGGAGGGGTGGGAAAAGACAGGTCTTAGCCAACAGGAACTATCACGTCTGATTAACCTCTGCTCCTGCCTAAAAAAATCACTTCTGACAGATGGCAGCTTATCTACCTCTCACTATAACTCTCGCTCCTAAAAAACAATCAAAATGATTACTACCCAGATGGGGTTTCTGAGAAGAGGTTTGTAGCCCACTATTTAATTTACCTCTTGAGGTGTTTTTCCTGGCTTGGGAACTGCCAACATTTTCACTTCTTTTCCTCAGTCTTTTTTTTTTTGGCCATGTTGTGCGGCTTGAGGGATCTTACTTCCCTGACCAGGGATTGAACCCAGCCCCAGCAGTGAAAGCACGGAGTGCTAATCACTGGACCGCCGGCGAATTCCCTCCTCAGTCTTTTCTGAGAGGCAGATGGCAGAGAGACCGCCTCCCAGGCCATGGCCTAATGCTGGGCTTGTTAAGCTCTTTCCTTGCTCCTTGGGCAGTTTTCTCAAATCTGGAAAGACTGCCTCCTTTTGGGCTCTTCTCTGCCTCTCACAAGGTCTCTGCTGCTCATGATCTCCGAGGGGGTGTAGAAATTCAGCACTTGCGTGTATTGTCAGACAGCCTCCTGCCCTTTCTAGGTGCTATTTTCAGCTCTCTGGCTTTCTGTCTCACGTTCTCTTCTTAATTAGATAGCAGAAGAACACATCTTGAAGACCAACTGCCTTTCCCCTCCCCTACTCCATTGGGAGTGGGAAACATGATTTAGAATTTATAAGGAGCAGTTAATCTACACAAGAAAGTCAGTCCAAGAGGGGAAACTTCTGGCAGCATGTCCCCAGGTCCTTTCCAGCATTTTTAGTCTGAGAACATTCCTTCCTTTGTAGAACTCGGTTCATTCCATCCTATGGGGGTGCTTTCATGTTGTGTTAAGAATCCAAGACTTCAGGGTCAAGTGTCTGCACTTGAAGGATGGAAGGGTTTGGCTCCCGGGCCGGTGGAAAGGGAAGAAGCCTAGATTTTCCTTCCCTACTACTAGGCTTTAAATGAGAGAGTCAGGAACCAGATTCTGGGAGACTCTGCCTTAGGAATCCCTTTTCCAGTTATGCTCTAGAGCTAAAGAAAAAACTATTTGAGGTTGGGTGGGGTCAAGGAGGGCTCATTTTCATATGCAGTCAAGATGGGAATTCAGTCCCCAAATCTGGGGAAGGGGATCCTTTTGACACCTTCTAGAGCTTACTCCTCGGCTTCAGAGTGGCCCCCTTATTGCTTCTTTCAGCCCCGCCCCCTTCTGGAGAGGGCGGGGCCAGGCCAGGGGCGGGTCCTCACCAGCCGCGCCTCCCGTCGTCTTGACGACCGCGACAAGATGGCGACCCTGCCGGGCGGGATTCAAAGGCTGTACCCCGAGGCGCTGAGCCCCGAGCAGCTGGAGAAGCTGCGCGGCTTCAAGGTGGGTGCGGCCCCCGACCTCCGCCTCCGTTAGACTGCAGCTCCCCATGGGTAAGGGCCTCAGAGAAAAGGGACGTGGAGCCTGTTCCCAGATAAAGGGGCGGAAGGCTCGGTGGGTGGGGACACACCCGGCGGACCCTAGGCTTCTGGAGCCCTGAACAGAGCCCGACAGGCTCCTGAAAGTCCAGAAAAAAACTTAAACAGGGATGGGCCAGAGAAATGGACCGAAATGACTGCCGGATACTTTAACTTAGATACAAACAAGAACTTCCCAACGGTAGAGACCCGACCTTAGTTAAGGCCCCTAAGCCTGAGCCGGAGGCAGCTTTGAAGATGTTGATCTGTAAGAAGACAGATGGCTTCAATGTTCAAACGTCCTGGGAAGAGACCCGGGTTAAGTGCGCACGTTGTTTCCCCAAGCCCCCCACACCTCCAGGGCTTGAACCCTGAAATCTTTCTCCTCATGAAGCATGACCTTTTTCTCTTGCCCTCCAGATTCAGACTCGGATTACTAATGAAAAGTACCTAAGGACCCACAAAGAAGTGGAGTTGCTCATAAGTGGTTTCTTCAGGTAGGTGGTTTTCAGACTGGCCTTGAGCAAATAGTGGAAATCTCGTTGGGGATAGATGAGTGTGAGTGACCTCTTCTTTCTTTAAACACTACTTGTTGCTTCCTTTAGGGTCTGAAGTTTAGAAAATATCCTGAGATTGAATATTTTCTAGCGCCGGGGTCTGTGGCACCCAGGGTTTTCTTGTTATCTCTAGAGGTTTCCTTCAGTTACCTCAAAATTCTCAAAAATATTAATATGCATTCACTTTAGCTCTAAGGATAAATACATACCTTCCAACACTTGGAAGAGGGAATTTGGCATTGAGAAACTCAGCAGGCAGCCATTGGGTGTAGAACCCTATTCTCTATCAGAGGCCTTTAACAAGGTCACTAGAACTTGAAAAAAATTCAGACGTCTGGCCTTTCTCTACCTGAGAACATTGGTGTGGAAAGACTCCCAAGGGTTGGAAGCCACTCCCTTGTAAGTCATGGGGAAAAGAAAACCATTTTCCACCATGTCTTGGAGCACCTTTTTCCTTCCCCCACACTGCCTTTCAGCATGGCATTTGCTTGAATGAAAATGTTCCTAATAGGATGAAAAGCAAAGAACTGAGGGAAAGAAAAAATCATGGAGCATCAATGGATGGAAACAATAGAGCTATGTCGAATACTGTTTGGCTACAAACAGATAGGCACGATTTAAATAATAATGGCTTCCATTTCCAGGCACTGCTGTTGGTTTCCTACATTAGCAGTTATCACATTGTATAATTGCATTTTCTTTCTCTCCCTGGACCAAAGCTCTAAGCTGGTGGAGCCATGTGTGTGTCCCCAGGGCCCACAGTGTATGACATTTTGGTACATTTTTGCTGATCCTCCTAGCAAGTCTACAAAGATAGTTTATTATCACTTCCATTTTACAGGTGAAATACCTTCCCCAGATTGCTGAACCAGGATCCAAACCCCTGGTTTTTCCACTGTGTTGCACTGTAAGCACACAGGAGCTGGGGAGCCAGAGGTAGGGCTCTCCTTTGTCTTTTTAAAAGTAGGCCTGGAGGGGTGTCTTTTTTCCATGCTTCATTGTTCTTCAAAGTGGCAGCCGATTCTCAGAGGGCAGATAGGGGAAGGGGAAAGGGAAAATGGAAACCTGTCTGTGAGGTTTGGTTTTTTGGGGCCAGGCTTAAAGCTTGGGCAAAAGATAGTTTAGGGGTCCTCTGTCAGTGTCAGCCCTGGAGATCAGGCCATCACTTTCTGTACCTTTTCTTCTAAAGGGAGATAAAGGATGACATCTTTCCTATCCTGGGGAGCTTGCAATCCAAGTTAAGAATGATTCCAGCAGCGAGATTGGGGATAGATGCTAAAACCTGAATTAACTCACCATTTGCAATGTTCACAAACAAAAGGATTAGAACCCTTGGGGGTGGTGAATAAAGAGGGTGTTGTTTTAGTCACATGGCAGGGGTGGCCCTGCTTCTCTGCCCAGGAACAGTTTCCAGGAGGAGCTGGGTGTCTGCAAGGACAGCTCTAGGCATCTTCCCTTTCCTTCCTTATCATCCCCCTCCCTGGGCCAGGTAGGCCATCAGGCTTCTCCTTTTGCTATCCTGGAAGCTCCTCTCCTGAAATCCTCCTGGCCCCTTTTAGGCCTTTCTCTTTCTGAGGGGGAGGGGAGAGGGGAGAGGAAGTGTTTGAACTTCGAGGGTTTGCTTTTGGTTTTCTTTTTGGTGTGACTGTTATTTCCTTTGGATAATACCAGAGTGAACCAGAATCAGCCCCTCGTCTGCATTGGATGCTTCAGATGGTCCTTCCTGTGAGAAAAGAGGAAGGGAGAAGAGGGGACAGAATCCTGGGCAGCATGCCTGTCCTCACCTGTCTGCAGGTCTCTGCCGTACACTCACTGCAAGCCATGAGAAGCCCCACTCTGTTTTTGTTGGGAGGCAAGCTCACCACTTGGGTTTTGCAGATCCTAATGATTTATGGCCATTCAGCTACAACTCTCCAGCCTATACTCATATATACAGTATATGGAACTCTTAATGCCTTGAATTTTAGAACTGAAAAACGTTAGAAATAGGGATCTAACTTATTTTAGGCATCCAGAGATCTCAGGTTTTAGGCTGGAGATATGATAACAAAGTGTGAAATTGTAGACAGGCTTTATTAGGTGTTTTTGTAAACAGCCAGGCAGATGAATCTTCCCAAACCATAGCACAGATCATATCATTCCTTGGCTGGAAAAATCTTCAGTGGATCCACAATATTGCCTTTTTTTTAAAAAAAACATTCTATTGAAACATAAAGTACAGACAAGTGGCATATCCTAAACTGGATGAACTTTCACAAGCTGAGAACACACATGATACTAGCGTCCAGATCAAGAACTAGAACCTGACTAGCACCTCAGACCCTTTGTGGCCCCTTTCAGTCACTTCCTCCAAAAAGTTAGCCAGTATCCTGACTTCTAATCACACAGATTCATTTTGCCTTTTTGTGTACTTTATACAAATGGAATTCCACAATATGTGCTCTTTTGTGCCTGGCTTCTTTTGCTCAGCAGTATCTTTTTTTTTTTTTGTGGTATGCGAGCCTCTCACTGTTGTGGCCTCTCCTGTTGCGGAGCACAGGCTCCGGACGTGCAGGCTTAGCGGCCATGGCTCATGGGCCCAACCGCTCCGCGGCACGTGGGATCTTCCCGGACCGGGGCCCGAACCTGCGTCCCCTGCATCAGCAGGTGGACTCTCAACCACTGCGCCACCAGGGAAGCCCCAGCAGTATCTTAGATCCTCCATTCTCATTGCTGTGTAGTATTCCACTGTGTGACTCTACCACGCTTTGTTTATCCATTCCCATTGTCTCTTTTTTTCTTCTTTTTTTTTTAAAATTTTATTTTTATTTACTTTTGGCTGCATTGGGTCTTTGTTGCTGCAGGCGGGCTTTCTCCAGTTGCGGCGAGCGGTGGCTACTCTTCATTGCGGTGGTGCATGGGCTTAGTTGCTCCGCGGCATGTGGGACCTTCCCGGACCAGGGCTCGAACCCGTGTCCCCTGCACTGGCAGGCGGACTCTCAACCGCTGTGCTACCAGGGAAGCCCGTCTCTCTCTTTTTTTAAAATATAAATATGTTTATTTATTTTTGGCCGCGTTGGGTCTTCGTTGCGGTGCGTGGGCTTCTCATTGCGGTGGCTTGTCTTGTTGAGGAGCACGGGCTCTAGGCCCATGGGCTTCAGTAGTTGTGGCACTCGGGCTCAGTAATTGTGGCTCGCAGGCTCTAGAGCGCAGGCTCAGTAGTTGTGGCACATGGGCTTAGTTGCTCCGTGGCATGTGAGATCTTCCCAGACCAGGGCTCGAACCCATGTTCCCTGCATTGGCAGGCAGATTCTTAACCACCGCGCCACCAGGGAAGTCCCCCCATTGTCTCTCTCTTTTTTAAAAAATTTGTTTATTTATTTATTTTTGGCTGCAATGGGTTTTCCTTGCTGCGCGTGGGCTTTCTCTAGTTGCGGTGCATGGGCTTCTCATTGCGGTGGCTTCTCTTGTTGCGGAACACGGGCTCTAGGCGCGCAGGCCTCCGTAGTTGTGGCACACCGGCTCAGTAGCTGTGGCTTGCGGGCTCTAGAGCGCAGGCTCAGTAGTTGTGGCGCACAGGCTTAGTTGCTCCACGGCATGTAGGATCTTCCCGGACCAGGGCTCAAACCCGTGTCCCCTGCATTGGCTGGCGGATTCTTATCCACTGTGCCACCAGGGAAGTCCCCCCACCATTGTCTCTTGAACTGAGTATGAATGTCTCTCCCTGGTCTTCAAGGCCCTCCATACTAGGGCCTCCTTCGCTTCCCACTACTCCCTGCACGTGCCCCCCACTCCAGCCAGACTGGACCTCTCTGATCATTCCACCGCCCTCTGCAGGGGCAGTGACACTCCCTGAGTGCTCTTCTAGACCCTGGGGAAACAAAGGTGGATACGACCCAGTTCCTACCCTCTGGAGTTCACTGTCAATAGGACATGGGCAGTTCCCTTTAATTTTTGGGCCTTTATTCCTGCTGCTCCTTGGTCTGGAAGGCTCTTGTCCCTCAGCCCTCGTCCCATGTGTACCTCAAGGGCGCTCTCAGACGCCAGCTGCTCTGTGAGGATTTGGGGGTCTTGCCGTAAGGAATCACTCTCTCTCCTATGATCTCCCAGCACACTATTTCGTAACCTCCCGTAGCACTACCTGGAGGTTACTTGGCCTTTTGGACATTTGGGAACTTACCCATTTCCTTTCACTTGACAGTAATTCCTTTGAGGTGGGGCTATATTTTATCTTTTTAAAATCAATCCCCCATATCTTATATAGTGACTTACACAGAATTTGTGCTCAACAGTTCTCAAATTGAATTGAAGGAGAAGAGGGGAAGCAAAATTCCTGAAGCTTGGGAGGCAGGGGCCTCCTGGGCAGGGACAGCCTTCCATGCTGGTGGGGCAGGGCAGCCACGGCCACAAGCCCATGTTGTAGAGCACTGGCCTTGGAACCACAAGACCTGGGCTTCCTCTCCTTTATTTACTTGCTTTATGAACTTGGGCAAATGGTCAACCTTTTGAAAGCTTGCTTTCTTCATATGTAAAATGGGGCACAGTCATTGCTGTTTCACAGAGTGTAGAGTGAGATAACGTTTATGAACGAGCTTTATGAGCTATAAAAGTCGGTGGGCTATAAGGCAGTTTCAGCTTCCCAGTGGCACCGGCGCCCTGGGTTTTGTCCCAGTGTCCACTGTATGCAGGGCCAACAACCATCTCAAGTCCGTCCTCTCAGCGTGGTTTACTGTGCCCTCCCCCCCACCCGTGGCAATTCCTGGTTACACTTCCTTGGAAGGTTGTGGGTTGCACATCTGTCCCACCACACCTGAGTCCCTCGAGGAGGAGGCAGCGAGCTCTTCAACTTGCCGCCTGGCCTGGGCCTGGTCTCTGGTTCTGTGAAATGTTTGTGGAGTGAATGACAAGCTTCACTTGGCTGCAGCACTTGCTGTCTTGTGAGGTGAGCATTCCCTAGGCTTCTTGCCATTTAGAATGTCTTGCTCCTGGCCTCAGATCCTGACTAGAAGGAAAATCACGGAGGAAAGGGTCCTTGGCAGGAGTCCTCTGGCTTTCCGCCTGCCAGGACAGGTGTGTCTCGGGTCATCTGCCCCGACAGTGCAGGACCTGCTTTACCTCCTCCCCTTATCCCTTGATGTTTTCCAGAGAAATGCTTTTGAAAAGACCAGACAACATTCAAGAATTTGCTGCAGGTGAGTAAGGCAGCGTCCATTTTGGGCGTTTGATAAACGAGCACCAGGAGTGTTACTGTGAATTTAGACTCGGACAAGCCCAGGATTCTCCCTGCAGAGTCTGGGGTGCTTCTTTATCCAGTGTCTCCCAAGGGAGCTTTTTTCAAAAGGCTCTTTCCTCAATGTCATTTCCTCAAAATGAGGACAGATAAGAAACGAGGCAGAACTTCCTCGTGGTAAAGATTGTTAAGAATTTTGAGATTCCCTAAGGAACAGACTGGCAGCTCTTTCCCTGGGAATCTTAAAGCAGGGTTCTCAACCCTGGTTGCACATTAAAATAATCTGGGGAATTTTAAAAAAATACTGATGTCCGGGCCCACCCCCAGAGGTTTTTATTTAATTAGTCTGGGGTGGGGCCGGGCATCCACAGTTTTAAAGGCTCCCCAGGTGATTCTAATGGGCTCCGCTGCCCTGAGATGGCTTGAGGTCAATGGTGTTTAAAGGGAAGGGGCTGGGCTCGATGATTTCTTGGGTCCTTTTAGCCCTGGGATTACAGCCTCAAACCGTTTCTGACTGAATCTAAGTATGTCTTTGCTGTCACAGCAGATGCTGCCTCTGATTCACGTTATGCTGGGTATATAAAAATCCTCTTCTGTCGTCATCCTGCAAGAGCCTGGCTCTCCTCTGAGAGGATATTCTCAGAGAGGGCGTGATGTCTCAGAGACAGGAGCCAGCAGGCCGAGCTGAGACAAGAATAACACTTGGTATTTATTTGGGCCCCAAGATGGGCCTGGAGCAGAAAGCCAGAAACTCCCTCAGCCCTCTCATGGCTCCCTGTGCGTCAGCAAGCTGACAGGCCAGCGGCAGGGCAGTGTGGAGGGGACAGGGGCCGCCCTGTCAGCCCTTGCTGGGAACGCTGGAGCTGGAGGCTCAGAACTTCTGGGGGGGGGGGCGCGGGGGCGGGGAAGACAGTGACCTTGGGATTTGCTGTGGCATCTCATATTACCTTGTAAAGCAGGACCACCAGTAACAGTCCTGCTAAGACAGAGCCTTCCTGGCTTTTTAGCAGAGTGAGCTGTCTCTAGCCTAGTCTTTTTCCCTTGGGTTTAGATGATTTCTTCTTTTTAATTCTTATCCCAGACTATTTCACGGATCCAAGACTTCCCAACAAGATTCACATGCAGCTAATTAAGGAGAAGAAAGCGGCTTAATTAGCAAAATCATGATGCTCAGCTGTTGAGAGAGAACAGAAAGCATCCAGCCTCGGGGTGGGTGTTAACCTCACTTACAGTCAGAGGCTTCTTTACTCCTGTGAAAATAAGCACTGGTTCCTCGGCCCAGGGTGTGAAAGAAACCAAACAGAGACGCTGCAGAGAAGTTCCGTGCAAGTGTTTCATTTTCCTGACACTACTTTAGGGAATGTGAAGAGAGGCCCAGGGTTTGTCTGGCATGTCCGTGGCAGGGAGAGACATCCGTCTTCTTAATCTAGTGACATGGATCAAGAGAATGGAAGTTGAGTAGTTCTGGAGGAAAGAGAGAGCCAGGGAAATGGGGTGGGATCCGTTAGTGTCAAGAGCCTGCTCTCAGGCTGCAGAATTCCTGTGTGCTTCTGCAGGTGGCCTTTTCCTTGTGTCTTTGGCGGCGGGAGTAGAAGGGCTTTCCCACTGCTCTGGAAAGGGTGGGGGCAGTTTCCCTCGTTGCATTTGGATTGGGCGCTTTCCTGCCCCCCTCATCGTCAAACCAGGCTACGCCGTGAGGGCCATCACACATTTTTCAGGCAGGATTTCTGAAATGATTTTGAAGTTTGGGAGTTTTAAATGTGAGGTGGGAAAAAGCCACACTCCTGATTTAGCAGGACCATTTCTGTTCTGCAGGGTCATCTGGAAGCGAGAGAGCCCTGTTGCCATCAGTGTGGGTTTCCGGGCTGTGTCTGCTGTTGCAAAGGCTTTTAAAGATGCTCATTAAAAACAGACCTCCCTGTTCTCTCTGCTTTATTTCACTTAGAAGGAAGAAGACATCCTTCACGGGAGGCTGCTCTGCCCCCACCCTGACCGGGTAGGTAGTAGGCCTGTTTCTCTGTTCGTGGCAGAGGCCTCTGAGCTAGGTCAGTGGGTGTTTCCACATGTGCCTCAACCCCGTGTACTCCCTGCCCCTTCAGGCCACTCACTCCCAGAGCCAAGACCGGACAAAAGAGCAGGGATGGGGAATCCTGAGAGGAACACAGCTGGTCGTGGTTGTACTCAAGCAGAGTCCACGCTTCCAAGGTGGCTTTTGTTTTTTATCTTACCTCCGGGGTTACTGTACAAAGTGTACAGGTGATGATTAACTTTTATTTCCATAGAAGCAATAGTCAGAGGAATTGGGTTGGGTGGACGGAAGAGCGAATGAGATTAGACACAGAAAACCCATTCAGGGCCATGAATATTGTGAAATAAGAGCCCCATGGGTGACTCAGAGGTGGTGGACTTTGTTCTTGAGGATTTTTAGGAACAAGCTGCCCATCCATTTGATTTTTAGCTTAGAGGCAGGAGAGTGGGCCGGTTGGCCTGGTAAGTCCTTTCCAGGCCTAGGAGGCGTGGAAGTCTTGCATGTGTGTGTGTCCTACCTCTCTGGCCTCCAAAACCCACTGGTTCCACTGTAGGAAGGACCTCTCACCTGTGTGTCACTTGTCAACTTCACTATGGCAACAGAAGCAACAAATAATACAGACCGAAGTGGGGGCTGTATTATTTTTATTTCCCTTGTCTCTGCTGTCTTGTTCCCAGCTACCATCATCTGCAGTAGTAGAAAGGGCAACAAAATGGGACATTTAGAGAACTATTAAAAGCTACACATAATAAGCTATGGGGTAGGAACCTGAGGAGTTATTTTAAGTGCTTTCAGAATCACACTTCAGCAGCCATGGCTCTGACAATGAGGTATCCCTGTTTAGAAAATACAAACGAAGCCTTCAGCCAAACACACATCTACTAAGGATCTCTGATGTGAAGTGTTATGTTAGACACTCTTGGAACCTTTTGTAGGGGAAGAGACCTGCAACAGTGTGGGGAGAGAGCAGAGTGTTTTTCAAGATGCTTGAGTGCGTGATTTAATACATGAGAGTACAGCGGCTCATGCTTGGGGAGTTTCCTGGTAGAGATAAGAAATGCATTTTTAGGTCATAGTGCACCTTCTCTGTGTGAGACGGTGTGCTCGGTCCTGGGGGTAAGGCAGAGCGATCGTCCCTCCCGTGCAGCGGTTCATGGTCTGGGAGATGGGCTGCTTTTCTCCCCAAACCTTAACTGTCTGAATATCTCACTTTTTAGACTGAAAGCTCCACCAGGGCAGGGACCAAACCTAAAAATCGAACTTGGTCACTGTTGAGTTCCGGAGCCCTAGCACAGTGTCTGAATATAGCAAGTGCTTGGTATGCATCTGTGGAGAGAACGAATGCTTGTATAGTTGAATGAGCAGTCCCATTATGTCGACTGCTATCAAGACTGTCGTATACCTATGATGGAAGTAGGGACATGATACGGGAGGCGGTGGAAGAAGGAACACCTGGTCTTCTTGCGAAGTGAGGGAGTGAGGGAGGCTTCACGGAAACTGGCATGTGATGTGTAAGAAGGGATTTGCTAGGCAGACATGGCAAGAGGCATGGGGTAGTCAGGGTGTCACGGTGCTTACATTCTGCTGAGCAGGATGCTGGTGGCCTGCTGATTTTTTTTTTTTAATAAATTATTTATTGACTGTTGGGTCTTCATTGCTGTGCGCGGGCTTTCTCTAGTTGCGGCGAGCAGGGGCTACTCTTCGTTGCGGTGCGCGGGCTTCTCATTGCGGTGGCTTCTCTTTGTTGCAGAGCACAGGCTCTAGGCGTGCGGGCTTTAGTAGCTGTGGCACGTGGGCTCAGTATAGTTGTGGTTCGTGGGCCCTAGAGCGCAGGCTCAGTAGTTGTGGCGCACAGGCTTAGTTGCTCCGCGGCATGTGGGAATCTTCCCGGACCAGGGCTCGAACCCATGTGCCCTGCATTGGCAGGCGGATTCTTTACCACTGCGCCACCAGGGAAGTCCTGGCCTGCTGATTCTTATTACTCCTTTCTTCCTTGCTTCCAGAGCTGAAGGGGGCAAGAGAAAAGGAGGGGGAGCAGCTGTTGGGTCAGTCCCGAAGCAGTGTCTGCCGTACCCTCCCTCCCTGACTCATTCTCCACGTGGTAGCTCGAATGATCTTTTAAGAAACTAAATCTGTATGTTACTTTCCTGCCTAAACCCCTTTAGTGGTCTTCTGTGCGCTTAAAGTCCGGATGGCCTTCCAGGGACTGCAAAGCTTCACGAGCCCCTCCACCTCTCGGTCGTCGGCTGCTCTTTTCCTCCCGCCTCACAGGGCTCCGGCCACACCAATCTTTTCTCTCCTCCCCGACCATGCCAAGGTAGTTCCCACTTGAGGGCCTTCGAACTCTGCCTGGATTTCTCTTCCCCAGAACCTCACAGAGCTAATGGTCCAAGTTAGGATGCTGTGTGCTGGAAGCAAGGAGAAGACTCTGCTAAGCGAGCAGGCCATGCTTTCCTCACGTGGCAGACCCGCAGGTGGCGGCTACTGGCGTTGTTTCAGGGGCCGCCTCTCTGCCGTTCCTTCCCTCCCTCATGGTCAGAGGAGACGCAGGAGGACCAGGAAGGGACTGTGCCAGTGGTACTTGTCTGTTTTCTCAGGAAAGCAAAAGCTTCCTCAGGACACCCACTTCCGCCCCCCAGCTTCCACTACCATCTCACTGGCCAGAACTGTGTACGTGGCCCCCTCTTGAAGGGAGGCTGGGAAGTTGAGGATTTAGCCATTGAACAGTGCCCTAGATAGCTTCTTGTCACTTCCTCAGAGAGTCCTTTTCTAGGGAGCAGACTGAAGTTGCTTCCCCCAGGCATTTAAACATATTTAATTAGAAAGGTATTCCCGCTAGCTGTTCTGTCACATCCCTCTGTCTGGTTTTCTTTACAACACCTATCACTGTCTGATATTGTCTTGTCTGCTTATTTTCCTGTTACTGTCTGTGGCCCCAGGAATGTGAGCCCCCGTGAGAGCAGGCCTTGTCAGTCGTGCTCGTCGCTCCGAGGCCAGCACCTACAGCTGTGCCTAGCACGTGTAGCTACTCAGTGCACACTTGCTGAATGGTTGCAAGGATGGGTGGGTGGTGGTTAGAAGCCTGACTGCACGATGAAGGCTTGATCGAGGCAGTGGCATGAAAACAGGAGATGAATCTTAGTTGTTTTTAGGAGGAGGAATTGGCAGGGCTTGTGATTTGAATGGGGCGAGGTTATAAGGGGGGATGTAGATTCTAGACTGACTTCCAGGTTTCTTGTGTGGACAAGGAGAGGGAAGATAGGATCATCTGCTGATGCAGAAAGGAAGTCGACACGGGCAGGGGAAATGGGGAGATGAATTTATTTTTTTAATTTTAAAAATGTTAAAAAAATTTTAACTTATTTTTTGGCCCGTAGTGTGTGGCTTGTGCGATCTCAGTTCCCCAACCAGGGATTGAAGCTGAGCTATGGCAGTGAAAGTGCCAAATTCTAACCACTAGACCACCAGGGAACTCCCCGGGGGATGAATTTAGGCCAGAAGGTTTCCGCTGATTTGCAATTGGGTCGTGCGTAGAATTAATATGATTAGCTTCAGTGGGGTTGACAGAAGTGAGACTGCAGTGGGCTTAGCAGCAATTGTGAGATGAGGTTGTGGAAGTGGATGCATGCTGCCCGTGGAGATGACCTTCTAGGAGCAAGGCTGTGAGGCAGACGGAGGAAGCATAGTAGCTAGAAGGGGAGGCAGTGTTGAGGACGGGCTTTTGTAATGGGAGACGCTTGAGCATCCAGGGGTTTGACATTTTCTATATCTTCGGGTCTATTTTACTTTTAGGCTAAAAGACATTAGGGGCTTCTTGGAAGTGTTGTGCAGATTGGTCCTGATGTCCAGAAGTAATGGGAACTAATGGGCAGGCCTAACTTTGCCACCACGTGACCTAGAGTGACCTCTGTGTCAGGTTCCTGTCCTCACAGTTGGAACAGAAGCTGTCACAGGCTTGCAGCAAGGATGGCCTCCGGCTGGCTCTCACTGGATGGGAAGGCAGGGCCAGAGCTGGAAAGCTCATTGCTCTCATCTCCCTGGATGGGCCTCTGCTGCCCTCTCCTGGGCAAGACACCGCTCTGCTCGGAGAATGCCCGTGCCACGCCTGAGTGGAGTGAGCAGGAGGGAGAGAGACAGGGCTGGGAGTGGGAGAATGGTCACAAATTTCCAGATTCCTATAATAGAAAGTTTCCTCAGAAGTTGCAAAATCCAGGGCCTAATCTCTGGCAGTGCTGTTTCATGAGCTCCTTAGATGTTTCCTTCTTAGAAGTGTCAGAAGAAAGAAACCTTGCAAGGTTGATTATTCATTCACTTGTTTCATCACTTATTCACTCGTTTATTCAGCAAACATTAGGGTACATTATATATTCAGGCTGCAAACTTTTGGAAGTCAGATACATTTTCCTCAAGGAACTCGTAGTCTAGTGAGTGGAGATGGATTAATAGATAATTATAATCAGTTTCAAAAGTGAAATGATAAGAGAAAAGGGCAAGCCACGGCAGGGGCACAGAGGAGGGATACCTAACTGGCGCTGTAGTGGCAGGTGGGCATGATGGGGGCTTGGCCAGAAAATGTTTCCCAGCGTGGGAGCTAAATGCTAACAGATGATTAGGAATTACAGGCACCAAGTTACTGTCTAATATCATATCTCCCCGTTATTAAATCTGAAGGGCAAGTCTTGCTTCTTCCAAGGAAACTTCTTCCCGAAGCCTTTCCTCACTGTTATCTTAGATATCACTGTTATCTAACAGTCTCGTAGGGCCTTGGTTTTCATATCTGTAAAAAAAAAAAAAAAAAAGTGGGGCACGCTACTAGATTTTATCTTTGAGCTTTGTTGTCATCGTGAATCTGAAATCCATGAATGCTAACATTTGCTTTGTAAAAACAGCTCCCTGGGAGCAGGCTGGCACATGCATATGGACATACAAACCCAGAAATTTTTCAGCATCCATGGGAAAATTCGGCTTTAATCCAAAAGAATCAAATGTGCTTTGCATACAGTAGCTTTTCACTAAATGCTTGTTGCAGAAGAACAGGCTCTTGGCACTGTTAAAGCATTCCTGTTGTCCCCTTGGGTTGCTGAGTTTCTTCATCTATGAGGGGGATAACATGTCCCTTGTGGACTTGTGCGGGGTGTCATTACACATGCAGGCACCATTCCCATGTCTGGCCTATGGTAGGCCTTCGTAGATAGCAGCTATTGTTTCAGTGAGGTAGTAATTTAACCTGGCACAGGGGACAGTCACTGAGGAGAGTCACAAGGAGAAGAGGGAGTACACTAAAATTAAATGCAAGTTGATATGTTGGAGTTTAGGGCTATTTTGTGTGAGACTGAAGACTTAGCACTTTCTCCAGAAAGCTTCTTCAAGGCCCAACACAACAGTTCACTAGTCACACTCCTGACCCGTCTCTCACAGGCCCCAAGTGGCCTGGAATCTGAGGCGGGTCCTTCAGGAGCAGGACTGCACAAAGTATCCTATTCTTCAGTCACTGGGCTGGATAAGTGACAGCACAGAACCCTCAAAGAATTGCAGCGATAAGCGCATCTCAGGAGACTGGAAGAACAAACTCCTAATGGCTGTCTGGTAGCTGTAGGATAGGTTAATTGTTCAATTAAGATGTATCTGCAAACTAAATCTGATGGAAAAAGGCTAAATGGATTACTGCGTTTTGTTTCCACACTTTATGATTAGAGAAATGAAAACCAGATGCCAAAGGGGAGGACTGAATTGTAGAATTTGTTCAAGTAGAAATTGCCTTAGAGATCAGCCAGTCCAGTCTTATTTTACAGATGAAGAAACTTATCCACAGATGACAGAGTGGCACAGGGGGCTGACACTCTCCTGATTTCCAATCTAATGTGATTCCAGTATTTCACGCTAGGAAAAAAAAATACCTAGACTCCTTTAGCTTGGAGAACAAAAAATGACTGGATGACAGTTCAGGAACATGGATGTAGTTAGTACGCCTCTGGGCAATTAATCTATCATTCTAACTGTAGGTGAGGTCAAAATCCATTCGTTTATCGACAAACATTTTGAGTGCCAACTATCTCTCATTCAAGGTCATTTCCGTCTCCATGATTTTCATTTTTCAGTTTGCTGTTCTGTATATCGACTTGCACTAGATGTTATGGGACGATCTATTGAGTGTAAAGAAAAGTAGTCCGCCCCTTAGAGAGGAAGGTAAGAGGCACACTGTATGCTTGGTCACATGTATTCAATAGTTCATAGAGATGTTAGGACTAATATATAGTAAAATCTTAATACAATGTCTATTTGGTTTTGGAATACACCGTTTTTCTCCCCTCGGCTGATGACCCTTCCAGTAGTAAAGTAACTGATTGTAAGACTGCACACACCAAACCATCTAAGAGGGGAGAGAAGTTGTCTATAGCTGTCCCAGGTGAGAAGTATCAAAAAATATATACATATTCTACTTCTCGTATTTAAATGTCCTATAGTGGATGCCATGGTGTGCCATCCAGATACCCCTCCTTAGGACTGAAACACTCAACCCTGTGGCCTTCCTTCCTTCGCAAGGTGTGGGTAGTTTTGGTGGCTAACATTTCTAAGCTGAGACCCCTCTAGAAATTGCCCTCAACTGAAAAATCATCCAAGGTAGTGCCCCCTCCTTAGACAGCCTGTATTCACTGGTCAGTATGGGAGTTCAAAGGCCTGATTCCCTTGCCTCTATGGGGGACAGCACTGAAGGGTCACCACAGCTCCATGGCTCCTTCTGTCCAGTCCTGTGGCCTTCACTTCTAACAGGTGTTGTTGATCCTGACAGCACACCCTAATAAACTTCCTTTACTCAAATCTCCATCTCAAAGTATATTTCCCAGGGAACCCAGCCTGGCAACAGTTGGTGCCAAGAGTACTGAGGAAGCAGATTCCAAAATGTGACTTTAAAGCCAAATCACCTGCTGGCCGGCTGGCAATGAGGACCCAGTCGCTGGTGGTGGGTAGAGCATGGATGGCCCCTGGCACACTGGATGGGTGCAACTGTCAAAACTTTCACTAGCGGTGCACTGGGATGGGATCCTGGTGGGAGGGAATGCATTAGTGGGGGAAATATATCAGGTTTGAGAAGTTAGAAAGACAGTGGAATTGGGTGGCTGCTGCTGGAGGCCCTCAGTGCACTGGAGAAAGACAGTGAAAGGCTGCGGGTGATAGTCACTAATTGAAGCCTGTGAAAGCCAGAGGCCCTCCTTGGCAGCTTGAGAGACTTTTATTTCCTGCATCTAGAGGACCCAGAAAGCTGTGAATAAAGTCTAGGATTTAATTATAAGAGTAGCAGAACTCTAGATAAGTTTTTTGTTTTTTAAATTTATTTTATTTGTTTTTATTTTTGGCCATGTTGGGTCTTCATTGCCGCGTGCAGGCTTTCTTTAGTTGCAGTGAGTGGGGGTCACTTGGTATATGATGGAAGAAGGTATCAAAGGGGTCAAAAAAGTTGGCAAGTTAGAGTGAATATGCCAGTTTTATATACTACATCAAGTGAGAAAAGTCACCAAATGATTATGTTCTATCAGAGGGCCCAAAGGATATTTTATTTACTGAAGTGAGAAAGAATATGCTGGTGAGATGAGCACCAGTTTCATTGAGAAGCTCAGGGATGGCCTTGCTCCGTAGGCAGGACTGGACTGTCACAGAACCAGGCTCACTGATAGTAATGGGAACCATAGGACGCTGAAACGGGCAAGTGGTGGGTGCCTAGCCATTGGCATCAGAGTGGCTGAATTACTGTACTGAGCAGAAATGTTGGAGAGACTGCTAGGGTCTGACTGACAGAGGGCTTTGGAGATCATTAATGGAATACAGCTCTCTTGGGAACAAGATAGGTGGCACTCAACAAGGATATCGCCCAATCTGTACAATTAAGAGTAACTGAGGATGGATGGGGCTTCCCTGGTGGCGCAGTGGTTGAGAGTCCGCCTGCCGATGCAGGGGACACAGGTTCGTGCCCCAGTCCGGGAGGATCCCACATGCCGCGGAGCGGCTGGGTCCGTGAGCCATGGCCGCTGAGCCTGCACGTCCGGAGCCTGTGCTCCGCAATGGGAGAGGCCACAACAGTGAGAGGCCCGCGTACAGCAAAAAAAAAAAAAAAAAAAAAAAAAAAAAAAAGAGTAACTGAGGATGGATGATCAGAAGACTGAGGGCAGCCCCCCCGATAAAAAGTTGTAATTCCTTGCTGTTTCTATACCTGAGCCAGCTTAAAAAATAAATCTTTATTGAAGTATTTATTTACATTAAAGTTCACCAATTTAAAACATACCTTGGGCTTCCCTGGTGGCGCAGTGGTTAAGAATCTGCCTGCCAAGACAGGGGACACGGGTTCGAGCCCTGGTCCGGGAAGATCCCACATGCCACGGAGCAACTAAGCCCGTGCGCCACAACTACTGAGCCTGCGCTCTAGAGCCCACGTGCCACAACTACTGAAGCCCGTGCACCTAGAGCCCGTGTTCTGCAATAAGAGAAGCCACCGCAATGAAAAGCCCGTGTACCGCAATGAAGAGTAGCCCCCACTCGCTGCAACTAGAGAAAGCCTGCGCGCAGCAACGAAGACCCAATGCAGCCAAAAATAAATAAGTAAAATAAATTTATTTTAAAAAATACCTTTAATAAGTTTTTCAAATATATACGGTTGTTTAACCATCACTACAAGATAGGTAACATTTCTGCCACCCCACAACATTCCCCTGTGCCCAGTGGTGTGCTGGAGCCAACTTACACCAATTGTGGGATCCAATTGTTAGCTAGCATTCTCTCCCCTGCTCAGTGTTTAGTGATGTCATATTGGTCATGTGAAATTGACAATGAAAGAGGTATTTACACCATAGACACTGGCAAATGCCACAAACCAGGGCTCCCTCCTCACTGAAAGCTGGTGGTTAAACACTTACCAGCCCATCACTGCTCGTGCCCCTTTGCAGCCAATCCCCATCCAAAACTCTGGCTCCTAGCTACTACTGATATTTTGTCACTAGATTTTGCCTTTTTAATAATTTCACATAAACGGAATCATACAGCATGTAGTGTTTTGTATCCAACTTCTTTCATGTAGCATATGTTTAGTTTTATCAATGTTGTATGTATCATTAGTTTGTTCCTTTATCTGCTGAGTAGCGTTCCATTCTTTATCTATGCAGCAGTTGATGGTCATGTGGGTTATTCCATTTGAGGAAATAAAGCTTCTACGAACATTAAATATATTATTAGTAACTTTTTATTTCTCTTTAGTAAATACATGGGATTGGGACTGCTGAGTTAAATGGTAAGTGTATATTTAACTTTGTAAGGAATTGCCAAATTCTTTTTCTTTTTTTAATTAATTTTATTTTTGGCTGCATTGGGTCTTCGTTGCTTGTGCATGGGCTTTCTCTAGTTGCGGCGAGTGGGGGCTACTCTTCATTGCAGTGTGCGGGCTTCTCACTGCGGTGGCTTCTCTTCTTGCGGAGCACGGGCTCTAGGCGCCCAGGCTTCAGTAGTTGTGACTCATGGGCTCTAGAGTGCAGGCTCAGTAGTTGTGGTGCACGGGCTTAGCTGCTCCGCGGCATGTGGAATCTTCCCGGACCAGGAATCGAACCCATGTCCCCTGCATTGGCAGGCAGATTCTTAACTACTCTGCCACCAGGGAAGTCCACCAAATTTTTTTTCAAAGTGGCTACCCCATTTTGCATTCCTACCAGCAGTGTATAACCAGTTTCTCTGTATCCTCACCAGGATTTGGTGGTGTCACAATTTTTTATTTTAGCCATTCTGATAGGTATATAGTAATATTTCATTGTGTTTTTAATTTGTATTTTTCTGGATAATTATCTTGAACATCTTTTCATGTGCTTCCTTTCCCTTGATAATATCCTTTTTGGTGAAATATATGTTCATGTCTTTTGCCCGTTTTCTGATTGGACTGTTTGTGGATTTTTTTACTTTGAGTATTTATTTAGATATGTTAGACATATGGTTTGCAAATATTGTTCCCCAGTAGCTTGTCTTTTCATCCCCTTCACGTGGGCTTTCCAGGAGCACAAGTTTTTAATTTTGATGAGGTCTGAATTCTTGGTTTTTCCTTTTATAGAGCATGCTTTTGGTGTCAAATTTAAGAACTCTAATTCCACGTCTTGAAGATTTTCTCCTTTTTGAAAGTTTTTTAATTTTACAGTTTACATTTAAGTCTGTGGCCATTTTGAATTTTTTAAAGTAAATGAATTTATGGCTGCGTTGGGTCTTTGTTGCTGTGTGCCAGCTTTCTCCAGTTGCAGCGAGTGGGGGCTACTCTTCATTGTGGTGCATGGACTTATTGCAGTGGCTTCTCTTGTTGTGGAGCACGGGCTCTAGGTGCGTGGGCTTCAGTAGTTGTGGCACGTGGGCTCAGTAGTTACGGCTTGCGGGCTCAATAGCGCAGGCTCAGTAGTTGTGGTGCACGGGCTCTAGAGCGCAGGCTCAGTAGTTGTGGTGCCTGGGCTTTGTTGCTCCGTGGCATGTGGGATCTTCCCAGACGAGGGCTCGAACCCGTGTCCCTTGCATTGGCAGGCAGATTCTTAACCACTGCACCACCAGGGAAGTCCTGAATTAAATTTTGAATAAGGCATTAGACTTAGGTTGAGTTTCATTTTTTGCCTATGGCTGTCTAATTGCTTCAGCATCATTTGTTGAGAAAGCTATCTTTCCTCCATTGAATGGCTTTGGTATCTTTGTCAAAAAAAAAAAAAAGTTGGGCATATTTGTGTGGGTCTATTTCTGGGATCTCTATTCTGTTCCACTGATTGATGTGTCTATCCCTCCACCTATAATACACAGCATTAATTATTGTTGCTATATAATAAGTCTTAAAATTGGGTAGACTGATTCCTTACACTTTATTGTTCTTTTTCAAAATTATTTTAGCGATTCTAGTTCCTTTGCCTTCCAAATAAATTTGGAACAGTATTATTTATGTCAACAAAAAATGTTGGAATTTTGATAGTAAATTTCATTAAACCTGCATATCAGTTTGGGGAAAAATTGACATCTTTACTAAGTTGAGTCTTTTGACCCATGAACACAGAATGTCTCTCCATTTATTTAGATCTTTATTTCATCAACATTGTATAGTTTTTAGAATATAAATTTGTATTTGTTTTGTTATTTATGCCTAAGCAGTTTTTTGAGCAATTGTAAATAGTATTTTTAATTTTGGTGTCCACATGGGGTGTGTGTGTATGTGTACCATGTTAATTTGTTCCTAGGAGTTTTTTGGTTAGATTCATTAAGATTTTCTACGTAGAACATTACAGCATCTGCAAATGGGGACAGTTTTATTTTTTCTTTTCGAATCCGTATGCCTTTTTACTTCCCTTTCTTGTCTTATTGCACTGTCTAGAACTGCTAGCACTGTTTTGAACAAGAGGGATGAGAGCAAATATACTTGCCTTGTTACTGATTTTAGGAGGAAAGCACTCACTCATACTTTTCACCATTAAGTATAATGTTAGCTGTAGGCCTTGTAGGTACTCTTGTCAAGTTGAAGAGGTTTCCCTGTTTTCCTGAGAGTCTTTTTTTTTTTTTTAATCATGAGTGGGTGTTGAATTGTGTCAAATAATCCTTCTGAATCAATTGATAATAATCATGTGATTTTCTTCAGAGTCTTAATGGTGGATTACATGGGTTGATTTTTTTTTTTTTTTTTTTTTTTTTTGCCTTACGCGGGCCTCTCACTGTTGTGGCCTCTCTCATTGCGGAGCACAGGCTCCGGACGTGCAGGCTCCCGCGGCATGTGGGATCCTCCCGGACCGGGGCATGAACCCGTGTCCCCTGCATCGGCAGGCGGACCCTCAACCACTGCGCCACCAGGAAAGCCCCATGGGTTGATTTTTGAATACTGAACCAGACTTGCCTCCCTGGAATAAACTCCACTTGGGCATGATGTATAAATCTTTTTATACATCGCTAAAATCTATTTGCCGATAATTTGTTAAGGATTTTTTGATTTATATTCATGAGAGATATTGGTCTGTACTTATCTTTTTTTTTGTACTGTTGTTGTCTGTCCCCTTCCCCTACCCTCCCCCGCCCCGGGTAATATAGTTTCATAAAATGAATTGGTAGGCAATTCTTCTATTTTGTGAAAGAAATTATATAGAATTGGTGTTAATTTTTCTTTAAACATTTGGCAGAATTCTCCAGAGAAACTATCTGGCCCTGGAGAGGTTTTTTTCTTTTTGGTGGGGACGAGAAGGGGGCAGTTTAAAATTATTAATTTTCTTAATTGTTACAGGTCTATTCAAATGATGTATTTCCTATTGGGTTAATTGTGATAGTTTTTTGCCAAGGATTTAATCTGTTTTGTCTAAGTTATCAAATTTATGTGTATAGCGTTCATAGTATTCCCTTCTTTTTTTAAAAAATAAATAAATTTATTTATTTCTGGCTGCATTGAATCTTCATTACTACAGGCGGGCTTTTTCTAGTTGCAAAGCGGGGACTACTATTCATTGCGGTGCGCGGCCTTCTTATTACGGTGGCTTCTCTTGTTGTGGAGCATGGACTCTAGGGCGTGCAGGCTTCAGTAGTTGTGGCACACGGGCTCAGTAGTTGTGGCTTGTGGGCTCTAGAGCGCAGGCTCAGTTGCTCCGTGGCATGTGGGATCTTCCCGGACTAGGGCTCGAACCCGTGTCCCCTGCATTGGCAGGCAGGTTCTTAACCACTGCGCCACCAGGGAAGCCCTCCCTTATCTTTTTGATATTTGTGAGGTCTTTAGTGATATGCCATGTTTCATTCCTATATTTGTAATTTGTGTCTTTTTCTTGTCACTCTTCCTAGTGGTTTGTCAATTTTATTGATTTTTTTCCTCAAAGAACCAACTCTTTGTTTCATGGATATTCTCTACTTTTCTTTTATAAGTTTCATTGATTTCTGTTCTTTTTCTTATCTTTTTTTAATTTCCTTGCTCATGATTGTTATGGGTTTAGTTTGTTCTTTTTCTAGGTTCTTGAAGTGGGAGTTTAGATGACTGATTTTTAGACCTTTCTTCTTTGCTAATGTATGTGTTTAGTGCTATAATTTCCCCTTAGCATTGCTTTAGCTGTGTGCCACAAATTTTGATATGTTGTTTTCATTTTTATTCAGTTCAATGTATTAAATTTTTTTTCCTTGAAACTTCTTCATTGACCCATAGGTTATTCAGAAGTGTATTGTTCAGTGTCTAAGTATTTGGAGATTTTCCTCTTATCCTTCTATTATTGATTTCTAGTTTGATTCGTGGTAGTCAGAGGACACATTGTTTGATTCAATTCTTTTAAATTAGTTGAGATTGGTTTTATGGTCCAGGATATGGCCTATATTGGTATATATTCTGTGGGAGAATAAAAAAATGTGTATTCTGCTGTTGTTGGTTAGAGTGTTCTATAAATGTTGATAAGGTCCTGTTGGTTGATGGTGTTGTTGAATTCTTCTGTATCTTTGCTAATTTTCTATCTAGTTGTTCTTTCACTTGTTGAGAGATGGGTATTGAAGTCTCCAAATATAACTGCGGATTTGTCTACTTCTCTTTTTAGTTCAGTTCATTTTTGCTTCACTTGTTTTTCAGCTCTTTTGTTTGGGGCGTATACATTTAGGATTGTTATGTTTTCTTGGTGGATTGGTCCCTTTATTATTATTATTGATCTTCTTGGTGTCTGGTAATTCTTTGTTCTGAAGTTTGCTTTATCTGATATTGATACAATGATGCCTGCTTCCCATTGCTTAATATTTGCATGGTATAACTTTTCCCATCCTTTTACTTTCAACTTGCCTATATCATTATATATATATCTATCTTCCAGTTTTATTGAGATATAATTGACATACAGCACTGTATAAGTTTAAGGTGTACAACATAATGATTTGACTCACATATATCATGAAGTGATTATCACAGTAAGCTTAGTGACCATCCATTATCTCATATACAAAATTAAAGAAATAGAAAAAAATATTTTTCCTTGTGATGAGAACTCTTAGGATTTGCTCTCTTAACTTTTATATATAACATACACCAGTGTTAATTATATTTATCATGTACATTACATCCCTAGTACTTATTTATCTTAAAACTGGAAGTTTGTACTTATTGACTGTTTTAATCCAGTTCCCCTTCCTCCCATTGTATCATTATATTTAAAGTGAGTTTCCTGTAGACAGTATATAGTTGGGTCACATATTTTTTCATCCACACTGTTGATCGCTGTCTCTACTTGGTGTATTTAGACCATTTACATTTAATGTATTTATTGGTATGGTAGAGCTTAAGTCTGCCATTTTATTTTTTATTTTTGTTTGTTTTCTTTTTCCTGACTTCCTGAGGATTTCTTGAAAAAAAATTTTTTTTCATTTTTAAATTTTTTTAACATCTTTATTGGAGTATAATTACTTTACAATGGTGTGTTAGTTTCTGCTTTATAACAAAGTCAATCAGCTATACATATACATATATCCCCATATCTCTTCCCTCTTACGTCTCCCTCCCACCCTCCCTATCCCACCCCTCTAGGTGGTCACAAAGCACTAAGCTAATCTCCCTGTGCTGTGTGGCTGCTTCCCACTAGCTATCTATTTTACATTTGGTAGTGTATATATGTCCATTACACTCTCTCACTTTCTCCCAGCTTACGCTTCCCCCTCCCCGTGTCCTCAAGTCCATTCTCTAGTAGGTCTGCATCTTTATTCCCGTCTTGCCCCTAGGTTCTTCATGACCTTTTTTTTTTTTAGATTCCATATATATGTGTTAGCATACGGTATTTGTTTTTCTCTTTCTGACTTACTTCACTCAGTATGACAGACTCTAGGTCGATCCACCTCACTACAAATAACTGAATTTCATTTCTTTTTATGGCTGAGTAATATTCCATTGAATATAGGTGCCACATCTTCTTTGTCCATTCATCTGTTGATGGGCACTTAGGTTGCTTCCATGTTCTGGCTATTGTAAATAGAGCTGCAATGAACATTGTGGTACATGTCTCTTTTTGAATTATGGTTTTCTCAGGGTATATGCCCAGTAGTGGGATTGCTGGGTCATATGGTAGTTCTATTTGTAGTTTTTTAAGGAACCTCCATACTGTTCTCCACAGTGGCTGTATCAATTTACATTCCCACCCACAGTGCAAGAGGGTTCCCTTTTCTCCACACCCTCTCCAGCATTTATTGTTTGTAGATTTTTTGATGATGGCCATTCTGACTGGTGTGAGATGATATCTCATTGTAGTTTTGACTTGCATTTCTCTAATGATTAATGATGTTGAGCATTCTTTCATGTGTTTGTTGGCAATCTGTATATCTTCTTTGGAGAAATGTCTATTTAGGTCTTCTGCCCATTTTTGGATTGGGTTGTTTGTTTTTTTGATATTGAGCTGCTTGTAAATTTTGGAGATTAACCCTTTGTCAGTTGCTTCATTTGCAAATATTTTCTCCCATCTGAGGGTTGTCTTTTCATCTTGTTTATGGTTTCCTTTGCTGTGCAAAAGCTTTTAAATTTCATTAGGTCCCATTTGTTCATTTTTGTTTTTATTTCCATTTCTCTAGGAGGTGGGTCAAAAAGGATCTTGCTGTGATTTATATCATAGAGTGTCCTGCCTATGTTTTCCTCTAAGAGTTTGCTAGTGTCTGGCCTTACATTTAGGTCTTTAATCCATTTTGAGTTTATTTTTGTGTATGGCATTAGGGAGTGTTCTAATTTCATTCTTTTACATGTAGCTGTCCAGTTTTCCCAGCACCACTTATTGAAGAGGCTGTCTTTTCTCCATTGTATATTCTTGCCTCCTTTATCAAAAATAAGGTGACCATATGTGTGTGGGTTTATCTCTGTGCTTTCTATCCTGTTCCATTGATCTATATTTCTGTTTTTGTGCCAGTACCATACTGTCTTGATTACTGTAGCATTGTAATATAGTCTGAAGTCAGGGAGCCTGACTCCTCCAGCTCCGTTTTTCGTTCTCAAGATTGCTTTGGCTATTCGGGGTCTTTTATGTTTCCATACAAATTGTGAAACTTTTTGTTCTAGTTCTGTGAAAAATGCCAGTGGTAGTTTGATAGGGATTGCATTGAATCTGTAGATTGCTTTGGATAATATAGTCATTTTCACAATATTGATTCTTCCAATCCAAGAACATGGTATATCTCTCCATCTGTTTGTATCACCTTTAATTTCTTTCATCAGTGTCTTATAGTTTTCTGCATACAGGTCTTTTGTCTCCTTAGGTAGGTTTATTCCTAGGTATTTTATTCTTCTTGTTGCAATGGTAAATGGGAGTGTTTTCTTGATTTCATTTTCAGATTTTTCATCATTAGTGTATAGGAATGCCAGAGATTTCTGTGCATTAATTTTGTATCCTGCTACTTTACCAAATTCATTGATTAGTTCTCGTAGTTTTCTGGTAGCATCTTTAGGGTTCTCTGTGTATAGTATCATGTCATCTGCAAACAGTTACAGCTTTACTTCTCTTTCCCGATTTGGATTACTTTTATTTCTTTTTCTTCTCTGATTGCTGTGGCTAAAACTTCCAAAACAATGTTGAATAATAGTGGTGAGAGTGGGCAACCTTGTCTTGTTCCTGATCTTAGTGGATATGGTTTCAGTTTTTCACCATTGAGGATGATGTTGGTTGTGGGTTTGTCATGTATGGCCTTTATTATGTTGAGGAAAGTTCCCTCTATGCCTACTTTCTGGAGGGTTTTCATCATAAATGGGTGTTGAATTTTGTTGAAAGCTTTTTCTGCATCTCTTGAGATGACCATATGGTTTTTATTTTTCAATTTGTTAATATGGTGTATCACATTGATTGATTTGCATATATTGACATATCCTTGCATTCCTGGGATAAACCCCACTTGATCATGGTGTATGATCCTTTTAATGTGCTGTTGGATTCTGTTTGCTAGTATTTTGTTGAGGATTTTTGCGTCTATGTTCATCAGTGTTATTAGCCTGTGGTTTTCTTTCTTTGTGACATCTTTGTCTGGTTTTGGTATCAGGGTCTTGAAAATTTTTTAGAATTACATTTTGTTTTTGAGTGTATCTCTTTGTATACCTTTTTTAAAAAAATTGGCTGCTATATGTATTATATATACATAACTTATCATAGCCTACTGATGTCATTATTTACTAGTTTGAGTGAAGTATGGAAACCCTACCTCTCTTTAATTCTCTGTTCTCTCTCTCATATAATATAATTGCTTAACATATTTCCTCTACATACCTTTAGAACCAGATCAGACAGTGTTATAATTTTTTCAACTGTCAAACATAATTTAGAAAACTTAAGAGGAGAAGGATGTCTGTTGATTTTACCCACATTTTCACCATCCCTGCTATTTCTTCCTTTCAGATATTCCAAGGTTTCTTTTTTATTGCTTCCCTTATGCTTAGAGAACTTCCTTTAGCCATTCTTTTAGAGTAGTAAGTCTACTGGTGACGAACTTTTAGTGTTTCTTTGTCTGAGAGTGTCTTAATTTCCCCTTCATTCCTGAAGGATATTTTTTTCTGGGTATAGAATTCTTGGTCAACAGTCCTTTTCATTCAGCATTTGAAAAATACGGTATCAAAAAAAAAAAAAAAAGAAAAGAAAAATAGGGTATCACTTCCTTCCTGCCTCCATGGTTTCTGATGAGAAATCGGCTTTCATTTGAATTGGTTTTTTCCCTTATAGGTGAAGTGTCATTTTTCTTTAGCTGTTTTCAAGATTTTTTTGTCTTTAGATTTCAGAAGTTTAATTATGATCTGTCTTTGTGTGGATTTCTTTGGGGTTATCTTGTTTGGGGTTTGCTTAGTTTCTTGAATTTGTATGTTATGTCTCTTAACAAATCTGGGAAGTTTTCAGCCATTATTCCTTTGTGTACTTTTTAAGCCCTGCTTTTCTTTCTCCTCTCCTTCTGGGACTCCAATGACAGGAATCTTAGATCTTTTGTTATAGTCTCACAGGTCCCTGAGGCTCCATTCTTTTTTTTTTTTTTTTTTTCAGTCTGTTTTCTCTGTGTTGTTCATATTGGGTACTTTCTATTGTTCTATCTTTCAGCTCACTGATATTCTTTTCTCTTTCTTCTTCATTCTGCTCTTGAGTCCATCCACTGAACTTTTCATTTCCATTATTACATTTTATAGTTCTAATATTTCCACTTGGTTCTTCTTTGTATCTTCTGTTTCTTTGCTGAAGCTATTTTTTTCCCATTTGTTTAAAGCATGTTCATAATTGTTTGCTGAAGCATTTTTATCATGGCCAGTTTAAAATATGTCAGATAATTCTAATATCTCTCATCTCAGTACTGCTATCTATTGATTGTCTTTTATCATTGTTTGAAATCATATTGGTTCGTGGTATGATGAGAGATTTTTAAAAATCGGAATCTGGCCATTTTTGTATTATGAGACTCTGAATCTTTTTTTTTTTCATTTTAACATCTTTATTGGAGTATAATTGCTTTACAATGGTATGTTAGTTTCAGCTTCACAACAAAATGAATCAGTTATATATATACATATGTTCCCATATCTCTTCCCGCTTGCATCTCCCTCCCACCCACCCTCCCTATCACACCCCTCCAGGCGGTCACAAAGCACCGAGCTGATATCCCTGTGCTATGTGTCTGCTTCCCACTAGCTACCTTACGTTTGGTAGTGTATATATGTCCATGCCTCTCTCTCGCTTTGTCACAGTTTACCCTTCCCCCTCCCCATAGCCTCAAGTCCATTCTCCAGTAAGTCTGTATCTTTATTCCTGTTTCACCCCTAGGTTTTTCATGACATTTTTTTTCTTAAATTCCATATATATGTGTTAGCATATGGTATTTGTCTCTGTCTTTCTGACTTACTTCACTCTGTACGACAGACTCTAGGTCTATCCACCTCATTACAAATAGCTCAATTTCGTTTCTTTTTATGGCTGAGTAATATTCCATTGTATATATGTGCCACATCTTCTTTATCCATTCATCCGATGATGGACACTTAGGTTGTTTCCATCTCGGGGTTATTGTAAATAGAGCTGCAATGAACATTTTGGTACATGACTCTTTTTGAATTATGGTTTTCTCAGGGTATATGCCCAGTAGTGGGATTGCTGGGTCATATGGTAGTTCTATTTGTAGTTTTTTTTTTTTTTTAACATCTTTATTAGGGTATAATTGCTTTACAATGGTGTGTTAGTTTCTGCTTTATAACGAAGTGAATCAGCCATACATATATATATGTTCCCATATGTCTTCCCTCTTGTGTCTCCCTCCCTCCCACCCTCCCTATCCCACCCCTCCAGGCTGTCACAAAGCACCGAGCCAATATCCCTGTGCCATGCGGCTGCTTCCCACTAGCTATCTACCTTACTACGTTTGTTAGTGTGTATATGTCCATGACTCTCTCTCGCCCTGTCACAGCTCACCCTTCCCCCTCCCCATATCCTCAAGTCCGTTCTCCAGTAGGTCTGCGTCTTTATTCCTGTCTTACCTCTAGGTTCTTCATGACATTTTTTTTTCCCTTAAATTCCATATATATGTGTTAGCATATGGTATTTGTCTTTTTCTTTCTGACTTACTTCACTCTGTATGACAGACTCTAGGTCTATCCATCTCATTACAAATAACTCAATTTCGTTTCTTTTTAAGGCTGAGTAATATTCCATTGTATATATGTGCCACATCTTCTTTATCCATTCATCCGATGATGGACACTTAGGTTGTTTCCATCTCGGGGCTATTGTAAATAGAGCTGCAATGAACATTTTGGTACATGACTCTTTTTGAATTATGGTTTTCTCAGGGTATATGCCCAGTAGTGGGATTGCTGGGTTATATGGTAATTCTATTTGTAGTTTTTTAAGGAACCTCCATACTGTTCTCCATAGTGGCTGAACCAATTCACATTCCCACCAGCAGTGCAAGAGTGTTCCCTTTTCTCCACACCCTCTCCAGCATTTATTGTTTGTAGATTTTTTGATGATGGCCATTCTGACTGGTGTGAGATGATATCTCATTGTAGTTTTGATTTGCATTTCTCTAATGATTAATGATGTTGAGCATTCTTTCATGTGTTTGTTGGCATTCTGTATATCTTCTTTGGAGAAATGTCTATTTAGGTCTTCTGCCCATTTTTGGATTGGGTTGTTTGTTTTTTTGTTATTGAGCTGCACGAGCTGCTTGTAAATTTTGGAGATTAATCCTTTGTCAGTTGCTTCATTTGCAAATATTTTCTCCCATTCTGAGGGTTGTCTTTTGGTCTTGTTTATGGTTTCCTTTGCTGTGCAAAAGCTTTTAAGTTTCATTAGGTCCCATTTGTTCATTTTTGTTTTTTTTCCATTTCTCTAGGAGGTGGGTCAAAAAGGACCTTGCTGTGATTTATGTCATAGAGTGTCCTGCCTATGTTTTCCTCTAAGAGTTTGCTAGTGTCTGGCCTTACATTTAGGTCTTTAATCCATTTTGAGCTTATTTTTGTGTATGGTGTTAGGGAGTGATCTAATCTCATACTTTTACATGTAGCTGTCCAGTTTTCCCAGCACCACTTATTGAAGAGGCTGTCCTTTCTCCACTGTACATTCCTGCCTCCTTTATCAAAGATAAGGTGGCCATATGTGTGTGGGT
Source organism: Stenella coeruleoalba (assembly GCF_951394435.1). Lineage (NCBI taxonomy): Eukaryota > Metazoa > Chordata > Mammalia > Artiodactyla > Delphinidae > Stenella > Stenella coeruleoalba. The sequence goes on from NC_137169.1 coordinate 108,963,020, forward strand.
TTATCTCTGTGCTTTCTATCCTGTTCCATTGATCTATATTTCTGTTTTTGTGCCAGTACCATACTGTCTTGATTACTGCAGCTTTGTAGTATAGTCTGAAGTCAGGAAGACTGATTCCTCCAGCTCCGTTTTTCGTTCTCAAGATTGCTTTGGCTATTCGGGGTCTTTTGTGTTTCCATACAAATTGTGAAATTTTTTGTTCTAGTTCTGTGAAAAATGCCAGTGGTAGTTTGATAGGGATTGCATTGAATCTGTAGATTGCTTTGGGTAGTAGAGTCATTTTCACAATGTTCATTCTTCCAATCCAAGAACATGGTATATCTCTCCATCTATTTGTATCATCTTTAATTTCTTTCATCAGTGTCTTATAATTTTCTGCATACAGGTCTTTTGTCTCCTTAGGTTTATTCCTAGATATTTTATTCTTTTTGTTGCAGTGGTAAATGGGAGGGGTTTCTTGATTTCACTTTCAGATTTTTCATCCTTAGTGTATAGGAATGCCATTGATTTCTGTGCATTATTTTTCTATCTTGCAACTTTACCAGATTCATTGATTAGCTCTAGTAGTTTTCTGGTACCATGTTTAGGATTCTCTATGTATAGTATCATGTCATCTGCGAACAGTGACAGCTTTACTTCTTCTTTTCCGAGTTGGATTCCTTTTATTTCCTTTTCTTCTCTGATTGCTGTGGCTAAAACTTCCAAAACTATGTTGAATAATAGTGGTGAGAGTGGGCAACCTTGTCTTGTTCCTGATCTTAGTGGATATGGTTTCAGTTTTTCACCATTGAGGATGATGTTGGTTGTGGGTTTGTCATGTATGGCCTTTATTATGTTGAGGAAAGTTCCCTCTATGCCTACTTTCTGGAGGGTTTTCATCATAAATGGGTGTTGAATTTTGTCGAAAGCTTTTTCTGCATCTCTTGAGATGACCATATGGTTTTATTCTTCAATTTGTTAATATGGTGTATCACATTGATTGATTTGCATATATTGAATAATCCTTGCAATCCTGGGATAAATCCCATTTAATCATGGTGTATGATCCTTTTAATGTATTGTTGGATTCTCTTTGCTAGTATTTTGTTGAGGATTTTTGCATCTATGTTCATCAGTGATATTGGCCTGTAGTTTTCTTTCTTTGTGACATCCTTGTCTGGTTTTGGTATCAGGGTGATGGTGGCCTCATAGAATGAGTTTGGGTGTGTTCCTCCCTCTGCTCTATTTTGGAAAAGTTTGAGAAGGATAGGTGTTAGCTCTTCTCTAAATGTTTGATAGAATTAGCCTGTAAAGCCATCTGGTCCTAGGCTTTTGTTTGTTGGAAGATTTTTAATCACAGTTTCAATGTCAGTGCTTGTGATTGGTCTGTTCATATTTTCTATTTCTTCGTGATTCAGTCTTGGCAGGTTGTGCATTTCTAAGAATTTGTCCATTTCTTCCAGGTTGTCCATATTATTGGCATAGAGTAGCTTGTAGTAATCTCTCATGATCTTTTGTATTTCTGCAGTATCAGTTGTTACTTCTCCTTTTTCATTACTAATTCTATTGATTTGAGTCTTCTCCCTTTTTTTCTTGATGAGTCTGGCTAATGGTTTATCAATTTTGTTTATCTTCTCAAAGAACCAGCTTTTACTTTTATTGATCTTTGCTATCATTTCCTTCATTTCTTTTTCATTTATTTCTGATCTGATTTTTATGATTTCTTTCCTTCTGCTAACTTTGGGATTTTTTTGTTCTTCATTCTCTAATTGCTTTTGGTGCAAGATTAGGTTGTTTATTCGAGATGTTTCCTGTTTCTGATGGTAGGATTGTATTGCTATAAACTTCCCAATTAGAACGGCTTGTGCTGAATCCCATAGGTTTTCGGTCGTCGTGTCTCCATTGTCATTTGTTTCTAGGTATTTTTTATTTCCTCTTTGATTTCTTCAGTGATCACTTCGTTATTAAGTAGTTTATTTTTTAGCCTCCATATTTCTTACAGGTCTTTTCCTGTAATTGATATCTAGTCTCATAGCCTTTTGGTCGGAAAAGATACTTGATACAATTTCAATTTTCTTAAATTTACCAAGGCTTGATTTGTGACCTAAGATATGATCTATCCTGGAGAATGTTCCATGAGCACTTGAGAAAAATGTGTATTCTGTTGTTTTTGGATGGAGTGTCCTATAAATATCAATTAAGTCCATCTTGTTTAATGTATCATTTAAAGCTTGTGTTTCCTTATTTATTTTCATTTTGGATGATCTGTCCATGGGTGAAAGTGGGGTGTTTAAGTCCCCTACTATGAATGTGTTACTGTCGATTTCCCCTTTTATGGCTGTTAGTATTTGCCTTATGTATTGAGGTGCTCCTATGTTGGGTGCATAAATATTTACAATTGTTATATCTTCTTCTTGGATCGATCCCTTGATCATTATGTAGTGTCCTTCTTTGTCTCTTCTAATAGTCTTTATTTTAAAGTCTATTTTGTCTGATATGAGAATTGCTACTCCAGCTTTCTTTTGGTTTCCATTTGCATGAAATACCTTTTTCCGTCCCCTTACTTTCAGTCTGTATGTGTCTCTAGGTCTGAAGTGGGTCTCTTGTAGACAGCAAATATATGGGTCTTGTTTTTGTATCCATTCAGCCAATCTGTGTCTTTTGGTGGGAGCATTTAGTCCATTTACATTTAAGGTAATTATCAATATGTATGTTCCTATTCCCATTTTCTTAATTGCTTTGGGTTCGTTATTTTAGGTCTTTTCCTTCTTTTGTGTTTCTTGCCTAGAGAAGTTCCTTTAGCAGTTGTTGTAGAGCTGGTTTGGTGGTGCTGAACTCTCTCAGCTTTTGCTTTTCTGTAAAGGTTTTAATTTCTCCATCAAATCTGAATGAGATCCTTGCTGGGTAGAGTAATCTTGGTTGCAGGTTTTTCTCCTTCATCACTTTCAATATGTCCTGCCACTCCCTTCTGGCTTGCAGAGTTTCTGCTGAATGATCAGCTGTTAACCTTATGGAGATTCCCTTGTGTGTTATTTGTTGTTTTTCCCTTGCTGCTTTTAATATGCTTTCTTTGTATTTAATTTTTGAGAGTTTGATTAATATGTGTCTTGGCGTATTTCTCCTTGGATTTATCCTGTATGGGACTCTCTGTGCTTCCTGGACTTGATTAACTATTTCCTTTCCCATATTAGGGAAGTTTTCAACTATAATCTCTTCAAATATTTTCTCAGTCCCTTTCTTTTTCTCTTCTTCTTCTGGAATCCCTATAATTCGAATGTTGGTGCGTTTAATGTTGTCCCAGAGGTCTCTGAGATTGTCCTCAGTTCTTTTCATTCTTTTTTCTTTATTCTGCTCTGCATTAGTTATTTCCACTATTTTATCTTCCAGGTCACTTATCCATTCTTCTGCCTCAGTTATTCTGCTATTGATCCCATCTAGAGTATTTTTCATTTCATTTATTGTGTTGTTCATCTTTGCTTGTTTCATCTTTAGTTCTTCTAGGTCCTTGTTAAATGTTTCTTGCATTTTGTCTATTCTATTTCCAAGATTTTGGATCATCTTTACTATCATTATTCTGAATTCTTTTTCAGGTAGACTGCCTATTTCCTCTTCATTTGTTAGGTCTGGTGGGTTTTTATCTTGCTCCTTCATCTGCTGCGTGTTTTTCTGTCTTCTCATTTTGCTTATCTTACTGTGTTTGGGGTCTCCTTTTTGCAGGCTGCAGGTTCGTAGTTCCTGTTGTTTTTAGTGTCTGTCCCCAGTGGCTAAGGTTGGTTCAGTGGGTTGTGTAGGCTTCCTGGTGGAGGGTACTAGTGCCTGTGTTCTGGTGGATGAGGCTGGATCTTGTCTTTCTGCTGGGCAGGTCCGCGTCTGGTGGTGTGTTTTGGGGTGTCTGTAGACTTATTATGATTTTGGGCAGCCTCTCTGCTAATGGGTGGGGTTGTGTTCCTGTCTTGCTAGTTGTTTGGCATAGGATGTCCAGCACTGTAGCTTGCTGGTCGTTGAGTGAAGCTGGGTGCTGGCGTTGAGATGGAGATCTCTGGGAGATTTTCGCCGGTTGATATTATGTGCAGCTGGGAGGCCTCTTGTGGACCAGTGTCCTGAAGTTGGCTCTCCCACCTCAGAGGCACAGCACTAACTCCTGGCTGCAGCACCAAGAGCCTTTCTTCCACACGGCTCCTTAATTTGGGATGATTCGTTGTCTATTCATGTATTCCACAGATGCAGGTACATCAAGTAGACTGTGAAGCTTTAATCCGCTGCTTCTGAGGCTGCTGGGAGAGATTTCCCTTTCTCTTCTTTGTTCTCACAGCTCCCAGGGGCTCAGCTTTGGATTTGGCCCCGCCTGTGCGTGTAGGTCGCCGGAGGGCGTCTGTTCTTTGTTCAGACAGGACGGGGTTAAAGGAGCCGCTGATTCGGAGGCTCTGGCTCACTCAGGCCGGGGGTGGGGGGGGTGGGGGGGGTGGGGGGTGGGGGGGTAGGGAGGGTCACGGAGTGTGGGGCGGGCCTGCGGCGGCAGAGGCCAGCATGATGTTGCGCCAGCCTGAGTCGCGCCGTGCGTTCCCCTGGGGCAGTTGTCCCTGGATCCCGGGACCCTGGCAGTGGCGGGCTGCACAGGCTCCCCGGAAGGGGGGTGTGGATAGTGACCTGTGTTCGCACACAGGCTTCTTGGTGGCGGCAGCAGCGGCCTTAGCATCTCATGTCTGTCTCTGGGGTCCGCACTTTTAGCCACGGCTGGCGCCCGTCTCTGGCGCTCCTTTAAGCAGCGTTCTTAATCCCCTCTCCTCGCGCACCAGGAAATAAAGAGGGGAAGAAAAAGTCTCTTGCTTCTTCGGCAGGTCCAGACTTTTCCCCGGACTCCCTCCCGGCTAGCCGCGGTGCACTAACGCCCTGCAGGCTGTGTTGCCACCAACCCCAGTCCTCTCCCGGCGCTCCGACTGAAGCCCGAGCCTCAGCTCCCAGACCCGCCCGCCCTGGCGGGTGAGCAGACAAGCCTCTCGGCTGGTGAGTGCCAGTCGGCCCTGATCCTCTGTGCTGGAATCTCCCCGCTTTTCCCTCCGCACCCCTGTTGCTGTGCTCTCCTCCGCGGCTCCGAAGCTCCCCGACTCCGCCACCCGCAGTCTCCGCCCGCGAAGGGGCTTCCTAGTGTGTGGACACTTTTCCTCCTTCACAGCTCCCTCCCGCTGGTGCAGGACCCGTCCCTATCCTTTTGTATCTGTTTATTTTTTTCTTTTGCCCTAACCAGGTACGTGGGGGGTTTCTTGCCTTTGGGGAGGTCTGAGGTCTTCTGCCAGCGTTCAGTAGGTGTTCTGTAGGAGTTGTTCCACGTGTAGATGTATTTCTGGTGTATCTGTGGGGAGGAAGGTGATCTCCGCGTCTTACTCTTCCGCCATCTTCCCGGAAGATCCGAGACTCTGAATCTTAATTTGAAACTTCTGTTTTAACTGACTTCTGCTTTAACTGACTTTCTCTTACACTGCTTTGGCATAGAAGGGAGAAGTAGGTCTTCATTGCTGCCAGGTAGAATTTCAGATTTCACACTTCACCTCCATTGACAACCAAGGGACATAGAGCTTCTCTTTACTGTTAGGTGGGGGTGTGAGTTCCAGCTCCCTGCATGGTCTCCACTGATACTATGGTGGATGTGGCCTCATTACTGCTGGGTAATGGTGAAAGTGCTGACTCTATACTAGGCCTCCTCTGACTTAACCATGTAGGAGCAGAGAAGTGTGCCTCTTTTCTGCCGGGTGAGAGTGAATTCCAGGTTCCCCGCTGACACCATGGTCTTTACTGACACCAGGGAGGGGTAGGAGGACTCATTACTGGCTGGTGGGGAAGAAAGTCATAGTTCCCTATTTGATCTTCTGTGACACCACCTGGCAGGGGTGTTTGGGCCACATATAACCTTGTGTTATAACCTTGTGAGGATGGAAGTCTAGGTTCCCCACTCAGCCTTGGCATGGTGGGCAGTAGGACCACAGTGTTGTCTGTGGTGTTTGGCTAGAGTGGAGCAGTTATTGTCTAAAAGTTTTCTTGCTAGGCTGCCCCTTTCCTTTGGCTAGCAGGAGCAGGCTTTTATTGAGACTTATTATTATTTTTATTTTATTTGTGGCCCAATTTGGCATTTCCAAATTGCTGGTTCTTCAGCTCAAAGTCCGGGATAAATGAGGCAAAAAGAAAACCCAAGGGACTCACTGCAGTGTTGTTGGGTCCTGCCATTCCTAGGCAGTTTGTTTTCTTCTTTCCACCTCTCAAAGTTATCTTATGTTTGTTTTATGTATAATTTCTAGGGTTTATAGTTGTACTAGGAATGGTGAAAGTATATCTGCTCTACCTTCCTAGAAGTAAAATTCCATCAGTGTATTTTTCATGTCAGGTATTGTATTTTTCATCTCTAGAAGTTCCATTTGGGTCTTTCTTATATTCCATTTCTCTCATTATATTTTATTTGCCTTTAGTTTTAAATGTATGAAGCATATTTATAACTGTTTTAATTCCACCATCACTGTCATTTCTAGGAAGATTTCTCTTGGTTTGGGGTAACATTTTCCTGTCTCTCTTTATGTCTCTTTTTTATGGTAATATTTAAATGGGTGTCAGACATTGGGAATTTTATGTTGTTTAGTGTTTATTTCTTTTAAAGATATAGCTGTTTATTTTTATTTTTAGGCTGCATCAGGTCTTAGTTGTGGCATGCGGGATCTTTGTGGCGGTGCATGGGCTCTTCATTGGGGTGCGAGGGTGTCTCTTTAGTTGTGGTGTGCGGGTTTTCTCTCTCTAGTTGTGGCGCATGGGCTCCAGAGCGCGTGGGCTCTGTAGTTTGCGGCACACAGGCTCAGTAGTTGCGGTGCGTGGGCTTAGTTGCCCTGCGGTATGTGGGATCTTAGTTCTCTGACCAGGGATTGAACTCGCGTCCCCTGCATTGGAAGGTGGATTCTTTACCACTGGACCACGAGGTAAGTCCCAGATTTTTAAACAAATATTTATTTGGCTGCACTGGGTTTTTAGTTGCTGCGTGCAGGATTTTTGTTGTGGCGTGTGGGATCTTTAGTTGCGGCATGCAGGATCTAGTTCCCTGACCAGGGGTCGAACCCAGGCCCTTTGCATTGGGAGTGTAGAGTCTTAACCGTTGGACCATCAGGGAAGTCCCTAGTGTTAGATTTTATGTTTGTTGCATTTCTTTCGTGAGTGTTGGTCTTGGTTCTGGCATACTTGGTATTAGTTTGATCCTTTCAAGGCTTGCTTTCAAGCTTTGCATGATGGTCCAGAGTAGCCTTTATTCTAATGTCCTTTTGAGGACTCCACCTGGTGCTCTACCCACACTGGCTGTCAGGAACACAAAACATTTCCAATATTGTGTGAGCTCTGGGAATTGTTTGGCTTACTTCTTTCTGGTGTTTCCCCCACGCCCGGCCTCATAGAGTTTCACCTGATGCATGCACAGATCAGTATTCAGACAAAGATTTGAGGGGACCCCGCCGCAGATCTTCAAAGCTCTCTGTATCATTCCCTCATCTACAGTGTTCTGCTTCTCAATTTCTCGCCAACTTATCCTCCATCAACTCTAATCTGTCTTCTCCACTCACTGAGACTGCTGGCTTTACTTGGGTTCCCCCTTCTGCACTGCGCACAACAGTACAGTGCAGGAAACTACCTCTAGGCTGTAAACTCAGGCAGTCAAAGGGCTCACCTCATTTGTTTCCTTTTTCTCAGTTAACAGTGTTCTGCCCTACCTGCTTTCCAATACCTATAAACATTTCTTTCTCTTTTTTTTTTTTTTTGGCTGCACCGTGCAGCCTGCGGGATCTTAGTTCCCCGACCAGGGATCGAACCTTGGCCCACAGCAGTGAAAGCGTGTTGTCCTAACCACTGGATAGACAGGCAATTCCCTATAAACATTTCTTTTTAAATTTTTTTTCTGGCTTTATAGTTATTTATAGTGGGAGAGCGATTTAGGTAGTGGTAATTCCTTTATGGGTAGAAGTGGAAATCTTTCTAAGTCAGTTTTTCAGCTGGAAACAACTAATGAAAGATGTTAGGTCCCCAGGAGAAAGGACCATGAAACATCATGTCAAGAGTATAAGGTAATAATTCCCCCAGTCCTATCCTGTAGGGACTTATGACCATTTATTTGCATAATACACTTTGGAGAAAGAGGAATATCCAACTATTTCAAGACTGTTGGATACAGGGTCCTATTTGACTTTGAAACCAAGTATCTGAAACATCATCATGGCCCCCTGTTAGAGTGGCAGTGTATGGGGCTAGGTAACAAATGTATTCCAGGCCCAGGTCTGGCTCTTAGTAAGTCCACTGGGTTCACAGATCCACCTAGTGGTCATTTCACCTGTCCTTAATTGGACAATTGAGATGGACATAGTTAATAGTTGGTAGACCTACATTAACCATGACAGGTTAAGAGCTATCATAGTGAGAAAGGCCAGCATATGAAGTTCCTGAAATTGCCTCCACCATCTCAGGCTAAAATAATGAATTAAAAAATATCCCATTAGTGCCCCTCTTGAAGACCTAAAGGATGCAGGGATGGTGGTCCCCACCATAATGCCATTTAGTTCACCAGTCTGGCCTCTGCTAAAACCAGACAGTTCCTGGAGAATGACAGTGGATTATGGTAATCTCAGTCAAGTAATTTCAATTTTATCTGCCGTGCCAAATGTGGTTTCTTTGCTGGAGCAGATTAACAGCCTCAGGTAGCCAGTAGGTGACCGTTAATCTGAGCAATATATTCTTTTCCATCTCTATAAGAAACGAGGAGCAAAGTTTGCTTTCACTATTGAGATGAGCAATAAAATACAATTTACAGTCTTGCACCTGAAACATGTGAACGCTCCCACGTCTGTCGTAATATAATCTGAAGAGACTTGGACCATCTGGACGTTCCACAGAATACCACATTACTCTATTGATGACATCATGGTAATTGTACAGGATGAGCAAGAAATAGCAAGTCCACTGGAGGCCTTCATAGGATAAACATTCTCAAGTGGTGGTACATAAACCCTGCAAATATTCAGGGAAGTTTTTAGAGATTCAGTAGTTTGGACAATGCTAGGACATTTCCTCCAAAGTAAAGGAGAAATTTTATATCTCATACATCTCACCACTAAGAGGGGGCACAGTGCCTGGGTAACATCTTCAAGGTCTACAGATAGCTTATTCCCCACTTGGGAATACTGCTCTGACTCATATATTGGGTGCCACAAAAGATAGTGAGGCCTAGAGCAGGAGGACTCTGCAGCAGGTCCAGACCGTGGTGCACATGTTCCTGTTGCTTGGTCCACAAGACACCCTATTAAAGGCGTCAGTGATGGGAAAAGATGCCACATGCTGTTTACGGCAAGCCGCAACAGCAAGTCACACATAGACCCCTACCGTGCTTGAGCAAGGCCATGCCTTCTGAAAGGGTATTATATACCTTTGAAAAGATAGCTCCTGTTGTGCTACTGAGTCCTAGTTGAAACAAAGTGCTTCAAGTGATCATGTAGCCAAAAATGCCTGTTATGACCTGGGTTCTGTCAGACCCAAGTCATAAGATTGGATGGGTCCATCAGCAGCGCTTCATAAGATGAAAGTGATATGCATAGCACTGGGCATAAGCTGGGCCGGAAGGTCAAAGTAAGCTGCATAAGCAGGTGGCCAGACCCCTGTTACCCACCACTATTGCACTGCTGCTGCTTTTTCAGTTCACATCTATAGCCACATGGAGTGGAGGAATCCCTCATGACCATATGACAAAAGGCTGGGCTCGGCTAATATATGGGTTGTCTCTGTAGGTGGAAGTAAGCTGAAAATACTGTGGAGGTACTATGGCCCCACTTTGGGGTAGGCTTGAAAGACAGTGAGGGGAAATCTTCCCAATGGGCAGGGCTTCAGGCAGTACACCTACCTGAGGAAAGAACATAGACTCACAGACAATGGTGAATGGCTTGGCTGGTGGATCAGGAGCCTAGAAGAAAAATGTGAAGGCTGAAGACAGGGAAGCCTGAGGAAAAGGTATGTAGTTTACTTGGGAATGGGTATAGTGTATGATGATCTTTGTACTGCATGTTAATTCCCACCAGAGAACACCCACCACAGAAAAGTCACCAAACAACCAAGTAGATTGAATGACTTAGCCAGTTGATGTTAGCCAGTCTCGGTCATTGGCATCCCAATGATGGCAAAATGGGCCTGTGAATGGAGAAACCATGATGGAAGCTATGCATGGGCCCAACATCATGGCCTCACCAAGGCTGATCTAGCTACAGCTACTGTGACTGACTGTCCAACTCATCAGCAACAGACACCAACAGTAAGTCCCTGACATGTCACCATTCGTCAAGGAAACCATCCAGCCACTTGGTGGTAAGCTGATTACATTGACTCCCTGCTACCCTGGAAGGGGCATTGTTCCATCTTGACCTAAATTGATGTGTATTATGGGTATGGGTTTACCTTTCCTGCCACCATCATCCAAGGGCTTACAGAATATTTGATCCATTGGCATGAGATCTTGCATAACAGTGCACTGGAACAAGAGACCATGTTATAGCAAGGAGGTACAGCACTGGGTACATGATCATAGGATCCATGGTCATATACCACACCATCCAGAAGCAACCCACCTGATACAATAATGGAACTTCTTGTTAAAGGCACAGCTGAGACACCAGCTTGGAGATGACACCCTGTAAAGATGAGACACTGTCCTCCAGGATGCAGTATATACCCTGGATCAACAGACAACCTAGAGTGCTATCCCCAAGTAAAATATATGGGTCTTGGAAACAGGGGCTGGATGTAGGAGCAGCCCTCCATTATCATCACTCTCAGTGACCCAACTGGGGAAAACTATACCTCCTATCCCAACTCTGGGCTCTGAGGACTTAATCAGGTAACCCATGTGGACTAACAGAAGTATAAATTGGGGGGAGGGTAGGAGAATCTAGAATGGGTAGTAGGAGGTAAGTACCAGTTGTAGACTTAAGCTACAGCAGCAGGGGCTGTAGTCTGTCCCAGATCTTCCTCTAAGTTTTCCCAGGAAAGGAAGCCCATCAGGATCCTGAAGGGATCGTTTTAGAACTTATGAACAAACTGACCTGACAGCACAAGAAGTGGACTGTAGTGGAGACTATGGTGTGCTGCCCAGATTGCTCCCTTCAGCACCGAAGCCCTCACTTCCCAAGCTGCTGAGAATGCGCACAGCTCTCATCTGGGTTCCCCTCTGGGTACTGCCTGTGTCTGAAATCAGTCACCTCACCCAAGACCCTTTCCTGGTCAGCATGGGGTTCTATAGGTCTGGCCACTTGCCTCAACATGGTACACATCTAGATGGCTCAAGCCACCCTAGCTTGAGCTCCCTGGGGGACTAAGGCCTTTGTTGAGACTGCGTCAGCTCAACTTCTCCCTCTACCGAATTTTGCTTCCTTCACGCCCCAACAGGTGTTAATCTAGAGGACACCCCAGTAAACTTCCTGCACCTAAATCTCCAACTCAGTCTGTTTTACCAGGAACTCACCTCATGACAAGTATCTGAACACTTTTTGAGATTCGCTATGTGGAATGTTGCTCCTGTGCTCAGTTTCAGAGCGCGTCATCATGGTGGTGGTGGTGTGGAAAGATGCAGTGTTAAGTGAGCTTTCCATTTCAAGGACAGCAGGGATTGATGGCAAATCTGACAATCAAATGGCAACTGCAAACAATACTAGTGCTCGACCTGTCACAGAGTTCTGGCAAGTGTGAGGTTGGATACAGATATTAGTGCAACTACTGACGACAGAACGCTCAATAGCAGGGATGGCTTTCTGCAGATGAAAGTAGTTAGTTGGCTTGGCAAGGCAGGTGAGCTCAAATAGGATGATTGATAGAAACCAATTTCTCTGGTAAGGGTAGCAGTAGAGTCAATGGTCTCGTCTTTATCCTTCCTAAACTGCAAAATCTCATATTTATTTGAGTGACTCTGGCACAATCCACTTGTCAACAGTTGGTCTTTTTTCCAGGAATGGACCTTGAACTATCTACTTGCCTCATCTCCTATTCCGTAATTACCTACGAACTAGCCCCATATCTTAACCTTGGTCTGGAAACCAAGGTATTTTCTTTTTCAAAATTTCAGGAAGTGGCTGAAGAAATAAAACAGAAGTTCCCTTTTTAAACTTCTTTCATCCCAGCATCATTTTCTCCGACAATTTCCCTTAGGCCTTATTCAGACTCCACTGCGCTTGTACTGAGGGCTGTATTAGCGTACCTAATAAGTTTTAAGACCGTAAGGCGTATCAACTTGTTGAGTAATTTGTCCACAGCAACTGTGGGCTGTAGCCTGCAAGTGTATTCTCTTTTTTCCTTTTCAGCAGTAAACCCCAGTGGCTCAAGAGGACATCCCACATAGAGGTCCTGTCCCCAGTCTACTCAGTCCAGTAAACAACACCTAAAAAGAACACAACCTCTTTATTTTTTTTTTCAGATACAAACATTTAGTTTGGATGATGAGAATGAGCTATCGCTATCATTTATTCCAATGAATTCCAATGTAGGACGAGGCTAAATAGATCTAGACTCTTTTGGTCTATTATTAATATTTAGCTTATCAAATCTACAGCCTGGTACTTCTGGAGTAGGCCTGCCCCAATAACGCTAGATGTGATAACCGCTGAAGATGGCAAATATGGACAATTCAACGTATATTCAGTCTAGTCTGCTGTCGCTGTCTCCATATGCTTTCTAAAATTCCGTGTTTGGTCAGAGCTGGGAGTGATATCACGGTGCTGGCCCATCATCTTCGCTCCACCTCTCTGATTCTGCTTTGCTGCTTTCGAGGTAGAACAGGTTCAGATGGTCTGGGAGCCTGTGGAGCTGGCAGCTTGCTGGGCTAACCAGTACTTATATCTTTTGGTCTTGGGCCTCTCAAAGTTCACCACAGACATAGGTACCCTCACAGTGTCAAGCCCATTTACCTGTACACAAAATAACAGTAATCTTCAGATCAGTGGGGCAGATACGAACTAACACCATCCAATCCCAGCTTTCTACCCAGTGAGAAAAAGGAGACAGGATGTGAAACACTCACCGTCACCTCACACCAGTACTCGCCCCTCTGTGTGATAGGCTCTTCTGGTAACTTTAATGCATGTGGGGCAACCACAACACCAAGCTGCAAAAAAAAATCAATCACAGCCAAAGGGAACTCTGTTTACATGGTTGCCACTCCAGGCAACCTCTAGATTTTCCTGTACAGGGGTGAATAAAACGGGGAGGTTTACCCTGGCTGATCCCATGGAAAGGCACAAACCGCCATAAATAGTGGCAGAATAACTCAGTCCTAATTTCTCAGAAAGGGAGGTGGATTCACAAAGAGAAACAGGGCTTGAGATCAAACTCACTTCACCCACAAAAGTAAAAATTCTCCAGTGAGTCACATTTCCCCAGGTTTTCCCTAGCTAGAGAAAATAAATGATCCCACCATCTTCTCCTATCAGTCTTCAGAATCTATGTGACCATCCTTAGTTATTTCCCTCCCACACCCCTGCAAACCAAGAACGCTTTCCCTAAGTTGGACAGCCACATGTAAATCAGCGAAGTTAGAACACTTCCTCACACCATACACAAAAATAAACTCAAAATGGCTTAAAGACTTAAAATGTTAAGACAGGACAACATAAAACTCCTGGAAGAGAATGTAGGCAAAACATTCTGACATAAATCGTACCAGTGTTTTCCTAGGTCAGTATCCCAAAGCAATAGAAATAAAAGCAAAAGTAAACAATTGAGACCGTTTACAAGCTTTTGCACAGCAAAGGAAACCATAAACAAAACGAAAAGACAACCTATGGACTGGGAGAAAATACTTGCAAATGAAGCTACTGACAAGGGCTTAATTTCCAAAATATACTATCAGCTCAAACAACTCAACAAAAAAACAACCTAATCAGAAAAATGAGCAGAAGACCTAAATAGACATTTCTTCAAAGGAGACATACTAATGGCTGACAGGCACATGAAAAGATGCTCATCATCGCTAATTATTAGAGAAACGCAAATCAAAAGTACAATGAACTACCACCTCACACTGGTCAGAATGGCCATCATTAAAAAGTCTACAGATAACAAATGCTGGAGAGGGTGTGGAGAAAAGGGAACCTTTCTACACTGTTGGTGGGAATGTAAATTGGTACAGCCACTATGGAAAACAGTACGGAGGTTCCTTAAAAAACTAAAAATAGAGCTACCATATGATCCAGCAATCCCACTCCTGGGCATGTATCTGGACAAAACTATAATTCAAAAAGATACATGCACCTCTGTTCACGGCAGATCTATTCACAATAGCCAAGACATCGAAACAACCTAAATGCCCATCAACAGATGAATGGAAAAAGAAGATGTGGTACGTATATACAATGGAATACTTACTCAGCCATAAAAAAGAATGAAATAATGCCATTTGCAACAACACAGATGGACCTAGAGATTATCATACTAAGTGAACTGAGACAAATGCCAGGGCTTCCCTGGTGGCGCAGTGGTTGAGAGTCCACCTGCTGATGGGGGAGGACGCGGGTTCATGCCCTGGTCTGAGAGGATCCCACATGCCACGGAGCGGCTGGGCCCGTGAGCCATGGCCGCTAAGCCTGCGCATCCAGAGGCTGTGCTCCGCAACGGGAGAGGCCACAACAGTGAGAGGCCCGTGTACCGCAAAAAAAATAAAAAAAGACAAATGCCATATGATATCACTTATATGTGGAATCTAAAATATGACATAAATGATGTATGAAACAGAACTTTCCTGGTGGCACAGTGGTTAAGAACCCACCTGCCAATGCAGGGGACATGGGTTCGAGCCCTGGTGCGGGAAGATCCCACATGCCATGGAGCAACTAAGTCCATGCGCCACAACTACTGAGCCTGCACTCTAGAGCCCATAAGCCACAGCTGAGCCTGCGTGCCACAACTACTGAAGCCTGCGTGCCTAGAGCCCGTGCTCCACAACAAGAGAAGCCACCGCAATCAGAAGCCTGCGTACCGCAACTAGAGAAAGCCTACGTGCAGCAACGAAGACCCAACGCAGCCAAAAATAAATAAATAAATAAATAAATTTATATTAGAAAAAAGATCTATGAAACAGAAACAGACTCAGAAACGTAGAGGACAGGCTTGTGGTTGCCAAGGGGCAGGTTGCATTGATTTACATGAGGCTATCCAACTTAGGGAAAGCGTTCTTGATTGGTTTACACGGGCGTGGGAGGGAAATGACTTGTGGTTGCCAGGTGGGGGAGGGATGGATTGGGAGTTTGGGATTAGCAGATGCAAACTATTATGTATAGAATGGATAAAAAACGAAGTCCTACTGTACAGCACAGGGAACTATATTCAATATCCTGTAAAAAACCATAATAAAAAAATATGAAAAAGGATGTATATATATGTATAACTGAATCACTTTGCTGTACAGCAGAAAATTAACACAACATTGTAAATCAACTATACTTCAATTAAAAAAAAAAATGCTTTCCATAACTCCAGCTGGATGATCATACCCTTTCCTAACAGAGGGATCAATCCTGGGGTAGCTTCTTCTTCCCAAGGGTAGTTTCCACCCTCAGGGGTACAGCAGTGTTTGGGAATACTCACATTTCTGAGGAAGTGGCGGGCAACTATTTCAGGGTTTAGCTCCCATTTGACATTGTTCTTCATCCCTACCTGCAGGTGGCATCTTCTGAGAAATTTCACTGTCTGAGAGGAATTATACACAGAAGATAGGTTAGAGTTGTAATCAAAGGAGAGGAAACATGTTAGCAAGAGGCCAAGGGGCACACAGTCTGAGAGGCTATGCACAATTTCTGCCTCATAGCCAAGATGGGTGAGATGATGAATACGAAAGATAAAAATTCTCATTGTCTCAAGGCTGATATTATGGAAAGACGTTTTAGCGATGCTCTGAAAGGAAATGCTGCCTATACGTGGCTATTCCTAAGCAAGGAGAAACAGGCCATGTCAAAGTTAGGCTCATCAGGGACTTCCCTAGTGGTCCAGTGGGTAAGACTCCGTGCTCCCAATGCAGGGGGCCCGGGTTCAATCCCTGGTCGGGGAACTAGATCCCACATGCACGCTGCAACTAAGAAGTCTGCATGCTGCAACTAAGACCTGGCACAGCCGAAAGAAAGAAAAATTTTTTTTAAATTTTAAAACTTTTTAAACACCGCCCCCCAAACCAAGGTTAGGCTCACCAATGGGGGCTGCTGGTGTATCTCAGGATGGAATGATTTTCACAGACTGTTTTAACACAATATTCTGGCCCTTCAATCCCACCCCTACACCATAACAATTCCTCCCTGCTTACAGAACAAAGTATAAATTCATTAGCTGAGGATTAAAGATGTTTTGTAAATTATGCCCCAACCCTCTTTCCAGTCATATATTTCCTAATAGAAGTCCTCTGTTTTAGCTAGACTGGTCTACTTTCTATTTTAAAACATGCTTGAACTGAGATATCACCTCACACCTGTCAGAATGGCTATCATCAAAAAGAACACAAATAACAAATGTTGGAGAGGATGTGGAAGAAAGGGAACTCTCATATACTGTTGGTGGGAATGTAAGTTTGTGCAGCCACTGTGGAAAACAGTATAGCGGTTTCTCAAAAAACTAAAAATATGACCTAGCAATTCCACTCCTGGGTATATGTCTGAAAAAACCAAAAACACTAATTTGAAAAGATACGTGCACCCCAATGTTCACAGCCGCATTATTTACAATTGCCAAGATATGGAAGCAACCTAAGTGTCCATCAACAGATGAACTGATAAAGAAGGTGTAGTATATATGTGTATATACACACACACAAAAAAATATGTATGTGCATACACATACACACACAATGGAATACTAAGCCATAAAGAAGAACAAAATCTTGCCATCTGCAACAACAAGGATGGACTTGGAGGGCATTATGCTAAGTGAAATAAGTCAGAGAAAGACAAATATTGTATGATAACTTATATGTGGAATCTAAAAAATACAACAAACCAGTGAATATAACAAAAAAGAAACAGATGCACAGATATAGAGTGTAAGACAGGCTACAAGGATGTATTCTACGACATGGAGACTATAGCCAATATTTTATAATAACTGTAAATGAAGTGTAACCTTTAAAAGTTGCATAAACTTTTTTTTAAATTAAACAACAATAACACGTGCCTTAACTATCTACTTTTTCTCCCTTAAGAATACCTTTCCCACCCTCCTGGTCTATCCAAAGCCTACTAATCCCATAAGGCCTAATTCAATCCCATCTGAAAAAAATCCTTTCCCAATCACCCTAATCCATTTTGGTCCATGTC
This sequence comes from Stenella coeruleoalba, assembly GCF_951394435.1. Classification (NCBI taxonomy): domain Eukaryota; kingdom Metazoa; phylum Chordata; class Mammalia; order Artiodactyla; family Delphinidae; genus Stenella; species Stenella coeruleoalba. The sequence goes on from NC_137169.1 coordinate 108,980,338, forward strand.
ACTCATAATTTACTGCCTTGAGTTTATCACTTTCTCACGTGTCTATTTTCTCTCCAACTTGTCTGTAAACAACCCCGAAGGCAAAGTCCTCATCTCACTTTTCCATGGGTCCCCTGGTACCCAGGTTGGGGCCTCCCTCAATAAACTAGAGCACTTCACCCAACAGGTCAGGATATCCTAGGATATCTCAATACCAGTTATGGTAACCACAACACTTCCCTTGCCCCTACCTTGTGCTTAAAATCAGGAGACTTCAAGGAAATCAAGAAGTCTTTCAGGAAGAGGTTGGTGACTTTGTAGGTGACCCATAAATAAAGATTTTCTATGTTTCTACTCACCGTCTCACCTTCCTTGGTCTGGATCTTCTCTAATTTTCCTTCCTGTCTCAGCTAGAAAAGAAAGTTACAGATGAAAGAAAAATGAGTTTGTGGTAACTAATAACAAACTCTTGCTATGCTTGGCATAGGCTGGGCTTCTGAATTCCTGTTCTAGCCCCTACTTCATCTGAAAATGAAGTAGGGGCTAGAAGAAGTTGCTAGAGATAATCTTAAGGTTTTAATTCCTCCAAGTCCCTCTGCCGTCTTCCGGGCTCACCAATTTCTCCTCTTCAAACAGCTTCCTGTTTTCAGGAGACGCATATACAGCCAGTCCTTGAGGAAGTAGTCGATTACGGCCTACAGATTTTTTCACTGAGACCAGGTCACCTCGGACTCCAAGTTCTGCCAACAGAGAACAGAGACACTGGATCAGAATTATCGAGCAGTCCCTAAAAAAGGAGATGATCAAAGGAAAAAAGACCTCTTATTCTCTCACAGTGCTTATTCTTCCTAGAAGAAATATTAGTATTCGCTAGGACTACACTTAAGAGATTTCTAATTCATTTCTTTAGGACCTGATTTAGAAACTTAATATTCCCTGTACAAAGTGAAGCACTGTCCCATCACAGGATTTCAGTACCTGTGGCACATACTGTCAGGTCTCTTTCTCCCCACACACTGTTAATGATGCTGCTGCATTCATGTTCTGATTTTCTATGTAGGAGCCCTATGTCACCATCACAGTACTTTTTATGGCTTCCTCTTCTCAAATATGAACTGGTCATTCCCCCAAATTAGTAAAAGGGCAGAAAAAAGCTGATGCCAAACAGGACCAGCCTGAGACAGGAAGCACCTCTGCCTGGGCCTTACCCTCCACCGACTGCGTAAGGATGAGCTCCAGGTTGTCTTTGGGCCGGTGTTTCGTGTCCTCCGCCAGCTTGTAGACGCGGTGCCGCCGGTGCAGGCGCGGCTTCCGGCCCTCTCCCGCTAGCGGCACCTTCCACCAGCGCTCCACAATGACCGTGCCCTGGCGGCCGGGGGAGCGAGGGTGAGCGAGTCTCCACGGAGAAGCCTCCTCCTCTGGCCGCCGGCCCCTCAAGGAGAGCCCACCACCCGCAGGCCGGGGCCCCACCAGGTCTCAACGCGCCCCAGTCAAGGAGCCCCAGAACGCACACCCGGCCCTCACCCGACTGTGAGACAGGCTGAAGTCGCGCTCCGAGCCGGAGGTGCCCCCTTCAAGTCGCGGCCGGAGGAGCTCCCAAACCCCTCCTCGCACCAGCCGCTCAGTGCCCGCCCGCAGCAGAGACCTGCCTGTAGCCGCCGCCATGTTCTCAGGCGCGGATGGAGGCGTAGAAGGCCCCCGGCGCCGGCGGCAGGAAAGGCCCCCACCGGGTGCCCGCGGCGCGCCTGAGCCGGCGCGGCTCTGTCCGAGCTGAGCCCAGGGGAAGCCCGGGCCCGGATTGGGCTGCGACTAGGCTGCCTCGAGACCGGAGATCTGGGATGAATGCTCCACGATTCAGCATGCCTCTACTCCCTTCTCCCAATTTCTTTTCGGGGGAGGGACACCCATAGCCACTGACACATAGTGGAGTGACTGTTAGGTGCACTGACACCGGGAAAGACACCCTTTCCCTCTTGGCTTCACTTTGTCTTTAAGATGGGGGCTTCGACTGAGCTCTAGTAGCTCTCTGAGGGCACTTCCAATTCTGACATTCTGTGATAGCTGGATGCTGAGGGGAGAGGGTGCTGCTCTCATTTTTCCTTACTTCAAACCTGCCTAAAAGTGGTGGAAGGATGGGATCCTCTGGAAAACTTGCAAGCCCCAGGAAGTCGTCTAATCCTTAATCGTGACACTGCAGTATTTAGGCTCATGTTTAAAGAATTCTAAATCACAAGGGAGACGGTTCCCTCCGTGGAGGGTCTCAGTACTGGGGAGTAAACCATATAAATGGAGTGAATAGGGTCTGTTTGGCAGAAGAGATTTATGGAAAGATGCTCTATACATCCTGTTATTTGACACATAAACAGCCTTTGACCATTAGTCCCTCCTCCTAATTACACTTTCTTAGCTTCCAGGACACCAATTTGTTTTTATTTCCTTCCTACTTCACTATTTTCCTTCACAGTCTCCTTTGCTGATTTCTCTTTTATTCCCCACTTCTCAGAGGGCCCCCAGGACTCAGTTTTTGGATCTTTACTCTTCTCAATGTACACACTCTTGGTGATCCCATTCAGTCTCATGGCTTAACGTACCATTTATACGCCAATGACTTCAAATTTCTGTCTTCACCCTAGTCTTCTAAACTCCAGACATGAATATCCAACTGCCTGTCATCTTCCCCTTGCATGTCTAATGGACAATTCAAAGTTAACATGCTCCAAACTAAATCCATCTCTATACCCTGCCCCATAGTGCCTCACCTGCAGCCTTTCCCCTCTCAGTTGATGGTAACTCCATTCTTTCAGTTCTTGGACTCAACTTCTCTCCTACGCCAGGAAATCCTGTAGGTGCTACCTTTATACTATTTCCAGAATCCAGCCACATCCCATCACCTCCAATGCTCCACCCTGGCATAAGACACTATCTTTCTCCTGGATTACTGCAATAGTCTCCTAACAAACATCGTTTAAAGCTCTACAGTTTATTTACAATACAACAGTCAGAATCTTTCTAAAAACACAGGTCAGATCATGTCTCTTCTACCCAAAACCTGCAATGACTTCCCCCTTTACTCAGAGTAAAAGAAAAAGGCCAGACAATGGTCTATAAGGCCCTACAATGACCTGGCCCCATTAGCTCTCTTCTTTTTCTACTCTCCCTATAGCTTATACTACTCCACCCACAGTGGACTCCTGGCTGTTTGTGGAAAACATTTGACACATTCTCTTTAGGGCTTTTCCACTGGCTGTTGCTTTGACACAGAATGCTTTTACCCTCAGATGCTCGCTTGGCCTAAATCCCTCACCCCCTTCAGGTCTTTGATTAAATGTCACCTTTTCAATGAGGCCTATTTAGATCACCCTATTTATTACTGCAACTGCGCCACCTCCTTCACACTCCTGATCCTTCTTTATTCTACTCTAGTTTCCTCCATAGCAGCTATCATCTAACATATGAAATCATTTTCTTGTGCTTAGTGTTTAGGTTTGTTCTTTCACTGTTAGAAGTTCCATGGGGCAGGGGATCTTTGTTTTGTTTACTGTGTATCCTAAGCTCATAGTAGGCCCTCAATAGATATTTGTTAAATGGATGAATAAATGAATATGCAGAAGTCTCAAACTGGTGGCCGCAGAACCAAATTTTACACACCATGTTGATTTTTTTAATCAACAATTTTTATTTTTTAAGTTAGTAGCCAATATTTTTTTAAAATTTGAGAAATTTATCACAAAAATCAATCTTTCCAGTTTCTGTTGAAAAATCATATGATCTGGTACCACTGAGTCTGCATTCCTGCATGGCAGCTGTTTGGAGCTATTGTGTCACTTTTTTTTAGGGTGTGAGCTTTTTGTTTTGTTTTGTTTTTTTCCGGTACGCGGGCCTCTCACTGTTGTGGCCTCTCTCATTGCGGAGCACAGGCTCCGGACGCGCAGGCTCACGGGCCCAGCCGCTCCGCGGCATGTGGGATCCTCCCGGACCGGGGCACAAACCCGTGTCCCCTGCATCGGCAGGCGGACTCTCAACCACTGCGCCACCAGGGAAGCCCAGGGTGTGAGCTTTTCATTTGGCTTCAGTCCTGCCCAGCAGCTCCACTAATTTCCATTAGTTGTCCAGGTCCCTGCAGGCATTTAGTTTGCAATTCCTACCCTATAAGGCAATGAGAAAGTTCAACAATGGGTAGCACCACTGGCTTATTAAAGGTAGGGATGATAAAATATTTAACTGATAGGAACCAGGAACCAACCAGTCAGGTCAGATGCTGGATCAGGGCCTTAGAAGCTTCCTGCAGTGTCAGACCCCAACCCTTTAGTTGCTGAAGTGTGTGTTTGCACATACACATGCCAGAGAGGAGCCCACATTGTGTGGGCACAAGTGGTCAGCCAGGGCTGTTTACCAACCACTACAGAAGCCAAAGTATTTTAACTTCTGGTGTAGCTGTGAAGTGCATACTAGTTGAACAGGAGCCTTGGGGCTACCTAAGAGGGTGACGGGGTAGGGAGCAGCAGAGAGGAGTCCTGAGGCGGTGTAAGGGCTAACGCTTTGTCCATGTCATAGTGCTCACCGTGTCACAATGGCACCAGTTGCCTAAACCTCTGCCACCCATCCCTGAACCTCACTTTGCCTCGGGGAGGCACTGAACTAAGAAACTGCCTCGTAACAGGTCGCGCCCCTTTATCTACTCCCTTTCTTATATCAAGAGGGGAAAAACACGGAACTACCTCTACCCGATCTGGTCACCATACGCCTATTACCTTTACCGTTACAAATACCGGATCACCCTCCGGGAGAAGATGCTGCCTTGTTATAAAAGGTACTTGTTTTCATCTCTACTTGTAGTTGTTTATATACACTGTAAAGAAAAAAGAATTCGAAAGAACTTCCCAAGTGGCAAAAGATGATAATAGCAAAATAGGGTAGAAGGCCTGCATGGAGCTTCATAAACGTTTTCTATCTGGCTGGCTTGGGAAAATGGAAACAGATGGGTTGGTTCACATAAGATACAGAAGATGGTGCCAGAGCCTGACCCTGTGTACCTGGAAGTTAAGAGTCTTTCCCCATCTCAGACTCAGAAATAAACTAATTTGGACCTCTTTTTCCCAATCAGCATCACTTATAAGGAACAGGAGCACTTGACACTCCGACCCCGTTGCTGTCTTCAGTGCTCCTGAGTCCCTAGTAGGCCTTCACAGGGGCAGAAGCAGCGAGCAGGGTGATCAAGACGAGCTTAAAGAACTGTATTCGGTAAGTGGACTGGGAGTTGGTGCTGTGACATGGCAGCCCCTTGCGGTAATGATATCTTGCAAAGGGACATTAGCTAGTTGGAAAATAAATCATAAGAAGTTAGAGCTAGATGAGACCTCGGAGCTCATGTGTAAAAGCTACTTTATAGACAAGGATTCTCTGGTCCAGAGATCTTAAGGCAAGGTCTTAGGGCTGGTGGTGAAAAGCAGGATGGGAAAAGAGAAAGTGGAAACAAAGATAGACTGTATTAAGACATAAAGCTGTTTAGATGCTAAGTTCTGGGACTAGAACCCAGAACTCCTGCCCTTGCCTTTGTATCATATCTCAATAACATGCCTAGGTATGAGCTATGCATTTTAAATAAGAAATGGGAGAATTTAGAGAAAACATATGATGGAGAAAAGTAGAAGAGTATTATCAGTGAGACAGTAAATAGATGGCCCAGCTTTAAGCTCTCTGATGTAAATACGTTTCTGAATCGTTAGAGCACACTGAGCGAGGTCAGCAGGCAGTAATACTCCATTGACTCCAGATTCCAAATTATTTGTATCGAAGAGAACTCCATGATAGGAACAGAGTTAGGTCCCAGGACTGAGGGATATTGAGTAAGACCTTGGCTCCACTTTTCCCAGGCTCTCCATCAGCCCCTGCCTTGCTTCCACAGACACACCCAAACTGGCCTGAGATATGATTTGAGGGTTAGGTGAGCACAGAAATAGGAGAATATTACTCTCATTTTTACTCCTTTTCTAGGCTGGGAACCTGACGGTGCTGGCTACTGACCCCCTGCTTCACCAGGACCCGGTGCAGTTAGACTTCCACTTCCGCCTCACCCCCCAGACCTCTGCCCATTGGCACGGCCTTCTTTGTGACCACAGACTCTTCCTAGATATCCCATACCGGGCCTTGGATCAAGGCAGCCGGGAAAGGTGACTGAGCCTGTATGGGGGAGAGGGGAGCAAAGAGGTTAGGGGATTTCACTCTTATGTCATAATCAGGTAGTGGGCATGCTAACCAGTGAGGGCTTATTCAGGAGCTGGATACATTCAAACCACTGAACAAGCCTGTGAGCTGAGCCAGGATCTGGGGTTCAAAGGATAACAGCCCATGGGAGGTTGCTAAACTGATTCAGAAACACAAGTGGGAATGCATAAATAGTTGAAAGGAAGTGCTCTCTAGCTGTTTGTCTTTATAGAGTGGCCCCTTCACCCCAAGCCCCTTCCATGGCATGGTGTCAGTCCAGTAGTGTATAATCCCTTGGCTTCAGAGAAAAAAATCTATCAAAACGAGTTTAGCAACTTTCATTTCCTGGTTTGGGTCAGGAAAAACTAATAAGATCTCTTCTGCTGCAAGTAGGCATCTTTCTGGATTTTGAGTTTGCTGAACATTACATTGACCATTTTCCCTCTGGTCCCTAGTTTGACTGCAACACTGGAGTATGTGGAGGAGAAGACCAATGTGGATTCTGTGCTTGTAAACTTCCAAAACAACCGGAATGACAGAGGTGGGGATCTGCTCTGTCCTTCCTGGCCCTTTGTGCTGAAGCAGCTGACAAGTGACTTTTCCTTGGTAGACCTTCTTCCCCTCACTCTTTAAAAAAGGGCATGCTCAGGCAGTTCAGGGATTCAACACCCACCCCCTACTCCACGCCAAGGAAATTAAGGCATCTAGCATTCCGTTCATTCAAGTCACAACTAGACTATCAGGAAGGCCCTGCACGTAGATTTCAGAATCTAGACTGAAGGAGCACTGGTGAAATTACAAAGAAGCCATTCAAGGGATCTGGCTGGTAGAACAGAAAGGATCTCAAGTGTATTAAACACCTATAGAGTGAAAGGGTCAGGCATTAGGCCAGGAGGATAGGAATATAATTAACCAGATGCTAGGCACACATTACAGAAACTACACCTCCTCCCTCAAGGAGTTTATACTTCATTGGATAAAAGACAAAGGTGGTCAAGAGTTTACTATACCTTCCTGGTATAGTAAACTCCAGCCAGGTTAGAGTCTAGGTTTGTTTGACTCCAAAGCACATCATCCCACTGCCTGCACTACACTGTTTCCCACACCCCCCAAGTCATTCCCTACTGGAAGAAGCCAAGGCTGGGGGAACAGCTGTACTGAGTTTCAGAGTGTTCTAATTTCCTCTCTCTTTTCACAGGTGCCCTGCTACGGGCCTTCAGCTACATGGGCTTTGAAGTGGTCAGACCAGATCACCCGGCCCTTCCTCCCTGGAACAATGTCATCTTTATGGTGTATCCCCTTGAAAGGGACCTAGGCCACCTGCCCAGTGAAACTCCCTGAACATGCTTATTCTTACTCTGTGAAGGGCTCGGAGCCTTGATAAATGAGAACCAGGGGCCCAGGATGTGATTCAGAACACCTTCCATCTTAGGAATAAAGGGTAGTGCAATCCTCAAATGTTCACTGTTTCTTTGAGTCTCACAGAGCTGAATTCATTGTAGGATAGATAGATAAACATTTGATGACTGAAAAGATCAAAGGGGCCTGAGCCAGAGAGAGAAAGGACCCAAGGATTTTCAGTTTTTGCCTTTCCCCATTTATTCTAACCATCTGAGCACCTGCCAGGAGCAAAACCAAGCACTAGGGAATTCAGGAAGACTTAAGCCTTACTGGGAGACTTTCACCCATATATTTTGGTTCAAATTGGAGACAAGTGCTATTTCCTTTCCTTTGATGTGGAGGAAATCAGAGAAGGTACATGGTTCCTGTGGCATTGGCTCAAGGGGAGGAGCATCCCAGGAAGCAGAAAACGTAGAGAGTTATACTGGAATAGGGAACCCATCAGAATGCAATGTAAACTGACAAGGCTTAAAGGCCATATTAAAGGAACAGGCTTTCATACACAGTAACAAACTACAGTTAAGAATGAGACACGGGCTTCCCTGGTGGCGCAGTGGTTGCGAGTCCGCCTGCCGATGCAGGGGACACGGGTTCGTGCCCCGGTCTGGGAAGATCCCACATGCCGCGGAGCGGCTGGGCCCGTGAGCCATGGCCACTGAGCCTGCACGTCCGGAGCCTGTGCTCTGCAACGGGAGAGGCCACAACAGTGAGAGGCCCGCGTACCGCAAAAAAAAAAAAAAAAAAAAAAAAAAAAAGAATGAGACACTACTCATTTTCCAGAGCAAGAAGTCCTATGAATGATTTCTATCAGGGGACCCCTCAAGAGTAAAGGCTGATAAGAAGGTCCTACTGATAGCACAGGGAACTATATTCAATATCCTGTGATAAACCATAATAGCAAAGAATATATAAAAAAAGAATGTCTATATGTGTATAACTGAGTCACTCTGCTGTACAGCAGAGATTGGCACAACAGTGTAAATCAACTACACTTCAATTAAAAAAATAAATATTCCAAAAAAAAAAAAAGGCGTAAAGGCTGAGGAAACTGGGGACTAACTGGCCTCATGACCCTGTTGTACAGCAGCTCCAATTCCAGGGCCGAGCCTGCTTCACTGAGTGAGTGCAGCCAAGGTCTGAAATGTCATATCAATGGCAGCCCTTCACTGATTCCTGTGGGACTACCCAAGCTACTCAGAGATGCTCCTTCACTGAAGCCTTTCTGCTACTTGGTACTGAGACTTTTCTAAGACAATAAAATTTGAAAATTGTGTCTATGGGAAAATATAGTTACCATGTGTATAGGGGTGGACGTCACTAATTCCTAGATTTAAAAAATCCTGCATATGATAGCCTTACATACTAGTTTTAAGTCTTCTACTTTACCTTGCTGATCTTTAAAAAAAAAAGTTCATTTGTCATCATTCTACCACCCACATTACTTCCAAATACCTTCACAGTTCTCACTGGATCCTCAAAATACTGTCAGAAACGGAGAGATGCTATAAGGAAACAGGCCCCATAAGTTCACAGCAAAGATCTATCCCTAGAACCCATGTTTCTAGAATCCTAGTCTACTCCTTTTAGGTGGGGTCTTAGTGAATGATTAATTCTGAAGTTGCTTTACGGCAAGAATATGATCTGTGCGTGAGAGGGACAGATGTTTCATAGATGGGCCCCTCTGTGTGAGGTGTTTGGCAATTTTCACCAGATTTCAGTTCACAAGATACCCACAGACTCGTTTCCACCTTGTGATTCAACCAGCATTTAGTTTTAAATAATTTTCTTGAGAACTTTATTCAGCAAAGGAACCCCAAATGATTTGAACAGCTCCATGAGCTCCATGGCTGCGTGTGTATACATATATATTATAGACACTATACCAGCAATTTAGAATATTTCCTGAGTCACCTCTCTCCTTGTCTACTTGTATTTTAACCAAAGTTTACTGGGAAATAGTTGGAGCACTGTTTCAAAAACCTTGTCTCCAATAACATATCAGCAGTTGAGGCTGGGAGGCGTATCCTCTTCCCACTTCCCGAGGCTTTTCAATACAATTAGGCTGAGTTTTGCCTTTGCCTCCCGACTCAACTGCAGTCTTTGAGTTCACCACTTAAAAAACTCTCCTTAACCAGTCACCTGATGAGGTGAGTCAGGAGTCTGCAGAATCATCATTTCCAATAACCAAACCCTGGCTGTTTCCCAGCCTCCAAAGGACACAGCCTAGCAGTAGTGTGCTTTGTGAGTGGTCGAGGGGAGCTAGCTGCACACTGAGCAGGCTGGAAGTAGCACAGCAGGACTCAAACACTGGAAGTGGCATAGGGGTGGCAGGGGAGTAGGGGCATGTGTTTGTCTCCCTCCACCCCTCACACTTTCCGGTAGTCCAGTGGAAGGAGCAAATGCATTTGGTCCACAGCAAGCCAGATCGTGTATATAATGAAAGAAGAACTGCACTGATCTCTATCACAGGCTCCTCTCTCCAGGCACCAAATCTTATGCCAAATCCTGCCAAAGACACAAAGACACAAAAAGCTTGAAAGGGCTCAGTCTGAAAGTAAAGCTACAGGGAAGCAGCTGCAGAGAAGTAGTGGTAAGATGGGCTATGGGGAAGAGGCAAGGCCCCTGTTGTCACCCTCATTACTTTCCTGTTGCTACAGATAGATGATAGCTCTACTTACCGCAAAGTGGATGGCTGAGGCAACTGAAGGTGATTTCAGACTAAGTAGTCATCTTCAAGGTTATCATCACCAGACACAGAGGCAGCTTCTATGTAGGGGAAATGAGGATAAAGTCAGACACTGCCCTAATTTAGCAGGCACTGCCACTGAGGCTCAGGGGAAAAAATGGGCTTCTTGGTGCTCGATGACCACCTGGGTTAAGAGGTAAGTCTTAACAACCTCCCTAGTTGGAGAGGCTGATTAAGAAATGGTAACGTCCAGAGATGCTCTAGGGAGAAAATGCTGTTTGTACCTAATAAACTGAGGCAGGACAGGGTATGCGCCATCTCTCCAGGACTCTTCTTGGTCTCAGTGACTGTGCTGCGGAGAGAGACATCTGTTTCTGTGGCCTGAAGGGATGAAAACAAGAGAAAAAGGAAGAATGTGTTTGGCTGGTGGGAAAGGAGAAGCCGCCCCATCATTTTGCTCACAGAATCCGGTTTGGCTGCTGAGGCACACAAGGTCTTCTCTGACCAACTAGTGGAGCAACTCAGAGTCCTTAAGAGAAGAGAACGCTCTACAAACTCTCATGCACGACTAGAAGCCCTCTTGTCTCAAGGCACCAGATTTGCCCCCAAGCAGCACCCTGAATGACTACAATGCTCACTCACCACATTGGGCGACGTTACTGGGACAGCTCTGTTTTCTTCCATGTCTTCAGGAAGCTCAATTGCGTATCCTTTACGAACTAATTCTAACCCAATATCAAGTTTCTGAGAAGAAAGATGAAAAGGGAACGATGTTCTCTCTGAAGGAAGGGCAAATCAGAGGAAATAGGGCAGAAGAGCTAGGATTGATACTTTAAAAAATTCCTTTGGTGGTTCAGTATGCAGGATCTTATGAGTTAGGAATATCATCAAATAAGGGTTTCTGGGAGAGAAAAAGTAAATGAGGCTATAAATACACTGAAGAGACAGTGAGCAACGTGTGAACCCCAGTCTTACCTTCCCATTGCTAGTGTCGTATAAGTGGATCTTGGGCCAAGTTGAGATCCCAGACTGGACGTAGCTAGAGATCTTGGCCACCAGGGGCTTCCACCCAGCACAGTGAGTGAGTCTGTCAAACTCATCCAAAGCTTCCTCTTCCCATTGTTCACCTCATAAAAAATTGTAGAGAGAGCCTAAGAAGGGGTCAGTGCTGACGGGGGTGGGATTATGTCCTGGAGGAAAACCGGAACTACCTTTGTCTACTTCAAAAGGCACCTATGTCTGACTGCCAGGCACGTTTCTGACCGTTGCTTTCTAGCACTGGTGATGAAAAGGCACCTGAGCCCCCAGAACTCAAAAAGCCTGGGAATGTGAGACTCCCTCCCACGTGCTCTATGAAAGTTATTCTATATGGAGGCAAAGTCAATAGGTAATAGGACTAATTTACCTGAGGGGGCTATCCGTGCCAGACTACACTCTATTGCTTGAAATGGAAGGCTTAGGAAGTCACTCCTAAAATGAAAGAAATTCAAATTAGAATCCTAGTGCCAGAAGGGCCTTCTTATATTCCTGGCTTCTAGACAGCAGTTAGCCCTGCAGAAGATGATAATCATCTGAGCACTGTAAAGAGGTTCTCTTCCAACGCCCCCTGGTGATAAGTGCCAACAGCTCACCACCCTACGGCCAGGACTGAGTCAGTAAGTGAGACTCCAGCCTGACTCCAGCCTGTCCCCCACGCTGACCTGAGCACCCTGAGGTCCCTCAGTGGACAATATCCATTATCTCCAAAGTCAACGAAGTAGAGGTCCAGGTTCCCATTCTCCAAGGTGCCAAGGACTCGGGCTCGATACCAGGAACCATTTGTAGGTAAAGGTGCTGCGACAATGTCTCCTACATGCACAGTCAAGTCTTCAGGCTACACAAGGGGATGAGGAGGCAGGAGAGGGCAGAGTTAGGAAGGGGTAGGCCAAAAAGTAAACCGTGGATACCAGAAGGAAGGAAGAACAAGCCGCTGCTCCACAGAAAAGGGAAGAGAATATGTCACAATGAAAAAGATATGCCCGCTTTCCATCAAACCCCTGCCCTGTCCCTATGGCAACTCACCAGACTATTTTCATAGTGCTGGGTCATCTCCCTGACAAGCTTATCCAGTTGCAGGCTGCGGGAGCCAATGATTTGGATCCAGAAGTGGTTAGGATGTTCAGAGGCAGAGACATAGACTTCTAGGAATTCATCAGCATGGAAACTGAAGTCTGGACTGGGGACTAACCACAGGGATAAGCAAGTTAAGCTGCAGAATCATTATTACCTAATATGGTGACCATTACTAGAATCATCTCTGGTTGAAATGGGAAGACTGCATCAGGAGGGTGAGAGGTACAAATACCCAGTGGCTACCACCATTTAAAAATGGCTAGAGTGACAACTAGATGCATCATACAAGAACATCCTGAAGAAAAATACTAAGCTATGTTCTGTTCCTTTCTATGTATCTGAGTAATAAGAGTTCGGTCACATTCTTAGTCATCTGCCACATATTCAAATCAGCCACCAGTTATAATGAAGGGAAATCCCCATATGCTAGCTGCAGCATGGACCAGGGAGAAGATACATGGACAGATGTGGGCCTGTTCCAGATCCCTTTCTACCACTGACTCATTATGTGACCCTGGACAAGTCTATGAACCTCTTAGGGGCCCTGGTCTTCCCTGCCCATCCTAGTACCTATACATAGAAGAAACAGCCCACAGCCTTTTTATTCTTCTTGAATGAGGTAGATTTTTTAAAACAGTAATGATTCAGGAAAAAAACTGGACTCAGTATTTTACTTATTTAAATAAATAGGTCTGGAGGAAGAATACCATGTAATTCAATTATTTGATCTATTACTCACAGACTAGTTTCCTGTGAACTAGCATATTTCTATATTGTTTTCTAAAATTATTAGCTGGTTTGTATTCAGAAAAAAAGTATTTGTGCTTAGTACTAATCCCAAGTAAAATATTGCCAGAAAGTCCTATCTGTGATTAAAGACTTGTAAGTGTAGTCGAGAAAACAGAATTTTTTTTTTATTGTTTCCTATTTTGGGTTATCTAAGCCACTTTTTCTATCTTCCATATGGCTCATGGGTTCCCTCTTTCTTACATACTTTCAAACATGGATGTCTCTGGACTGGTCTGGGCTCCAAACTTCTGAAGGTTGTCATCATTAGGTTTCCTGCAGGAACGCTCTTCTGGTCCTACAACAGACGTGTCGCCACCTCCTCTGCGGGGAGGAACTGCCAGAGGTGCAGCCTGCTCCAAGCTAGTGCCAGTGTTTTTCCATAAAGCTGGCTTTCCAGCCCCAGCTGGCTCTGTCACTTCCTCTCTTCTTACGCTGATTGGCTGCTTCCGTGGGACTCTGGTTTCTGCAGAATGAGCAATTCTCTTCCTAAGTTCTTCATCTTCTGAAACTTTCTCCAGTATCAAATGCTGTGGAAAATAAGACAAGGGATGATATCTACGTGGCCAGATATTGACCTGGGATGGAGTAAAGTGTTCTTCTCACTCTTAGATACAATTCAAATCTATCAGCTACTTGCCTTAGCTGCTGCCACCTCCTTCTGTGTTCCTGAGATTTTTATAAGTCTTGATAGTAGCAATGTCCCCTCTGATTCTTTGTCACAGTTTATTTTGGCTCCCGAGGCCTTACAGATAGAACGAATTGTCTCGCCGCCTCTCCCTGCATTGAATAATACATAAAAACCTGTCCTTCCCTCCTCAGTAACCTGAACTACTAGAGACACCACTGTTTTGTACATACTAGGAGGGGAGAGTCAGTTCTCATTTTCAAACTAAACAGAATGGAAGATAGTGAATGGAAAGCAGGAGCTACTGAAATCTGTACTATACTAAGGGGAATACTGGATTATTTGCTCTATCCATTTTATTTAAATTCTACACATTGGCTAGGTTAATGTGGTCATGTCACTTGCATTTTTTGGCCACTCGGCATACTTTACATCCCCACTTCATTAGAAGATACCCTACACGGTGTGTGAAACACTGGACCAGGAACAGGACATTTCTCTGCCTCTTCCAGCAGCGTAAGGAATGCTCCATGGGAAGGCATAATAGGTGCTTTCTAGAGCACTGTCTTGAAAGATTTGGGATAAAATGAGCATCCTTAGCTTCCCTTTAAAAATCTGAGGTAAATACATTTACCTGAACCCTTCTGGAACCTATTTGTAAGGTTCAGATCATACAACCTCTTGAGATAATGAGTTTTGCTTTACCACTGATTTTACTTCTGTAAAAAAGTAAAGCTCTGGTCTCAATGTCCCTGCCTTTTTTTCTCAGCAAGGTGAAGCGAAGTAGGTCAGGAGAAACCCTTGGGAAGGTGTGAAAGAAAGGCAAAGGTAAACAAAAAAGGAAACAGCAGAGGAAGCTGTCCAGTGGTACCTATGATTCTGCCCACAGATCTCTGGGGAACTGAGAGCTGCTCAGACACTGGGGTACTCTCAGTCAGGATCTGATGAATTGCTGCTTTGGCCTTGCACACCTGAACAGGAAAACCACTGATAAGCAGCACCCGCTCATCTCCTACATCCTCCGTGTCCACATCGATCCGAGCACCTGTCTGTTTTCGTAGCTGCAGAGAAAAGGATATGTGGTAGTACACTCTGGATGAGCTCTCATCTGGGTCAGCTAAGGATACTCTAAACCTAACCCTGGAGGTAGACGGAACTGGACACAGTAATCAGTGAAATCAGGGTGCTATAAGCAGTCCTCAATTACGTGTACTTATGGAAGGAGATTAGAGACAAAGGTAACCCCAAATAGCAGTTAATCCAAAACAGTTTCTCTGTGTTTAGAACACTCTTTCCCCCTAATTTGGATTAGAGAATCAATTATTTTATTTCACTGACGTTCCAACTGAACAACAGGAGATGGTAAAAAGAATCAGGGAGCAATTAATTAGTTACTGTCAATTAATGAGAGTTCATAATTCCATAGTAGAAAGGAATGATTCAAGCTATACCAGGCTGAGAATCATCCAATTAAAAATCCCCATTTCAAGTTAAGTCACCCATTCTCTAGGGAGAAGTACTCATCTCTAGAAGGAAAATAGCAGTTACCTAATAAGTTCCTGTATTTTTTCTGTTTAAAATATACATGGTGTGAGTGGGTTTTATGGAATGGGGGCAAAGAAGGGAAAGCAGAATCAATCCCTGGGAAAGCCGTTGCCTGCTCACACAGTTACCTGTTTAATATTGGCTCCTTGCCGGCCAATGATGAGCTTCACAGCCTCCTGGGGGACTCGCATCTCTATCTCGATGTCATCCTCCCCAACAAATGTCAGCCGCTCTTCTGCATAGATCGTCAGATCATACTTAGATAATACCCAAAGCTACTACCTGCCCTCCCCTGAATCTAGCTATCAAAGAGATGTGGATGCAAGAGATAAACTGAGGATTTCAACCATAAAGAGAAGGAGAAGTAGCATCTGAGTGGGAATTAAAAGGTCCTGGAAGACCAGAAGATGGGCATTCTCTCTGGGCTACTGTTTTCATATGCTAAAACACGGAAAGTCATTTGGTTCTGCAAGGAAGGAGTGATGGATTCTGGGCAAACTACTTCCCCCAAGACACGACTCCTGGAGAAGAATGAAGGCTAGAAGTTGCCTGAGGAGCCCACTAGGTTCAGAATTTCTCTCCTCTGTATGTAAATCATTTCTCTAGGTCCTACTCCCTAGGTCCAACCTGTGGGGAAACTGGACTGGACAGTTAGCCTTCTAACAATAGAAGGAAAATATAAACAAGTGTATGGGTATAAAAGAAGGAGAAAGAAAGAACCCATTGTAGTGCTGGTGTTGCTGAAGGGAAGAGATCAAAAGAATGATAAAATGAGTTCTTTATTTCACAGACTAGCTTCACATTAACATAGAAGAGAAAAAACTTTGTTCCAAAGATCCCTCACAGGGACTTCCCTGGTGGTGCAGTGGTTAAGAATCCACCTGCCAATGCAGGGGATGCGGGTTCGAGCCCTGGTCCGGGAAGATCCCACACGCTGCGGAGTAACTAAGCCCATGTGTCACAACTACTGGAGCCCACGCACCTAGAGCCCATGCTCTGTAACAAGAGAAGCCACCACAATGAGAAGCCCGTGCACCACAACGAAGAGTAGCCCCCGCTCGCCGCAACTAGAGAAAGCCCGCGCGCAGCAACGAAGACCCAATGCAGCCAAAAATAAAAAATAAATGAATTTATTAAAAAAAAAAAAAGATCCCTCAGAGAAAGCCAATTACATCCCAACAAATGATACCCAGTCTGGAAGGAAAGTTTTCATTTCAATTTAACAAGGCCAGAACATAGTTTAAACATTTCCGTATGTACAGTCATGGATTCACATACCTCTGCTTTCCCTATATCTGCGGTATAGGATATAGGCAACCACTGCACTGGCTGGGATCCCGAGGCCCAGTGCTATTTTCTGAATAGTGGACAAACTTGTCCAAGAAGTCCGTTCAGTGGACATTTTCTGCTGCCTCCTAAAATAAGCAAATGAAGGAAAAGGAGCTTTCATACAAATTTTATGACAGGTAGAGAATGGGAACACATTACAATATTAAGAAGAATATTACTGCCTAATTTCCCATTTCAAGAGCTTGAGCAGTCTCAAAGTCTACTTCATGTGAAAGTCTTGGTATTTTTTTTTTTAAAGTTAGCTAAGGGACACATATACATACAACTAAATAGAAGGTTACTTCTTCCTCCCCAATTCCCCCAAAGAGAACTATACACTGATCAGTTTTAAAAGACAAAGGAACAAAAAATGAAATGAATCAAATATTTTTAAAAATTTAGTTTTCATATCAAACTATTTAAAATTCCTTATATGTGCACTTCTATACCTCCTGGTCTTTCCAGAAGCTGTTCTCTCTGCAAGGAATGGCTTTCCAGGCCTAGTTTCAGGCTTTGCTACTTCTACTTTTCTTTCTTGCAAGTGTGGTCTATTTACTATCTGTACTCCGTATTTCTACTTACTCCTCATCTAACAGTGAAATGGGGTTCTCTCCTGTTCCTTCATCAAAACTACAACTTCCCAGGTAATCAACCTAGATGGCACATATAAGCCTTAACTAATCTTACCTCTGTGCCCTCTTTCCCATGGTTCTTCCTGTTTACCTGGAGGAGTCTTCTGAGTTTTGAGCTTGTCTTCCAGTGGCCTCTATCCATTGCTATTGTCAGTCTGCTCTCTTTGGGCAATTTTATTCATACTTGAAGCTTGAACTACTACCTATATGCTAATGAGCCCAATATTGTACCTGAATTGACTCAGAAGCTCATCAAATCTCATTTAGACCACTGCAATGGCCTTCTTGCTGTTAGTCTCTCTCTGACGCTGTGTCTTCATTTTGCTGCCTAGCATATATATTTTTTTAATTTATTTATTAAATTAATTTTATTTATTTATTTTTGGCTGTGTTGCGTCTTCGTTGCTGCGCATGGGCTCTCTCTAGTAGCAGTGAGCGGGGGCCACGCCTCATTGCGGTACGCAGGCCTCCCCTCGTTGCAGTATGCGGGCCTCCCATTGCGGTGGCCTCTCCTGTTGCGGAGCACAGGCTCTAGGCGCGAAGGCTTCAGTAGTTACAGCACACAGGCTTCAGTAGTTGTGGCGTGTGGGCTCAGTAGTTGTGGCTCGCGGGCTCTAGAGCGCAGGCTCAGCAGTCGTGGTGCACGGGCCCAGTTGCTCCACGGCATGTGGGATCCTCCGGGACCAGGGCTCGAACCCGTATCCCCTGCATTGGCAGGCGGGTTCTCAACCACTGCGCCACCAGGGGAGCCCTGCCTAGCATATTTCAATATGTCCCTCACTCTATTTCCTTATTCCATGTACTTTCTCACCCTCCCAATTATTTCATACTGCCTCTTCTCAAACCTCTAGTGCTTCCTTCTCCATCCTCCCTCTCAACTGATGTCTTTGCTTCCTATTTCACTAAGAAAGAGAAAATATTAACAAACTTCCAAACTGACCCACCTATCTCCATCTGTGCCTAAATATTCTATCTTCTTTCCTGTAGTCATTGATGAACTATCTCTGCTCCATATAAATGTTGCTCTCCTTCCTTATCCTGCATCATTAATGTTTTCCTCTCTACTGAATCTTTCTATCAGCAGACAAACATGCTATTATTTCTCCTTTCTTAAAGAAAATCCTTTCTCAATTCCACTTACTCCTCTAAATACAATGCATTTCTTCCCTTCCTTTTATAAGAAAACTCAAAGAGCGTCAATACTTCTGTGTTCGATTTCTCTTCTCGAATCCACTCTTACTGCTCTTGTCAAGGTCACCAGTGACTTGGACTTGCTGAATCCAATGATCAATTCTTAGTCCTCCCTTTAGCCCCCACCCCTCCCAGGGTCTGGCACAGCTGGTGACTCCCTCTTCTGACACTTTCTTCCCTTGGCTTCACATCACTCTCTCCTGGTTTTCCTTCTCCCTTTCTGGCTGCTCCATCAGTCTGTTTTGCTGGTTCCCGCTCCTTTTTCTAACCTCTAAACACTGGAGTGCCCCAGGGCTCTGTCCTTTGCCCTCTTTGTTCTACCTCACTTCTCTGGGGATTACATCAAGTCTCAGTCAGTCTTGGCTTTAAACCTCATCTATATGCTGATTTAATCCCCAAATTCACAGATCTAGTTAGAACCATTCCCATGAACTCCAGGTCTGTATATCCAACTGCCTATGAGATGTCTCCATTTGATGTTTAATAGGCATCTCAAACCTAACAGATGCAACACCTAGCTCCTGATCTCACCCTCTTCCTGTAGTCTTTGCCATCTCAGTTAATGGCAACTCCATTCTTTCAGCTCCTCAGGCTAAAAATCTTACTCTTCTTCCCCTCAAACAGCACATCCATCCTGTCAGCAAATCCTATTTGTTCTACTTTCAAATGATCCAGAATCTGACCACTTTTTAACCTCTCCACTGCTATGACCACCATATGCTCTAAACCACCATTATCTCTTGTCTAGATTATTGCAACTGCTTCTTAATTACGTCCCTGCTTTTGCCGTTGTCCAGTTTATTCCCAACACAACAGCTGGAGTAAGTCAAATAATGCTATTCATCTGCTCAAATCCTTCCACAGTTTTCCATTTCACTATGATTAAAAGTCATTCATTATAATAATCTGGAAGGTGTTCACTTTGATTGCCTCCCCATTAGAAAGTTAACTCCCCAAAGGCAGGAATTTTTTTGTTTTGTTTTGTTCCTCAGTACTTAGCACACAGTAGCCACTCAATAAATATTTGGTCAATAATAATTTGTTGAATGAATACACATCCTCTTATTCTTCAGCAATTCTGCTGCCTATATGTAAGCTCAGTGGCATGAAAGTTTCTTTATAATCTCATCTCTGCCTACCATCTTCACAGTCTTATATTCTAAACCTACCCCCTACGAGGGGAACAGGATGTACCCTCTTAAGTATCCTCACTCTGACACGTCACTTCCGTCTTCATAGTCTTACTCCCTAGTCCATCAATACACTTACAACCATTCTGTTTTTCACTTTAATAAATCACACGTGGGCTTCCCTGGTGGCACAGTGGTTGAGGGGCCGCCTGCCGATGCAGGGGACGTGGGTTCGTGCCCTGGTCCGGGAGGATCCCATATGCCGCGGAGTGGCTGGGCCCGTGAGCCATGGCCGCTGGGCCTGCGCGTCCGGAGCCTGTGCTCCGCAACGGGAGAGGCCACAACAGTGAGAGGCCCGCGTACCGCAAAAAAAAAAAAAAGGAGAAAAATAAAAAAATAAATCACATGTGATGAAATAAAATTTCATATTCTAAGGCAAGTCAAGGATAATTTAAACATAAAAAATTTTCTCTGCCCTTTGGTTTCCTCTCTCTACTGTGCATTGTGTATCTGCACCATGCATTGACCAAACCTCCCCACTGGCAGAAGTACCTGCCCAACCATAAAGCGTAACATTCTTGGGGAGCTAGACTCAGAAGCAGCACACATTTGATCCACCACACTGTCCCCATAATGCTGTTCAGATCATATCTCATATCTGAATTAGGTTACCAAATTAATAATGGCAAATCGTGTCTCAAAGGCCAAACAGCTCCTGTGCAGACAGACAGCCACCTATGGGAATACCAGCTGGGTTTATGTATGCTTGCAAGTACTTAATTGGAAATTAGAGGAAACCCCACCAGGAAATGGCCAAGATTGGGTTCTCTTTTTGCATTCCCAAACTGATTTTTTTGCATGCAGTTAAAGCTGGCAGTCTTCTGTATGTCTGCCTGCAGGGTCTACTGGAAACAGTGGTAAGAGTTTCTCTTTTACAAATTAGGTTAGCAGGGAGAAATATTTGTATAGGGCTAGCTTTTTGAAGCTTTGGATCCTCTGAATTGGAAAAACTTCTAAATTGTTAAAATTTTAGAGAGCTTTCATCTTAAACTATTGTACCCATTTTAATTGATATGCAGAAGCCCCCAAAAGCTCCAAAATTTCAAAATAGCCTCATTGAAAGAATTGTTGTAGAAGGCTAATGAAAGATTAATGGTACCTAAAACTTTAACTACTGCTCCCCTCTATCCTCCTTTTGAGTACTCATTCTAGTAATCCTCTATCTGAATTGCCTTTCTACTCTGAAGACACTATTAAATGGTTACCTTTAGAAACGGGACCACCTGAGGAATGTAAGTTGGTGCAGCCACTATGGAAAACAGTATGGAGGTTCCTCAGAAAACTAAAAATAGAATTACCATATGATCCAGCAATCCCACTCCTGGGCATGTACCCAGACAAAACTATAATTCAAAAAGATACTTGCATCATCCCTATGTTCATAGCAGCACTATTCACAATACCCAGGACATGGAAATAACCTAAATGTCCGTCGACAGATGAATGGATAAAGAAGATATGGTACATATATACAATGGAATACTACTCAGCCATAAAAAAGAACGAAATAATGCTATCTGCAGCAACATGGACAGAGCGAGAGATTATCATACTAAGTGAAGTAAGTCAGAAACACAAAGACAAATACCATATGATATCACTTATATGTGGAATCTAAAATATGGCACAAATGAACATATCTACAAAACAGAAACAGACTCACAGACATAGAGATCAGACTCACGGTTGCCAAGGCCAGGAGAGAGAGGGAGGGAAAGGGATGGGCTGGGAATTTGGGGCTGGTAGATGCAAACTATTACATTTAGAATGGATAAACAATGTCTTCTGGGATAAACCATAATGGAAAAGAATATTAAAAAAAGAATATATATGTGTAAAGCTGAGCCACTTTGCTGTACAGTAGAGATAGGCACAACACTGTAAATCAACTATACTTCAAAAAAAAAAAAGAAAAAGAAATGGGACCATCTGAGGCTGCAGGCCATAGTTAAAGAATTTCTTAAACCCAGGAAGGATCCTCAAAAGTGTTTGTAAATGGATTACCAAGATGGGAGGCCACCGGTCTGACTAAACTGACCATAGCTGATATTCAGAGCCTGATAGGAATTTTACTGGGGGGGTCCTTGTCCCCTAAGCTAAATGAGGGAACGTAAAATTCCAACAGAGGTGAATGGGTATGTCAGTCCTTTCATTGAGGTAGCCACCCAATTCTTTGAGGAATTAAAAACAACTGTCCTTGTTTTAAAATTCTACTCTTTACAGGAACAGAGGTGTGGCTCCAGAAACAATACAAAACCCACCAAACCTTTCACCACTCCCCAACCTCACCTATTAAGAGGCTTGTTTCTTTTTAAATTAATTTTTTATTTATTTTTGACTGCATTGGGTCTTCATTGCTGTGCATGGGCTTTCTCTAGTTGCAGCAAGTGAGGGCTACTCTTCGTTGTGGTGCACGGGCTTCTCATTGCAGTGGCTTCTCTTGCTGCGGAGCACAGGCTCTAGGCACGTGAGCTTCAGTAGTTGTGGTTTGCGGGCTTCAACAGTTGTGGCTTGTGGGCTCTAGAGCGCAGACTCAGTAGCTGTGGCGCACAGGCTTAGTTGCTCCGCGGCATGTTGGATCTTCCCGGACCAGGGCTCGAACCTGTGTCCCCTGCACTGGCAGGTGGATTCTTAACCACTGCACCACCAGGGAATTCCCGAGGCTTGTAAGTATTGAAAAACAAAATTCTAGGCTTTAAGGAACAAAGTCCTCCTAGGAGGAACTTGCCTTTCTCCTCCTATGCCTTTGAGATGCAAATATTCTATTTGATCTTCTCCAGGAACTCTTACCTGGACCATCTTTTTTTTTTTTTTCTTCTTCTTTTTTTGGCTGGGCTGCTGTGGCTTGTGGGATCTTAGTTCCCTGACCAGGGATCGAATGGGGTCCCCTGCAATGGAAGCGCAGACCGCCAGGGAATTCCCCGGACCATCTTTTTAAAACACAAATTTCACGCAAATCAAAACTGCAATTATGTACTACCTCACACTGTGCAGAATGGCCATCATTAAAAAGTCTAAAGGGTGTTGGGGAGACAAGATGGTGGAACAAAGGGACTTGAGCTTACCTCATCTCACAAGAACACCAAAATCACAACTAACTGCTGAACAACCATCTACAAAAAAGATTCAAACCTACCAAAAAGATATTCTACATCCAAAGACAAAGAAGAAGCCACAATGAGATGGTAGAAGGGATGCTTTCGCGATAGAATCAAATCCCATACCCACCAGGTGGGCAACCCACAAACTGGAAGATAATTATATCGTACAGGTTCTCCCACAGGAGTGAGAGTTCTGAGCCCCATGTCAGGTTCCCCAGCCTGTGGGCATGGCATCAAGAGGAGCCCCTAGTGCATTTGGCTATGTCAGTGGGGCTTGAGTGCAGGAGCTCCACAGGACTGGGGGAAGCAGAGACAATACTCTTGGAGGGCACACACAAGGTTTCACATGCACTGGGACCCAGGGCAAAGCAGTGACTCCACAGGAGCCTGGGCCAGACCTACCTGTGGGTCTTGGAGGGTCTCCTGGGGAGGCAGTGGTTGGCTGTGGCTGACTATGGGGGCAAGGACACTGTTGGCAGAGGCCCCAGTGAATATTCATCATTGTGAACTCTCCCAGAGGTCACCATTTTGGCATTGAAACCTGGCCCCATCCCATAGCCTGCAGGCTCCAGTGCTAGGACGCCTCAGGCCAAAACACTAACAGGATGGGAGCACAGCCCCACCCATCAGCAGATAGGCTGCCTGAAGTCATCCTGATCCCACAGCCACCTCTAAACACACTCCTTGACATGGCCCTGCTCACCAAAGGGACAAGACCCAGCTCCATCCACCAATGGGCAGGCACCAGTCCCTCCCACCAGGAAGCCTGCACAAGCCCCTGGACCAACCTCACCCACCGGGGGACAGACACCAGAAGCAAGAGGAGCTATAATCCTGCAGCCTGAGGAACAGAGGCCAAACACAGAAAGTTAGACAAAAGAGAGTAATGATAGTAAAGATGATCCACAATCTTGGAAAAAGAAGGGAGGCAGAGACCAAGAAGATACATAAAACATTTAACAAAGAGCTAGAAAATTTAAAGAACAAACAGAGATGAACAATTACTGAAATGAAAAATACACTAGAAGGAATCAATAGCAGAATAAATGAGGCAGAAGAATGAATAAGTGAGCTGGAAGACAGATTGGTGGAAATCACTGCCACAGAACAGAAAAAAGAAAAAAAGTGAAAAGAAATGAGGACAGTCTAAGAGACCTCTGGGACAACGTTAAATGCACCAACATTGACATTACAGGGGTCCCAGAAGGAGAAAAAAAGAGAGAGAGGACCTGAGAAAATATCTGAAGAGATAATAACCAAAAACTCCCCTAACATGGGAAAGGAAACACACAAGTCCAGGAAGCCTAGACAGTCCCATATAGGATAAACCCAAGGAGGAACACACCAAGACACATAGTAACCAGACTGACAAAAATTAAAGACAAAGAGAAAATATTAAAACCAACAAGAAAAAAGCAACAAATAACATACAAGGGAATCCCCATAAGGTTATCAGCTGATTTTTCAGCAGAAACCCTGCAGGCCAGAAGGGAGTGGCACGATATATTTAATGTGATAAAAGGAAAAACCTACAACCAAGAATACTCCACCCAGCAAGGCTCTTTTCAGATTTGGAGAAATCAAAAGCTTTATGGACAAGCAAAAGCTAAAAGAATTCAGCACCACCAAACCAGCTTTACAACATATGCTAAAGGAACTTCTCTAGGCGGAAAAGAAAAGGCCATAACTAGAAACAAGAAAATTATGAATGGGAAAGCTCACTGGTAAAGGCAAACATACAGTAAATGTAGGAAATCATCCACACACAAATATGATACCAAAACCAGCAATCGTGAGAAGAGGAAAGTACAAAAGCAGGATATTGGAAATGCATTTGAAATTAAGAAACCAGCAACTTACAACAATCTTGTATATATATATATATATATATATATATAGACTGCTATATCAAAATCTTATGGTAACCACAAACCAATAATCTACAATAGACACACACACACACACACACACACACACACACACACAAAAGAAAGCAATCAAAACACAACACTAACGATAGTCATTAAATTACAAGAGAGGAGAACAAAAGAGGAAAGAAAGAAAAAAGACCTACAAAAACAAATCCAAAACAATTAACAAAATGGGAATAAGAACAAACATATCAATAATTACTTTAAATGTAAATGGATGAAATGCTCCAACCAAAAGACATAGACTGGCTGAATGGATACAAAAACAAGACCCGTATATGTGCTGTCTACGATAGACCCACTTCAGATCTCGGGACATGTACAGACTGAAAGTGAGGGAATGAAAAAGGGTATTCCATGTAAATGGAAATCAAAAGAAAGCTGGAGTAGCCAATATGCATATCAGACAAAATTGACTTTAAAATAAAGACTTAAAGAGACAAAGAAGGACAGTACATAATGATCAAGGAATCAATCCAAGGAGAAGATATAACAATTGTAAATATATATGCACCCAACATAAGAGCCCTTCAATATATGAAGCAAATGTTAAGAGACATAAAAGGAGAAATCGACAGTAATACTCTAATAGTAGGGGACTTTAACAACTCACTTATATCAATAGACAGATCATCCAGACAAAAAATCAATAAGGAAACACAGGCCTTAAATGATACATTAGATCAGATGGACTTAATTGATATTTATAGAACATTCCATCTGAAAGCAGCAGAATACACATTCTTCTCAAGTGTACATGGAACATTCTCCAGGATAGATCACATACTGGGCCACAAAGCAAGCCCCAGTAAATTTAAGAAAACTGAAATCGTATCAAGCATCTTTTCCAACCACAACAATCACAACGCTATGAGATTAGAAATCAGCTACAAGAAAAAAAAAACTGTAAATAACAAACAAGTGGAGGCTAAACAATATGTTACTAAACAACCAATGGATCACTGAAGAAATCAAAGAGGTAATCAAAAAATACCTAGAGACAAATGAAAATGAAAACACGATGCTCCAAAATCGGGACACAGCAAAAGCAGTTCTAAGACAGAAGTTTATAGCAATACAATCCTACCTCAGGAAACAAGAAAAATCTCAAACAACCTAACCTTACACCTAGCAACTAGAGAAAGAAGAACAAAACCCAAAGTTAGTAGAAGGAAAGAAATCATAAAAATCAGGGCAGAAATAAATGAAAGAGAGATGAACAGCAGAAAAGATCAATGAAACTAAAAGCTGGTTCTTTGAAAAGATAAACAAAATTGATAAACCTTTAGCCAGACTCATCAAGAAAAAAAGGTAGAGAGCTCAAATCAATAAAATTAGAAATGAAAAAAGTTACAACTGACACCACAGAAATACAAAGTATCATAAGAGACTACTACAAGCAACCATATGCCAACACACGGACAACCTAGAAGAAATGGACAAATTCTTAGAAAGGTATAGTCTTCCAAGTATGAACCAGGAAGAAATAGAAAATATGAACAGACCAATTACCAGTACTGAAATTGAATCAGTAATTTAAAAACTTCCAATGAACAAAGTCCAGGACCACATGGCTTCACAGGCAAATTCTATCAAACATTTAGAGTTAAGACCTATCCTTCTGAAACTATTCCAAAAAATGCAGAGGAAGGAACACTCCAAACTCATTCTATGAGGCCACCATCACCCTGATACCAAAGCCAGACATAGCTACCACAAAAAAAGAAAATGACAGACCAGTATCACTGATGAACATAGATACAAAAATCCTCAACAAAATACTAGCAAACTGAATCCAACAATACATTAAAAGGACCATACACCATGATCAAGTGGGATTTATTCCAAGGATGCAAGGATTTTTCAATATCTGCAAATTGTTCAGTGTGATACACCACATTAACAAATGGAAGACTAAAAACCATATGATCCACCTAGAGGGGTGGGATAGGGAGGGTGGGAGGGAGACGAAAGAGGGAGGGGATATGGGGATATATGTATATGTATAGCTGATTCACTTTGTTATAAAGCAGAAACTAACACCATTGTAAAGCAATTATACTCCAGTAAAGATGTTAAAAAAAAACCCAACATATGATCATCTCAAAAAGAAGCACAAAACGCTTCTGATAAAATTAAACACCCATTTATGATAAAAACTCTCCAGAAACTGGGCATAGAGGGAAACTACCTCAACATAATAAAGGCCATATGTGACAAACCCATAGCTAACATCGTAATAAATGGTGAAAAGCTGAAAGCATTTCCTCTAAGATCAGGAACAAGACAAGGGATGTCCGCTCTTGTCACTTTTATTCAACATAGTTCTGGAAGTCCTAGCCATGGCAATCAGAGAAAAAAAAGAAATAAAAGAAATCCAAATTTGGGACTTCCCTGGTGGCGCAGTGGTTAAGAACCCACTGCCAATGCAGGGGACACGGGTTTGATCCCTTGTCCAGGAGGATCCCACATGCCGTGGAGCAACTAAGCCCATGCATCACAACTACTGAGCCTGTGCTCTAGAGCCCGAAAGCCAAAACTACTCAGCCCGTGTGCCACAACTACTGAAGCCCGCGAGCCTAGAGCCCATGCTCTGCAACAGGATACGCCACCGCAATGAGAAGCCTGCGCGCTACAGTGCAGAGCAGCCCCTGCTCGTCTCAACTAGAGAAAGTCCGTATGCAGCAATGAAGACCCAATGCAGCCAAAAATAAGTAAAAAATAAATAAATAAAACATTAAAAAAAAAAGAAATCCAAGTTGGAAAAGAAGTAAAACTGTCACTGTTTGCAGATGCCATGATACTATACATAGAAAATCCTAAAGATGCTACCCAAAAACTACTAGAGCTCATCAATGAATTCGGTAAAGTTGCAGGATACAAAATTAATACACAGAAATCTCTTGCATTTCTATATACTAGTAATGAAAGATCAGAAAGAGAAATTAAGGAAACAATCCCATTTACCATCACATCAAAAAGAATAAAATACTTAGGAATAAACCTAAGGAGGCAAAAGACCTGTAGTCTGAAAACTATAAGATGCTGATGAAAGAAATCAAGGATGACACAAACAGATGGAAAAATATACCATGTTCTTGGATTGGAAAAATCAATATTGTCAAAATGACTATACTGCCTAAAGCAATCTACAGATTCAATGTAATCCCTATCAAATTACCAATGGCATTTTTCACTAGAGCAAAAAAATTTTAAATTTGTATGGAAACACAAAAGACCCCGAATAGCCAAAGCAATCCTAAGAAAGAAAAAGGAGCTGGAGGAATCAGGACCCCTGACTTCAGACTATACTACAAACAGCTCATGCAGCTCAATATCAAAAAAACAAACATCCCAATCAAAAAATGGGCAGAAGATCTAAATAGGCATTTCTCCAAAGACATACAGATGGCCAAAAGGCACATGAAAAGATGCTCAACATTGTTAATTATTAGAGAAATGCAAATCAAAACTACAATGAGGTATCACCTCACACTGGTCAGAATGGCTATCATCACAAAGTCTACAAACAATAAATGCTGGAGAGGGTGTGGAGAAAAGGGAACCCTCCTACACTGCTATTGGAAATGTAAATTGGTATAACCACTATGGAGAACAGTATGGGGGTTCCTAAAAAACTAAAAACAGAACTACTATATGACCCAGCAATCCCACTCCTGGACATATATCAGGAGAAAACCATACTTCAAGAAGATACAGGCAGCACTATTCACAATAGCCAAGACACAGAAACAACCTAAATGTCCATCGACAGATGAGTGAAGATGTGGTACATATACACAATGGAATACTGCTCAGCCATAAAAAAGAATGAAATAATGCCATTTGCAGCAACATAGATGGACCTAGAGATCATCATACTAAGTAAAGACAGTCAGAAAGAGAAAGACAAATAACATATGATATCACTTAAATGTGGAATCCAAAATATGGCACGAGCTTATGTACAAAACAGAAACAGACTCAGACTTCGAAAACAAACTTATGGTTACCAAGGGGGAAAGCAGATAGTGGAGGGATAAATTGGGAGTTTGGGATTAGCAGATACAAGCTACTATATGTAAAATAGATAAACAAGGTCCTACTGTATAGCACAGGGAACTATATTCAATATCCTATAATAAACTATAATGGAAAATATGAAAAAAGAATATGTGTACATATGTATAGCTGAATCACTTTGCTGTACACCAGAAACTAACACAACATTGTAAATCAACTATACTTCAATTAAAAAAAAAAAGATAAAATGCAAGTTTCAGGAAGGGTGTAGGTAATTTGGAACTTGTCAATGACAAAATCTTAACTGTGTCTCCATAAGTATTAGTAAAAAGGTTTAGCCATCTAAACAGGTGACTTTGATTTGTTCCATGTGCCAGAAACCCAATTTGAATCCAACAGCTTGTTACTGATGGGTTTAATATTTTTGTCGCTGATTCATGGTTGAAATTTTGGAATGAAAACTATGGGGTATCTGTTTCTATCTATCTATGTGTGTTGTAGATGTGTTGTATTGCCAAAATTAATTTGTACAAGAACTCTATTTAACTGGCTTAAAGAAAATTAAGCACTTATATAAATACTTAGAAATAAAAAAGAAACTGGCCGGAAGGAATTTCGGATTCACATGATCTTGTAAGCAGATAGGGTAAGAGGTCCCCAGGCATGGTTTTCTGGACAGTAGAGAAGCCATTTTTGGCCCAAGTCATTATGTGATCCAAGCCTGGCCACAATGCTTGTCATTGAACAGGTCTCAGTAATTAATGATTTTAAGGGAACAAAAGAATGCAGAAACAATGACTTTTCAGGCAAGAGAAGTAATGATGGCAAAGATAATATATCAGTTGTAAAGACTCCTGGTTCTGTTTCAGTGGTAAAGATTAGCCTGAAGCACTGAACCACCAGATCAACTGGCACCTAAGGGATGATGATGTTGACTTTTTCTGACCCTCCCGACTTCAATCAACTAAAGCTTGGACTCTCAACCACCCAAACCCCTTCATGAATATGCATGTACCCTTACTTAAAACTTCCCCTATTTTGCTATTTGGGGAGACACTGCTTTAGAAAAGATCCTCAGTGTTCTCCTCACTTGCTGCAAGAAATAAATCCTTCCTTCTCCCGATCTTTGGCTTGGTTGTGTTTTTTGGCTTGACAGCCACCAAGAGGTGAACTCAGTTTTCCGGTAACAATCTGGGAAATATTCAGTATTGAATTAATATCAGGTATTAAAGTTAGCTTAAGCTTGTTGGTTTAATTAACAATATATACCTTTAGAATCATCAACATTAAGTATAATACCTTTATTGTACCTAGGTTTACTGGAAATCAAACAAGACCTTATTATATCTGTTGCAAAGTTTGCTGGCAAGAATATAACTTGATATGATGAAACTTTTAAGTAAATAAAACAGACGTAAATGAGATAAGAACTTTTAGGTAAACTCTTTAGGAATAATTATCTTTGGGAATGTCTATTTAAAATACTCTCTAGATTTCGATAATTTGAAACTTTAGAGTTTTGCTAAATTAAGTTAAATGATGTAAGTCTACTGAATAGATAACTCCCAAATAAAATGAGATACTGAAGCATTAGTTACTGAACACAGACTTCCTTTTACAAAGAAACTAAAGATATCTGAAACTATTTAATATGTTTGGTGCCACACTAAGACACTTACTATAAAAAAAAGCACGTGTTTTCTGGAAACCATAAATACTATTTATAAGCTTGCTAATCTACAGAATGCTAATGTAAAAGACAGTTAATAATTGCTTACTTCTTAGTTTTCATTAAAAATTAGGGTTTAAAGAGCTGAGATTTCTAATTAATATACGTAATTTAAGCTACTAGAATAAGCGAAACATTTCAGTATACAAGGAAAGAGGCGTGTTTCCAGGAAAAAGAAGGTATGAGGAATGGAAATACATTCCTGTATTTGCCTTTGAGATCTTTGTCACTTTGATTCAGTGAATAAGTATTGTTCCACAGTGACCTATGATCCTACTTGACCAAGTGTTTTAAAACTTTTTGATATTTCTGACAAACTTCGCAGAAGATCAAATTCTAAAGAAAGTTCGTCTGACCTCTAGCTAACTTTGAGGTTTTCCAAAGGGTCCCTGGAACACCTCAAAATGTATTTCTCTCCATCTCAGAGAGAGGACAGAATGACCCTAGTATGACCCGCTATACTGAATTGGGTTTCATTGCTACTGGTTTCCATAGTACACCAACCATCCCTTCATAACACATGCATTGCTTGTAATTCTTGATTAATGGCTATGCCTGTAGTGAGAATGAACTGAAAGCAGCAACAGCAGGTGTAGGAAGACCAATTCAGAGGCTAGTCCAGGTGTCAGTGATAGAGATGGAAAGAAGTAGACAGACAGTTCAGAGAGTTTTCAAAGGTAGAACACACAAGACCCAGCAATTGATTTATGGAAAGGTTAGAGGGTGAGCCAAGGAGCTGGCTACCAGGTTTCTCATTTGAGTAGATGGTAGCATTTGAGATAGAATACTGATGTTTTGGTGGTGGAGGGAGTGTGGGTGGCAGGAAGATGAATGTCCATGACAAAGATGAATTTATCGGGTGACTTCTATTTGAACCAAAACCTAAATTTTACTAACATCTCTTCAAATATTACAAATGAACTCTGTGCTAATTTTGTTATCAGCTGATGTCTCACAAAAAATCTACTTGATTAATATTAATCAAGTATAGTTTTGTTTACAATTTACATATCCTTTCATATTGTGAAGTTTCTCTTAAGAAAAATAAAAGTGGGAAATATGATGAAAATGGGAATAACTGTATAGTACCAAATGCTAGCTTATGTTTGATTTTATTACTGCAAATTGAATGTGAAGAAGAGACTAGAACTTAAGAGCACAGCTCCTAGGGGAAACCAGGTAAAGAGGAGACATGTGGGTCATTTCAAGGTTGAGAAATATGGCTAGACAACGCTTTTCAGAAAAAGCTAACTTTGAAGTTTCCTGACATTTGTATTAAACAGTTGCTAACAACTATCTGATATGCATTTCAAAACACAAAGTGAGCTCCATGGGGGTAAGGATCTATCACTCCAGTATCTCCTAACAACCAGAACTTACAAAGTACCTAAAACATGGTGATCGGCTTGTTGAACTGAAGCAGCTCATTCGATTTTCTCATCCTTGCCACATTTATTTTTAAAGCAGTGCGTGAAAAAAGCCTCCACCCACTTCTCGCAAGCTGAGAAAAGAGTAGCTCTGACATGGGAGTCTTGAGCCAAAACCCACGATTCTATCTGTATTAAGAACTAAAGAGGGAAGTTGGAAAAACAAACAAAACCCCCTTACTCTGATGACTGTAAATAGTCATCCTATCAGAGATAATTAAAGAAAAATCTGTGGAAAATAAAAGGCAAACTGATAAACTGACGGTGATTGGCTTGGGGCAAACCCTCCCGCACTGGTGCAAGGGTCCGTCTTGGCTTAATCCCAGGACGAGCGCATTTCCCCTGGATACGGTTACTAGCCTCGGGGTGGGGTAAAGCTTTCCCCACACCCTCGCCTCGTCCGGGGTCGCCTCCCTTCCCCAAGCCCCACATTTCCGCCTCCTTGTTGCCACTGGCGCCCCTGGCCCAGCCTCCCTCACTCCCCAAACCTCCGCTCCCGGTCCCCGCCTTTACTGCTCCTCGAGTCAGCCGTCGCGCGCTTCGCCTCACACCTCAAGCCAGACGCCGTCGCCTCCTCTCACTCGCACCGCCACTCGGAACCCCGCGGTCCTAGCTTCAGCCGCCACTTCCCCGCCCCCGCAGCCCGTCCGCACCAATCAATGCCCGGCTCGCAGCCTGACCAATCAGTCTTCCCCCCCATAACCAATCCTCGCGGGGGCTGCCCCTGAGCGACGGCGCTGCTGCGTGCTGCTACCCAATTACCCGGATGGAATTCAAAGCCGGCCCACCAGGTCAGCCAATAGGCTCCAGGGAAAGCCGACATCGTTAATTGAGATTGCACCTGCTGAGTATTAAACAGCCAATTAGAGGCTCGCGTAGTACTCCCTGCCAATCTCTAGGCCAATTACCGAGGAGGCTTCCATCTCCTAAGCCTGTGGGGAAAAATCGCGCTCCCAAGGTGCGAGGGGGTGGCATCACTTAGCCGCATCACCGTTCGCACAAAATTAGTGCCTTTGTACAAAGCCAGTGCGACCCCACAACCCATTGACCATTGGGGCAGCCGCCTCCTGATGGGCGATGATCCGCCACTTGTTTCTTCTGCGATCTTTTGCCTCGATCAGTCCCCATACTGTGACAGGGACTCAGGAGACACAGAAAACATTTTTTTTTTTTTTTTGCGGGAAAACATTAAATAGGCTTCGTAGAGATGGAGAGAAAGCCAAGGGGAAGGAATTGCGCGGCAGAGAGTGAGGGGCTCACTCTACTTCTCTGTCGAGGAATGAACAGACGAGGAGCACCGACACTGCAGCAGGAGAGGGACCCGAGTTCGGAGCACCCCGTGGTAAGGGAGCTGTGGGTAGGGCGGTCATCAGGGGCCCCCCCTTTCCTGGGGATTAAAGGGAGACGGGTCGGGGCAACAGGCGCGAAGGCACAAGCCACCGGGCCGTTTCTGTGGGGGCGAGAAAAGGGGAGGGTTTCTGCAGACGGCGGTTTGCTTTGGAAGAGTGCATTCCAGCCGCTGTCTGGGTCCTTGGACCGTTAGAGACGGTTGGACCCTGCTACGGACTCCGAGCCGCCGGGAGCCTCGCGAGCTGGCCCTTGGCCCCTCCCGGCCTCCAGGCCCCGCTACGCACTAGGGGCTGACCCTTGACAGGGGTTGAGCGCTCCTTGTAATGCGGGGATCTTTCGCACCAGCTTCTGTCACAATGCCTGGCGCATGATACGCACGCAGTAAATGTTTGTTGAGTGAATGCAAGATTATATCTCTGGTCAGCTAAGGACATGCCAGTGGGCCTCAGTTTCTCGTTTTGTGTTAATTTGAAAAATATATATGTGTTTTGAGTAAGTAGTACATGCACATTCTACAAAGGAATAAAAGGTCTGTCTTCCCTAAGAAACAACCGGTTTTACCAGATTCTTGTGGATTTTTCACAGGATATTCTATAGTAAACATGTATACATTAAATATATTTATATATATTACCCAGTCGGTAACATGTTATACATTACTATTTTGCAGTTTCTTTTTATATGGTCTAGATATCTGTCCATAGCAGCACGTAGGTAACTGCCTAATAGTTAAGTTTCATAGTAAGCCTGAGGGATGTATTAAGATATATTCAATCAGTCCCTTTAACATTATACTGATACCCAAGTATATTTTGTTTGGCTCTTGTATATCAGTACAATAAATACTTAGGGCTGCAAACACTGAGAAGTGTTTGTATTGTTTCTTCAGTTGGATAGATACAATTTCACAAATTCTCTTTCTCCCACAAAGATTTTTCTCATTTTCATTCCACCAACAATGTTTGAAAAGGATTTTGGTTAGTATTGCCAAATTGCCTTCCATGCAAGTTTTACCAATCTTCTCTCCCATCAGCAAGCTTATACAGCCTGTTATCAAACCTTTTGATTTTTGACAGTCTGATAGTGTAAATGGCATCTCACTGCAATTTAAATTTTCATTTCTCTTATAAGGTTGAGCATCTTTTAATATGCTTAAGTGACAATTGCTTTCTATTTTTCTGTAAATTGTTCATACACTTTGTTCATATTTCTATTTGGTTGTCAGGACTTTTAATATTTGCCTTTTGTTCATATGTAAGTTGAAAATATTTTTCCCCTTTCCCAGTTTGTCGTATGTCTTTTTACTTTCATGGTGACTTTTTTGTTATGCAAGTATTTTTTATTTTTATGTAGCTGAATTTGTCAGCATTTTCTTTGATAACTTCTGGGTTTCATATCATATTTAGAAAAGCGTCCTATGACCTAAGATTATTAAGAAATTATCCTATGTTTTCTTTAAATATTTTTATAGTGTCTTTTTGCATATGTAAATATTTGATTCACCTGGAATTTATTTTGGTGTTAAGGTGTGAAATAGTGATCCAGTTTTGTCTTGTCCAACCCTTATTGAATAACCCATATTTCCTCCATTGTTTTTGAATGCTACCTTTCATAAGATCCAAATTGTCATGTATTTGGGTCTATTTCTGGGTTTTTCATGTTCCATTGATCTCTCTATTCATGTTCTAGTACCATACTGTTTTTTAAAATTGATGTACATTATGTGTTATTTTTACCACAATTTAAAAATTTGATGTACAATATATACACAGAAAAGTGCACAGATGAAAAGCATACATGTTGATGAATTTTAAAAAATGGAACACATTTGTGTAACCAACACCCAGATCAAAAAAGCAGAACATTATCCCTTCCCAGTCACTACTCTCCTCAAGGGTAAACTTGCTTCTGACTCCTAGTAGCAGAAACTAGTTTTGCTTGTTTTGTTTTTTATACAAAGAGAATCACACAGTAAGTACTCTTTTGTGTCTGGTTTCTTTTGTTCAACATTATTTTTGTGACATTCAGCTATATTATTGTGTATAGTTTTAGTCCATTCATTCTCATCACCGTGTAGTATTATATTTTGGGAATATACCACAATTTCCTTTCTGAGTATACTGTTAATGTTATTTTGTGGAATCACATATTTTTAGATTACATAAGGGAGAATTTTTATATTTATGATATAGAATCTTCCTATAAACATGTGTAAGTCATTAATGTCCCATCAGTAGCGTTTTAAAGTTTTTGTCATGTAAAATTTACATATATAGTTTCTAAGATTATTTCTAGGTATTTGAGTGCCTTGATTGCTATAGCTATTTTTACTTTTAAAAAGGTAAAGAGTAGTTCAGACCTAAGGAAGAGTGTCCATTGTTGCTATAAAAAGCACAGGCCCGGGCTTCCCTGGTGGCGCAGTGGTTGAGAGTCCGCCTGCCGATGTCAGGGGACAAGGGTTCGTGCCCCGGTCCAGGAAGATCCCACATGCCGTGGAGCAGCTGGGCCCGTGAGCCATGGCCGCTGAGCCTGCGCGTCCGGAGCCTGTGCTCCGCAACGGGAGAGGCCACAACAGTGAGAGGCCCGCGTACCGCAAAAATAAATAAATAAATAAAAAGCACAGGCCTACTTTATGGGCTCATCATCTTCCAGCTCCAATGGGAGCTGGTGAGCAAAGAAGAGGAAATGAAGTGGAAGTCCAAAAAGAGGGATTAAAATTAAAAATTAAACCACAGGATTAATTTCTTAATCAGAGCAGTGAAAAGCCAGGTGTAATCACTTTTCCTGGAAATTTTCTGAAGGAGGGTGGACTTTTAATTGGTTGGGTAGGGAGACTGGGGAGTAGAAAGGATAACTTTAGGTGAGATGATCACTCTCAAGTCACTGTGTATTTGGGATTTGTCATCTCATTCCCCCTCTAAGAGCCCAAACCAGGATTCAAAGATTGAGTTGTGAGAGACTAGGATTGGGTGAATTGTGATTTCTTTATTCTCATCTCCCGCTCTGAAGAGTCCAGTTCTGTTTCCCTGAAGGGTGTTCTGAACAAGGTGCAGGTGGCAGTAGGTGAAACTAATTGACATAGAGTGTGGGTTGTCCGGAGAGTGCAGTGGGCAGGTGTTTCCACTCGGTAAGCCAAAGCAGGAAAGTAGACTTTAGCTAAAGGGCTGGGCAGGGAGGGGTTCTCAAACGCAGTAGCCTTGTTTAGAGCCTTGGCTGCTTACAGAGTTCCCTTCCTGGATAACGTGTAAACTATTCAAATGATATTCAGCTATCTGAGGTTTTGGAAAACAGCACACTCCCTTTGTCCATTGTAGGAATCACCCCTTCTTCCCCCGTCACTCAAGTCTCTTCACCAGAAACCAGCAGCTGGGAATGTGGGCCTTAGTATCAGAAATTATACTGGTGCTACTCTTTCGTCTTTCGATCAGATTGATGAATTGTGGCAGGGTGTCCTAGGAGAGAGACATTCTCCTCAGCTTCTCTGGCCACCG
The DNA here is from genome assembly GCF_951394435.1 of Stenella coeruleoalba. NCBI lineage: Eukaryota > Metazoa > Chordata > Mammalia > Artiodactyla > Delphinidae > Stenella > Stenella coeruleoalba. Next base: position 109,017,073 of record NC_137169.1, read on the forward strand.
ACATCCAGCTCTAAGTCTCCTTCCTTAACTCCCCTTTACAAAGCAGTTTGGAGGAAGAGGACGCAGGAGTCCTCTGATCTCACGTGCTCGCCGGCCTGAATCATCACCACACTCACTGCTAAGAGCAAAAGTCCTACCCAGAGTCTCCTGCCTCTCTCTGAGAGACGGATGCTGGGGGAGACTGAGAAGAAAGATTAAAAACTAACAACCAATCCTCAGCTTCCTGAATCAGGTGCATTAGAGTTACTGAAGGAAGGTGAGGACCAACAACTGACCCCATTCCCCTTAAAAGAGTTGTTCAGAGTGGGTGGGGCTGGGGATGACCCCTGGATTCTACCTTTCTCACAGGTCAGTTCCTGCAGCTGAGAGACCCTGGGGAAGGGGGTTATAAGAGCAGACAGTGACTGAGCAGTATGGCAGTGTGGTGGAAAGCATTTGGATTTTGAGTTAGCCCTGAGTCCAGAAGCAGCTCCCTTACTAACCAGCTCTGTGTACCCGAGCAAGTTAATCTATTTGACCTTTAGTTCCATCAGCCAAGATTCCCTGTCTTAATAGGGTTGATGTGAGGATTAAATAAGAAAACATACATGTAACCAACTAACACAGAATAAATGTTATTTTTCTTCTATCTCCACGACTGTCCCTCCAGGGGAGAGCTGCCATTGGATTGCCTCTGATGTGGACCATAACATCCCTGCACATGTGCACACACCACCCGCCTGCGTCCCTGGTTGCCGTCACACACTTGTCCACACACACACACACACACACACACACACACACACACACACACACACACACACACACACACACCCTTGAGCTAAGGGCAGCCTTTCCGGGCACATGGGGTAAGGGGCTGGCTTTCTGATGATTGGACAAGCTGTGGAACTGCTCATTGCAGTAACCTTGTTACGGTAACTAGCGTCCCTCTCTGAAGGTGTTCTGGAAAGGCCATGTCAGGAGAGCAAGGGGTGGTAGTAGGGGAACCCCACAGGCATTTCCTCTACGTTGAATGTGCTTCTCGAGGGACACTTTGCCCACCTCTGCTGAGGAGGCCCTAGTCTACACCCAGAGTTACAGTGTCTGGAGCTCTGCTGTCCAATATTGTAGCCACTGGCCACATGTGACTACTGAGTACTTGAAAGATGGCTAGTGTGACTGAGGAGTAGAATTTAAAATTTATTTAATTTCAATTAATTTAAATGTTAAAACCAATACTTGATTTAGTTATTGGAAAACTTTTAATATGGAGCAACTTGGATGTGTGAATTGACTTTCTCAACAGTGAATTTTATGAAACCTAACTACAGATCAGATATTTCTGGTGAGAATTTAGTTATCAAATTGGAATGTGTTGTAAGTGTAAAATATACACTAGATTTCAAAGACCTAATATGAAAAAATAATGTAAAATATTTCATTACTCATTTTTATATAGATAACATGTTGAAATGATCATAGTTTGGGTACACTGGGTTAAATAAAATAGAGTATTAAACTTAATTGTATCTGTTTCTTTTGCTTTTTTAATGTGATACTAGAAAACTTGAAATCACATAAGCAACTCACATTCTGTTTCTGTTGGGCTGCTCTGGCGGCTGTGGGACTCAGGCAGCAGCATCTCCCAATCCAGACACATGTCATCCATTCCCCACTGCCTCGGGGGCTTCCCAGAGTAGATTTCTCTGAACAGCAATGCTGCTTCTGCCCTTTTCTGAATTGCAGTGTGGGCAACTAGTATGAGAACCTCTAGCACCTGACCCCCACAAGTCCCAATCTCACAAGCTACTGGTGGAAGATTTTAGAAATGAGGGAGAGGGCTGTGCCCCAAGGTTATTAGACAACCTTTGGGCTGTCTAATAAACTGGAGAGGGGAGGTTGCTGCAATGCTAAGGGAATTGTGTGTGCACGGTGCCAGGAGCAAGGTTGGAGGCTCCGGATGCTCAAGATTGTGTGATTCTCCAGCCTCGCTCTCCAAACTGCCGGGTTCTCTCTCACATTCACCTCTGCCCACAGCCCCCTGCCCCCAGATTCCCACCTCTGCCCCACCGAAGAGCTTGCCTGCTGGTGAAGTCTGGCTGCCCCCATATGGTGCCAGCTTCTCTCACCTGTCAGGGACAGTTTGGGCTGGGAATCTCCTAATGAGTCTCCTCAGGGCAAGGACAAGGGCAGCAGGAATGGCTAGGAAGCTGATGACGCTTTGCATATTGTTGGGTGAGGGGTGGGTGGGGGCTCTTGAGGGTGGAGGGGAACTAAGGACGCTGTGCAGATGCTGCGAGAGAGAGAGAGAGAGAGAGAGAGAGAGAGAGAGAGAGAGAGAGAGAGAGAGAGAGAGAGAGAGAGAGGGAGAGAGGGAGAGAGGGAGAGAGGGAGAGAGGGAGAGAGGGAGAGAGGGAGAGAGGGAGAGAGAGAGAGGGGGAGAGGGGGAGAGGGGGAGAGGGGGAGAGGGGGAGAGGGGGAGAGAGGGAGAGGGAGAGGGAGAGGGAGATGGAGAGAGAGAGAGAGAGACTGACTCCTAGGGACCTCGTGACTCTCCACTTCTCGGCCCCTCCTCCCTGCTCCTTTCCTCTCCCTTCACTCCTCCCCTTCCGGTGATGCTGACGCTGCTGCCCTGTCCCTTGAGCTCTCAGCATCTCTACTTTTTCTAGCTCTGCTTTGGTCTTTCTTTGGAGTACACTCAGAGGCAGTCAGCATCTCCTCCTCCCACTCTGCCTCTGCATCTGGGGTCTCCATAAGACAGCGACCTCTATCCAAAGACAGCTTCCCACCGGGGCTGCACTGAACACGGAACCAGGGGAAACTGCTGAAGGACGGTGGAAAGGCAGGTGCTTCCTGCTGCTGCTTCTTCCCTCCACTTTTCACTACAGCTTGCAGTGCCCCTCCCACCTTGTTCCTTCAAACCTAGTCCTGCTGTGTTCTGGGTCTCTCCCCTTTGACAGCTGCAGATTCTTGCTTTTGTTAGTCATTTTCTAGGAGTGCTCTTGCTTTCTCCATCAAGGGCACTAGGGATCTGCAATACAGGAATGTTAGGGAGATTCCAACCAGAGTGAGAAAGAAGGGAAGGAGCTGGGTGCCCTGGGTTGAAATTTTTGCAGAGGGATCCTTTGGAAGGCAGAGGATCTCTCCTCCAACTCCGGAGAGGGAGAGTACAGGGGAAAGGGTTGACACTGAAATGGGCTGGGTGTGCTGATCTCTCCAGGCATGGTGGGCAACCTTTTGCGTAAACCCCTGGTTGTCAGGCTCGTTAGATTCAGGCAAGGCCATTAGGATACAGGCTCAATGGGCAGGCAGAAAGCGTAGGAAGGGGGAGATCTGACAGAAATAAGGGGTGGAAAAGACTGAAGAAATCTCCAGAGAGCACATTTAGTTGGGGCTGCTACTGTCATGGCCTTTTGGCAACAGGTTTAATGCTGTGACAGACAGAGGCAGGTGGCAGGGCTCATGCACACTCAGTGCCAGTGTGTAGTCTGTCCTCCTTCCCGTCCCACACCCCCTGTCACATCCTCTTCTCCCTAGCTTGAGGTCATTGGCCCTAGTTGTTTGCCCCTAGAGAGGGGACAGAGCAGAAAAGAGAGAGAGAGACCACCTGGTTGAGGAGCAGAGACTCCAAGAAGCAAGTGGCACTTCCCAGCCCCATCTCTGAAGTAATCTATGGCTGTGGTTGGCGACTGGTATTGGTTATTAAGGTATGTGTAGGTGGGTGTGAAGGAAGCCTGGAGCTTAGACTAGCAGACTGGAGGGTTATATTTCCTGCTTTGTATGTGGTGGGGGAAGGACTGGGCTGACTACAGGGTCTATATCTTCAGCTTCCTGGGACCCTCAGGGAAGAGATGACAATGCTATCCTCAAGCTGCAAAAGCACAAGGAGGCCGGCTATCAGGAGGCGGCATTAGCTGCTGGCATGGTGCAGGCAGGAGGCGTGGGAGATCTATGCTGTTTGGGACTAGCTTCTGGTCCAAGCAGCCTTGGTTCTCTTCCCCTTTGGTATCCGAAGCTGACTTGGATGGGTCCCCAGTGTGGAAGAAAAGGTCAGAAGAGCTTGGCAGTGACCCGGTTACCCCCAGAGTTCTTATCCCCAGAGGCTCGGGGTGCCACAAAGTCAAAGGTCATGTGATGTTTGACCCGGCCTTTGCCTTTGCTCCAGAGGGCAATGAGGCCAAAGCACAGGGTTACCGAGGTGAGGAAGGGGAGGAAGCCGACTGCCAGCACCATAGCTATGCCTCTGCTATCCAGGAAGAAAGGCCCTGGGATCCCTGGCATGGTGATGTTGGGGTCAGAGAGAGTGCTATTTGGAGGTTCAACTTGGATTACTTCCAGCCAGGTCCTCAGGGAGTCATTCCCAGCTACATTGCTGACCACACAGACATAGGCCCCTCTATCCCGTAGCTGCACAGAGCGGATCTCCAGCGTCCCATCCTCCAGGACCCTTACTCTCCCGCCCCTTCCCAGCCAAGCCCCCTGAGGCCTCATCCAGGAGACGATGGGGGCTGGGTCTCCATCTCCAGAGCAGGAGAAAACGGCATGCCCCCCCTCCTCTGCAATGACCCATCGTGGCCCGGACTTTCGGATCAGGGCCGGTTGGCAAGTGAAGTGCCCTGGAGGTAGGATGTCTGAAAACTCCCTCAGGCTCTTCCCCTGGACGTTCTGGGGGCCGGCACAGGCAGGGGGGGACGTGCCAAAGTCCAGGCGGCGGCGGAGCCGGAGCAGCCAGACGAGGCGGCAGTCACAGGTCAGGGGGTTACCAGACAGCCTCAGGGTGACCAGTTTGTCTGGAGAAGAGAAGGCTGTTTCCTCCAGTGTCTGAAGGGCGTTATCCGCCACGTCTAGGAGGTGGAAGGCAGTCAAACCATGGAAGGCGTGGGCAGCGATGGAGGTGAGGCACGCCCCTGACAGTCGGAGCTCCTGGAGCCGCACCAGGGGGCTGAGCCTCCGGGCTGGGATGGCAGAGATGGGGTTCTGAGACAGATCCAGGACCCTGAGGAAGCTCAGGTGGTGCAGCGCTTGGAAGGGCACCGAGCTCAGATTGCAGCGGGTGATGGCCAGACTGCTGAGATTGAGCCCAGTCAGGCTCCCAGGCTCCAGAGCCTCCAGAGGCGGCCAGTGATGGATCTCCAGCTCCTTTAACTGCCCCAGCCCTTGCAGCGCCCCTCCCGGCAGCCTCCCAATATCTAATTCCCGTAGCCTCAGGACCCCTAGCGCTGGAAGGCGGGCCAGGGCCGGGCCAGGCACGGTGCTGAGGTTGCAGCGCTCCAGGGTGAAGGTGCTCAGCTTGGCCAGTCCCGCAAAGGCTCCCGGAGCCACAAACACCAGGTGGTTGTCCCCAACCTCCAGCTGCTGGAGGCTGCCTAGCTCCCCAAAAGCTCCATCGAGGAAGAGGACAATCTGGTTGAGGCGAATGTCCAGCAGCGTGAGGGAAGACAGGCCTGAGAAGACCCTGGGGCCCACGATTCGCAGACGGTTGCCCTGCAGCCTCAGGGTGAGCAGGCTCTGCAGACCATGGAAGGCCCCTGGCTCGAGGGTGGACAGCTGGTTGTAGCTGAGGTCCAGTTCCCGGAGCAGGCCCAGGCGGGAGAGCATTCCCCGCTGAAGCCCCCATAGGCGGTTCCCACTCAGGTCCAGGAGCTCGGTGTCCAGCGGGAGTCCCCCTGGTACAGCCTCCAGTCGCCGGTGGGCACAGAGCACTGCCCGGGGTTGGGAGGTGCAGTCACACACAGCAGGGCAGCCGCCGCTACTCCCCCCAGACAGGAGGAGCAGGAAAAAGATGGGGGGCCAGGCTTGCTTTGGAGTAGTGGCCGCAGCCATCCCCTCTTCCATCCTGGAATAGACGATGGCATGGCCCTTATTGGAAAGTGGCTTCAGATGATGGGGACCCTGGATTTCCCTGGGCCTCCTTAGAGGAGAGAGATATTGAGCTACCCATCTCAGCATGGCCAGCAGCTAGGGTGCAGATCTGGGGGGAATTCTGGTGCACACCTCCCTGGAGCCTTCTGGAGCTCCTCTAAGGGGACTCTGTACTTTCCTCCCCCTCCCAACCTGGGTAACAGGCCAAGTGCTTACTAGCTCATGGAACCCGAGTCAAGTGGGGAAAGTTTTAGGGGAGGGAGACAGGAAGCAGCAGGGAAGTAACTTTTGAGTTTCCCTACATCTGTGAGATCCAGAAATACCTCAGGTCCCTTCTCCCTGATAGCTGCTCTCCCAATCTCTGCTATGTCCCTCTCTGCCCACCCTTCTCCCAGGTTATCTACCCACAGCTTTGTCTACGGCTTAAGGGGGATCATATCCCTGGATCCTGATTGGAGACAGGCATCGCCTTGACTAAGTCATCCAAGGCTGGGAAACATGTGGGCCTCAGCTCTGCCCCCCAGGCTCCACTTACTGCCCCTCTGCCCTCCTCCAGCCTGGCCCAGGGCCTGAGGCCCCAGACTAACAAGATCCAATCTCCCCAGAACACCTTGTGGATGACAGCCAAGCTGCACATTAGATAAAGCACAGGATGCAGGGGGTACGTGAATCCCTCACAAGAACCCCAAGGGCAACCCCGCCTCCCCTATATATGACATTAGGGTGTGAGGGACCCAAGAGATGCCCCAGTTTTGTTGCTTGGTCCTCAGACTTAGGCTTCTCTCATACCCCTCCTTCGTGGTGTTTTGATTCAAGCCTAGTGTGTGAGTCTGAGGGAGATCTCTTGTCCCCTTTGGCCTCTGCTGCCTGAGAAAAACACAAGAGACAGACTGAGAGCCAGGTAGGCATAGACAAGTGAGGAGAGACAGCGCCTGGCCAGACGCTATGGTGGGGACCAAGGGAGCCCTTGGCGGGCACAGCAGATCTCTGGGCACAGTCTGTGTGCACAGCCTGTCAACTTAAAGTGGTTTCTGGGTGCCAGGGGCCTGGGCAAAATCAGGCAGATGACCACTGGAGCCTGACTGAGGTGCTGGAGGAGAAGAGGTCCCATAGACTCACCCTGTTTAGTGACAACCGGGACCCCAAGGGAGGGGAGGTATTGGAATGGGCAAGGGATGCTACAGAGATAGGACCAACGGAGCCAACTGAGGCAGGAGGCCACGGTTTCTTTCTAGCTGCAGATCCCAATCACCTTTGACCTTTCAGGCCTCAGGCTTTCTGGGCCCTACAGGGTCAGCTTTCTACCCCACGGCCCGTTTTCTCCCAGGTGGAACTTAGGAGAAGCAGTTTAAGAGATGGTGTGATTTCTTCCCCTTTATTTCCCATTCTATACCCTCTCCTAGAAGGATCGTTCTGGTGGCTACCCTATAGCTAATTCAGAGGACTGTAGTAGTTCAGAAACTGAAGAAAGAGGCCCAAAGAGCAGAGGGACGTAGGACACCGTACTGAGGCTTGGGCATGAGAAGGAATGGCATGGCAGAAGCTGCTGAGCAGACTCCTCTGTTCCCAATCCCAACCTAACAGGTATGGATGGCACGCTAAGAGTTCTCCAGGCAGAGAAATGTCCCAGCCACCCTCATCCCCCTGGTAAGTCCACCTGACGGCTAGCTCTTTATCACTACTGCTGCAGTTCCTGCTCATCCTTCTTTCCTGCATTCAGCAAAAGTGCAGTGAAGCGTGTAACCTAGCTTCCCTCCTTGCCACTCCTGTGAATGTCCTCTTAGTCTCCGAAGCCCGCTGGGCCAGGGGCTGGGGATCTGGCCCCTTCTCTTTAAAGGTCGCTAATGTAATCATAAACTTCCCTTGCCAATCTCCACGGCTACAGGACTGGCTTCCGGCCACTTTGCAGGAAGAGATAGGTGTCAGGACAGTTCCTTTCTCTCCTTGTATGGGCTGGGGTCTGGGGCATCACCCTCAAGGAACAGGGAGCTTTCCTCTTGTCTCTATGTGGCAGTCCAGAGACACATCTGATCCTGGATATCCTCTTTAAAGCAGACCTGAGTGAGGCATGGGGACCTACACCGGGAGGGGGCTCTCTCTTGGAGGTAAGATTTCTGGAATATCCACACGGATTGCAGGAAAACCCTTCCCAGAGGTAGAGAGAGCACCCCGGAAATGGAGGGAGGTCTGCTTGGAGTCCTTCCCTCCGGAGAACCTGGGCCATCTTAGTTTTCCCATCAAAGTCCTATGGGGCCAGGATCGATGGTTGGCTGGGCCTGGGGTGGGCACAGACCCTCTAGCCTTGACGGGTCTGGCCTTGTCTCTGAGAACGTTATGGAGAAGGGCAGCTGCAGCTCTGGGACAGGAGGTAGGTGCACTTACCAGAGAAGCTGGAGGGTGGCATCAAGTTGGGCACTGCATCTGTGCGGGGCTGGGGGCCCGTCCCACTCGAGCTGTACCTCTGCCCCGCACCTCCCCTTGCGCCTCTCTCCCCGCTGCCCCCCTGCCTGCCGCTGCTGCTGTTGCTGCTGCAGCGGCTGCTGCCAAGACCGAGGTAGAGAGAAGAGCCAGAAAGCATTTCTCCTTTTTTTTTTTTTTCCTCTCTCTCTTTTTAAACCAGGCAAGAATGAGTCTGCAGCAACCCTGTTGGTGCAAAATAAATAAATAAAGCAACCAGGGAGGGCTGCAGCAGGCGCCACCTCAGGATGGCAGAGGAGGGGAGGGAGCGCAGAGGGAGGCTCCGGAGCCCCAAGGGGTGGAGGGCTCGGTGGTGGAAGCTGCTGGGCAGCTCCGCAGGGTCTCTCGGGCATCCTGATTCCCCCCTGCGGAGCTCTGGGGTCAGGCACTTTCCGTCGGGTTGTCTTTCAGTCTCCCAGATGCGGGGCAGTTCTGTGCAGCCTCTCATTCTAAATGTTCCCTGTGGGTATCATTTGTGGGGCAAGTTCTCAGCCCAGAACACCCACTGCGGAGCTTAGTCTGAGATGGCTTCGGTGGGGGGCTCCTGAGGACCAGCCCCCACGCCTCCGTGGGGGACCTCTCAGGGTGGGTGCAGAATCCTCACAGTGCGGACGGCTGGCAGGGCTGGGAACCTGGGTCCTCACACAGGAATGAGATTGCAGAGCAGCAACACCTCTTGCCTTTGAAGTCGTTTTATAAAGAATAGCACAGGTTAGGGTTTATGTTCACCCTCCCCTGAGAGGAAAAAAAAAAAAAACCCTCCTGACCACCTGCTGTTTATCCCTCAGAGGAGGGCTCACAGCTATTTATAAAGGCAAGAGAAGTTCTCGGGCAAGATCATGGCTGGAGAAACAGGTCTCCTTCACCCTGCCAGACTTGGTGGTACCCAGGCACAGAGTGGTGGAATCGCATCTGCTGCGTTTCGCCATAACGAGAGCAGGGCTGGAGGATGGGGCCCAGACAGTCCTCCGAGGGTCTGTCCTTGGCCTTCTGACTGTGTCCAGCCATCTCTTCTTTTAGGGTTTCCTTTGACAGAAGACAGCTGGGGCTGGGATAGAGTTTGGGCCACCCCACGTCTAAGATTGGTGAACTGGGGCACCAGGTGAAAATGTTCTGGGGTCCCTCAGGATTGGGATCTTCCCTGAGGCCACGAAGTTCCTCTGATCTGTGACCTCAAGGAAGACAGAGATTGTGTCAGATCAAATGCATCTATAGAGCTGCATGACTACAGGTTAAGTGTGTGACTATGTGTTTCACATGTATGTGGACATGTGTCTCTGATCACATTTGTGTAACCACTAAAGTCTATTTTTAAAGTGCACATAAGAAGTTTGAGTTCTAACTCTGTCTGTCTGTCCATCTGTGACGCTCTTGGCCTTCATCATACCCTATCCTTATACCCAAATCCCATAAAAATATTATCCCCAGCCCCTCCCTTATCCCCATCCCATCCTTACCCTCCACATATCTAGTCTCTTTTAGACCCCAGGGTACCCAACGGTTTCCTTGCTGAGCTGGGAGGAAGGGGGAAGGCAGACAATCTAACAATCCAGGTTCATGTTATGTACAGGTCCTCCTGGGCTCCAGATGCCAGTCTCTGAGCTTGATGCGTCTCCCCAGCCAAAGCCCCCAGGGAAATGCAATGAGGTATTTCAAAGGCCTATTCTTAGCTTCTGAGCCCAGAGTTGAGTTCTGTTTGTCCAGGGTGTCCTGGATCCCCCTGTTGTCCTGAGGACACCTAGGTCCTCCTAGAGGTCCTTGTATCCCACCCCAGGTCTCCCAGAAGCTGAGAGAAGCCAGGACAAAGCTGAGGCTGGAGATGGTGTTCCTCCATCCCCGCCCCCCCAGCTCTTGGCCTGCCGCCAGGCAGGCTGGTGGGCAGAAAGCCAGTCTCCGCATTTGCTCACCACCCCCCCCAAAACAGGCAGAGACCACCCTCCAGGGCGCACAAGAAAGGAAAAGGCCAAGGGGAAGGTGAGCCACGAGGCTCTAGGGAAGGGAACGGAGTCCCTCCTCCAGGTCACTTGGACAGCCCCTCAGGTGACTCGATTTCAGTGCTGAAGAGTTCCTTGTAGAGTGGAGGGAAAGCAGCTTGGACCACGATGGGGTGGAGATGCTGGAAGGTTTGCAGCTTTTCCACATGCTGGCTACACAGGCTCCGAAGCTTCCCCTTGGGTGGCAGCTGGACATGGGTTCATGGGGAAGGAAGGTCAGTACTACAGCTCTGTCCCCAGAGCAGAGAAGTACCCCCATCCTTCCTGGGCTTGGATAACCCTCCTTGCTTTCTCCCTGCACACTTGGCACTTGTGGAACAGCCAGATCCCATTGGTAGGGGTAGGTCTGTGTTCAGGCAACTGGAGGCTAGCGAGAGCTGCTGTGGGACAGGTACATGTTTTCTGGCTGAAACCCCCAAATGGTGTTCCTGCTACTCCTAAGATGAGCCCTGTTAAAGACTCTCTAACTCACACTTTATGCTTTTATAATAGTGAAATTCTGTCACTCTCTGTTATGTAATGTTATGTGCCTCTTTGCCTTTGTTGATACTGTTCCCCTCCCCTGGGATGCCTATCCAATTCTTCTGTGCTTGGCTAATTCTTACTCGCCTTCACTGTTACCTCCTCTAGGACTATTTCCCTGGGTTAAGGGCCCTTCCTTTGGGCTTCCCTCTGTGCAGCACTGAAATCCCATTTTAGGAAAATGATCCAATTTGTCCGTCTCCCTACCCTAGATTTAAACTCCTTAGGTAGGGTCTCTCTCTCTCCCTTCCCTCCCTCCCTCTCTCTGTATCCTCTGTACCTATCAAACTGCTTGCACATGGCAAATGCTCAGTAACTGTTTGTTTGGACTAAGCCCAAGCAGGTACCCAACACTGCAAACAGTAAACCAACACTGCCAGCACTCAGCCGGTGGAGGGGAATGAAAAAGGCCCAGAGAGCCATGAGGAGATAGAGGCAGGGAGACCTCACTGGAGAAAGGCTGAGAAAACCATTTATCGTCTGCAGTTTCCTGTACAAGCAAGTGAGCCTTAAAAACACCTCTCACCAGCCACCCCCTTTTCCCCAGCTTAGTTGCCTAGGAAAGGGCCAGTCAGGGAAGAGCAGGCAGCATGGGATCCCTTGAAATCTCTTGAATTCATCCTCTTTTCATTCCTCCTGCTTTATTTTGCATTTGTCTGGGCTATTGCAATAGCTTCATTCATTCATTCTTTCATTCATTCTCAAATATTTGTTGAGACCCTTTTGGCTAGGAACTGTGATGGGCTGTGGTGATACATCAGTGAAGAAAATAAAATCTCTACCTTTATTAAGTGTATATTCTAGTGAGGGAGCCGGAAAATAAACATATGTTAGAAAACGTCTTTAAAAAACAATAAAGCAGGGCTTCCCTGGTGGCGCAGTGGTTGAGAGTCCGCCTGCCGATGCAGGGGACACGGGTTCGTGCCCCTGTCTGGGAAGATCCCACATGCCGTGGAGCGGATGGGCCCGTGAGCCATGGCCGCTGAGCCTGCGCGTCCGGAGCCTGTGCTCCGCAACGGGAGAGGCCACAACAGTGAGAGGCCTGCATACCGCAAAAAACAAAAAACAAAAAACAAAAAAACAAAAAAAAACCCCCCCAAAACAAAAGAAAAACAATAAAGCAGAGTGATGGGTAGAGGGCTTTTTGTATGGGGTGGTCTGGGAAAACCTCTCCAGAATGAAGGGCTGGAGCAGGCCATTTGGAAAACTAGGGGAAGAACATTCCAGGCAGCTGGAACAGCAAAGTCCTGAGAAGCAACCGGGCTTGATGTGTTCAAGGAATAGCAAGGAGGCCAGTGTTGCTGGAATGGGTGACTGAGAGGGCAGTGGAAGGAGATGAGGTGAGAAAAGAAGTCGGGGGGCCAGACACATCATGAGGCCAGTCGGCCACGAAACAGACTCTAGATTTGATTTTCAGCATGATGGGCAGCTCTGGGTGCGCTGAGAACAGTGCTGTGTGGCTGCCTAGGACAGACAGGGATGGAGCAGGGGTCCAGTTAAGGAGGCCTCTTTAATGGTCCAAGTGAGAACTGACAGCTAGGGAGTAACAGTGGGAGGTGATGTATTCTGAAGGTGGATCCAACAGAGATTTGCTTTCCAACTGCTCTCTCAGGTTCTCCTCCCCCTAATCTATTCTACCGGACTTGAAGTTTATTTAGGTCAGAGCCTGTCGTTTAAGTCACTTCTGTATTCTCGGCACCTAGCACTCTGCCTGGCACATAGCAAGTGCCCATTGCCTGAACCGTTACATAAATGGTTCCTTTACACTGGTTCCAAATTAAATTGCCTAAATAATAGCTCTGATGATATCATTCGTCTAGCCTTTGGTGCTCTCCATTGCCTGGAAATAAAGTCGTAACTCTTTAATATGGCCTTGAAAGTCCTCTCTGATTTGCTCCTTGACCTAATTTTCAAGCTTGTCTTCTGCTATTTCCTTGCCCCCATCAATCAATCCCAGCTCCTGACCTTACACTTTAGTCAAAATGTTCCATGAACTATTCTCTGTATATGCATTATCTTGCCTCCTTATTTTTCTCCATATTGTTCCCTAAGCCTGGAATGCCTGCCCCACCCCCTGAAGGCCTGTTAAAATCTTACATATTTCATGGCCTAGTTTAAATGCCATCTTCTCTGGGAAGCATTTATGACCCACTCCTTTTACCCTCAAGTTATTTTTAATCTCTCTTCCATGCTCTCACATTTCCCCAATATCTCTTATTGTAGTACTATATTAGGGGCACAGGGATACGGTAGAAAAAGCCCTGGGATTAAACCTTACATTTATCACTTATAATTGCATAAACTTCGACAAGTCATTTAAGTTTCCTTATCACGACAGGGAGATTTTAACACCTATCTTACTGAGTTGTCATAAAGATGAGCATATCTGTGAAAGCACTTTGTTAATCCCATTATTATTATATCCCATAACACATTCTCCTCTTAGGGTCATTGGTACACGAGTCTCTTCTTCACAGCAGATTAAAAGCTCTTGGTGGGGGTAAGGACGACATCTCTGTATCTTTCCATTCCACAGTACAAGCAGATGCTGGGTAAGTGGTGGCTCTATTAAACTGAATTGTTCCCTGGAGGTCCCTCCCAATTCCAGGCTCCCTAACTTCTCATCTTTACCCACATGGAAGTGACTGATCAGTCCCCTTGCCCCCAGGTTGTTGCAAGCTCTCTCACACAACTTAGCACTCAAGCACTTCCTCCTCTGGACCCTCAGACCATGGCCCTCGCAAGCCCTGATGTCACAGATCTGGCACTGGGCCTGACCTCCTCTGTCCCAGGGACTGCTCCTACCTTTGCCAGGATGCCGTGGCGATGAGTCTTGCAGAGATGATGATGAAAGGCCAGCTCCAGACTGTACTGCAGCTGTTCTACTTTCCTTTTCTCTTGGAGCCCTGGCCGGTCTGAAGGAGGGGATGGGACCATAGCAAGAAAAAGAAAGAACATGGACGTTAACTTCCCCAAAAGGGTGTGTCATTCTGGACATCTGTGCTGAATATAGATCTTCCTAGCTGAGTGAGAGAGAGTGTAAGTGTGTGTGTGTGTGTGTGTGTGTGTGTGTGTGTGTGTGTGTGTGTGTGTGAATGTGTGTGTCTTGGTTTGATAATGGTAAGCTATGGGGCCTTGGGCTGGGCTAGCTTTCTACAAGGAAAACTGGAGAGAGAAGAAAGGGATGAGACATTCCAATCTCCCAGTTCCAAGCTGCTCTATCCCTGGTACCCTGATATTTCACATAGCTAATTCAAAGCTAGGCACTAAAACTCTGCTGTGGGGAAGAAAAAAAAAGTTCTCTCTTCTTCCCCGCCACCTGGCAGGGACGGCTCCAGATAGGAGATGGACTTTGTAAAGCCACCTAGGTCAGCAACAAGGCCTCTGCAGCAGTCTGTGGCCAACTTCAAGAGACAAACCGCCTTTTGCCCTGACTCCATAAAATACCCAGAAGTCATCTCTTAAGTCTTTATTTCTAGTTCAAGGGGAATGTTTAGGTCTCTACTCATTGGCAGAGCCAGAAGACTGATAATCTTGGTCTGCAAACTCAGGTTAGCAGCTCAAGCCACTTCCCCAGGTTCTCTGAATCCTCAGCATTCAGCTGGCTCACCAGCCCCACTCCATTCCAGCGGAGCGGACATCCAGAGTCCTGCCATGATGGCATGTTGTCTTTTGTTTTGGTTTGGTTTTCGTTTCTGTTTCTGGCTGCGCTGCGGGGCTTGTGGGATCTTAGTGCCCCAACCAGGGATGGAACCCATGCCCTCGGCAGTCAAAGCGTGGAATCCTAACTACTGGACCGCCAGGGAGTTCCCGATGGCGTGTAGTCTTGAAATGAGTTCACACAGAGCAGTGATTCTCAAGCTTGGTGGCACATTACAATCCCTTGTGAGAGGCTGTTAAAACTTCTGGTGTTCCGGCAGCACCCCAGATCAATGACCTCAGAGTCGCAGCAATCGTTTTTAAAGCTCCCCAGGCGATTCCAACGTGCGGCTGCAATGGAGTCACTGACAGGGACTCACAAGCAGACTAATTTCTCCCAGGGAAATGGCTCACTTCCACTCTTCCTCACGTCTCCCAACTTCTCCAACCCCGCCTGCGCTGCTCTTTTCCCTCTGTCAGGCTCCCCTGGATCTTTATTTTAACTCATATTTTTACAGCAATATTCGGGGCGGTGGGGGGGGGGCTCATTCTGCTCTTTAAAGTGACTTCCCAGATTTAACCACAAGCGAAGGTCCAGACTCTTCAGTATCTGTTGCGCCCTCCCACTGCCTGAATGTCCTTTACCCAAGCCCAGTGACACTCACTGGCGTTGATGAGGACGAGGGCCGTGTAGAGGGCAATCTCGTCCTCGGAAAAATGCAAGGCACTCAGGGAGTGGGAGAAGTCAAAGATGGAGCTGATGAGCTCGCTGCAGCCTGGTGGGGTGGAAACGAAAGAGTGAGCAAGGTGGGTGAGGCCACAGTGCCCGAGGACACCCGCCCCTTGGTGTTTGGAGCAGAGCGGGCAATCTGTCCTGAAAAGAGGGCGCCCTGGGTCTCCAGGATGGGATTGGCATCCGACTCCTCTCTCTCATTTCCCCCTGCCCCTCACCCAAGGCTCGGAAGAGCTCCATGCCACCGTATTTGCCTTCAAAAAAGACTGTATGGTTGTCAGCATTGTAGGCCCGGCACATCCTGACCAGCACTACTTCCATGGCTCCTGGGGAGTGGGGAGAAAGGCAGGTACACCATCAAACATGGCCAGGAATCTGTCTCTGTCTCCCTCAGTGTCCCAGTTCCCTTAAGGCACCTCCCTCCACTCAGCCCTGCCCGTTTCCTCGTCTGTCCCCACTGCCCCCAGGCCCGCCCCCTCTCCCTGGGCACCTGCTTTGAGTAGCACGATCTGGTCATTCTGGCAGAGCTCCATAAAGCCCGAGAGCCTCTTAGCGAACTCCACCACGTACTGAATGGCCTCGGTGAGGCGGTGGGCACAGCGTTCCCACATCTCCCACATTGACTGCAGGGAAGGAGGGGGTCCCACTGTAGCCCTCTTTATGACCCCGGGACCCCCCCCCAAGGCCCTGGGAACCCAGACAGATAAACTGCAGGGGGTAGATTCTGAACCGCCACATTCTCAGCACCCGTGTTTTTAGCCTATTCTTAGCACAAATGTGCACTCCAGGTTAATTCCTGTCACTTGGACGCGCTTAGCGCCCACCAGCCACTGGCGCAGAGTTAGCTGTTGTGGGGACTTAACAAACGTCTGAGATACAGCTTTTGCCCTCAAAGAGTGTGCATCTTGTTGAGGTGACTAAGACATACCCAAGTTCAGTACCAAACAGGTGCGTTTAGCGCAGGAGCTGTTGTCAGAGTGACAGGAGGGAGAGAACAAGCTTTGGAGCCAGATGGATCTGAATTTGCCTTCAGATCCACTACTTTGCGACGAGGAGTAAGTCTACGAACTCCTCTGAGCTCAGTTTCTCGGTCCATTAAGAACAGAGATAGATGCCAGCCTCATAGGTTGGTTGTCCTTAGGGTCAAGGATAATTTATGTAAAGCGCTCAGCACAGTGCCTGGCAGAGAAGGAGCACTTAACAAATGCTGCTCAGGATTCTGACTCTTGTCGTCGTCGATAGAGGAGGAAGGAGCTTAGGCCGAGGTCTGTTCGCCAATGTCGGGGTGATGGGGGAGGTAGGATGAAGGACGCGTAAAATGACCATAGGCAGGAGCTGAGGAGAAGCTCTCATCCATCTACTAGGGTGCGTACTTAACAGCAGTACCCACTGTGTCTTTCTGGGATACCCTGCCTCGCCCCAGCCCACTTGTGTGTGCAGGTGGCTGTCTCTGGACCCCCCAGTGGTGGTGGGAGGTCCTCCCTTCCTTGCGCAGTCTCCTGGCCTCACCTTCCTCTGGTAGCCGGCCACCTCCTCTCGGGAGAAGACGGTGGAGCGCTGTCCGAGCAGGTCCTCCAGCCGCAGCTGACACGTCTCTCGGTAGGACTTACAAACGTTCTGCACCAGATGCTCTGGGGCCGGAGAAGGAGGAGGAAAACAGGGGCTCGATCTCAGCCAGCTCCTACCCTTCCCATACAAGGGGCACTCCACTGCCTGGCCTAGCGCTGCTCTGCCTCCCCCCGAGGCCCCTGTGCACGTCTGGTTTACACGGGGTGCTGACTAGGGCCCCCTTCTTGGAAGCCCCTCCCTTCTCTTCCTCCCCCTCCCTTCTCTCCAGCTACCTCCCCAGGGGCTCACCAATCTCTGTCAGGGAGGCATAAGGCGCCTCTGGGGTGCTGCGGAAACTGGGGCTGAAGTAGCTGTCCGGGCCCCGTCCTGGTTCCCCAAGCCCAGGGTGCCTGGGGTCCTCGAAGTGGAGTCCACACCTGTCAGGGGTCGGCTGGCTGCCTGAGCCATAGCAGTTCTCTCTGCCGTCGGTCTTGCCCCGCTCAGGGCTGTATTCCAGGTGGTACGAGGCCCCGTTGAGCCCGGCCTTGGCCAAGCTGTTGGAGTAGGAGGGCCCGCAGCCTGGGGCTCTCAGGAGACTGGGGGGACAGGCTGAGGCCTCTGGCAGGTCAGGCGAGGAGCCCAGGGGCAGCTGCCCATCTGGGAGCCCCAAGGTGCAGGCGAGGGGGTCTGCTCCTTGGGCTCCTGCAGGAGGGGTCTTGGCCGCTTGTTCCCTTTGCTGCTGTTGCCGCTGTTGCAGTTGTTTCTGCACCTCAGCATGCAGGCTGTCCCTTTGCTTCTTGGACATGCGGCCAAACTTGACAGCTGAAAGAGGTTCGGGGATCAGGAGTTTTTGAGGGGGGAGGACAGGGTACAGGGCAGAGTGAGTAGGCATCTGCATCATCACAGGGTGAACTTGCTGCTCCCTGAATAGCTGACTCCAAGCAGAGCTTCTCCAGTCCTGCCTGAGAGCCTCCCTTCAGGGCACTTTTGTTCAAGACCCCTCCCATCTCTCACTCTGGTTTGCTTCGGGGCTCAGTGCAACCCAGACATTTCAGTCTCCCGGGCAAACGCTCCTGGCTCGAATCCACCTTCTACAGAATTCAGAGAAATGAGTCCTGACTGAGGGCCCTGGCCTCCTGATATGGGGCTGGGGGTGGCTGAGTGGGGGGCCTCGAGCTATATTGGGGTCACCGCGCCTGTCTAGGAGGGTCGGAGGAAGAGGAGAGCCGAGAACACAGGTCTCCCTGTGGTCAGGCCTGCAGGCTCCCTGGTGACCTAGATACTCACCACAGCCCAACCCAGGCTCCGCGGCTTGTTTCTGAACATCCTCTTCTGCTCTCTCTTTCCTGCCTTTTCATTTGCCCTGCCACCCCTCCCAGGTGTGGGGACACAGCCCCTGGTCGCCCCGCCTGCCCCTCTGCAACCCTGCGTATTTCCTTTCACTTTGTTATTTTGGGCGCTGAAAAGTGCTGACAGGCTTCTTCTGGCTCCTCATCACCTCAGGTCTCCCCCGGCCCCGGCCTGGGCTCCTTCCGCGGTGTTGCCGTGGGAGCGGTTTGGGGGCTGCGAGGGGGCAGTGGCTGAGGAAGGCGGAGAAAAGCCGCCAGGAACAGCCGGCCTCCCCAGCCTCAGCCTTCTGGGCTGTTCTCAGGCCAACTGTGGTCCCATTCGCAGCCCTCGCCCCCTGGCCCAGGCTGGGGATGGGGCACTACGGAGGGAGACGGAGCTGGAACTGGAGCCATGGGGCAGGAGGGAAAGATGTGGAATGCGGATGGGATCTGGGTCACAGGGGAGTCGGGTGAGGAAACTCCATCCGGAGGAAGGAGCCAATGAAGAGTCTGGGACCTTGGGGAAAGGAGGGTTGTTGTAGCAGAGCCTGAAGCTGGGGACTGTGAAGACCTCTGATGAGGGTAGCCTGCCCACTGCCTCGGTGAACAGTGGAAGAGACAAGGGCCTGCCAGAGGGAGGGACGGAGCCCCCGAAGGGCGTTCTAACCCCTGTCTGGCACAGCAGGTCAGGCTGCCCCTCTGGAGACTGAAGCCCCGGGGGCTGCGCGCTTGGCCTCACCGTCTCGGGACATGCCCAGGGCCAGGCATTTCTGCAGGCGGCAGTGCTGGCATCGGTTTCGGCTAGTGCGGTCAATGGGGCAGTTCTGCTGACGGGTGCAGGAGTAAGCCACGTTACACTGCTGGCTCCGGCGGAAGAAACCCTGGGGAAGGCAGGTGGAGACCAGGACTGCTGATCTGGGCCAGGCCCAGCTCAGTCCCAAGTGCCTGCAGCCCGCAAGCTCTAGCCCCACCTTTTCCAGATCTTACACGACGCCTCAGTTTTCTCTCCTCCATTGTAATCTGTCCTGCAATCACTTCCCTAGTTGAAGACAAGGCCCTCCTGTGCAGGGCTCTCCAGGCAAGGTGCCACCCGGGCAGCTCCCTAGCTGTCTCAGGAGACCAGCCCCGCAGGCAGAACAAAGGCCACCGAGCCCCCTCTCCCCATCTCTGAAGAGACTGTGTATGTGTGTATACTCACCTTGCACCCCTCACAGGTGATAACCCCGTAATGGATCCCAGATGATTTGTCCCCACAGATTTTGCAAGGGATCACTTCAATTTGTGCTAGAAGAGGGAAAGAGCAGAGGTCAGCCCAGGAGCCTTTGGTGTATCCTACCGCCTGTACCTGGGGGGCAGATACAGGGACATGGGGCTTCCCTTGCTTCCCTCCCCCGCTCCAGCTTGCTGTTTCCCTCTTGCAAGACGGATGAAGGAGTGAATGCCAAATGCCATTCAGCAAAGTGTCTGTGGAGGCTGTTTTAGTTTCCCGGGCTGGCCGGGGGTTGTATCAGTTCTACAGGGGCAGAGAAAACAGCTGCAGAGGCCACCTGTTCAGCCCCTCAAGATGAAAAGCTCTAGTTGCCTCCCTCTTGCCTGGGGACCTAGGAGTCCTCACGGCTTCACAACACCTGCTTCCCGCCCAGGGGGCTTCCTCTGTGCCGCCCTCCCCCACTGGGGCTCGGCCCACAGGGGCAGAGTGTGGGGCATGGTGGGAAGATGTGGTCCACCAGGCAGGAGGCACCTGGGGGACAGGTAGAGATGTCAGCCATCCTCGGCTGGGCAGTGAAGGCTCAGGGAGGGGCTGTGCAGAGACCAGGGGCCGAAGGGGGCAGGGTCCACTGGGTGGGCCCCAGAGAGGGTAAGGAGAAGCCGAGATGGAGCCCAGGAAAGTGGGGTCGAAAAACCAGCTCTGCTGGATGTCTGAGAGCCAGGGAGCGGATCAAACAGCCCTCCTAGGTTCCTGGCCCCAGAGCAGAGGGTGGCTGTGCGTGTCTCCACGTATGAGAGTGTGCATGCTAATGTGTGTACGAGGGCCTCTGCGTCCAACTGTGTGCGCACAAATCATGAAGGTTAACACTGGCTGGGACTACGGACCATCAAATTCAACCTCTTTTTTTCCTTCACAGATGAAGGAATAGGCCATGAGATCAGGTGGTTGGCCCAGGTTCATACCGCTAGGTTACCCATGAGCTGGGTCTATATCCCAGTTCCCCATAGCTTTCCATTCGGCTGTTCTGTGTATATGACTTTTGGGGCACACACATCAGTGGGCATGTTGCATGTTTGAAGGGGTGCTCATATGTGTGTGTGTGTGTGTACACATGAAAGGTACACGTGGTTCGTGAGCCAATA